>NW_024062571.1:0-670075 GCF_006381635.1 Hibiscus syriacus | reverse complement strand
CTTACAGATGGCCCAAAGGACTTACGAGTCAAAAAAACCCTTGAAAGCTTAGTTTTTTAGTTATCAAGGAACAACTTTGTTAGGCTAATCTTCCTTTAACAACTCTTTTGAGATAATTCAAAAACCCCTAAAAGGCTTAGTTTCTAAAATCTCATTTGAAAGCATCTAACACTGAATATCTTATGGATGGCCCGAAGGTCTTATCATGTTGCTCGAAAGGCTTACAGATTACCCGAAGGATTTAAGTATCATGCTCGAAAGACTTACAGATGGCCCAAAGGTTTTATGAATCAAAAAACCCTTGAAAGCTTAGTTTCTTAGTTGTCAAGGAACCCTTTGTTAGGCTTAGCTTCCTTAACAATCTTTTGAGATAATTAGAAACCCTGAAAGGCTTAGTTTCTAAAACTCATTTGAAAGCATCCAACACTGATTGTCTTATGGATGGCCCGAAGGTCTTATCATCTTGCTCGAAAGGCTTACAGATGACCCGAAGGATTTAAGTATCATGCTCGAAAGACTTACAGATAGCCCAAAGGACTTACGAATCAATAAACCCTTAAAAGTTTCATTTCTTAATTGTCAAGGAACCCCTTTGTTAGGCTTAACTTCCTTTAACAACTCTTTTGAGATAATTAGGAAACTGTTTAAAGGCTTAGTTTCTAAAATCGCTTTTGAAAGCATCCAACACTGAATGTCTTATGGATGGCCCGAAGGTCTTATCATGTTGCTTGAAATGCTTACAGATGACCCGAAGGATTTAAGTATCATGCTCGAAAGACTTACAGATGACCCAAAGGGTTTATGAATCAAAAAACCCTTGAAAGCTTAGTTTCTTAGTTGTCAAGGAACCCTTTTGTTAGGCTTAGCTTCCTTTAACAACTCTTTTGAGATAATTAGGAAACCCCTGAAAGGCTTAGTTTCTAAAATCTCATTTGAAAGCATCCAACACTGAATGTCGGATCGTTGACCCGAAGGCCTTATCATCTTGCTCGAAAGGCTTACAGATGACCTGGAGGATTTAAGTATCATGCTCGAAAGACTTACAGATGGCCCAAAAGACTTACGAATCAAAAAACCCTTGAAAGCTTAGTTTTTTAGTTGTCAAGGAAAACTTTTTTAGGCTTAGCTTCCTTTAACAACTATTTTGAGATAATTCAAAAACCCTAAAGGTTTAGTTTCTAAAATCTCATTTGAAAGCATCCAACACTGAATCTTATGATGGCCCGAAGGACTTATCATCTTGCTCGAAAGGCTTACAGATGACCTGAAGGATTTAAGTATCATGTTTGAAAGACTTACAGATTGCCCAAAGGATTTACAAATAAAAAAAACCTTGAAAGCATAGTTTCTTGGTTTCAAAGAACCCTTTGTTAGGCTTAGCTTCCTTTAAATACTCTTTTGAGATAATTAGAAACCCCTGAAAGGCTTAGTTTCTAAAATCATTTGAAAGCATCCACACTGAAGTCTTATGGATGGCCCGAAGTTTATCATCTTGCTCGAAAGGCTTACAATGACCCAATAGATTTAAGTATCATGCTCGAAAGACTTACAGATGGCCCAAAGGACTTACGAATCAAAAACCCTTGAAAGTTTCATTTCTTATTTGTCAATGAACCCCTTTGTTAGGCTTAGCTTCCTTTAACAACTCTTTTGAGATAATTAGGAAACCCCTGAAAGGCTTAGTTTCTAAAATATCATTTGAAGCATCCAACACTGAATGTCTTATGGATGGCTCGAAGGTCTTATCATCTTGCTCGAAAGGCTTACAGATGACCCGAAGGATTTTAGTATGATACTCGAAAGACTTACAGATGGCCCAAAGGACTTACGAATCAAAAAACCCATGAAAGCTTCGTTTATTAGTTGTCAAGGAACCCCTTTGTTAGGCTTAGCTTCCTTTAACAACTCTTTTGAGATAATTAGGAAACCCATGAAAGGCTTAGTTTCTAAAACCTCATTTGAAAGCATCCAACACTGATTGTCTTATGGATGGCCCGAAGGTCTTATCATCTTGCTCGAAAGGCTTACAGATGACCCGAAGGATTTAAGTATCATGCTCGAAAGACTTACAGATAGCCCAAAGGACTTAAATCAAAAACCCTTGAAAGTTGTTTCTTAGTTGTCAAGGAACCCCTTTGTTAGGCTTACTTCCTTTAACAACTCTTTTGAGATAATTAGGAAACCCTTGAAAGGCTTATTTCTTAAATCTTATTTGAAAGCATCCAACACTGAATGTCTTATGGATGGCCGAAGGACTTATCATCTTGCTCGAAAGGCTTACAGATGACCAGGAGGATTTAAGTATCATGCTCGAAAGACTTACAGATGGCCCAAAGGACTTACGAGTCAAAAAACCCTTGAAAGCTTAGTTTTTTAGTTGTCAAGGAACCACTTTGTTAGGCTTACTTCCTTTAACAACTCTTTTGAGATAATTAAAACCCCTAAAGGCTTAGTTTCTAAAATCTCATTTGAAAGCATCCAACACTGAATGTCTTATGATGGCCCGAAGGTCTTATCATTGCTCGAAAGCTTACAGATGACCCGAAGGATTTAAGTATCATGCTCGAAAGACTTACAGATGACCCAAAGGGTTTATGAATCAAAAAACCCTTGAAAGCTTAGTTTCTTAGTTGTCAAGGAACCCTTTGTTAGGCTTAGCTTCCTTAACAACTCTTTTGAGATAATTAGAAAACCCTAAAGGCTTAGTTTCTAAAACTCATTTGAAAGCATCCAACACTGATGTCTTATGGATGGCCCGAAGGTCTTATCATCTTGCTCGAAAGGCTTACAGATGACCCGAAGGATTTAAGTATCATGCTCGAAAGACTTACAGATGGCCCAAAGGACTTACGAATCAAAAACCCTTGAAAGTTCGTTTCTTAGTTGTCAAGGAACCCCTTTGTTAGGCTTAGCTTCCTTTAACAACTCTTTTGAGATAATTAGAAACCTAAAGGCTTAGTTTCTAAAATCTCATTTGAAAGCATCCACACTGAATGTCTTATGGATGGCCCGAAGGTCTTATCATCTTGCTGAAAGGCTTACAGATGACCCGAAGGATTTAAGTATCATGCTCGAAAGACTTACAGATGGCCCAAAGGTTACGAATCAAAAAACCCTTGAAAGCTTAGTTTAGTTGTCAAGGAACCCTTTGTTAGGCTTAGCTTCCTTTAACAACTCTTTTGAGATAATTAGAAAAACCCTGAAAGGCTTAGTTTCTAAAACATCATTTGAAAGCATCCAACACTGAATGTCTTATGGATGGCCCGAAGGTCTTATCATCTTGCTCGAAAGGCTTACAGATGACCCGAAGGATTTAAGTATCATGCTCGAAAGACTTACAGATAGCCCAAAGGACTTATGAATCAATAAACCCTTGAAAGTTTCGTTTCTTAGTTGTCAAGGAACCCTTTGTTAGGCTTAGCTTCCTTTAACAACTCTTTTGAGATAATTAGAAACCTGAAAGGCTTAGTTTCTAAAATCTCTTTGAAAGCATCCAACACTGAATGTCTTATGGATGGCCCGAAGGTCTTATCATGTTGCTCGAAAGGCTTACAGATGACCCGAAGGATTTAAGTATCATGCTCGAAAGACTTACAGATGACCCAAAGGGTTTATGAATCAAAAAACCCTTGAAAGCTTAGTTTCCTAGTTGTCAAGGAACTCCTTTGTTAGGCTTAGCTTCCTTTAACAACTCTTTTGAGATAATTAGAAAAACCCTGAAAGGCTTAGTTTCTAAAACATCATTTGAAAGCATCCAACACTGATTGTCTTATGGATGGCCCGAAGGTCTTATCATCTTGCTCGAAAGGCTTACAGATGACCCGAAGGATTTAAGTATCATGCTCGAAAGACTTACAGATGGCCCAAAGGACTTACGAATCAATAAACCCTTGAAAGTTCGTTTCTTAGTTGTCAAGGAACCCCTTTGTTAGGCTTAACTTCCTTTAACAACTCTTTTGAGATAATTAGGAAACCCCTGAAAGGCTTAGTTTCTAAAATCTCATTTGAAAGCATCCAACACTGAATGTTATGGCCCAAGGTCTTATCATCTTGCTCGAAAGGCTTACAGATGACCCGAAGGATTTAAGTATCATGCTCGAAAGACTTACAGATGGCCCAAAAGACTTACGAATCAAAAAACCCTTGAAAGCTTAGTTTTTTAGTTGTCAAGGAAAACTTTTTTAGGCTTAGCTTCCTTTAACAACTCTTTTGAGATAATTCAAAAACCCTTAAAGGCTTAGTTTCTAAAATCTCATTTGAAAGCATCCAACACTGAATGTCTTATTGATGGCCTGATGGACTTATCATCTTGCTCGAAAGGCTTACATATGACCTGAAGGATTTAAGTATCATGTTCGAAAGACTTACAGATTACCCAAAGGATTTACAAATAAAAAAAACCTTGAAAGCATAGTTTCTTGGTTTTGAAGAACCCTTTGTTAGGCTTAGCTTCCTTTAAAACTCTTTTGAGATAATTAGAAACCCCTGAAAGGCTTAGTTTAAAATCATTTGAAAGCATCCAACTGAATGTCTTATGATGGCCCGAAGGTCTTATCATCTTGCTCGAAAGGCTTACAGATGACCCGAGGATTTAAGTATCATGCTCGAAAGACTTACAGATGGCCCAAAGGACTTACGAATCAAAAAACCCTTGAAAGTTTCTTTTGTCAAGGAACCCCTTTGTTAGGCTTAGCTTCCTTTAACAACTTTTGAGATAATTAGGAAACCCCTGAAAGGCTTAGTTTCTAAATCTCATTTGAAAGCATCCAAACGAAGTCTTATGGATGGCCGAAGGTCTTATCATCTTGCTCAAAGGCTTACAGAGCCCGAAGATTTAAGATCATGCTCGAAAGACTTACAGATGGCCCAAAGGACTTACGAATCAAAAACCCCGAAAGCTTAGTTTCTTAGTTGTCAAAACCCCTTTGTTAGGCTTATTCCTTTAACAACTCTTTTGAGATAATTAGGAAACCCTGAAAGGCTTAGTTTCTAAAATCATTTGAAAGCATCCAACACGAAGTCTTATGGATGGCCCAAGGTCTTATCATCTTGCTCGAAAGGCTTACAGACCGAAGGATTTAAGTCATGCTCGAAAGACTTAGATGGCCCAAAGGACTTACGAATCAAAAACCCTTGAAAGCTTAGTTTCTTAGTTGTCAAGGAACCCTTTGTTAGGCTTAGCTTCCTTTAACAACTCTTTTGAGAATTAGAAACCCTAAAAGGCTTAGTTTCTAAAATCTCATTTGAAAGCATCCAACACTGAATGTCTTATGATGGCCCGAAGGTCTTATCATCTTGCTCGAAAGGCTTACAGATGACCGAAGGATTTAAGTATCATGCTCGAAAGACTTACAGATGGCCCAAAGGACTTACAATCAAAAACCCTTGAAAGCTTCGTTTTAGTTGTCAAGGAACCCCTTTGTTAGGCTTTACTTCCTTTAACAACTCTTTTGAGATAATTAGAAACCCCTGAAAGGCTTAGTTTAAAATCTCATTTGAAAGCATCCAACTGAAGTCTATGGTGCCCGAAGGTCTTATCATCTTGCTCGAAAGGCTTACAGATGACCCGAAGGATTTAAGTATCATGCTCGAAAGACTTACAGATGGCCCAAAGGACTTACGAATCAAAAACCCTTGAAAGCTTTTTTAGTTGTCAAGGAACTTTTTAGGCTTAGCTTCCTTTAACAACTCTTTTGAGATAATTAAAACCCTAAAGGCTTAGTTTCTAAAATCTCATTTGAAAGCATCCAACACTGAATGTCTTATTGATGGCCTGATGGACTTATCATCTTGCTCGAAAGGCTTACAGATGACCTGAACGATTTAAGTATCATGTTCGAAAGACTTACAGATTGCCCAAAGGATTTACAAATAAAAAAAACCTTGAAAGCATAGTTTCTTGGTTTTGAAGAACCCTTTGTTAGGCTTAGCTTCCTTTAAAACTCTTTTGAGATAATTAGAAACCCTGAAAGGCTTAGTTTCTAAAACTCATTTGAAAGCATCCAACACTGAAGTCTTATGGACCGAAGGTTTATCATCTGCTCGAAAGGCTTACAGATGACCCGAAGATTTAAGTATCATGCTCGAAAGACTTACAGATGGCCCAAAGGACTTACGAATCAAAAACCCTTGAAAGTTTCATTTCTTATTTGTCAATGAACCCCTTTGTTAGGCTTAGCTTCCTTTAACAACTCTTTTGAGATAATTAGGAAACCCCTGAAAGGCTTAGTTTCTAAAATCTTTGAAAGCATCCAACACTGTCTTATGGATGGCCGAAGGTCTTATCATCTTGCTCGAAAGGCTTACAGATGACCCGAAGGATTTAAGTATCATCTCGAAAGACTTACATGGCCCAAAGGACTTACGAATCAAAAACCCTGAAAGCTTAGTTTTTAGTTGTCAAGGAACCCTTTGTTAGGCTTAGCTTCCTTTAACAACTCTTTTGAGATAATTAGGAAACCCTGAAAGGCTTAGTTTCTAAAACCATTTGAAAGCATCCAACAATGTCTTATGGATGGCCCGAAGGTCTTATCATCTTGCTCGAAAGGCTTACAGATGACCCGAAGGATTTAAGTATCATGCTCGAAAGACTTACAGATGGCCCAAAGGACTTACGAATCAAAAACCCTTGAAAGTTCGTTCTTAGTTGTCAAGGAACCCCTTTGTTAGGCTTAGCTTCCTTTAACAACTCTTTTGAGATAATTAGGAAACCCTTGAAAGGCTTATTTCTAAAATCTTATTTGAAAGCATCCAACTCTGAATGTCTTATGGATGGCTCGAAGGACTTATCATCTTTCTCGAAAGGCTTACAGATGACCAGGAGGATTTAAGTATCATGCTCGAAAGACTTACAGATGGCCCAAAGGACTTACGAGTCAAAAAAAACCCTTGAAAGCTTAGTTTTTTAGTTATCAAGGAACAACTTTGTTAGGCTAATCTTCCTTTAACAACTCTTTTGAGATAATTCAAAAACCCCTAAAAGGCTTAGTTTCTAAAATCTCATTTGAAAGCATCTAACACTGAATATCTTATGGATGGCCCGAAGGTCTTACAAATAGCCCAAAGGACTTACGAATCAATAAACCCTTAAAAGTTTCATTTCTTAGTTATCAAGGAACCCCTTTATTAGGCTTAACTTCCTTTAACAAATCTTTTGAGATAATTAGGAAACTCTTTAAAGGCTTAGTTTCTAAAATCTCTTTTGAAAGCATCCAACACTGTATGTCTTATGGATGGCCCGAAGGTCTTATCATGTTGCTTGAAATGCTTACAGATGACCCGAAGGATTTAAGTATCATGCTCGAAAGACTTACAGATGACCCAAAGGGTTTATGAATCAAAAAACCCTTGAAAGCTTAGTTTCTTAGTTGTCAAGGAACTCCTTTGTTAGGCTTAGCTTCCTTTAACAACTCTTTTGAGATAATTAGAAAAACCCTGAACGGCTTAGTTTCTAAAACATCATTTGAAAGCATCCAACACTGATTGTCTTATGGATGGCCCGAAGGTCTTATCATCTTGCTCGAAAGGCTTACAGATGACCCAAAGGATTTAAGTATCATGGTCGAAAGACTTTCAGATAGCCCAAAGGACTTACGAATCAATAAACCCTTGAAAGTTTCGTTTCTTAGTTGTCAAGGAACCCCTTTGTTAGGCTTAACTTCCTTTAACAACTCTATTAAGATAATTAGGAAACCCTTGAAAGGCTTATTTCTAAAATCGTATTTGAAAGCATCCAACTCTGAATGTCTTATGGATGGCCCAAAGGACTTATCATCTTGCTCGAAAGGCTTACAGATGACCAGTAGGATTTAAGTATCATGCTCGAAAGACTTACATATGGCCCAAAGGACTTACGAGTCAAAAAACCCTTGAAAGCTTAGTTTTTTAGTTGTCAAAGAACAACTTTGTTAGCCTAATCTTCCTTCAACAACTCTTTTGAGATAATTAAAACCCTAAAGGCTTAGTTTCTAAAATCTCATTTGAAAGCATCCAACACTGAATGTCTTATGGATGGCCCGAAGGTCTTATCATCTTGCTCGAAAGGCTTACAGATGACCGAAGATTTAAGTATCATGCTCGAAAGACTTACAGATGGCCCAAAGGATTACGAATCAAAAAACCCTTGAAAGTTTTAGTTGTCAAGGAACCCCTTTGTTAGGCTTAGCTTCCTTTAACAACTCTTTTGAGATAATTAGAAACCCCTGAAAGGCTTAGTTTCTAAAATCTCATTTGAAAGCATCCAACACTGAATGTCTTATGGATGGCCCGAAGGTCTTATCATCTTGCTCGAAAGGTACAGATGACCCAAATTTAAGTATCATGCTCGAAAGACTTACAGATGGCCCAAAGGACTTACGAAAAAACCCTTGAAAGTTCGTTTCTTAGTTGTCAAGGAACCCTTTGTTAGGCTTAGCTTCCTTTAACAACTCTTTGAGATAATTAGAAACCCCTGAAAGGCTTAGTTTCTAAAACTCATTTGAAAGCATCCAACACTGAATGTCTTATGGATGGCCCGAAGGTCTTATCATCTTGCTCGAAAGGCTTACAGATGACCCGAAGGATTTAAGTATCATGCTCGAAAGACTTACAGATGCCCAAAGGACTTACGAATCAAAAAACCCTTGAAAGCGTTTCTTAGTTGTCAAGGAACCCCTTTGTTAGGCTTAGCTTCCTTTAACAACTCTTTTGTGATAATTAGAAACCTAAAGGCTTAGTTTCTAAAATCTCATTTGAAAGCATCCAACACTGAATGTCTTATGGATGGCCCGAAGGACTTATCATCTTGCTCGAAAGGCTTACAGATGACCTGAAGGATTTAAGTATCATGCTCGAAAGACTTACAGATGGCCCAAAGGACTTACGAATCAAAAAACCCTTGAAAGCTTAGTTTCTTAGTTGTCAAGGAACCCTTTGTTAGGCTTAGCTTCCTTTAACAACTCTTTTGAGATAATTAGAAACCCTGAAAGGCTTAGTTTCTAAATCATTTGAAAGCATCCAACTGATTGATCTTATGGATGGCCCGAAGGTCTTATCATCTTGCTCGAAAGGCTTACAGATGACCCGAAGGATTTAAGTATCATGCTCGAAAGACTTACAGATGGCCCAAAGGACTTACGAATCAATAAACCCTTGAAAGTTTCGTTTCTTAGTTGTCAAGGAACCCCTTTGTTAGGCTTAGCTTCCTTTAACAACTCTTTTGAGATAATTAGGAAACCCTGAAAGGCTTAGTTTAAAATCTATTTGAAAGCATCCAACTGAATGTCTTATGGATGGCCGAAGGTCTTATCATCTTGCTCGAAAGGCTTACAGATGACCGAGATTTAAGTATCATGCTCGAAAGACTTACAGATGGCCCAAAGGACTTACGATCAA
This sequence comes from Hibiscus syriacus, assembly GCF_006381635.1. Taxonomy (NCBI): domain Eukaryota; kingdom Viridiplantae; phylum Streptophyta; class Magnoliopsida; order Malvales; family Malvaceae; genus Hibiscus; species Hibiscus syriacus. Next base: position 660,703 of record NW_024062571.1, on the reverse strand, counting down.
AAAACCCTTGAAAGTTAGTTTTTAGTTGTCAAGGAACCTTTGTTAGGCTTCCTTTAACAACTCTTTTGAGATAATTAAAACCCTAAAGGCTTAGTTTCTAAAATCTCATTTGAAAGCATCCAACACTGAATGTCTTATGGATGGCCCGATGGTCTTATCATCTTGCTCGAAAGGCTTAAAGATAACCCGATGGATTTTATCATGCTCGAAAGACTTATAGATGGCCCAAAGGACTTACGAATCAAAAACCCTTGAAAGCTTTTTTAGTTGTCAAGGAACCCTTTGTTAGGCTTAGCTTCCTTTAACAACTCTTTTGAGATAATTAGAAAACCCCTGAAAGGCTTAGTTTCTAAAATCTCATTTGAAAGCATCCAACACTGAATGTCTTATGGATGTCCCGAAGGTCTTATCATCTTGCTCGAAAGGCTTACATATGACCCTAAAGATTTAAGTATCATGCTCGAAAGACTTACAGATGGCCCAAAGGACTTACGAAAAAACCCTTGAAAGTTTCGTTTCTTAGTTGTCAAGGAACCCTTTGTTAGGCTTAGCTTCCTTTAACAACTCTTTTGAGATAATTAGGAAACCCTGAAAGGCTTAGTTTCTAAAACATCATTTGAAAGCATCCAACACTGAATGTCTTATGGATGGCCCGAAGGTCTTATCATCTTGCTCGAAAGGCTTACAGATGACCCGAAGGATTTAAGTATCATGCTCGAAAGACTTACAGATAGCCCAAAGGACTTACGAATCAAAAACCCTTGAAACGTTTCTTAGTTTCAAGGAACCCCTTTGTTAGGCTTAGCTTCCTTTAACAACTCTTTTGAGATAATTAGGAAACCTGAAAGGCTTAGTTTCTAAATCTCATTTGAAAGCATCCAACACTGAATGTCTTATGGATGGCCCGAAGGTCTTATCATGTTGCTTGAAATGCTTACAGATGACCCGAAGGATTTAAGTATCATGCTCGAAAGACTTACAGATGACCCAAAGGGTTTATGAATCAAAAAACCCTTGAAAGCTTAGTTTCTTAGTTGTCAAGGAACTCCTTTGTTAGGCTTAGCTTCCTTTAACAACTCTTTTGAGATAATTAGAAAAACCCTGAAAGGCTTAGTTTCTAAAATCATTTGAAAGCATCCAACACTGAATGTCTTATGGATGGCCCGAAGGTCTTATCATCTTGCTCGAAAGGCTTACAGATACCGAAGATTTAAGTATCATGCTCGAAAGACTTACAGATGGCCCAAAGGACTTACGAATCAAAAAACCCTTGAAAGCTTATTTTTAGTTGTCAAGGAACCCCTTTGGGTTAGCTTCCTTTAAAACTCTTTTGATAATTAGAAAACCCCTGAATGGCTTAGTTTCTAAAATCACATTTGAAAGAATCCAACGCTGAATGTCTTATAGATCGCCCGAAGGTCGTATCATCTTGCTCCAAAGGGTTACAGATGACCTGAAAAATTTAAGTATCATGCTCGAAAGACATATAGATGGCCCAAAGGACTTACGAATCAAAAAACCTTTGAAAGCTTCGTTTCTTAGTTGTCAAGGAACCCTTTGTTAGGCTTAGCTTCCTTTAACAACTCTTTTGAGATAATTAGAAACCCTGAAAGGCTTAGTTTCTAAAATTTGAAAGCATCCAACACTGAATGTCTTATGGATGGCCCGAAGGTCTTATCATCTTGCTCGAAAGGCTTACAGATGACCCAAGATTTAAGTATCATGCTCGAAAGACTTACAGATGGCCCAAAGGACTTACGAATCAAAAAACCCTTGAAAGCTTAGTTTCTTAGTTGTCAAGGAACTCCTTTGTTAGGCTTAGCTTCCTTTAACAACTCTTTTGAGATAATTAGAAAACCCCTGAAAGGCTTAGTTTCTAAAATCTCATTTGAAAGCATCCAACACTGAATGTCTTATGGATGGCCCGAAGGTCTTATCATCTTGCTCGAAAGGTTACAGAACCGAAGATTTAAGTATCATGCGAAAGACTTATAGATGGCCCAAAGGACTTACGAATCAAAAACCCTTGAAAGTTTCGTTCTTAGTTGTCAAGGAACCCTTTGTTAGGCTTAGCTTCCTTTAACAACTCTTTTGAGATAATTAAAACCCCTGAAAGGCTTAGTTTCTAAAATCTTTGAAAGCATCCAACACTGAATGTCTTATGGATGGCCCGAAGGTCTTATCATCTTGCTCGAAAGGCTTACAATGACCGAAGGATTTAAGTATCATGCTCGAAAGACTTACAGATGGCCCAAAGGACTTACGAATCAAAAAACCCTTGAAAGCTTATTTCTTAGTTGTCAAGGAACCCTTTGTTAGGCTTAGCTTCCTTTAACAACTCTTTTGAGATAATTAGAAAACCCTGAAAGGCTTAGTTTCTAAAACATCATTTGAAAGCATCCAACACTGAATGTCTTATGGATGGCCCGAAGGTCTTATCATCTTGCTCGAAAGGCTTACAGATGACCCGAAGGATTTAAGTATCATGCTCGAAAGACTTACAGATGGCCCAAAGGACTTACGAATAAAAAAACCCTTGAAAGCTTCATTTCTTAGTTGTCAAGGAACCCTTTTTAGGCTTAGCTTCCTTTAACAACTCTTTTGATAATTAGAAACCCTGAAAGGCTTAGTTTCTAAAATCACATTTGAAAGCATCCAACACGAATGTCTTATGATGGCCCGAAGGTCTTATCATCTTGCTCGAAAGGCTTACAGATGACCCGAAGGATTTAAGTATCATGTTCGAAAGACTTACAGATGGCCCAAAGGACTTACGAATCAAAAAAACCTTGAAAGCATAGTTTCTTAGTTGTCAAGGAACCCTTTGTTAGGCTTAGCTTCCTTTAAAACTCTTTTGAGATAATTAGGAAAACCCCTGAAAGGCTTAGTTTCTAAAATCTCATTTGAAAGCATCCAACACTGAAGTCTTATGGATGGCCCGAAGGTTTATCATCTTGCTCGAAAGGTTACAGATGACCCGAAGGATTTAAGTATCATGCTCGAAAGACTTACAGATGGCCCAAAGGACTTACGAATCAAAAACCCTTGAAAGCTTCGTTTTTAGTTGTCAAGGAACCCTTTGTTAGGCTTAGCTTCCTTTAACAACTCTTTTGAGATAATTAGGAAACCCTGAAAGGCTTAGTTTCTAAAATCTCATTTGAAAGCATCCAACACTGAAGTCTTATGGATGGCCCGAAGGTCTTATCATCTTGCTCGAAAGGCTTACAGAACCGAAGGATTTAAGTATCATCACGAAAGACTTACAGATGGCCCAAAGGACTTACGAATCAAAAACCCTTGAAAGTTTTTTCTTAGTTGTCAAGGAACCCTTTGTTAGGCTTAGCTTCCTTTAACAACTCTTTTGAGATAATTAGAAACCCTGAAAGGCTTAGTTTCTAAAATCATTTGAAAGCATCCAACACTGAATCTTATGGATGGCCCGAAGGTCTTATCATCTTGCTCGAAAGGCTTACAGATGACCGAAGATTTAAGTATCTCGAAAGACTTACAGATGGCCCAAAGGACTTACGAATCAAAAAACCCTTGAAAGCTTCGTTTTAGTTGTCAAGGAACCCCTTTGTTATGCTTAGCTTCCTTTAACAACTCTTTGAGATAATTAGAAACCCCTGAAAGGCTTATTTCTAAAATCTCATTTGAAAGCATCCAACACTGAATGTCTTATGGATGGCTGAATGTCTTATCATCTTGCTCGAAAGGCTTACAGATGACCTGAAGGATTTAAGTATCATGCTCGAAAGACTTACAGATAGCCCAAAGGACTTACGAATCAATAAACACTTGAAAGTTTCATTTTTTAGTTGTCAAGGAACCCCTTTGATAGGCTTAACTTCCTTTAACAACTCCTTTGAGATAATTAGGAAACCTTTGAAAGGCTTAGTTTCTAAAATCTTATTTGAAAGCATCCAACTCTGAATGTCTTATGGATGGCTCGAAGGTCTTATCATCTTCCTCGAAAGGCTTAGAGATGACCAAGAGGATTTAAGATCATGCTCGAAAGACTTACAGATGGCCCAAAAGACTTACGAATCAAAAATCCCTTGAAAGCTTAGTTTTTTAGTTATCAAGGAACAACTTTGTTAGGCTAGTCTTCCTTTAACAACTCTTTTGAGATAATTCATAAACCCCTAAAAGGCTTAGTTTCTAAAATATCATTTGAAAGCATTCAACACTGAATGTCTTATGGATGGCCAGATGGACTTATCATCTTGCTCGAAAGGCTTAAAGATAACCAGAAAGATTTAAGTATCATGCTCGAAAGACTTATAGATGACCCAAAGGACATACGAATCAAAAAATCCTTGAAAGCTTCGTGAACCCCTTTGTTAGGCTTAGCTTCCTTTAACAACTCTTTTGAGATAATTAGAAAACCCCTGAAAGGCTTAGTTTCTAAAATCTCATTTGAAAGCATCCAATACTGAATGTCTTATGGATGGCCTGAAGGTCTTATCATCTTGCTCGAAAGGCTTACAGATGACTCTAAAGATTTAAGTATCATGCTCAAAAGACTTACAAATGGCCCAAAGGATTTACGAAAAAACCCTTAAAAGTTTCGTTTCTTAGTTGTCAAGGATCCCCTTTGTTAGGCTTAGCTTCCTTTAACAAATCTTTTGAGATAATTAGGAAACCCCTGAAAGGCTTAGTTTCTAAAATGTCATTTGAAAGCATCCAACACTGAATGTCTTATCATCTTGCTCGAAAGGCTTACACATGACCCGAAGGATTTAAGTATCATGCTCGAAAGACTTACATATTGCCCAAAGTACTTACGAATCAAAAAACCATTGAAAGCTTCGTTTCTTAGTTGTCAAAGAACCCCTTTGTTAGGCTTAGCTTCCTTTAACAACTCTTTTGAGATAATTAGAAAATCCTTGAAAGGCTTAGTTTCTAAAACCTCATTTGAAAGCTTCCAACACTGAATGTCTTATTGATGGCCCGAAGGTCTTATCATCTTCCTCGAAAGGCTTACAGATGACCCGAAGGATTTAAGTATCATGCTCGAAAGACTTACAGATAGCCCAAAGGACTTACGAATCAAAAAACCCTTCAAATCTAAGTTTCTTAGTTTTCAAAGAACCCATTTGTTAGGCTTAGCTTCCTTTAACAACTCTTTTGAGATAATTAGGAAACTCTTTAAAGGCTTAGTTTCTAAAACCTAATTTAAAGCATCCAGCACTGAATGTCTTATGGATGGACTGAAGGTCTTATCATCTTGCTCGAAAGGTTTACAGAACCGGAACATTTTAAGTATTATTCTCAAAGACTTACAGATGGCCCAAAGGACTTACGAATCAAAAAATCCTTGAAAGATTCATTTCTTAGTTGTCAAGGAACCCCTTTGTTAGGCTTAGCATCCTTTAACAACTCTTTTGAGATAATTAGAAAACCCCTGAAAGGCTGAGTTTCTAAAATCTCATTTGAAAGCATCCAACACTGACAGTATTATAGATGGCCCGAAAGATTTATCATCTTGCTCGAAAGGCTTACAGATGACCCGAAGGATTTAAGTATCATGCTCGAAAGACTTACAGATAACCCGAAGAACTTACGAATCAAAAATCCCTTGAAAGTTTCGATTCTTAGTTGTCAAGGAACCGTTTTGTTAGGCTTAGCTTCCTTTAACAACTCTTTTGAGATAATTAGAAAATCCTTGAAAGGCTTAGTTTCTAAAACCTCATTTGAAAGCTTCCAACACTGAATGTCTTATTGATGGCCCGAAGGTCTTATCATCTTCCTCGAAAGGCTTACAGATGACCCGAAGGATTTAAGTATCATGCTCGAAAGACTTACAGATAGCCCAAACGACTTACGAATCAAAAACCTTCAAATTAGTTTCTTAGTTTCCAAAGAACCCATTTGTTAGGCTTAGCTTCCTTTAACAACTCTTTTGAGATAATTAGGAAACTCTTTAAAGGCTTAGTTTCTAAAACCTAATTTAAAAGTATCCAGCACTGAATGTCTTATGGATGGACTGAAGGTCTTATCATCTTGCTCGAAAGGTTTACAGATAACCTGAACATTTTAAGTATTATTCTCGAAAGACTTACAGATGGCCCAAAGGACTTACGAATCAAAAAATCCTTGAAAGATTCATTTCTTAGTTGTCAAGGAACCCCTTTGTTAGGCTTAGCATCCTTTAACAACTCTTTTGAGATAATTAGAAAACCCCTGAAAGGCTGAGTTTCTAAAATCTCATTTGAAAGCATCCAACACTGACAGTATTATAGATGGCCCGAAGGATTTATCATCTTGCTCGAAAGGCTTACAGATGACCCGAAGGATTTAAGTATCATGCTCGAAAGACTTACAGATAACCCGAAGAACTTACGAATCAAAAATCCCTTGAAAGTTTCGATTCTTAGTTGTCAAGGAACCCTTTTGTTAGGCTTAGCTTCCTTTAACAACTCTTTTGAGATAATTAGAAAACCCCTGAAAGGCTTAGTTTCTAAAATCACATTTGAAAGCATCCAACACTGAATGTCTTATGGATGGCCCGAAGTTATCATCTTGCTCGAAAGGTTACAGACCCGAAGATTTAAGTATCATGAAAGACTTATAGATGGCCCAAAGGACTTACGAATCAAAAATCCCTTGAAAGTTTCGATTCTTAGTTGTCAAGGAACCCTTTTGTTAGGCTTAGCTTCCTTTAACAACTCTTTTGAGATAATTAGAAAACCCTTGAAAGGCTTAGTTTCTAAAACCTCATTTGAAAGCATCCAACATGAATGTCTTATGGATGGCCCGAAGGTCTTATCATCTTGCTCGAAAGGCTTACAGAGACCCGAAGATTTAAGTATCATGTCGAAAGACTTATAGATGGCCCAAAGGACTTACGAATAAAAAACCCTTGAAAGTTTATTCTTAGTTTCAAGGAACCCTTTGTTAGGCTTAGCTTCCTTTAACAACTCTTTTGAGATAATTAGAAAACCCTGAAAGGCTTAGTTTCTAAAACTCATTTGAAAGCATCCAACACTGAATGTCTTATGGATGGCCGAAGGTTATCATCTTGCTCGAAAGTTTACAGAACCCGAAGATTTAAGTATCATCCAAAGACTTACAGATGGCCCAAAGGACTTACGAATCAAAAAACCCTTGAAAGTTTCGATTCTTAGTTGTCAAGGAACCCTTTTATTAGGTTAGCTTCCTTTAACAACTCTTTTGAGATAATTAGAAAACCCCTGAAAGGCTTAGTTTCTAAAATCTCATTTGAAAGCATCCAACACTGAATGTCTTATATGGCCGAAGGTCTTATCATCTTGCTCGAAAGGATTACAGATGCCGAAAGATTTAAGTATCATGCTCGAAAGACTTACAGATGGCCCAAAGGACTTACGAATCAAAAAACCCTTGAAAGCTTCGTTTCTTAGTTGTCAAGGAACCCCTTTGTTAGGCTTAGCTTCCTTTAACAACTCTTTTGAGATAATTAGAGAACCCTGAAAGGCTTAGTTTCTAAAATCATTTGAAAGCATCCAACACTGAATGTCTTATGGATGGCGCGAAGGTCTTATCATCTTGCTCGAAAGGTGTACAGAAGACACGAAAGATTTAAGTATCATATTCCAAAGAATTATAGATGGCCCAAAGGACTTACGAATCAAAAAACCCTTGAAAGTTTCAATTTTTAGTTGTCAAGGAACCCTTTTGTTAGGCTTAGCTTCCTTTAACAACTCTTTTGAGATAATTAGAAAACCCTGAAAGGCTTAGTTTCTAAAACCTCATTTGAAAGCATCCAACACTGAATGTCTTATGGATGGCCCGAAGGTCTTATCATCTTGCTCGAAAGGTTTACAGAAGACCCGAAAGATTTAAGTATCATGCTCGAAAGACTTACAGATGGCCCAAAGGACTTACGAATCAAAAAACCCTTGAAAGCTTCGTTTCTTAGTTGTCAAGGAACCCTTTGTTAGGCTTAGCTTCCTTTAACAACTCTTTTGAGATAATTAGAAAACCCCTGAAAGGCTTAGTTTCTAAAATCTCATTTGAAAGCATCCAACACTGAATGTCTTATGGATGGCCCGAAGAACTTATCATCTTGCTCGAAAGGTTTACAGATAACCCAAAAGATTTAAGTATCATGTTCCAAAGACTTATAGATGACCCAAAGGACTTACGAATCAAAAAACCCTTGAAAGTTTTTTCTTAGTTGTCAAGGAACCCTTTTGTTAGGTTAGCTTCCTTTCACAACTCTTTTGAGATAATTAGAAAACCCCTGAAAGGCTTAGTTTCTAAAATCTCATTTGAAAGCATCCAACACTGAATGTCTTATAGAAGGCTCGAAGGTCTTATCATCTTGCTCGAAAGGATTACAAATGACCCGAAAGAGTTAAGTATCATGCTCGAAAGACTTACAGTTGGCCCAAAGGACTTACAAATCAAAAAACCCTTGAAAGCTTCGTTTCTTAGTTGTCAAGGAACCCCTTTGTTAGGCTTAGCTTCCTTTAACAACTCTTTTGAGATATTTAGAAAACCCCTGAAAGGCTTAGTTTCTAAAATCTTATTTAAAAGCATCCAACACTGAATGTCTTATGGATGGCCAAACTTATCATCTTGCTCGAAAGGTTTACAGATAACCCAAGATTTAAGTATCATGTTCCAAAGACTTATAGATGGCCCAAAGGACTTACGAATCAAAAAACCCTTGAAAGTTTCGATTCTTAGTTGTCAAGGAACCCTTTTGTTAGGCTTAGCTTCCTTTAACAACTCTTTTGAGATAATTAGAAAACCCCTGAAAGGCTTAGTTTCTAAAATCTCATTTGAAGCATCCAACACTGAATGTCTTAGATGGCCCGAAGGTCTTATCATCTTGCTCGAAAGGTTACAGAGACCCGAAAGATTTAAGTATCATGAAAGACTAGATGGCCCAAAGGACTTACGAATCAAAAAACCCTTAAAGTTTCGATTCTTAGTTGTCAAGGAACCCTTTGATTAGGCTTAGCTTCCTTTAACAAATCTTTTGAGATAATTAGAAAACCCCTGAAAGGCTTAGTTTCTAAAATCTAATTTGAAAGCATCCAACACTGAATGTCTTATGAATGGCCCGAAGGTCTTATCATCTTGCTCAAAAGGCGTACAGATGACCCGAAGGATTTAAGAATCATGCTCGAAAGACTTACAGATGGCCCAAAGAACTTACGAATCAAAAAACCCTTGAAAGCTTAGTTTCTTAGTTGTCAAGGAACACCTTTGTTAGCCTTAGCTTCCTTTAACAACTCTTTTAAGATAATTAGAAAACCCCTGAAAGGCTTAGTTTCTAAAATCTAATTTGAAAGCATCCAACACTGAATGTCTTATGGATGGCCCGAAGGACTTATCATCTTGCTCGAAAGGTTTACAGATAACCCGAAAGATTTAAGTATCATGAAAGACTTACAGATAGCCCAACGGACTTACGAATCAAAAAACCCTTGACAATCTCATTTCTTAGTTGTCAAGGAATCACTTTGTTAGGCTTCGCTTCCTTTAACAACTCTTTTGAGGTAATTAGGAAACCCCTGAAAGGCTTAGTTTCTAAAATATCATTTGAAAGCATCCAACACTGAATGTCTTATGGATGGCCCGAAGGTCTTATCATCTTGCTCGAAAGACTTACAGATGACTCGAAGGATTTAAGTATCATGCTCGAAAGACTTACAATGGCAAAGGACTTAAATCAAAAACCCTAAAGCTTAGTTTTTTAGTTGTCAAGAACCCTTTGTTAGGCTTAGCTTCCTTTAACAACTTTTTGAGATAATTAGGAAACCTAAAGGCTTAGTTTCTAAAATCTCATTTGAAAGAATCCAACACTGAATGTCTTATGGATGGCCCGAAGGTCTTATCATCTTGCTCGAAAGCTTACAGATGACCGAAGATTTAAGTATCATGCTCGAAAGACTTACAGATGGCCGAAAGGACGTAGGAATCAAAATTCCCATCAAAGCTTAGTTTGTTATTTGTCAAAGAACTACTTTGTTAGGCTTAGCTTTCTTTAACAACTCTTTTGAGATAATTAGGAAACCCCTGAAAGGCTTAGTTTCTAAAATCACATTTGAAAGCATCCACACTGAATGTCTTATGATGGCCCGAAGGTCTTATCATCTTGCTCGAAAGGCTTACAGACCCGAAGATTTAAGTATCATGTTCCAAAGACTTATAGATGGCCCAAAGGACTTACGAATCAAAAAACCCTTGACAGTTTCGTTTCTTAGTTGTCAAGGAATCACTTTGTTAGGCTTAGCTTCCTTAAACAACTCTTTTGAGGTAATTAGGAAACCCCTGAAAGGCTTAGTTTCTAAAATCTCATTTGAAAGCATCCAACACTGAATGTCTTATGGATGGCCCGAAGGTCTTATCATCTTGCTCGAAAAGGCTTACAGATGACCTGAAGGATTTAAGTATCATGCTCGAAACACTTACAGATGGCCCAAAGGACTTACGAATAAAAAAACCCTTCAAATCTTAGTTTCTTAGTTGTTAAAGAACCCCTTTGTTAGGCTTAGCTTCCTTTAACAACTCTTTTGAGATAATTAGGAAACCCTTTAAAGGCTTAGTTTCTAAAATCTCATTTGAAAGCATCCAACACTGAATGTCTTATGGATGGCCCGAAGGTCTTATCATCTTGCTCGAAAGGCTTACAGATGACCCGAAAGATTTAAGTATCATGCTCGAAAGACTTACAGATGGACCAAAGGACTTACAAATCAAAAAACCCTTCAAATCTTAGTTTCTTAGTTGTCAAAGAACCCCTTTATTAGGCTTAGCTTCCTTTAAAACTCTTTTGAGATAATTAGGAAACCTGAAAGGCTTAGTTTCTAAAATCTCATTTGAAGCATCCAACACTGAATGTCTTATGGATGGCTCGAAGGTCTTATCATCTTGCTCGAAAGGCTTACAGATGACCCGAAGGATTTAAGTATGATGCTCGAAAGACCTACAGATGGCCCAAAGGACTTATGAATCTAAAAACCCTTGAAAGCTTATTTTCTTAGTTGTCAAGGAACTCCTTTGTTAGGCTTAGCTTTCTTTAACAACTCGTTTGAGATAATTAGAAACCCCTGAAAGGCTTAGTTTCTAAAACCTCATTTGAAAGCATCCAACATGAATGTCTTATGGATGGCCCGAAGGTCTTATCATCTTGCTCGAAAGGCTTACAGATGACCCGAAGATTTAAGTATCATCTCGAAAGACTTACAGATGCCCAAAGGACTTAGAATCAAAAAACCCTTGAAAGCTTGTTTTAGTTGTCAAGGAACCCTTTAGGCTTACTTCCTTTAACAACTCTTTTGTGATAATTAGGAAACCCTGAAAGGCTTAGTTTCTAAAATCATTTGAAAGCATCCAACCTGAAGGTCTTATTGAAAGGATTAGATTTAAGTCATGCTCGAAAGACTTACAGATGGCCCAAAGGACTTACGAATCAAAAAACCCTTGAAAGTTTCTTAGTGTCAAGGAACCCTTTGTTAGGCTTAGCTTCCTTTAACAACTCTTTTGAGATAATTAGAAACCCTGAAAGGCTTAGTTTCTAAAATCTCATTTGAAAGCATCCAACACTGAATGTCTTATGGATGGCCGAAGGCTTATCATCTTGCTCGAAAGGCTTACAGATGACCCGAAGGATTTAAGTATCATGCTCGAAAGACTTACAGATGGCCCAAAGGACTTACGAATCAAAAAACCTTGAAAGCTTAGTCTTAGTTGTCAAGGAACCTTTGTTAGGCTTAGCTTCCTTTAACAACTCTTTTGAGATAATTAGAAACCCTGAAAGGCTTAGTTTCTAAAATCATTTGAAAGCATCCAACACTGAATGTCTTATGGATGGCCCGAAGGTCTTATCATCTTGCTCGAAAGGCTTACAGATGACCCGAAGGATTTAAGTATCATGCTCGAAAGACTTACAGATGGCCCAAAGGACTTACGAATCAAAAAACCTTGAAAGCTTAGTTTCTTAGTTGTCAAGGAACCCTTTGTTAGGCTTAGCTTCCTTTAACAACTCTTTTAAGATAATTAGAAAACCACTGAAAGGCTTAGTTTCTAAAACCTTATTTAAAAGAATCCAACACTGGATGTCTTATGGATGGCCCGAAGGTCTTGTCATCATGCTCGAAAGGCTTACAGATGACCCGAAGGATTTAAGTATCATGCTCGAAAGACTTACAGATGGCCCAAAGGACTTACGAATCAAAAAACCCTTGAAAGCTTAGTTTCTTAGTTGTCAAGGAACCCTTTGTTAGCTTAGCTTCCTTTACAACTTTTGAGATAATTAGAAAACCCTGAAAGGCTTAGTTTCTAAAATCTCATTTGAAAGCATCCAACACTGAATGTCTTATGGATGGCCCGAAGGTCTTATCATCTTGCTCGAAAGGCTTACAGATGACCCGAAGGATTTAAGTATCATGCTCGAAAGACTTACAGATGGCCCAAAGGACTTACGAATCAAAAAACCCTTGAAAGCTTAGTTTCTTAGTTGTCAAGGAACCCCTTTGTTAGGCTTAGCTTCCTTTAACAACTCTTTTGAGATAATTAAAACCCTGAAAGGCTTAGTTTCTAAAATCTCATTTGAAAGCATCCAACACTGAATGTCTTATGGATGGCGAAGGTCTTATCATCTTGCTCGAAAGGTTTACAGATGACCCGAAGATTTAAGTATCATGCTCGAAAGACTTACAGATGGCCCAAAGGACTTACGAATCAAAAAACCCTTGAAAGCTTATTTTTAGTTGTCAAGGAACCCCTTTGTTAGGCTTAGCTTCCTTTAACAACTCTTTTGAGATAATTAGAAACCCCTGAAAGGCTTAGTTCTAAAACCTCATTTGAAAGCATCCAACACTGAATGTCTTATGGATGGCCGAAGGTCTTATCATCTTGCTCGAAAGGCTTACAGATGACCGAAGATTTAAGTATCATGCTCGAAAGACTTACAGATGGCCCAAAGGACTTACGAATCAAAAAACCCTTGAAAGTTAGTTTTTAGTTGTCAAGGAACCCCTTTGTTAGGCTTAGCTTCCTTTAACAACTCTTTTGAGATAATTAGAAAACCCTGAAAGGCTTAGTTTCTAAAATCTCATTTGAAAGCATCCAACACTGAATGTCTTATGGATGGCCCGAAGGTCTTATCATCTTGCTCGAAAGGCTTACAGATGACCCGAAGATTTAAGTATCATTCTCGAAAGACTTACAGATGGCCCAAAGGACTTACGAATCAAAAAACCCTTGAAAGCTTATTTCTTAGTTGTCAAGGAACCCTTTGTTAGGCTTAGCTTCCTTTAACAACTCTTTTGTGGTAATTAGAAAACCCTGAAAGGCTTAGTTTCTAAAATCTCATTTGAAAGCATCCAACACTGAATGTCTTATGGATGGCCCGAAGGTCTTATTATCTTGCTCAAAAGGCTTACAGATGACCGAAGATTTAAGTATCATGCTCGAAAGACTTACAGATGGCCCAAAGGACTTACGAATCAAAAAACCCTTGAAAGCTTTTTTTAGTTGTCAAGGAACCCTTTGTTAGGCTTAGCTTCCTTTAACAACTTTTGAGATAATTAGAAAACCCCTGAAAGGCTTAGTTTCTAAATCTCATTTGAAAGCATCCAACACTGAATGTCTTATGGATGGCCCGAAGGTCTTATCATCTTGCTCGAAAGGTTACAGATGACCGAAGATTTAAGTATCATGCTCGAAAGACTTACAGATGGCCCAAAGGACTTACGAATCAAAAACCCTTGAAAGTTTTTTTAGTTGTCAAGGAACCTTTGTTAGGCTTAGCTTCCTTTAACAACTTTTTGAGATAATTAGAAACCCTGAAAGGCTTAGTTTCTAAAATCTCATTTGAAAGCATCCAACACTGAATGTCTTATGGATGGCCCGAAGGTCTTATCATCTTGCTCGAAAGGCTTACAGATGACCCGAAAGATTTAAGTATCATGCTCGAAAGACTTACAGATGGCCCAAAGGACTTACGAATCAAAAACCCTTGAAAGCTTCGTTTTTAGTTGTCAAGGAACCCTTTGTTAGGCTTAGCTTCCTTTAACAACTTTTGAGATAATTAGAAACCCCTGAAAGGCTTAGTTTCTAAAACTCATTTGAAAGCATCAAACACTGATTGTCTTATGGATGGCCCGAAGGTCTTATCATCTTGCTCGAAAGGCTTATAGATAACACAAAAGATTTAAGTATCATTCTCGAAAGACTTACAGATGGCCCAAAGGACTTACGAATCAAAAAAACCCTTGAAAGCTTTTTCTTAGTTGTCAAGGAACCCTTTGTTAGGCTTAGCTTCCTTTAACAACTCTTTTGAGATAATTAGAAAACCCCTGAAAGGCTTAGTTTCTAAAATCATTTGAAAGCATCAACACTGAATGTCTTATGGATGGCCCGAAGGTCTTATCATCTTGCTCGAAAGGCTTACAGATGACCCGAAGGATTTAAGTATCATGCTCGAAAGACTTACAGATGGCCCAAAGGACTTACGAATCAAAAAACCCTTGAAAGCTTAGTTTCTTAGTTGTCAAGGAACCCTTTGTTAGGCTTAGCTTCCTTTAACAACTCTTTTGAGATAATTAGAAAACCCTGAAAGGCTTAGTTTCTAAAATCTCATTTGAAAGCATCCAACACTGAATGTCTTATGGATGGCCCGAAGGTCTTATCATCTTGCTCGAAAGGCTTACAGATGACCCGAAGATTTAATATCATGCTCGAAAGACTTACAGATGGCCCAAAGGACTTACGAATCAAAAAACCCTTGAAAGCTTAGTTTCTTAGTTGTCAAGGAACCCCTTTGTTAGGCTTAGCTTCCTTTAACAACTCTTTTGAGATAATTAGAAAACCCCTGAAAGGCTTAGTTTCTAAAATCTCATTTGAAAGCATCCAACACTGAATGTCTTATAGATGGCCGAAGGTCTTATCATCTTGCTCGAAAGGTTTACAGATGACCCGAAAGATTTAAGTATCATGCTCGAAAGACTTACAGATGGCCAAAGGACTTACGAATCAAAAAACCCTTGAAAGCTTTCGTTTTTAGTTGTAAGGAACCCTTTGTTAGGCTTAGCTTCCTTTAACAACTCTTTTGAGATAATTAGAAACCCCTGAAAGGCTTAGTTTCTAAAACTCATTTGAAAGCATCCAACACTGAATGTCTTATGGATGGCCCGAAGGCTTATCATCTTGCTCGAAAGGTTACAGATGACCCGAAGATTTAAGTATCATGCTCGAAAGACTTACAGATGGCCCAAAGGACTTACGAATCAAAAAACCCTTGAAGTTTCGTTTCTTAGTTGTCAAGGAACCTTTTTAGGCTTAGCTCCTTTAACAACTCTTTTGAGATAATTAGAAAACCCCTGAAAGGCTTAGTTTCTAAAATCTCATTTGAAAGCATCCAACACTGAATGTCTTATAGATGGCCCGAAGGTCTTATCATCTTGCTCGAAAGGCTTACAGATGACCCGAAGGATTTAAGTATCATGCTCGAAAGACTTACAGATGGCCCAAAGGAATTACGAATCAAAAAACCCTTGAAAGTTCGTTTCTTAGTTGTCAAGGAACCTTTTTAGGCTTAGCTTCCTTTAACAACTCTTTTGAGATAATTAGAAACCCCTGAAAGGCTTAGTTTCTAAAATCTCATTTGAAAGCATCCAACACTGAATGTCTTATGATGGCCGAAGGTCTTATCATCTTGCTCGAAAGGCTTACAGATGACCCGAAGATTTAAGTATCATGCTCGAAAGACTTACAGATGGCCCAAAGGACTTACGAATCAAAAAACCCTTGAAAGTTATTTTTAGTTGTCAAGGAACCTTTGTTAGGCTTAGCTTCCTTTAACAACTCTTTTGAGATAATTAAAAACCCTGAAAGGCTTAGTTTCTAAATCTCATTTGAAAGCATCCAACACTGAATGTCTTATGGATGGCCCGAAGGTCTTATCATCTTGCTCGAAAGGCTTACAGATGACCCGAAGATTTAAGTATCATGCTCGAAAGACTTACAGATGGCCCAAAGGACTTACGAATCAAAAAACCCTTGAAGTTTTTTCTTAGTTGTCAAGGAACCCCTTTGTTAGGCTTAGCTTCCTTTAACAACTCTTTTGAGATAATTAGAAAACCCTAAAGGCTTAGTTTCTAAAATCTCATTTGAAAGCATCCAACTGAATTTAGATGGCCCGAAGGTCTATATCTTGCTCGAAAGGCTTACAGATGACCCGGATTTAAGTATCATGCTCGAAAGACTTACAGATGGCCCAAAGGACTTACGAATCAAAAAACCCTTGAAACGTTTCTTAGTTGTCAAGGAACTTTTTAGGCTTAGCTTCCTTTAACAACTCTTTTGAGATAATTAGAAACCCTGAAAGGCTTAGTTTCTAAAATCTCATTTGAAAGCATCCAACACTGAATGTCTTATGGATGGCCCGAAGGTCTTATCATCTTGCTCGAAAGGCTTACAGATGACCCGAAGATTTAAGTATCATGCTCGAAAGACTTACAGATGGCCCAAAGGACTTACGAATAAAAAACCCTTGAAAGCTTATTTTTAGTTGTCAAGGAACCCTTGTTAGGCTTAGCTTCCTTTAACAACTCTTTTGAGATAATTAGAAAACCCCTGAAAGGCTTAGTTTCTAAAATCTCATTTGAAGCATCCAACACTGAATGTCTTATGGATGGCCGAAGGTCTTATCATCTTGCTCGAAAGGTTACAGATGACCCGAAGGATTTAAGTATCATGCTCGAAAGACTTACAGATGGCCCAAAGGACTTACGAATCAAAAAACCCTTGAAAGCTTAGTTTTTAGTTGTCAAGGAACCCTTTGTTAGGCTTAGCTTCCTTAACAACTCTTTTGAGATAATTAGAAAACCCTAAGGCTTAGTTTCTAAAATCTCATTTGAAAGCATCCAACACTGAATGTCTTATGATGGCCCGAAGGTCTTATCATCTTGCTCGAAAGGCTTATAGCAAGGATTTAAGTATCATGCTCGAAAGACTTACAGATGGCCCAAAGGACTTACGAATCAAAAACCCTTGAAAGCTTAGTTTCTTAGTTGTCAAGGAACCCTTTTTAGGCTTA
The DNA here is from genome assembly GCF_006381635.1 of Hibiscus syriacus. Lineage (NCBI taxonomy): Eukaryota > Viridiplantae > Streptophyta > Magnoliopsida > Malvales > Malvaceae > Hibiscus > Hibiscus syriacus. Next base: position 643,662 of record NW_024062571.1, on the reverse strand, counting down.
GCTTCCTTTAACAACTCTTTGAGATAATTAGAAACCCCTGAAAGGCTTAGTTTCTAAAACCTCATTTGAAAGCATCCAACACTGAAATTATGGATGGCCGAAGGTCTTATCATCTTGCTCGAAAGGCTTACAGATGACCCGAAAGATTTAAGTATCATGCTCGAAAGACTTACAGATGGCCCAAAGGACTTACGAATCAAAAAACCCTTGAAAGTTTTTTCTTAGTTGTCAAGGAACCTTTGTTAGGCTTAGCTTCCTTTAACAACTCTTTTGAGATAATTAGAAAACCCTGAAAGGCTTAGTTTCTAAAATCTCATTTGAAAGCATCCAACACTGAATGTCTTATGGATGGCCCGAAGGTCTTATCATCTTGCTCGAAAGGCTTACAGATGACCGAAGATTTAAGTATCATGCTCGAAAGACTTACAGATGGCCCAAAGGACTTACGAATAAAAAACCCTTGAAGTTTATTTCTTAGTTGTCAAGGAACCTTGTTAGGCTTAGCTTCCTTTAACAACTCTTTTGAGATAATTAGAAAACCCTGAAAGGCTTAGTTTCTAAATCTCATTTGAAAGCATCCAACACTGAATGTCTTATGATGGCCGAAGGTCTTATCATCTTGCTCGAAAGGCTTACAGATGACCCGAAGGATTTAAGTATCATGCTCGAAAGACTTACAGATGGCCCAAAGGACTTACGAATCAAAAAACCCTTGAAAGCTTAGTTTCTTAGTTGTCAAGGAAAACTTTTTTAGGCTTAGCTTCCTTTAACAACTCTTTTGAGATAATTAGAAAACCCTGAAAGGCTTAGTTTCTAAAATCTCATTTGAAAGCATCCAACACTGAATGTTATGATGCCCGAAGGTCTTATCATCTTGCTCGAAAGGCTTACAGATGACCCAAAGATTTAAGTCATGCTCGAAAGACTTACAGATGGCCCAAAGGACTTACGAATCAAAAAACCCTTGAAAGCTTATTTTTAGTTGTCAAGGAACCCTTTGTTAGGCTTAGCTTCCTTTAACAACTCTTTTGAGATAATTAAAACCCTGAAAGGCTTAGTTTCTAAAATCTCATTTGAAAGCATCCAACACTGAATGTCTTATGGATGGCCGAAGGTCTTATCATCTTGCTCGAAAGGCTTACAGATGACCCGAAGATTTAAGTATCATGCTCGAAAGACTTACAGATGGCCCAAAGGACTTACGAATCAAAAACCCTTGAAAGCTTATTTCTTAGTTGTCAAGGAACCTTTGTTAGGCTTAGCTTCCTTTAACAACTCTTTTGAGATAATTAGAAAACCCTGAAAGGCTTAGTTTCTAAAATCTCATTTGAAAGCATCCAACACTGAATATCTTATGATGGCCCGAAGGTCTTATCATCTTGCTCGAAAGGCTTACAGATGACCCGAAGATTTAAGTATCATGCTCGAAAGACTTACAGATGCCCAAAGGACTTACGAATCAAAAAACCCTTGAAAGCTTAGTTTCTTAGTTGTCAAGGAACCCCTTTGTTAGGCTTAGCTTCCTTTAACAACTCTTTTGAGATAATTAGAAACCCTGAAAGGCTTAGTTTCTAAAATCTCATTTGAAAGCATCCAACTGAATGTCTTATGATGGCCCGAAGGTCTTATCATCTTGCTCGAAAGGCTTACAGATGACCGAAGGATTTAAGTATCATGCTCGAAAGACTTACAGATGGCCCAAAGGACTTACGAATCAAAAACCCTTGAAAGCTTATTTTTAGTTGTCAAGGAACCCTTTGTTAGGCTTAGCTTCCTTTAACAACTCTTTTGAGATAATTAAAACCCTGAAAGGCTTAGTTTCTAAAATCTCATTTGAAAGCATCCAACACTGAATGTCTTATGATGGCCCGAAGGTCTTATCATCTTGCTCGAAAGGCTTACAGATGACCCGAAGATTTAAGTATCATGCTCGAAAGACTTACAGATGGCCCAAAGGACTTACGAATCAAAAACCCTTGAAAGCTTAGTTCTTAGTTGTCAAGGAACCCTTTGTTAGGCTTAGCTTCCTTTAACAACTCTTTTGAGATAATTAGAAACCCTGAAAGGCTTAGTTTCTAAAATCTCATTTGAAGCATCCAACACTGAATGTCTTATGATGGCCCGAAGGTCTTATCATCTTGCTCGAAAGGCTTATAGACCCGAAGGATTTAAGTATCATGCTCGAAAGACTTACAGATGGCCCAAAGGACTTACGAAAAAAAACCCTTGAAAGCTTAGTTTTTAGTTGTCAAGGAACCCTTTGTTAGGCTTAGCTTCCTTTAACAACTCTTTTGAGATAATTAAAACCCCTGAAAGGCTTAGTTTCTAAAATCTCATTTGAAAGCATCCAACACTGAATCTTATGGATGGCCCGAAGGTCTTATCATCTTGCTCGAAAGGCTTACAGATGACCCGAAGATTTAAGTATCATGCTCGAAAGACTTACAGATGGCCCAAAGGACTTACGAATCAAAAACCCTTGAAAGTTTTTCTTAGTTGTCAAGGAACCCTTTGTTAGGCTTAGCTTCCTTTAACAACTCTTTTGAGATAATTAGAAACCCTGAAAGGCTTAGTTTCTAAAATCTCATTTGAAAGCATCCAACACTGAATCTTATGGATGGCCCGAAGGTCTTATCATCTTGCTCGAAAGGCTTACAGATGACCGAAAGATTTAAGTATCATGCTCGAAAGACTTACAGATGGCCCAAAGGACTTACGAATCAAAAAACCCTTGAAGTTTCTTTCTTAGTTGTCAAGGAACCTTTGTTAGGCTTAGCTTCCTTTAACAACTCTTTTGAGATAATTAGAAAACCCTGAAAGGCTTAGTTTCTAAAATCTCATTTGAAAGCATCCAACACTGAATCTTATGATGGCCCGAAGGTCTTATCATCTTGCTCGAAAGGCTTACAGATGACCCGAAGGATTTAAGTATCATGCTCGAAAGACTTACAGATGGCCCAAAGGACTTACGAATCAAAAAACCCTTGAAACTTAGTTTCTTAGTTGTCAAGGAACCTTTTAGGCTTAGCTTCCTTTAACAACTCTTTTGAGATAATTAGAAAACCCTGAAAGGCTTAGTTTCTAAAATCTCATTTGAAAGCATCCAACACTGAATGTCTTAGATGGCCCGAAGGTCTTATCATCTTGCTCGAAAGGTTTACAGATGACCCGAAGATTTAAGTATCATGCTCGAAAGACTTACAGATGGCCCAAAGGACTTACGAATCAAAAAACCCTTGAAAGCTTATTTTTAGTTGTCAAGGAACCCCTTTGTTAGGCTTAGCTTCCTTTAACAACTCTTTTGAGATAATTAGAAACCCTGAAAGGCTTAGTTTCTAAATCTCATTTGAAAGCATCCAACACTGAATGTCTTATGGATGGCCCGAAGGTCTTATCATCTTGCTCGAAAGGCTTACAGATGACCCGAAGATTTAAGTATCATGCTCGAAAGACTTACAGATGGCCCAAAGGACTTACGAATCAAAAAACCCTTGAGTTTTCTTAGTTGTCAAGGAACCTTTGTTAGGCTTAGCTTCCTTTAACAACTCTTTTGAGATAATTAGAAACCCCTGAAAGGCTTAGTTTCTAAAATCTCATTTGAAAGCATCCAACACTGAATGTCTTATGGATGGCCCGAAGGTCTTATATCTTGCTCGAAAGGCTTACAGATGACCGAAGATTTAAGTATCATGCTCGAAAGACTTACAGATGGCCCAAAGGACTTACGAATCAAAAACCCTTGAAAGCTTAGTTTCTTAGTTGTCAAGGAACCCCTTTGTTAGGCTTAGCTTCCTTTAACAACTCTTTTGAGATAATTAGAAAACCCTAAAGGCTTAGTTTCTAAAATCTCATTTGAAAGCATCCAACACTGAATTTATGATGGCCCGAAGGTCTTATCATCTTGCTCGAAAGGCTTACAGATGACCCGAAGGATTTAAGTATCATGCTCGAAAGACTTACAGATGGCCCAAAGGACTTACGAATCAAAAACCCTTGAAAGCTTAGTTTTTAGTTGTCAAGGAACCTTTTTAGGCTTAGTTTCCTTTAACAACTCTTTTGAGATAATTAGAAAACCCCTGAAAGGCTTAGTTTCTAAAATCTCATTTGAAAGCATCCAAATGAATGTCTTATGATGGCCCGAAGGTCTTATCATCTTGCTCGAAAGGTTACAGATGACCCGAAAGGATTTAAGTATCATGCTCGAAAGACTTACAGATGGCCCAAAGGACTTACGAATCAAAAAACCCTTGAAAGCTTATTTTTAGTTGTCAAGGAACCCCTTTGTTAGGCTTAGCTTCCTTTAACAACTCTTTTGAGATAATTAAAACCCTGAAAGGCTTAGTTTCTAAAATCTCATTTGAAAGCATCCAACTGAATGTCTTATGGATGGCCCGAAGGTCTTATCATCTTGCTCGAAAGGCTTACAGATGACCCGAAGATTTAAGTATCATGCTCGAAAGACTTACAGATGGCCCAAAGGACTTAGAATCAAAAAACCCTTGAAAGCTTAGTTTCTTAGTTGTCAAGGAACCCTTTGTTAGGCTTAGCTTCCTTTAACAACTCTTTGAGATAATTAGAAAACCCTGAAAGGCTTAGTTTCTAAAACTCATTTGAAAGCATCCAACACTGAATGCCTTATGGATGGCCCGAAGGTCTTATCATCTTGCTCGAAAGGCTTATAGATACCCCGGAAGATTTAAGTATCATGCTCGAAAGACTTACAGATTGCCCAAAGGACTTATGAATCAAAAAACCCTTGAAAGCTTCGTTTCTTAGTTGTCAAGGAACCCCTTTGTTAGGCTTAGCTTCCTTTAACAACTCTTTTGAGATAATTAGAAACCCTGAAAGGCTTAGTTTCTAAAATCTCATTTGAAAGCATCCAACACTGAATGTCTTATGGATGGCCCGAAGGTCTTATCATCTTGCTCGAAAGGCTTACAGATGACCCGAAGATTTAAGTATCATGCTCGAAAGACTTACAGATGGCCCAAAGGACTTATGAATCTAAAAACCCTTGAAAGCTTAGTTTCTTAGTTGTCAAGGAACCCCTTTGTTAGGCTTAGCTTCCTTTAACAACTCTTTTGAGATAATTAGAAAACCCTGAAAGGCTTAGTTTCTAAAACCTCATTTGAAAGCATCCAACACTGAATGTCTTATGGATGGCCCGAAGGTCTTATCATCTTGCTCGAAAGGCTTACAGATGACCCGAAGATTTAAGTATCATGCTCGAAAGACTTACAGATGGCCCAAAGACTTACGAATCAAAAAAACCCTTGAAAGCTTAGTTTCTTATTGTCAAGGAACCTTTGTTAGGCTTAGCTTCCTTTAACACTCTTTTGAGATAATTAGAAACCCCTGAAAGGCTTAGTTTCTAAAATCTCATTTGAAAGCATCCAACACTGAATGTCTTATGGATGGCCCGAAGGTCTTTCATCTTGCTCGAAAGGCTTACAGATGACCCGAAGGATTTAAGTATCATGCTCGAAAGACTACAGATGGCCCAAAGGACTTACGAATCAAAAACCCTTGAAAGCTTGTTTCTTAGTTGTCAAGGAACCCCTTTGTTAGGCTTAGCTTCCTTTAACAACTCTTTTGAGATAATTAGAAAACCCCTGAAAGGCTTAGTTTCTAAAATCTCATTTGAAAGCATCCAACACTGATGTCTTATGGATGGCCCGAAGGTCTTATCATCTTGCTCGAAAGGCTTACAGATGACCCGAAGGATTTAAGTATCATGCTCGAAAGACTTACAGATGCCCAAAGGACTTACGAATCAAAAACCCTTGAAACTTAGTTTCTTAGTTGTCAAGGAACCCCTTTGTTAGGCTTAGCTTCCTTTAACAACTCTTTTGAGATAATTAGAAACCCTGAAAGGCTTAGTTTCTAAAATCTCATTTGAAAGCATCCAACACTGAATGTCTTATGATGGCCCGAAGGTCTTATCATCTTGCTCGAAAGGTTTACAGATGACCCGAAGATTTAAGTATCATGCTCGAAAGACTTACAGATGGCCCAAAGGACTTACGAATCAAAAAACCCTTGAAGCTTCGTTTCTTAGTTGTCAAGGAACCTTTGTTAGGCTTAGCTTCCTTTAACAACTCTTTTGAGATAATTAGAAAACCCCTGAAAGGCTTAGTTTCTAAAACCTCATTTGAAAGCATCCAACACTGAATGTCTTATGGATGGCCCGAAGGTCTTATCATCTTGCTCGAAAGGTTACAGATGACCCGAAAGATTTAAGTATCATGCTCGAAAGACTTACAGATGGCCCAAAGGACTTACGAATCAAAAACCCTTGAAAGCTTTTTTTTAGTTGTCAAGGAACCTTTGTTAGGCTTAGCTCCTTTAACAACTCTTTTGAGATAATTAGAAAACCCTGAAAGGCTTAGTTTCTAAAATCTCATTTGAAAGCATCCAACACTGAATGTCTTATGATGGCCCGAAGGTCTTATCATCTTGCTCGAAAGGTTACAGATGACCCGAAGATTTAAGTATCATGCTCGAAAGACTTACAGATGGCCCAAAGGACTTACGAATCAAAAACCCTTGACAGTTTCTTTCTTAGTTGTCAAGGAATCACTTTGTTAGGCTTAGCTTCCTTTAACAACTCTTTTGAGATAATTAGGAAACCCCTGAAAGGCTTAGTTTCTAAAATCTCATTTGAAAGCATCCAACACTGAATGTCTTATGGATGGCCCGAAGGTCTTATCATCTTGCTCGAAAGGCTTACAGATGACCCGAAGGATTTAAGTCATGCTCGAAAGACTTACAGATGGCCCAAAGGACTTACGAATCAAAAAACCCTTGAAAGTTTTTAGTTGTCAAGGAACCCTTTTTAGGCTTAGCTTCCTTTAACAACTCTTTTGAGATAATTAGAAACCCCTGAAAGGCTTAGTTTCTAAATCTCATTTGAAAGCATCCAACACTGAATGTATGATGGCCCGAAGGTCTTATCATCTTGCTCGAAAGGCTTACAGATGACCCGAAAGATTTAAGTATCATGAAAGACTTACAGATGGCCCAAAGGACTTACGAATCAAAAACCCTTGAAAGCTTCGTTTCTTAGTTGTCAAGGAACCTTTGTTAGGCTTAGCTTCCTTTAACAACTCTTTTGAGATAATTAGAAACCCCTGAAAGGCTTAGTTTCTAAAATCCATTTGAAAGCATCCAACACTGAATGTCTTATGGATGGCCCAAGGTCTTATCATCTTGCTCGAAAGGCTTACAGATGACCCGAAGATTTAAGTATCATGCTCGAAAGACTTACAGATGGCCCAAAGGACTTACGAATCAAAAAACCTTGAAACTTAGTTTTTAGTTGTCAAGGAACCCCTTTGTTAGGCTTAGCTTCCTTTAACAACTCTTTTGAGATAATTAGAAACCCCTGAAAGGCTTAGTTTCTAAAATCTCATTTGAAAGCATCCAACACTGAATGTCTTATGATGGCCCGAAGGTCTTATCATCTTGTCGAAAGGCTTACAGATGACCCGAAGATTTAAGTATCATGAAAGACTTACAGATGCCCAAAGGACTTACGAATCAAAAAACCCTTGATTTCGTTTCTTAGTTGTCAAGGAACCCCTTTGTTAGGCTTAGCTTCCTTTAACAACTCTTTTGAGATAATTAGGAAACCCTGAAAGGCTTAGTTTCTAAAATCTCATTTGAAAGCATCCAACACTGAATGTCTTATGGATGGCCCAAGGTCTTATCATCTTGCTCGAAAGGCTTACAGATGACCCGAAGGATTTAAGTATCATGCTCGAAGACTTACAGATGGCCCAAAGGACTTAAATCAAAAAACCCTTCAAGTTAGTTTTTAGTTGTCAAGGAACCCCTTTGTTAGGCTTAGCTTCCTTTAACAACTCTTTTGAGATAATTAGGAAACCCTGAAAGGCTTAGTTTCTAAAATCTCATTTGAAAGCATCCAACACTGAATGTCTTATGATGGCCCGAAGGTCTTATCATCTTGCTCGAAAGGCTTACAATGACCCAAAAGATTTAAGTATCATGCTCGAAAGACTTACAGATGGCCCAAAGGACTTACGAATCAAAAACCCTTGAGTTTCGTTTCTTAGTTGTCAAGGAACCCCTTTGTTAGGCTTAGCTTCCTTTAACAACTCTTTTGAGATAATTAGAAACCCTGAAAGGCTTAGTTTCTAAAATCTCATTTGAAAGCATCCAACACTGAATGTCTTATGGATGGCCCGAAGGTCTTATCATCTTGCTCGAAAGGCTTACGATGACCCGAAGGATTTAAGTATCATGCTCGAAAGACTTACAGATGGCCCAAAGGACTTACGAATCAAAAAACCCTTCTTAGTTTTTAGTTGTCAAGGAACACTTTGTTAGGCTTAGCTTCCTTTAACAACTCTTTTGAGATAATTAGAAACCCTGAAAGGCTTAGTTTCTAAAATCTCATTTGAAAGCATCCAACACTGAATGTCTTATGGATGGCCCGAAGGTCTTATCATCTTGCTCGAAAGGCTTACAGATGACCCGAAGATTTAGTATCTCGAAAGACTTACAGATGGCCCAAAGGACTTACGAATCAAAAACCCTTGAAAGTTGTTTCTTAGTTGTCAAGAACCCCTTTGTTAGGCTTAGCTTCCTTTAACAACTCTTTTGAGATAATTAGGAAACTAAAGGCTTAGTTTCTAAAATCTCATTTGAAAGCATCCAACACTGAATGTCTTATGGATGGCCGAAGGTCTTATCATCTTGCTCGAAAGGCTTACAGATGACCAAGATTTAAGTATCATGCTCGAAAGACTTACAGATGGCCCAAAGGACTTACGAATCAAAAAACCCTTGAGTTTTTTTTAGTTGTCAAGGAACCCCTTTGTTAGGCTTAGCTTCCTTTAACAACTCTTTTGAGATAATTAGAAACCCTGAAAGGCTTAGTTTTAAAATCTCATTTGAAAGCATCCAACACCGAATGTCTTATGATGGCCGAAGGTCTTATCATCTTGCTCGAAAGGCTTACAGATGACCCGAAGGATTTAAGTATCATGCTCGAAAGACTTACAGATGGCCCAAAGGACTTACGAATCAAAAACCCTTGAAAGCTTAGTTTTTTAGTTGTCAAGGAACACCTTTGTTAGGCTTAGCTTCCTTTAACAACTCTTTTGAGATAATTAGAAAACCCTGAAAGGCTTAGTTTCTAAAATCTCATTTGAAAGCATCCAACACTGAATGTCTTATGATGGCCCGAAGGTCTTATCATCTTGCTCGAAAGGCTTACAGATGACCCGAAGGATTTAAGTATCATGCTCGAAAGACTTACAGATGGCCCAAAGGACTTACGAATCAAAAAACCCTTGAAAGCTTAGTTTTTAGTTGTCAAGGAACACCTTTGTTAGGCTTAGCTTCCTTTAACAACTCTTTTGAGATAATTAGAAAACCCTGAAAGGCTTAGTTTCTAAAATCTCATTTGAAAGCATCCAACTGAATGTCTTAGATGGCCCGAAGGTCTTATCATCTTGCTCGAAAGGCTTACAGATGACCCGAAGGATTTAAGTATCATGCTCGAAAGACTTACAGATGGCCCAAAGGACTTACGAATCAAAAACCCTTGAAAGCTTAGTTTTTTAGTTGTCAAGGAACCTTTGTTAGGCTTAGCTTCCTTTAACAACTCTTTTGAGATAATTAGAAACCCTGAAAGGCTTAGTTTCTAAAATCTTTTGAAAGCATCCAACACTGAATGTCTTATGATGGCCCGAAGGTCTTATCATCTTGCTCGAAAGGTTACAGATACCCGAAAGATTTAAGTATCATGCTCGAAAGACTTACAGATGGCCCAAAGGACTTACGAATCAAAAACCCTTGAGTTTCGTTTCTTAGTTGTCAAGGAACACTTTGTTAGGCTTAGCTTCCTTTACAATCTTTTGAGATAATTAGGAAACCCTGAAAGGCTTAGTTTCTAAAATCTCATTTGAAAGCATCCAACACTGAATGTCTTATGGATGGCCGAAGGTCTTATCATCTTGCTCGAAAGGCTTACAGATGACCCGAAGGATTTAAGTATCATGCTCGAAAGACTTACAGATGGCCCAAAGGACTTACGAATCAAAAAACCCTTCAGTTTCTTAGTTGTCAAGGAACCCTTTGTTAGGCTTAGCTTCCTTAACAACTCTTTTGAGATAATTAGGAAACTCTGAAAGGCTTAGTTTCTAAAATCTCATTTGAAAGCATCCAACACTGAATGTCTTATGGATGGCCGAAGGTCTTATCATCTTGCTCGAAAGGCTTACAAGACCCGAAGATTTAAGTATCATGCTCGAAAGACTTACAGATGGCCCAAAGGACTTACGAATCAAAAACCCTTGAGTTCGTTTCTTAGTTGTCAAGGAACCCCTTTGTTAGGCTTAGCTTCCTTTAACAACTCTTTTGAGATAATTAGAAACCCTGAAAGGCTTAGTTTCTAAAATCTCATTTGAAAGCATCCAACATGAATGTCTTATGATGGCCCGAAGGTCTTATCATCTTGCTCGAAAGGCTTACAGATGACCCGAAGGATTTAAGTATCATGCTCGAAAGACTTACAGATGGCCCAAAGGACTTACGAATCAAAAAACCCTTGAAAGCTTAGTTTTTTAGTTGTCAAGGAACACCTTTGTTAGGCTTAGCTTCCTTTAACAACTCTTTTGAGATAATTAAAAACCCTGAAAGGCTTAGTTTCTAAAATCTCATTTGAAAGCATCCAACACTGAATGTCTTATGATGGCCCGAAGGTCTTATCATCTTGCTCGAAAGGTTACAGATGACCCGAAAGATTTAAGTATCATGCTCGAAAGACTTACAGATGCCAAAGGACTTACGAATCAAAAAACCCTTGAAAGCTTTTTCTTAGTTGTCAAGGAACCCCTTTGTTAGGCTTAGCTTCCTTTAACAACTCTTTTGAGATAATTAGAAACCCTGAAAGGCTTAGTTTCTAAAATCATTTGAAAGCATCCAACACTGAATGTCTTATGGATGGCCGAAGGTCTTATCATCTTGCTCGAAAGGCTTACAATGACCCGAAGGATTTAAGTATCATGCTCGAAAGACTTACAGATGGCCCAAAGGACTTACGAATCAAAAAACCCTTGAAAGTTAGTTTTTTAGTTGTAAGGAACCTTTGTTAGGCTTAGCTTCCTTTAACAACTCTTTGAGATAATTAGAAACCCCTGAAAGGCTTAGTTTCTAAAATCTCATTTGAAAGCATCCAACACTGAATGTCTTATAGATGGCCCGAAGGTCTTATCATCTTGCTCGAAAGGATTACAGATGACCCGAAAGATTTAAGTATCATGCTCGAAAGACTTACAGATGGCCCAAAGGACTTACGAATCAAAAAACCCTGAGTTTTTCTTAGTTGTCAAGGAACACTTTGTTAGGCTTAGCTTCTTTAACAACTCTTTTGAGATAATTAGAAACCCCTGAAAGGCTTAGTTTCTAAAATCTCATTTGAAAGCATCCAACACTGAATGTCTTATGGATGGCCCGAAGGTCTTATCATCTTGCTCGAAAGGCTTACAGATGACCCGAAGATTTAAGTATCATGCTCGAAAGACTTACAGATGGCCCAAAGGACTTACGAATCAAAAAACCCTTGAAAGTTAGTTTTAGTTGTCAAGGAACCTTTTTTAGGCTTAGCTTCCTTTAACAACTCTTTTGAGATAATTAGAAAACCCCTGAAAGGCTTAGTTTCTAAAATCTCATTTGAAAGCATCCAACACTGAATGTCTTATAGATGGCCCGAAGGTCTTATCATCTTGCTCGAAAGTTACAGATGACCCGAAGATTTAAGTATCATGCTCGAAAGACTTACAGATGGGCCCAAAGGACTTACGAATCAAAAACCCTTGACAGTTTCGTTTTTAGTTGTCAAGAACTTTGTTAGGCTTAGCTTCCTTTAACAACTCTTTTGAGATAATTAGAAACCCCTGAAAGGCTTAGTTTCTAAAATCTCATTTGAAAGCATCCAACATGAATGTCTTATGGATGGCCGAAGGTCTTATCATCTTGCTCGAAAGCTTACAGATGACCCAAAAGATTTAAGTATCATGCTCGAAAGACTTACAGATGGCCCAAAGGACTTACGAATCAAAAACCCTTGAGTTTCGTTTCTTAGTTGTCAAGGAACCCCTTTGTTAGGCTTAGCTTCCTTTAACAACTCTTTTGAGATAATTAGGAAACCCCTGAAAGGCTTAGTTTTAAAATCTCATTTGAAAGCATCCAACACTGAATGTCTTATGATGGCCCGAAGGTCTTATCATCTTGCTCGAAAGGCTTACAGATGACCCGAAGGATTTAAGTATCATGTTCGAAAGACTTACAGATGGCCCAAAGGACTTACAATCAAAAACCCTTGAAAGTTAGTTTTTTAGTTGTCAGGAACACCTTTGTTAGGCTTAGCTTCCTTTAACAACTCTTTTGAGATAATTAGAAAACCCCTGAAAGGCTTAGTTTCTAAAATCTTATTTGAATGCATCCAACACTGAATGTCTTATAGATGGCCCGAAGGTCTTATCATCTTGCTCGAAAGGTTTACAGATGACCCGAAAGATTTAAGTATCATGAAAGACTTACAGATGGCCCAAAGGACTTACGAATAAAAAAACCCTTGACAGTTTCGTTTCTTAGTTGTCAAGGAATCACTTTGTTAGGCTTAGCTTCCTTTAGCAACTCTTTTGAGATATTAGGAAACCCCTGAAAGGCTTAGTTTCTAAAATCATTTGAAAGCATCCAACACTGAATGTCTTATGGATGGCCCCAAGGTCTTATCATCTTGTTCGAAAGGCTTACAGATGACCCGAAGAATTTAAGTATCATGCTCGAAAGACTTACAGATGGCCCAAAGGACTTACGAATCAAAAAACCCTTGAAAGCTTAGTTTTTTAGTTGTCAAGGAACCTTTGTTAGGCTTAGCTTCCTTTAACAACTCTTTTGAGATAATTAGAAAACCCCTGAAAGGCTTAGTTTCTAAAATCTCATTTGAAGCATCCAACACTGAATGTCTTATGATGGCCCGAAGGTCTATCATCTTGCTCGAAAACAGATGACCCGAAGATTTAAGTATCATGAAAGACTTACAGATGCCCAAAGGACTTACGAATCAAAAAACCCTTGAAAGTTCGTTTCTTAGTTGTCAAGGAACACTTTGTTAGGCTTAGCTTCCTTTAACAACTCTTTTGAGATAATTAGGAAACCCTGAAAGGCTTAGTTTCTAAAATCTCATTTGAAAGCATCCAACACTGAATGTCTTATGGATAGGCCAAAGGTCTTATCATCTTGCTCGAAAGGCTTATAGATGACCCGAAGGATTTTAGTATCACGCTCGAAAGACTTACAGATGGCCCAAAGGACTTAGGAATCAAAAAACCCTTCAACGCTTAGTTTCTTAGTTGTCAAGAACCCTTTGTTAGGCTTAGCTTCCTTTAACAACTCTTTTGAGATAATTAGGAAACCTGAAAGGCTTAGTTTCTAAAATCTCATTTGAAAGCATCCAACACTGAATGTCTTATGGATGGCCGAAGTCTTATCATCTTGCTCGAAAGGCTTACAGATGACCCAAAAGATTTAAGTATCATGCTCGAAAGACTTACAGATGGCCCAAAGGACTTACGAATCAAAAAACCCTTGAGTTTTTTCTTAGTTGTCAAGGAACCCTTTGTTAGGCTTAGCTTCCTTTAACAACTCTTTTGAGATAATTAGAAACCCCTGAAAGGCTTAGTTTTAAAATCTCATTTGAAAGCATCCAACCTGAATGTCTTATGAATGGCCCGAAGGTCTTATCATCTTGCTCGAAAGGCTTACAGATGACCCAAAGGATTTAAGTATCATGCTCGAAAGACTTACAGATGGCCCAAAGGACTTACGAATCAAAAAACCCTTGAAAGCTTAGTTTTTTAGTTGTCAAGGAACACCTTTGTTAGGATTAGCTTCCTTTAACAACTCTTTTGAGATAATTAGAAAACCCCTGAAAGGCTTAGTTTCTAAAATCTCATTTGAAAGCATCCAACACTGAATGTCTTATAGATGGCCCGAAGGTCTTATCATCTTGCTCGAAAGGTTTACAGATGACCCGAAAGATTTAAGTATCATGCTCGAAAGACTTACAGATGGCCCAAAGGACTTACGAATCAAAAAACCCTTGAAAGCTTCGTTTCTTAGTTGTCAAGGAACCCTTTGTTAGGCTTAGCTTCCTTTAACAACTCTTTTGAGATAATTAGAAAACCCCTGAAAGGCTTAGTTTCTAAAACCTCATTTGAAAGCATCCAACACTGAATGTCTTATGGATGGCCCGAAGGTCTTATCATCTTGCTCAAAAGGTTTACAGATAACCCGAAGATTTAAGTATCATGCTCGAAAGACTTACAGATGGCCCAAAGGACTTACGAATCAAAAAACCCTTGAAAGCTTCATTTTTTAGTTGTCAAGGAACCCCTTTGTTAGGCTTAGCTTCCTTTAACAACTCTTTTGAGATAATTAGAAAACCCCTGAAAGGCTTAGTTTCTAAAATCTCATTTGAAAGCATCCAACACTGAATGTCTTATGGATGGCCCGAAGGTCTTATCATCTTGCTCGAAAGGCTTACAGATGACCCGAAGGATTTAAGTATCATGCTCGAAAGACTTACAGATGGCCCAAAGGACTTACGAATCAAAAACCCTTGAAAGCTTAGTTTTTAGTTGTCAAGGAACCTTTGTTAGGCTTAGCTTCCTTTAACAACTCTTTTGAGATAATTAGAAAACCCCTGAAAGGCTTAGTTTCTAAAATCTCATTTGAAGCATCCAACACTGAATGTCTTATAGATGGCCCGAAGGTCTTATCATCTTGCTCGAAAGGCTTACAGATGACCCGAAGGATTTAAGTATCATGCTGAAAGACTTACAGATGGCCCAAAGGACTTACGAATCAAAAAACCTTGAAAGTTTTTTTTAGTTGTCAAGGAACACCTTTGTTAGGCTTAGCTTCCTTTAACAACTCTTTTAGATAATTAGAAACCCCTGAAAGGCTTAGTTTCTAAAATCTCATTTGAAAGCATCCAACACTGAATGTCTTATGATGGCCCGAAGGTCTTATCATCTTGCTCGAAAGGTTTACAGATGACCGAAGGATTTAAGTATCATGAAAGACTTACAGATGGCCCAAAGGACTTACGAATGAAAAACCCTTGACAGTTTCGTTTCTTAGTTGTCAAGGAACACTTTGTTAGGCTTAGCTTCCTTTAACAACTCTTTTGAGATAATTAGAAACCCCTGAAAGGCTTAGTTTCTAAAATCTCATTTGAAAACATCCAACACTGAATGTCTTATGGATGGCCCGAAGGTCTTATCATCTTTCTCGAAAGGCTTAGATGACCGAAGGATTTAGTATCATGCTCGAAAGACTTACAGATGGCCCAAAGGACTTACGAATCAAAAACCCTTCAAAGCTTATTTCTTAGTTGTCAAGAACCCCTTTGTTAGGCTTAGCTTCCTTTAACAACTCTTTTGAGATAATTAGGAAACCTAAAGGCTTAGTTTCTAAAATCTCATTTGAAAGCATCCAACACTGAATGTCTTATGGATGGCCGAAGGTCTTATCATCTTGCTCGAAAGGCTTACAGAAGACCCGAAGATTTAAGTATCATGCTCGAAAGACTTACAGATGGCCCAAAGGACTTACGAATCAAAAACCTGAGTTCGTTTCTTAGTTGTCAAGGAACCCCTTTGTTAGGCTTAGCTTCCTTTAACAACTCTTTTGAGATAATTAGGAAACCCTAAAGGCTTAGTTTCTAAAATCTCATTTGAAAGCATCCAACACTGAATGTCTTATGATGGCCCGAAGCTTATCATCTTGCTCGAAAGGCTTACAGATGACCCGAAGGATTTAAGTATCATGCTCGAAAGACTTACAGATGGCCCAAAGGACTTACGAATCAAAAAACCCTTGAAAGCTTAGTTTTTAGTTGTCAAGGAACCTTTGTTAGGCTTAGCTTCCTTTAACAACTCTTTTGAGATAATTAAAAACCCTGAAAGGCTTAGTTTCTAAAATCTCATTTGAAAGCATCCAACACTGAATGTCTTATGATGGCCCGAAGGTTTATCATCTTGCTCGAAAGGTTACAGATGACCCGAAAGATTTAAGTATCATGCTCGAAAGACTTACAGATGGCCCAAAGGACTTACGAATCAAAAAACCCTTGAAAGCTTCGTTTCTTAGTTGTCAAGGAACCCCTTTGTTAGGCTTAGCTTCCTTTAACAACTCTTTTGAGATAATTAGAAAACCCTGAAAGGCTTAGTTTCTAAAATCTCATTTGAAAGCATCCAACACTGAATGTCTTATGGATGGCCGAAGGTATCATCTTGCTATCATGCCCCGAAGGATTTAAGATGGCTTACTAAAGGACTTACGAATCAAAAAACCCTTGAAAGCTTAGTTTTTTAGTTGTCAAGGAACAACTTTGTTAGGCTTAGCTTCCTTTAACAACTCTTTTGAGATAATTAGAAACCCCTGAAAGGCTTAGTTTCTAAAATCTCATTTGAAAGCATCCAACATTGAATATCTTATAGATGGCCCGAAGGTCTTATAATCTTGCTCGAAAGGATTACAGATGACCCGAAAGATTTAAGTATCATGCTCGAAAGACTTACAGATGGCCCAAAGGATTTACGAATCAAAAAACCCCTGACAGTTTCGTTTCTTAGTTGTCAAGGAATCACTTTGTTAGGCTTAGCTTGCTTTAGCAACTCTTTTGAGATAATTAGGAAACCCCTGAAAGGCTTAGTTTCTAAAATCTCATTTGAAAGCATCCAACACTGAACGTCTTATGGATGGAACGAAGGTCTTATCATCTTGCTCGAAAGGCTTACAGATGACCCGAAGGATTTAAGTATCATGCTCGAAAGACTTACAGATGGCCCAAAGAACATACGAATCAAAAAACCCTTGAAAGCTTAGTTTTTTAGTTGTCAAGGAACACCTTTTTTAGGCTTAGCTTCCTTTAACAACTCTTTTGAGATAATTAGAAAACCCTTGAAAGGCTTAGTTTCTCAAAACCTCATTTGAAAGCATCCAACACTGAATGTCTTATGGATGGCCTGAATGTGTTATCATCTTGCTCGAAAGGCTTACAAATGCCCCGAAGGATTTAAGTATCATGCTCGAAAGACTTACAGATGGCCTAAAGGACTTACGAATCAAAAAACCCTTGAAAGCTTAGTTTTTTAGTTGTTAAGGAACATCTTTGTTAGGCTTAGCTTCCTTTAACAACTCTTTTGAGATAATTAGAAAACCCCTGAAAGGCTTAGTTTCTAAAATCTCATTTGAAAGCATCCAACATTGAATATCTTATAGATGGCCCGAAGGTCTTATAATCTTGCTCGAAAGGATTACAGATGACCCGAAAGATTTAAGTATCATGCTCGAAAGACTTACAGATGGCCCAAAGGATTTACGAATCAAAAAACCCCTGACAGTTTCGTTTCTTAGTTGTCAAGGAATCACTTTGTTAGGCTTAGCTTGCTTTAGCAACTCTTTTGAGATAATTAGGAAACCCCTGAAAGGCTTAGTTTCTAAAATCTCATTTGAAAGCATCCAACATGAACGTCTTATGGATGGAACGAAGGTCTTATCATCTTGCTCGAAAGGCTTACAGATGACCCGAAGGATTTAAGTATCATGCTCGAAAGACTTACAGATGGCCCAAAGAACATACGAATCAAAAAACCCTTGAAAGCTTAGTTTTTTAGTTGTCAAGGAACACCTTTTTTAGGCTTAGCTTCCTTTAACAACTCTTTTGAGATAATTAGAAAACCCCTGAAAGGCTTAGTTTCTATAATCTCATTTGAAAGCATCCAACACTGAATGTCTTGTAGATGGCCCGAAGGACTTATCATCTTGCTTGAATAGTTTAGAGATGACCCAAAAGATTTAAGTATCATGCTCGAAAGACTTACAGATGGGCCAAAGGACTTACGAATCAAAAAACCCTTGACAGTTTCGTTTCTTAGTTGTCAAAGAATCACTTTGTTAGGCTTAGCTTCCTTTAACAACTCTTTTGAGATAATTAGAAAACCCCTGAAAGGCTTAGTTTCTAAAATCTCATTTGAAAGCATCCAACCCTGAATGTCTTATGGATGGCCGAAGGTCTTATCATCTTACTCGAAAGACTTACAGATGACCCAAAAGATTTAAGTATCATGCTCGAAAGACTTACAGATGGCCCAAAGGACTTACGAATCAAAAAACCCTTGTGAGTTTCGTTTCTTAGTTGTCAAGGAACCCCTTTGTTAGACTTAGCTTCTTTAACAACTCTTTTGAGATAATTAGGAAACCCCTGAAAGGCTTAGTTTATAAAATCTCATTTGAAAGCATCCAACACCGAATGTCTTATGAATGGCCCGAAGGACTTATCATCTTGCTTGAATAGTTTACAGATGACCCAAAAGATTTAAGTATCATGCTCGAAAGACTTACAGATGGGCCAAAGGACTTACGAATCAAAAAACCCTTGACAGTTTCGTTTCTTAGTTGTCAAGGAATCACTTTGTTAGGCTTAGCTTCCTTTAGCAACTCTTTTGAGATATTTAGGAAACCCCTGAAAGGCTTAGTTTCTAAAACCTCATTTGAAAGCATCCAACACTGAATGTCTTATGGATGGCCCCAAGGTCTTATCATCTTGCTCGAAAGGCTTACAGATGACCCGAAGAATTTAAGTATCATGCTCGAAAGACTTACAGATAGCCCAAAGGACTTACGAATCAAAAAACCCTTGAAAGCTTAGTTTTTTAGTTGTCAAGGAATACCTTTGTTAGGCTTAGCTTCCTTTAACAACTCTTTTGAGATAATTAGAAAACCCTTGAAAGGCTTAGTTTCTAAAATCTTATTTGAATGCATCCAACACTGAATGTCTTATAGATGGCCCGAAGGTCTTATCATCTTGCTCGAACAGATGACCCGAAAGATTTAAGTATCATGAAAGACTTACAGATGCCCAAAGGACTTACGAATCAAAAAACTCTTGACAGTTTCGTTTCTTAGTTGTCAAGGAATCACTTTGTTAGGCTTAGCTTCCTTTAGCAACTCTTTTGAGATAATTAGGAAACCCCTGAAAGGCTTAGTTTCTAAAATCTCATTTGAAAGCATCCAACCCTGAATGTCTTATGGATGGCCGAAGGTCTTATCATCTTACTCGAAAGACTTACAGATGACCCAAAAGATTTAAGTATCATGCTCGAAAGACTTACAGATGGCCCAAAGGACTTACGAATCAAAAAACCCTTGTGAGTTTCGTTTCTTAGTTGTCAAGGAACCCCTTTGTTAGACTTAGCTTCTTTTAACAACTCTTTTGAGATAATTAGGAAACCCCTGAAAGGCTTAGTTTATAAAATCTCATTTGAAAGCATCCAACACCGAATGTCTTATGAATGGCCCGAAGGACTTATCATCTTGCTTGAATAGTTTACAGATGACCCAAAAGATTTAAGTATCGTGCTCGAAAGACTTACAGATGGGCCAAAGGACTTACGAATCAAAAAACCCTTGACAGTTTCGTTTCTTAGTTGTCAAGGAATCACTTTGTTAGGCTTAGCTTCCTTTAGCAACTCTTTTGAGATATTTAGGAAACCCCTGAAAGGCTTAGTTTGTAAAACCTCATTTGAAAGCATCCAACACTGAATGTCTTATGGATGGCCCCAAGGTCTTATCATCTTGCTCGAAAGGCTTACAGATGACCCGAAGAATTTAAGTATCATGCTCGAAAGACTTACAGATGGCCCAAAGGACTTACGAATCAAAAAACCCTTGAAAGCTTAGTTTTTTAGTTGTCAAGGAACACCTTTGTTAGGCTTAGCTTCCTTTAACAACTCTTTTGAGATAATTAGAAAACCCTTGAAAGGCTTAGTTTCTAAAATCTTATTTGAATGCATCCAACACTGAATGTCTTATAGATGGCCCGAAGGTCTTATCATCTTGCTCGAACAGATGACCCGAAAGATTTAAGTATCATGAAAGACTTACAGATGCCCAAAGGACTTACGAATCAAAAAACTCTTGACAGTTTCGTTTCTTAGTTGTCAAGGAATCACTTTGTTAGGCTTAGCTTCCTTTAGCAACTCTTTTGAGATAATTAGGAAACCCCTGAAAGGCTTAGTTTCTAAAACCTCATTTGAAAGCATCCAACACTGAATGTCTTATGGATGGCCCCAAGGTCTTATCATCTTGCTCGAAAGGCTTACAGATGACCCGAAGGATTTCAGTATCATGCTCGAAGGACTTACAGATGGCCCAAAGGACTTAGGAATCAAAAAACCCTTCAAAGCTTAGTTTCTTAGTTGTCAAAGAACCCCTTTGTTAGGCTTAGCTTCTTTAACAACTCTTTTGAGATAATTAGGAAACTCTTTAAAGGCTTAGTTTCTAAAATCTCATTTGAAAGCATCCAACACTGAATTTCTTATGGTTGGCCGAAGGTCTTATCATCTTACTCGAAAAACTTACAGATGACCCAAAAGATTTAAGTATCATGCTCGAAAGACTTACAGATGGCCCAAAGGACTTACGAATCAAAAAACCCTTGTGAGTTTCATTTCTTAGTTGTCAAGGAACCACTTTGTTAGACTTAGCTTCCTTTAACAACTCTTTTGAGATAATTAGGAAACCCCTGAAAGGCTTAGTTTATAAAATCTCATTTGAAAGCATCCAACACCGAATGTCTTATGAATGGCCCGAAGGTCTTATCATCTTGCTCGAAAGGCTTACAGATGACCCGAAGGATTTAAGTATCATGCTCGAAAGAGTTACAGATGGCCCAAAGGACTTACGAATAAAAAAACCCTTGAAAGCTTAGTTTTTTAGTTGTCAAGGAACACCTTTGTTAGGCTTAGCTTCCTTTAACAACTCTTTTGAGATAATTAGAAAACCCCTGAAAGGCTTAGTTTCTAAAATCTCATTTGAAATCATCCAACACTGAATGTCTTATTGATGGCCCGAAGGTCTTATCATCTTGCTTGAAAGGTTTACATATGACCCGAAAGATTTAAGTATCATGCTCGAAAGACTTACAGATGGCCCAAAGGACTTACGAATCAAAAAACCCTTGAAAGCTTCGTTTCTTAGTTGTCAAGGAACCACTTTGTTAGGCTTAGCTTCCTTTAACAACTCTTTTGAGATAATTAGAAAACCCCTGAAAGGCTTAGTTTCTAAAACCTCATTTAAAAGCATCCAACACTAAATGTCTTATGGATGGCCCGAAGGTCTTATCATTTTGCTCAAAAGGTTTACAGATAACCAGAAAGATTTAAGTATCATTCTCGAAAGACTTACAGATGGCCCAAATGACTTACGAATCAAAAAACCCTTGAAAGCTTCATTTTTTAGTTGACAAGGAACCCCTTTGTTAGGCTTAGCTTCCTTTAACAACTCTTTTGAGATAATTAGAAAACCCCTGAAAGGCTTAGTTTCTAAAACCTCATTTGAAAGCATCCAACACTGAATGTCTTATGGATGGCCCGAAGGTCTTATCATCTTTCTCGAAAGGCTTACAGATGACCCGAAGGATTTAAGTATCATGGTCGAAAGACTTACAGATGGCCCAAAGAACTTACGAATCAAAAAACCCTTGAAAGCTTAGTTTTTTAGTTGTCAAGGAACACCTTTGTTAGGCTTAGCTTCCTTTAACAACTCTTTTGAGATAATTAGAAAACCCCTGAAAGGCTTAGTTTCTAAAATCTCATTTGTAAGCATCCAACACTGAATGTCTTATAGATGGCCCGAAGGTCTTATCATCTTGCTCGAAAGGCTTACAGATGACCCGAAGGATTTAAGTATCATGCTTGAAAGACTTACAGATGGCCCAAAGGACTTACGAATCAAAAAACCGTTGAAAGCTTAGTTTTTTAGTTGTCAAGGAACACCTTTGTTAGGCTTAGCTTCCTTTATCAACTCTTTTTAGATAATTAGAAAACCCCTGAAAGGCCTAGTTTCTAAAATCTTATTTGAATGCATCCAACACTTAATGTCTTATAGATGGCCCGAAGGTCTTATCATCTTGCTCGAAAGGTTTACAGATGATCCGAAAGATTTAAGTATCATGAAAGACTTACAGATGGCCTAAAGGACTTACGAATCAAAAATCCCTTGACAGTTTTGTTTCTTAGTTGTCAAGGAATCACTTTGTTAGGCTTAGCTTCCTTTAGCAACTCTTTTGAGATAATTAGAAAACCCCTGAAAGGCTTAGTTTCTAAAATCTCATTTGAAAGCATCCAACACTGAATGTCTTATGGATGGCCCGAAGGTCTTATCATCTTTCTCGAAAGGCTTATAGATGACTCGAAGGATTTCAGTATCATGCTCGAAAGACTTACAGATGGCCCAATGGACATAGGAATCAAAAAACCCTTCAAAGCTTAGTTTCTTAGTTGTCAAAGAACCCCTTTGTTAGGCTTAGCTTCTTTAACAACTCTTTTGAGATAATTAGGAAACTCTTTAAAGGCTTAGTTTCTAAAATCTCATTTGAAAAGATCCAACAATGAATGTCTTATGGATGGCCGAAGGTCTTATCATCTTACCCGAAAGACTTACAGAAGACCCGAAAGATTTATGTATCATGCTCAAAAGACTTACAGAGCCCAAAGGACTTACGAATCAAAAAACACTTGTGAGTTTCGTTTCTTAGTTGTCAAGGAACCCCTTGTTAGACTTAGCTTCCTTTAACAACTCTTTTGAGATAATTAGGAATCCCCTAAAAGGCTTAGTTTCTAGAATCTCATTTGAAAGCATCCAACATCGAATGTCTTATGAATGGCCCGAATGTCTTATCATATTGCTCGAAAGGCTTACATGTGACCCGAAGGATTTAAGTATCATGCTCGAAAGACTTACAGATGGCCCAAAGGACTTACGAATAAAAAAACCCTTGAAAGCTTAGTTTTTTAGTTGTCAAGGAACACCTTTGTTAGGCTTAGCTTCCTTTAACAACTCTTTTGAGATAAGTAGAAAACCCCTGAAAGGCTTAGTTTCTAAAATCTTATTTGAAAGCATCCAACACTGAATGTCTTATAGATGGCCCGAAGGTCTCATCATCTTGCTCGAAAGGTTTACAGATGACCCGAAAGATTTTAGTATCATGCTCGAAAGACTTACAGATGGCCCAAAGGAATTACGAATCAAGAAACCCTTGAAAGCTTCGTTTCTTAGTTGTCAAGGAACCCCTTTGTTAGGCTTAGCTTCCTTTAACAACTCTTTTGAGATAATTAGGAAACCCCTGAAAGGCTTAGTTTCTAAAATCTCATTTGAAATCATCCAACACCGAATGTCTTATGGATGGCCCGAAGGTCTTATCATCTTGCTCGAAAGGCTTACAGATGACCCGAATGATTTAAGTATCATGCTCGAAAGACTTACAGATGGCCCAAAGGACTTATGAATCAAAAAACACTTGAAACTTAGTTTCTTAGTTGTCAAGGAACACCTTTGTTAGGCTTACCTTCCTTTATCAACTCTTTTATGATAATTAGAAAACCCCTAAAAGGCTTAGTTTCTAAAACCTCATTTGAAAACATCCACAACTGAATGTCTTAAGTATGGCCCGGAGGTCTTATCATCTTTCTCGAAAGGCTTACAGATAACCCGAAAGATTTAAGTATTATGCTCGAATGACTTACAGATGGCCCAAAGGACTTACGAATCAAAATCCCTTGAAAGTTTCATTTCTTAGTTGTCAAGAAACCCCTTTGTTAGGCTTATCTTCCTTTAACAACTCTTTTGAGGTAATTAGGAAACCCCTAAAAGGCTTAGTTTCTAAAACCTCATTTGAAAGCATCCAACACTGAATGTCTTATGGATGGCCCGAAGGTCATATCATCTTGCTCGAAAGGTTTACAGATGACCCGAAATATTTAAGTATCATGCTCGAAAGACTTACAGATGGCCCAAAGGACATATGAATCAAAAAACCCTTGAAAGCTTGGTTTCTTAGTTGTCAAGGAACCCCTTTGTTAGGCTTAGCTTCCTTTAACAACTCTTTTGAGATAATTAGGAAACCCCTGAAAGGCTTAGTTTCTAAAATCTCATTTGAAATCATCCAACACCGAATGTCTTATGGATGGCCCGAAGGTCTTATCATCTTGCTCAAAAGGCTTACAGATGACCCGAATGATTTAAGTATCATGCTTGAAAGACTTACAGATGGCCCAAAGGACTTATGAATCAAAAAACCTTTGAAAGCATAGTTTCTTAGTTGTGAAGGAACACCTTTGTTAGGCTTACCTTCCTTTAACAACTCTTTTATGATAATTAGAAAACCCCTGAAAGGCTTAGTTTCTAAAACCTCATTTGAAAACATCTACCACTGAATGTCTTAAGTATGGCCCGGAGGTCTTATCATCTTGCTCGAAAGGCTTACAGATAACCCGAAAGATTTAAGTATTATGCTCGAAAGACTTACAGATGGCCCAAAGGACTTACGAATCAAAATCCCTTGAAAGTTTCATTTCTTAGTTGTCAAGGAACCCCTTTGTTAGGCTTATCTTCCTTTAACAACTCTTTTGTGATAATTAGGAAACCCCTGAAAGGCTTAGTTCCTAAAATCTCATTTGAAATCATCCAACACCGAATGTCTTATGGAGGGCCCGAAGGTCTTATCATCTTGCTCGAAAGGCTTACAGATGACCCGAATGATTTAAGTATCATGCTCGAAAGACTTACAGATGGCCCAAAGGACTTATGAATCAAAAAACCCTTAAAAGCTTAGTTTCTTAGTTGTCAAGGAACACCTTTGTTAAGCTTACCTCCTTTAACAACTCTTTTATGATAATTAGAAAACCCCTGAAAGGCTTAGTTTCTAAAACCTCATTTGAAAACATCCACCACTGAATGTCTTAAGTATGGCCCGGAGGTCTTATCATCTTGCTCGATAGGCTTACAGATAACCCGAAAGATTTAAGTATTATGCTCAAAAGACTTACAGGTGGCCCAAAGGACTTACGAATCAAAATCCCTTGAAAGTTTCATTTCTTAGTTGTCAAGGAACCCCTTTGTTAGGCTTAGCTTCCTTTAACAACTCTTTTGAGGTAATTAGGAAACCCTTAAAAGGCTTAGTTTCTAAAACCTCATTTGAAAGCATCCAACACTGAATGTCTTATGGATGGCCTGAAGGTCTTATCATCTTGCTCAAAAGGTTTACAGATAACCCGAAAGATTTAAGTATCATTCCTGAAAGACTTACAGATGGCCCAAAGAACTTACGAATCAAAAAACCCTTGAAAGCTTAGTTTTTTAGTGGTCAAGGAACACCTTTGTTAGGCTTAACTTCCTTTAACAACTCTTTTGAGATAATTAGAAAACCCCTGAAAGGCTTAGCTTCTAAAATCTTATTTGAAAGCATCTAACACTGAATGTCTTATAGATGGCCCGAAGGTCTTATAATCTTGCTCGAAAGGTTTACAGATGACCCGAAAGATTTTAGTATCATGAAAGACTTACAGATGGCCCAAAGGACATACGAATCAAAAAACCCTTGAAAGTTTCGTTTCTTAGTTGTCAAGGAATCACTTTGTTAGGCTTAGCTTCCTTTAGCAACTCGTTTAAGATAATTAGGAAACCCCTGAAAGGCTTAGTTTCCTTTAGCAACTCTTTTGAGATAATTAAAAAACCCCTAAAAGGCTTAGTTTCTAAAATCTAATTTGAAAGCATCCAACACTGAATGTCTTATGGATGGCCCGAAGGTCTTATCATCTTGCTCGAAAGGCTTACAGATAACCCGACGGATTTCAGTATCATGCTCGAAAGACTTAGAGATGGCCCAAAGGACTTAGGAATCAAAAACCCTTCAAATCTTAGTTTCTTAGTTTTCAAAGAACCCCTTTGTTAGGCTTATCTTCTTTAATAACTCTTTTGATATAATTAGGAAACTCTTTAAAGGCTTAGTTTCTAAAATCTCATTTGAAAGCATCCAACACTGAATGTCTTATGGATGACCGAAGGTCTTATCATCTTACTCGAAAGACTTACAAATGACCCGAAAGAATTAAGTATCATACTCGAAAGACTTACAGATGGCCCAAAGGACTTACGAATCAAAATCCCTTGAAAGTTTCATTTCTTAGTTGTCAAGAAACCCCTTTGTTAGGCTTATCTTCCTTTAACAACTCTTTTGAGGTAATTAGGAAACCCCTAAAAGGCTTAGTTTCTAAAACCTCATTTGAAAGCATCCAACACTGAATGTCTTATGGATGGCCCGAAGGTCATATCATCTTGCTCGAAAGGTTTACAGATGACCCGAAATATTTAAGTATCATGCTCGAAAGACTTACAGATGGCCCAAAGGACTTACGAATCAAAATCCCTTGAAAGTTTCATTTCTTAGTTGTCAAGGAACCCCTTTGTTAGGCTTAGCTTCCTTTAACAACTCTTTTGAGATAATTAGGAAACCCCTGAAAGGCTTAGTTTCTAAAATCTCATTTGAAATCATCCAACACCGAATGTCTTATGGATGGCCCGAAGGTCTTATCATCTTGCTCAAAAGGCTTACAGATGACCCGAATGATTTAAGTATCATGCTCGAAAGACTTACAGATGGCCCAAAGGACTTATGAATCAAAAAACCTTTGAAAGCATAGTTTCTTAGTTGTGAAGGAACACCTTTGTTAGGCTTACCTTCCTTTAACAACTCTTTTATGATAATTAGAAAACCCCTGAAAGGCTTAGTTTCTAAAACCTCATTTGAAAACATCTACCACTGAATGTCTTAAGTATGGCCCGGAGGTCTTATCATCTTGCTCGAAAGGCTTACAGATAACCCGAAAGATTTAAGTATTATGCTCGAAAGACTTACAGATGGCCCAAAGGACTTACGAATCAAAATCCCTTGAAAGTTTCATTTCTTAGTTGTCAAGGAACCCCTTTGTTAGGCTTATCTTCCTTTAACAACTCTTTTGTGATAATTAGGAAACCCCTGAAAGGCTTAGTTCCTAAAATCTCATTTGAAATCATCCAACACCGAATGTCTTATGGAGGGCCCGAAGGTCTTATCATCTTGCTCGAAAGGCTTACAGATGACCCGAATGATTTAAGTATCATGCTCGAAAGACTTACAGATGGCCCAAAGGACTTATGAATCAAAAAACCCTTAAAAGCTTAGTTTCTTAGTTGTCAAGGAACACCTTTGTTAAGCTTACCTCCTTTAACAACTCTTTTATGATAATTAGAAAACCCCTGAAAGGCTTAGTTTCTAAAACCTCATTTGAAAACATCCACCACTGAATGTCTTAAGTATGGCCCGGAGGTCTTATCATCTTGCTCGATAGGCTTACAGATAACCCGAAAGATTTAAGTATTATGCTCAAAAGACTTACAGGTGGCCCAAAGGACTTACGAATCAAAATCCCTTGAAAGTTTCATTTCTTAGTTGTCAAGGAACCCCTTTGTTAGGCTTAGCTTCCTTTAACAACTCTTTTGAGGTAATTAGGAAACCCTTAAAAGGCTTAGTTTCTAAAACCTCATTTGAAAGCATCCAACACTGAATGTCTTATGGATGGCCCGAAGGTCTTATCATCTTGCTCAAAAGGTTTACAGATAACCCGAAAGATTTAAGTATCATTCCTGAAAGACTTACAGATGGCCCAAAGAACTTACGAATCAAAAAACCCTTGAAAGCTTAGTTTTTTAGTGGTCAAGGAACACCTTTGTTAGGCTTAACTTCCTTTAACAACTCTTTTGAGATAATTAGAAAACCCCTGAAAGGCTTAGCTTCTAAAATCTTATTTGAAAGCATCTAACACTGAATGTCTTATAGATGGCCCGAAGGTCTTATCATCTTGCTCGAAAGGTTTACAGATGACCCGAAAGATTTAAGTATCATGAAAGACTTACAGATGGCCCAAAGGACATACGAATCAAAAAACCCTTGAAAGTTTCGTTTCTTAGTTGTCAAGGAATCACTTTGTTAGGCTTAGCTTCCTTTAGCAACTCTTTTAAGATAATTAGGAAACCCCTGAAAGGCTTAGTTTCCTTTAGCAACTCTTTTGAGATAATTAAAAAACCCCTAAAAGGCTTAGTTTCTAAAATCTAATTTGAAAGCATCCAACACTGAATGTCTTATGGATGGCCCGAAGGTCTTATCATCTTGCTCGAAAGGCTTACAGATAACCCGACGGATTTCAGTATCATGCTCGAAAGACTTAGAGATGGCCCAAAGGACTTAGGAATCAAAAACCCTTCAAATCTTAGTTTCTTAGTTTTCAAAGAACCCCTTTGTTAGGCTTATCTTCTTTAATAACTCTTTTGATATAATTAGGAAACTCTTTAAAGGCTTAGTTTCTAAAATCTCATTTGAAAGCATCCAACACTGAATGTCTTATGGATGACCGAAGGTCTTATCATCTTACTCGAAAGACTTACAAATGACCCGAAAGAATTAAGTATCATACTCGAAAGACTTACAGATGGCCCAAAGGACTTACGAATCAAAAAACCCTTGTGAGTTTCGTTTCTTAGTTGTCAAGGAACCCCTTTGTTAGACTTAGCTTCCTTTAACAACTCTTTTGAGATAATTAGGAACCCCCTGAAAGGCTTAGTTTCTAAAATCTCATTTGAAAGCATCCAACACCGAATGTCTTATTAATGGCCCGAAGGTCTTATCATCTTGCTCGAAAGGCTTACAGATGACTCGAAGGATTTAAGTATCATGCTCGAAAGATTTACAGATGGACCAAAGGACTTAGGAATAAAAAAACCCTTCAAACCTTAGTTTCTTAGTTGTCAAGGAACCCCTTTGTTAGGCTTAGCATACTTTAAAAACTATTTTTAGATAATTAGGAAACTTTTTAAAGGCTTAGTTTCTAAAATCTCATTTGAAAGCATCGAACACTGAATGTCTTATGGGTGGCCCAAAGGTCTTATCAACTTGCTCGAAAGGCTTACAGATGACCCGAAGGATTTAAGTATCATGCTCGAAAGACTTACAAATGGCCCAAAGGACTTAGGAATCAAGAAACCCTTCAAAGCTTAGTTTCTTAGTTGTCAAAGAACCCCTTTGTTAGGCTTAGCTTCCTTTAACAACTCTTTTGAGATAATTAGGAAACCCCTGAAAGGCTTAGTTTCTAAAATCTCATTTGAAATCATCCAACACCGAATGTCTTATGGATGGCCCGAAGGTCTTATCATCTTGCTCGAAAGGCTTACAGATGACCCGAATGGTTTAAGTATTATGCTCGAAAGACTTACAGATGACCCAAAGGACTTATGAATAAAAAAATCCTTGAAAGCTTAGTTTCTTAGTTGTCAAGGAACAACTTTGTTAGGCTTACCTTCCTTAAAAACTCTTTTAAGATAATTAGAAAACCCCTGAAAGGTTTAGTTTCTAAAACCTCATTTGAAAGCATCCACCACTGAATGTCTTAAGTATGGCCCGGAGGTCTTATCATCCTTCTCGAAAGGCTTATAGATAACCCGAAAGATTTAAGTATTATGCTCGAAAGACTTACAGATGGCCCAAAGGACTTACGAATCAAAATCCCTTGAAAAATTCATTTCTTAGTTGTCAAGGAACCCCTTTGTTAGGCTAAGCATCCTTTAACAACTCTTTTGAGGTAATTAGGAAACCCCTAAAAGGCTTAGTTTCTAAAATCTCATTTGAAAGCATCCAACACTGAATGTCTTATGGATTGCCCGAAGGTCTTATCATCTTGCTCGAAAGACTTACAGATGACCCGAAGGATTTAAGTATCATGCTCGAAAGACTTACAGAGGGCTGAAAGGACTTAGGAATCAAAAAGCCCATCAAAGCTTAGTTTCTTAGTTGTCAAAGAACTCCTTTGTTAGGCTTATTTTCCTTTAACAACTCTTTTGAGATAATTAGGAAACTCTTTAAAGACTTAGTTTCTAAAATCTCATTTGAAAGCATCCAACACTGAATGTCTTTTGGATGGCCCGAAGGTCTTATCATCTTGCTCGAAAGGCTTACAAATGACCCGAAGGATTTAAGTATCATGCTCGAAAGACATGCAGATGTCCCAAAGGACTTACGAATAAAAAAACCCTTGAAAGCTTAGTTTCTTAGTTGTCAAGAAATACCTTTATTAGGCTTAGCTTCCTTTAACAACTCTTTGAGATAATTAAGAAACTCGTGAAAGGCTTAGCTTCTAAAATATCATTTGAAAGCATCCAACACTAAATGTCTTATAGATGGCCCGAAGGTCTTATCATCTTGCTCGAAAGGCTTACAGATGACCAGAAGGATTTAAGTATCATGCTCGAAAGACTTACAGATGGCCCGAAGAACTTACGAATCAAGAAACCCTTAAAAGTTTAGTTTAATAATTATCATGGAACCCATTTCTTAGGCTTAGCTTTCTTTAACAACTCTTTTGATATAATTAGGAAACCCCTGAAAGGCTTAGTTTCTAAGATCTCATTTGAAAGCATCCAACACCGAAGGTCTCATGAATGGCCCGAATGTCTTATCATCTTGCTCGAAAGACTTACAAATGGCCCGAAGGATTAAAGTATCGTACTCCAAAGACTTATAGATGGCCTGAAGGACTTACGAATCAAGAAACCCTCGAAAGCTTAGTTTCTTTGTTGTCAAGGAACCCCTTTGTTAGGTTTATCTTCCTTTAACAACTCTTTTTGAGATAATTGGGAAACCACTAAAAGACTTAGTTTCTAAAATCTTATATGAATGCATCCAACATTGAAGGTCTTATGGATGGCCTGAAGGTCTAATCATCTTGCTCAAAAGGCTTACAGATGACACAAAAGATTTAAGCTTAGTTTCTAAAATCTTATTTGAAAGCATCGAACACTGAATGTCTTATGGATGGCCCGAAGGTCTTATCATCTTGCTTGAATGACTTACAGATGACCCGAAGCATTTAAGTATCATGCTCGAAAGACTTACAGATGGAACAAAGGACTTAGGAATAAAAAAACCCTTCAAAACTTAATTTCTTAGTTGTCAATGAACCCCTTTGTTAGGCTTAGCATCCTTTAAAAACTATTTTGAGATAATTAGGAAACTCTTTAAAGGCTTAGTTTCTAATATCTCATTTGAAAGCATCGAACACTAAATGTCTTATGGGTGGCCCAAAGGTTTTATCAACTTGCTCGAAAGGCTTATAAATGACCCGAAGGATTTAAGTATCATGCTCGAAAGACTTACAGATGACCCAAAGGACTTATGAATCAATAAACCCTTGAAAGCTTAGTTTTTTAGTTGTCAGGAAACACCTTTGTTAGGCTTAGCTTCCTTTAACAACTCTTTTGAGATAATTAGAAAACCGCTGAAAGGTTTAGTTTCTAAAATATCATTTTAAAGCATCCAACACTAAATGTCTATTGGATGGCCCGAAGGTCTTATCATCTTGCTCGAAAGGCTTACAGATGACCCGAATGATTTAAGTATCATGCTCGAAAGACTTACAGAGGGCCCAAAGGACTTACGAATAAAAAAACTCTTGAAAGCTTAGTTTCTTAGTTTCCATGGAACCCCTTTATTAGACTTAGCTTCCTTTAAAAACTCTTTTGAGATAATTAGAAAACCCTTGAAAGGCTTAGTTTCTAAAATCTCATTTGAAAGCATCCAACACTGAATGTCTTATGGATGGCCCAATGGTCTTATCATCTTGCTGGAAAGGCTTACAGATGACCTGAAAGATTTAAGTATCTTCCTTGAAAGACATACATATTGCCCAAAGGACTTACGAATAAAAAAACCCTTGAAAGCTTAGTTTTTTAGTTGTTGAGGAAACCCTTTGTTAGGCTTAGCTTCCTTTAACAACTCTTTTCAGATAATTAGTAAACCCTTGAAAGGCTTAGTTTCTAAAATCTCATTTGAAGGCATCTAGCACTGAAGATCTTATTGATGGCTCGAAGGTCTTATCATCTTGCTCAAAAGGCTTACAGAAAACATGAAGGATTTAAGCATCATTCTCAAAAGACTTATAGATGCCCCAAAGGACTTATGAATCAAGATACCCTCGAAAGCTTAGTTTCTTAGTTGTCAAGGAACCATTTTGTTAGGCTTATCTTCCTTTAACAGCTCTTTTTCAGATAATTAGGAAACCACTAAAAGGTGTAGTTTCTAAAATCTCATTTGAAAACATCCAACATTGAATGTCTTATGGATGGCCCGAAGGTCTTATCAACTTGCTCGAAACTCTTACAGATGACCCGAACGATTTAATTATCATGCTAGAAAGACTTACAGATGGCTCAAAGGACTTACGAATCAAAAAAGCCTTGAAAGCTTAGTTTTTTAGTTGTCGAAGAACCCCTTTGTTAGGGTTAGCTTCCTTTAACAACTTCTTTAAGATAATTAGGAAACCCTTGAGAGGCTTAGTTTCTAAAATCTCATTTGAAAGCATCCAGCTCTGAAGGTCTTATTGATGGCCTGAAGGTCTTATCATCTTGTTCAAAAGGCTTACTGATGACATGAAGAATTTAAGCATCATGCTCGAAAGACTTACAGATGGCCCAAAGGACTTACGAATCAAAAAACCCTCGAAAGCTTAGTTTCTTAGTTATGAAAGAACCCCTTTGTTAGGCTTAGCTTCCGTTAACAACTCTTTTGAGATTATTAGGAAACTCCTAAAAGGGTTAGTTTCTAAAATCTCATTTGAAAACATCAAACACTGAATGTCTTATTGATGGCCCGAATGTCTTATCATCTTGCTCGAAAGGCTTACAGATGACCCTAAGAATTTAAATATCATGCTCGAAAGACTTACAAATGTCCCAAAGGACTTAAGAATAAAAAAACCCTTAAAAGCTTAGTTTCTTAGTTATCAAGGAACCCCTTTGTTAGGCTTAGCTTCCTTTAACAACTCTTTTGAGATAATTAGAAAACCCCTGAAAGGCTTAGTTTCTAAAATCTCATTTGAAAGCATCCAATATTGAATGTCTTATGGAATACCTTGAAAGCTTAGTTTCTTAGTTGTCAAGGAATACCTTTATTAGGCTTAGCTTCCTTTAACAACTCTTTTGAGATAATTAAGAAACTCGTGAAAGGCTTAGTTTCTAAAATATCATTTGAAAGCATCCAACACTAAATTTCTTATAGATGGCCCGAAGGTCTTATCATCTTGCTCGAAAGGCTTACAGATGACCTGATGGATTTAAATATAATGCTCGAAAGACTTACAGATGGCCCGAAGGACTTATGAATCAAGAAACCCTCAAAAGTTTAGTTTAATAGTTGTCAAGGAACTCATTTCTTAGGCTTAGCTTCTTTTAACAACTCTTTTGAGATAATTAGGAAACCCCTGAAAGGCTTAGTTTCTAAGATCTCATTTGAAAGCATCCAACACCGAAGGTCTTATGGATGGCCCGAAGGTCTTATCATCTTCCTTTAACAACTCTTTTTGAGATAATTGGGAAACCACTAAAAGAATTAGTTTCTAAAATCTCATTTGAAAGCATCCAGCACTGATGGTCTTATAGATGACCTGAAGGTCTAATCATCTTGCTCAAAAGGCTTACAGATGACATGAAATATTTAAGCATCATGCTCAAAAGAGTTACAGATGGCCCAAAGGACTTACGAATCAAAAAACCCTCGAAAGCTTAGTTTCTTAGTTGTGAAGGAACCCCTTTGTTAGGCTTAGCTTCCTTTAACAACTCTTTTGAGATAATTAGAAAACCCCTGAAAGGCTTAGTTTCTATAATCTCATTTGAAAGCATCCAACATTGAATGTCTTATGGATGGCTCGAAGGTCTTATCATCTTGCTCGAAAGGCTTACAGATGACCCGAAAGATTTATGTATCATGCTCGAAAGACTTACAGATGGCTCAAAGGACTTTGGAATCAAAAAACCCTTGAAAGCTTAGTTTCTTAGTCGTCAAAGAACTCCTTTATTAGGCTTAGCTTCCTTTAATAACTCTTTTGAGATAATTAGGAAACTCTTTAAAGGCTTAGTTTCTAAAATCTCATTTGAAAGCATTCAACACTGAATGTCTTATGAATGGCCCGAAGGCCTTTTCATCTTGCTCGAAAGGCTTACAAATGACCCGAAGGATTTAAGTATCATGCACGTAAGACTAGCAGATGGCCCAAAGAACTTACAAATAAAAAAAACCTTGAAAGCTTAGTTTCTTAGTTGTCAAGGAATACCTTTATTATGCTTAGCTTCCTTTAACAACTCTTTTGAGATAATTAAGAAACTCGTGAAAGGCTTAGTTTCTAAAATATCATTTGAAAGCATCCAACACTAAATTTCTTATAGATGGCCTGAAGGTCTTATCATCTTGCTCGAAAGGCTTACAGATGACCTGAAGGATTTAAATATCATGCTCGAAAGACTTACAGATGGCCCGAAGGACTTATGAATCAAGAAACCCTCAAAAGTTTAGTTTAATAGTTGTCAAGGAACTCATTTCTTAGGCTTAGCTTCTTTTAACAACTCTTTTGAGATAATTAGGAAACCCCTGAAAGGCTTAGTTTCTATGATCTCATTTGAAAGCATCCAACACCGAAGGTCTTATGGATGGCCCGAAGGTCTTATCATCTTGCTCGAAAGGCTTACAGATGGCCCGAAGGATTAAAGCATCATGCTCGAAAGACTTATAGATGGCCTGAAGGACTTACGAATCAAGAAACCCTCAAAAGCTTAGTTTCTTTGTTGTCAATAAACACCTTTGTTAGGCTTAGCTTCCTTTAACAACTCTTTTGAGATAATTAGAAAACCCCTGAAAGGCTTAGTTTCTAAAATATCATTTGAAAGCATCCAACACTGAATGTCTATTGGATGGCCCGAAGGTCTTATCGTCTTGCTAAAAAGGCTTACAGATGACCCGAAGGTTTAAGTAGCATGCTCGAAAGACTTACAGATGGTCCAAAGGACTTACGAATCAAAAAAACCCTTGAAAGCTTAGTTTCTTAGTTGTTAACACCCCTTTGTTAGGCTTAGCTTGCTTTATCAACTCTTTTGAGATAATTAGGAAACCATAAAAGGCTTAGTTTCTAAAATCTCATTTGAAAACATCAAACATTGAATGTCTTATGGATGTCCCGAAGGTCTTATCATCTTGCTCGAAAGGCTTACAGATGACCCGAAGGATTTAAGTATCATGCTCGAAAGACTTACAGATGGCCCAAAGGACTTACGAATAAAAAAACTCTTGAAAGCTTAGTTTCTTAGTTGTCAAGGAACCCCTTTGTTAGACTTAGCTTCCTTTAACAACTCTTTTGAGATAATTAGAATCCCCTTGAAAGGCTTAGTTTCTAAAATCTCATTTGAAAGCATCCAACACTAAATGTCTTATGGATGGCCCGAAGGTCTTATCATCTTGCTGGAAAGGCTTACAGATGACCTGAAAGATTTAAGTATCTTCCTCGAAAGACCTACAGATTACCCAAAGGACTTACGAATAAAAAAACCCTTGAAA
Source organism: Hibiscus syriacus (assembly GCF_006381635.1). Lineage (NCBI taxonomy): Eukaryota > Viridiplantae > Streptophyta > Magnoliopsida > Malvales > Malvaceae > Hibiscus > Hibiscus syriacus. Next base: position 608,315 of record NW_024062571.1, on the reverse strand, counting down.
GCTTAGTTTTTTAGTTGTTGAGGAACCCCTTTATTAGGCTTAGCTTCCTTTAACAACTCTTTTGAGATAATTTGAAAACCTCTGAAAGGCTTAGTTTCTAAAATCTCATTTGAAGGCATCTAGCACTGAAGGTCTTATGGATGGCTCGAAGGTTTTATCATCTTTCTCAAAAGGCTTACAGAAAACATGAAGGATTTAAGTATCATGCTCAAAAGACTTATAGATGCCCCAAAAGACTTACGAATCTAGAAACCCTCGAAAGCTTAGTTTTTTAGTTGTCAAGGAACCCTTTTGTTAGGCTTATATCCCTTTAACAACTCTTTTTGAGATAATTAGGAAACCACTGAAAGGCTTAGTTTCTAAAATCTCATTTGAAAACATCCAACATTGAATGTCTTATGGATGGCCCGAAGGTCTTATCAACTTGCTCGAAACGCTTACAGATGACCCAAAGGACTTACGAATAAAAAAGCCTTGAAAGCTTAGTTTCTTAGTTGTCGAAGAACCCCTTTGTTAGGCTTAGCTTCCTTTAACAACTCCTTTGAGATAATTAGGAGACCCTTGAGAGGCTTAGTTTCTAAAATCTCATTTGAAAGCATCCAGCTCTTAAGGTCTTATTGATGGCCCGAAGGTCTTATCATCTTGCTCAAAAGGCTTACTGATGACATGAAGAATTTAAGCATCATGCTCAAAAAACTTACAGATGGCCCAAAGGACTTACGAATCAAAAAACCCTCGAAAGCTTAGTTTCTTAGTTGTGAAGGAACCACTTTGTTAGGATTAGCTTCCTTTAACAACTCTTTTGAGATTATTAGGAAACTCCTGAAAGGCTTAGTTTCTAAAATCTGATTTGAAAGCATGCAACACTGAATGTCTTATGGATGGCCCGAAGGACTTATCATCTTGCTAAAAAGGCTTACAGATGTCCCGAATGATTTAAGTAGCATGCTCGAAAGACTTACAGATGGTCCAAAGGACTTACGAATCAAAAAACCCTTGAAAGCTTAGTTTCTTAGTTGTCAAGGAACCCCTTTGTTAGGCTTAGCTTCCTTTATCAACTCTTTTGAGATAATTAGGAAACCCTAAAAGGCTTAGTTTCTAAAATCTCATTTGAAAACATCAAACATTGAATGTCTTATGAATGGCCCGAAGGTCTTATCATCTTGCTTGAAAGGCTTACAAATGACCCGAAGGATTTAAGTATCATGCTCGAAAGACTTACAGATGTCCCAAAGGACTTAGGAATCAAAAAACTCTTGAAAGCTTAGTTTCTTAGTTTTCAAGGAACCCCTTTATTAGGCTTAGCTTCCTTTAACAACTCTTTTGAGATAAATAGGAAACTCTTTAAAGGCTTACTTGCTAAAATCTCATTTGAAAGCATCCAACACTGAATGTCTTATGGATGGCCCGAAGGTCTTATCATCTTGCTAGAAAGGCTTACAAATGACCCGAAGGATTTAAGAATCATGCTAGAAAGACTTACAGATGGCCCAAAGAACCTACGAATCAAAAAACCCTTGAAAGCATAGTTTCTTAGTTGTCAAGAAACACCTTTGTTAGGCTTAGCTTCCTTTAACAACTCTTTTGAGATAATTAGAAAACCCCTGAAAGGATTAGCTTCTAGATTCTCATTTGAAAGCATCCAAGACTAAATGTCTTATGGATGGCCCGAAGGTCTTATCATCTTGCTCGAAAGGCTTACAGATGACCCGAAAGATTTAAGTATCATGCTCGAAAGACTTACAGATGGCCCAAAGGACTTACGAATCAAAAAACTCTTGAAAGCTTATTTTCTTAGTTGTCAAGAAACCCCTTTGTTAGGCTTATCTTCCTTTAACAACTCTTTTGAGATAATTAGAGAACCCCTGAAAGGTTTAGTTATCCAACATGGAATGTCTTATGGATGGCCCGAAGGTCTTATCATCTTGCTCGAAAGGCTTACAGATGACCTGAAAGATTTAGTTATCTTTCTCGAAAGACCTACAGATGGCCCAAAGGACTTACGAATAAAAAAACCCTTGAAAGCTTAGTTTTTTTGTTATCATGGAACCCCTTTGTTATGCTTAGCTTCCTTTAACAACTCTTTTTAGATAATTAGGAAACCCCTGAAAGGCTTAGTTTCTAAAATCTCATTTGAAAGCATCTAGCACTGAAGGTCTTATGGATGGCTCGAAGGTCTTATCAACTTGCTCAAAAGGCTTACAGATAACATGAAGGATTTAAGTATCATGCTCAAAAGACTTATTGATGGCCCAAAGGACTTACGAATCAAGAAACCCTCAAAAGCTTAGTTTCTTAGTTATCAAGAAATCCCTTTGTTAGGCTTATCTTCCTTTAACAACTCTTTTTGAGATAATTTGGAAACCAATTAAAGGATTAGTTTCTAAAATCTCATTTGAAAACATCCAACATTGAATGTCTTATGGATGGTTCGAAGGTCTTATCATCTTGCTCGAAAGGCTTACATATGACCCGAAAGATTTAAGTATCATGCTCGAAAGACTTACAGATGGCCCAAAGGACTTACGAATCAAAAATCCCTTGAAAGCTTAGTTTCTTAGTTGTCGAAGAGACCCTTTGTTAGGCTTAGCTTCCTTTAACAACTCCTTTGAGATAATTAGGAAACCCTTGAAAGGCTTAGTTTCTAAAATCTCATTTGAAAGCATCTTGTACTGAAGGTCTTTTGGATGGCCCGAAGGACTTATTATCTTGCTCAAAAGGCTTACAGATGACATGAATGATTTAAGCATCATGCTTAAAAGACTTACAGATGGCCCAAAGGACTTACGAATCAAAAAACCCTCGAAATCTTAGTTTTTTAGTTTTAAAGGAACCCCTTTGTTAGGGTTAGCTTCCTTTAACAATTCTTTTGAGATAATTAGAAAACTCCTGAAAGGCTTAGTTTCTAAAATCTCATTTGAAAGCATCCAACACTGAATGTCTTATGGATGGCCCGAAAGTCTTATCATCTTGCTAAAAAGGCTTACAAATGACCCGAAGGATTTAAATATCTTGCTCGAAAGACTTACAGATGGTCCAAAGGACTTACGAATAAAAAAACCCTTGAAAGCTTAGTTTCTTAGTTGTCAAGGAACCCCTTTGTTAGGCTTAGCTTTCTTTAACAACTCTATTGAGATAATTTGGAAACCCTTGAAAGGCTTAGTTTCTAAAATCTCATTTGAAAGCATCCATCATTGAAGGTGTTATAGATGGACCGAAGGTCTTATCATCTTGCTTGAAAAGCTTATAGATGACTTGAAGGATTTAAGTATCATGCTCGAAAGGCTTACAGATTGCCCGAAGGACTTACGAATCAAGAAATCGTGAAAGCTTAATTTCTTAGTTGTCAAGGTACCCCTTTGTTAGGCTTAGCTTCCTTTAACAACTCTTTTGAGATATTTAGGAAACCACTGAAAGGCTTAGTTTATAATATCTCATTTGAAAACATCCTGCCCGATGGTCTTATGGATGGCCCAGAGGTCTTATCATATTGCTCGAAAGGCTTACAGATGACCCGAAGGATTTAAGCATCATGCTCGAAAGACTTACAGATGGGCCGAAGGGCTTACAAATTCGGGAAATAGTTTAGTAAGTAAGAAACTTTGGAAACCATTTTCGTACTAATCAACAATTTCATTTTTAGAAAAGATTAAATAAGAAACTTTGGAAATCGTTTTCTCATTTTTGGAAATAACTTGTTAATTGGGTAATATTCCATACTTCAAAATAATGATTCAATTATGTATTGCGATAATCTATTCTTCATATGTTTACGTGATTTCTGCATTTGAGGTTTGAATTCTACCTTCCATTTGTAAGGTATTTGTCATCATGAATCTTCTTTTTTCATGCGAAGACCTGTAAAAACCTCATGTTTGAATGCAATCAAATGTATCACTATAATGCATATTCTTTTATACAAATGATGTTCTTATAAATGCATGAATGTTGATGCAATCTTTATTTGATTTCAAAGTGGCAAACTCGGTCTTCCTTCACTTATTCAAAATATCATTTCAAACTGGAATTCTCTTTTTCGAAAGAGCAATATTTGTGCTTTCTTTGCTTCATTTGCATTAAAGTCTCAGAAGAAAATGTTTCATTTATGGAATTCTTGCTACAGTCAGAATTGACCTTGTTGCCTCATTTTGCCTTTGATAAAAGCGACTTTCTTTGTCTGGACTTGTGTAGAAATCCAATAACGATTTCATCTTTTAAAAGAGAATCCATCATCTTTGAAGAATGTAGATGTAGATATGCCAAACTCCACAGAGATTAATTAGGAAAGTAGTGTTTATTTTGATTTGACTCTTGAAACACATCACAAGGAGGATTTATCTTAATTCCTTTCATGTCTCCACATCTAATTGGATCTCGAACAAAGCCATTTAGACCATATCATGTCGAGATGTTTAATAATAACATATTGTTCAACTTTAATTGGCTCTACTAGTTTCGTGTTGTTAAAATTTTAGCGTCCCTTCCGTGGAAAGAAATCTTCATCATATCTCACTTCTAACCTTGGGGTTAAAGAAGGCAAACTTTATCTTGAATCAAAAATGGAAACACCATATAATCGCAACATTGGTTCAGCACCATAATTACTAGTTCGTAGAACATTTTGACAACACATTCATCCTTTCTTTTGGTTTCTGCCCCGATTTCTCAATCAGTGAAGCTCTTTGCATAATGTTTGGAGCTTTTGTATGATGTCACAAGGACACTTGAGAACAAAGCTTAGTTGGGAATACAAGTGGGATGCTTTAACTGTCAGCATCAAATCACTAGAATAATGCAACTATATGATGAACAAAACAATTATGTATAGTCAGCTTGACTGTCATCGTTTCACCATTTTCATTTTTCATATCTTTCTATCTTATTGGAAATATTTACTCAAATCAATGATCTTTCTGCAAGATATATGTCACACCCCAATTTAGGGGCTAAATTTTGGAAATTATAAAGTATTGAATTTAAGTTGTATTTTGGAAGAAATTGAGGATTAAAGTGTAAAATCACAAAGTTGGCAAACTATTTTAGGAAGTGTAGGAAATTCAGGGACCTAGTCCTGAATTTACCCATTTTTCTTATATGTTGAAAATATAAACACCTTTTCTTGCTCAGTTCCTAGAATTTTTTCCCATTTTACTCTCCCCGGTCAACTATTTTGAGTTCCAATCTATTCACCGTCCGCCCACCGTTTACGACCCAAAACCACCATCGTGTTCGTTGTCGACCGATGAATAAAACCACTCAAACCTCTCGTGGTAAATTGACGTCGTTCGCCCTAAATCTCAATCGAAAGTATAATCGGTTTTAACTTGATCATTATTGGTTTTCCGTTGATTCATGTCGATCTGGCCACTAATTTTCGACACCTCCCGCACCATCGTGTTCCTTGCATCGTTCCGAGTCCGCCGGTGCCATTCTTGTCTCCGTCGTCACCGACACGTGAAGGGGTAAGGAATTCAAAGTTTTCAATGTTTTAAAATCGAGCTCTCTGCCATTCAAAATTGTGAACCGAGCTTGGTAAGTGTCTCAAAATGCCATAAAATATTTTTAGAAATTTTTCTGGAATATTTCAGACACCGTACGAGGCTGCATGTGCCCCCACACGCCACCCCTAAGAGTGAGGAAAGTTTGGACAACTAGAAATGGGCTGACCCGCTGACCCGACCCAACCGGCCTGCCCGACCCGCTGACCCGACTGAGTCAACCCGCGTTGAGTCAACTAATTGGGTCAACTCGTTGACTTTGACCAAGTTAACCCATTGACTGTTGACCTTGACCGTTAACTTTGACCAAAAAGTCAAAATTTTTGAGAAGTCAGATTCTATGTTTTTCGATGTCCTGAGTGCGATTCTGGAGTCAAATTCACTAAATTCGAACCCAGTAAGCTTTTTTTCCCTGATTTATCACCTGATTCGATTCATTTTTCACAATTAAGCTCCGTTTTTAATGAAATTTTTGTTTATATGTCTCCGAGGAATTATTGGAAGTTGATTTCATGATCGAGGGCGTTCGAATGATGTTTAAATGGTCGATCAGTATGGCATGAAAATCGAGGTAATACATTACTACCTCTTTATGCTTTATGGAACATGTTGATAATGGGTAAATGCATGGATGTATATGATTGGTCGATTATGTCTATTAGATTATGGATGGATTCGAACCGAATACGGTTTAAGTGATAAATTATGAGAATACTTCGATTAGGTAAAATTACAAAAATACCCTTATGTTGTAAAAAGACAAGAATTGACCCTGGAAGTTGGATAAGGAGCTTGTAAAGACATATTGATCTGATGAAACTACTTATATATATAGAAAATACTAGTTTTTCTTAGGAAATATGGATAATCGATTTCTAAACCAAAGATGGCTTGTACAAGATACTAGAAGTTTGATCAGGAATAATTTAAAGATTATCCGAAAAAGCGATTAACCCTAGAATCTCTAAACTATAATTATCTTTGTTAAGAGTTTTAATACCAAAATTATAAGGTTAAGAAATTATTAAATTACCCTTGAGAGGGAAAAGTAGCCCGACTTGACCCTGATTGGAAAAGTACTCAATAAGTCATTTCTAAATCGATGAATTACTAGTTTCATCGTTAAGTTCACACGTTTATACAAAAAATTCCTGATAATCCATAAATCTCCGAGTTATGAGTAAATACCTGAAGAATAATTTATCGAGGGTTCTCTTTTGTCAAAATTGTTTGAAAAGACTGAGATAACGTTGAGCACAAAAATACCCTTATATCATAGAATAACTAACTGTCTTGGATTAATTAAGGAATCCAAATAAACATGGATGTTGTACTGCCCTTAAAAGTTATGGAACGTGGCTTAAGTAAGTCGATTAATCTTAATGACATGTTAGTATCTGAATGACATAGATATCACTTGAATGCGTGTTCGTCTTCTCAAGTTTGGATTGATGATAATTTTAAAGTACTCAGCTCGGCTCAACACTAGATCACATTTGATTCTAAGAAGTGGATATCCTTTAGACAAATCAACCATAAAGACCAAATTGATCTGAACGGAAGTACAATATGTATTCAAAATTCAGAAATGTCTGAATTACTCTGGAAAACCCCGAAGTAACTAGGATAAACTTGATTACTAAATGAACTAAGTAACCTCAATCACTGAGGATTAAGTAAGTGATTGGGATAAGTCTGGAAACTCGGATGAACTTACATGATGTATCATCCCTATGGGTTATGAACTATAAATCAAGTACGTCAGCATTTCCTGATATAGTTGAAACATGGAAATGAAATAAAGACCATTATAATATATGTTCGTCTCCTTAAGATCTATGCAGTGATGATTCTGAAGGTGATGAATGACAAGAATTGTTAGTATTAAAGAGTGAATACCCTGGAAGGGCATTAAATGGATCGGTCGACATGCATTAGTCTGAAAGTTGTGTAATTTGAGTTGTTTAATAATATGATCAATCGACATAAATTGTAAATGTCTTGAATCTTCGTTTCTAAATTTTCATCTTAAATCACTTCGGTCACGTCTGAACACGCAAGTAACGCAGAAGGAAAAAATTCTGAATACCTCATTTGGTTCAATTGGGCTGAAATCCTATGAATTCAATGTATATTCCTAAATACCCCTGATTGTTTGGGTAATGGAATCACTCTTAGTAAATCTGAATCTAGAATTATTTTGTATAAAGGTTATTGAACACTTTTCTGATGCACATGAATCATAGTGGAATTCTAAAGTATCAACTTTAAATGTCTGATTAGATCGGTTAGTAATCGATTCTCTTCAATAGGACCTTGTTCCTGGAATCCGATAAAATTGTATAAGTTTCCTGTTATCCATATTGATAACTATAAAATGCCACTAAAAAATACTTGGATCCTCTAGTGTGTTCCACATGTACTACATGACAGTTTTATATGTTTTAAAATGAGTTTTAACGAAAGTATTGATTTTTTGGTTTATGAACCATGACAACATGGTATATGATCTCCGATTATGGTTTTCAACGAAAAATATTAATTATTCATATTTTATGGAATCATGGAAACTACTGGTTTATGAACCATGGTTTTATGTTTCACTGGATATACTCGAACTGTTTTATTGGGATATTATATGGGTAGACTGAAAGTAAAGCTCTGATCAAGCTGGAAATTATTTTACGGACCTAAGGTGATCATTGGGCAGGCTCTTAAGCCCCAAGGTATATCCTTATGTTGGTTCCATTTGCAATGTGTTTAGGGTAACCCTATGGATATAAGGATACCCTTGGGTAGGCCCATAGGCCCCAAGGCATATCCTTAGGTCGGTTCTCTTTATTGTGTACTTAGGGTAACCCTACGGATCTAAGAATACCCTTGGGTAGGCCCATAGGCCCCAAGGCATATCTTTAGGTTGGCTCCCTTTTCGTTGAGTGCTGAGGGTAGCCCTACGAACGCAGTTCTGAGGGAACTGTATAATGAAGTTGGATGGAGGGTTCCACTATGGTTTTAAAAGATTTATATCTTTTCACTGGTTTTGATTGGAACACACTAGACATCCTATTCAACCTCATGAAAACGTGATAGTATGAAATGTTTCTTATGAACTGAGATTCATGGCTTTTACTCAATGCACTACCAGTGGTACCCCAGATTATCCCAAAAATTGGTATACGTCTGATTTAATAAGGAAATTATATGGTTTTCCATTTATCTGCATGTCTTGTAGCATCATCTAGTAGTTCTGTATTACTGAGATTTTGGAAGCTCACTCTATTACTCACTATTACAGGTTAAAAGAATTGTACCGGTGCAGCTATCGACTTCAGTACGGGAGTTCTTTCGGCGTTCTTACAGAGTATGGTACATGTGATTAAGAGGCATGTAGATTGTATTTTGTTTTATATTTGATTACGAAAACCTGTTTTATTTCTGAATACTGATAAATAATTTTATGAGTTTATATGTTTTAATAAAAGTTTTAAATTTTCCACTATTTTACGGTGGGTCGCTTTGGTGGCCCTAATGTGACACCCCAGATCGAATCAGGTTATCTGCATCAGTCTGAGGGGGTTACAATATATGCCTTCAGCATGCCCCAACATTTGCGGATATGAACATTCAAAATGCATTTGAAATGTTTCTTGATGATGTGAGCCTTCAAAATAAGCTTTCAAAATGCCCCACATGGATCATTCTTATTTGAAATGGGCCTTCAAAATATCTCAAATTTCATACTAATGTGACCTTTCAAAATGCCCCATGGGTCATTTCTGTCTGAAATGGGCCTTCAAAATGCTCCAACATTTTCATAATGATGTGATTCTTCAAGATGTCCCAACATGGATCATTTCTAGTTGAAACATATTTTCAGCATGACCCTTTAGAACAATGTAATCATTCTTGATGAGTTGTTGATAATGTCACAAGAGAGCATTACAAGTTCAATTCTCCGGACTTTCTGGCTTCTTGGACCACTTCCTTTCAAGAATGTGAAGTGCTTCATCATTTTGGCATCACTTTCTTTTTCTATAATAGAGGTAGAATAGGCATCAACTTGCTTCAAGGACCTTCCGCATTTGAGACTGTCTTATTTGAAAATGTTTCTTCTCATTTCTTTATCAAAGAATGAAAGAATTTTGTAAAATAGTGCCTATTACAAGTTCACAATAGAATCAAATCATAAGTCATGAGTTTAATGAATATCAAATAAATCAACTACAATTTTAAATAAAAAAATATAGTCATATGGAAAGTGTCAAAATTATTGATTGATTTAAGGTGTAGGTTGATTCTATTAAGGTAAGGTCTCTCAGGTTGGTCCAACATATATGTCCCTTTGAGCGTCCACTAATCTTGAAGAAGTGGTTTTCATACTCATCTCATAGAGATACTTTTTGATTCCAGAATCTTAGGAACATCTTTGGGATGTGCGGTGGTGCATGACGGCGGTGATAGGGTCAGGTTGATCGACTGAGCACTCCAACAGCTTCAACAAACCAAGATTAATCCACAATAGTCCAATTTAAGCCCAAAACAATTTAAATCAACCCAATAAAACATTCAAAACCTTATCCAATCGATGATCGACGACGGTCTCGATTAGGTTTCGAGCACATGATGGCAAGGAAGCTAACGGTGTATGTGGTAAGGCAAGAGGATGGCTAGATCGGTAGCAATTAAAGGAAAACCGAGCAGTGGCGAAAGGTTTTCGGTGAACTTCTCTGGCTTTATTCACGACAATCAGCGGCATTACCTGACAAGTGGATAGAGGGTTTTTGTTGTGGAAGGTCGTCGGTCACGCTGGTGGTGACGACGCACAATAACAATGACCGAATGAAACAGATTGAGGAAGGTCGACAAGGTTAGGGGAAAATTGGGGATAGTTCGAGTTCACGCTAAGGTTTGGAAAAAAATGGGTTATCACCCATTATATAAAATTTTTAGTCCATCCTATCAACAATAGTGGATTAGCCTGATTAGTATGGGCATGGTCAACTATGCAAGAGGTCAGGGGTTCAACACCCCTCAACCACACATTTTTCCCATTTTTAAATTTTCTACTGACCATAAAATTGGGAAAATTCATGGTTAAGTCCCCAAACTTCCCAAACTTATGAGATTGATCCAGATTTGTTTTCATAATTGCCCATTTTGGTTCTTTAATTAAATTAAATAAATTAAATATATTTTACATAAAATTTGGGGTGTGACATAAATAAATTGTCTAAGTTATAGAAAATATATTATTTAGAAATATAAAGTTATCTTATATATTTCAAAGCAATGTAAAATATTTTTTCATTGCAATTTATGAATATGTTCTAAGTAAATTTTATATCACGAGGTCAATATCAAACTCCTTAATGAGTGGGTGAAACAACACCAACTAAAGTGCATTGGTTCCATATTTGTTCACTCATAGACATTATTATTGATGTGTCATTGTTCTTGAACAAAGGATTTTGAAGAGTTTTCTTCACCCATTCTTCATGACATGCTTGACCTAGATTAACAAGTTGATGGAATCATTCATTCGTGACCATTCCAACTTTGAACATGTTGTCAAATACTTCAAAAAAATAATACATGTTCATCCTGTTATAGTTTTCACAATCGACAAAGTCTTATGACATTACAGCTCCACTAGAAAAAAACATGAATCGTCATAGGAACATAAACATTCAAACTTGTCATTGAAGCCTTTAAAAAAAGGGTTTATTTCTTTGGTCGGTAGAAAACCTTGGTGGTGCTGCAACAATTCATTGACAATAAAATTGATCATTTTCAGATTATCATAACAGTTGTGACATAATATTAAGGTCTTGAGAGAAATTAATAACATTTACACTTTATTTATTAGTTTAACATAAAACGTTCATGAAATATTCTTAATTGTTTATAAAGCTCTCGAACTATTCAAAAAATAGTCTATGAATCTTTTTTACACACAATTTAACCCTTAAATCTAAAAAATTAATTATCATATCCCTTTGATCAATAGAAAAAACTGTTAATCGTTACGATACTTACTAGGAAATCCACAATGTTGAGATGGAGGTTCATAATGATTATGTGGCTATCACGTCTGAATAATTTTGTGGCAAATTGAGTTAATTGATTGTTTTATAACATTTTAGGGCTTAATGAACTTTTTTTAGAAAGATCGAGGGCTTATTTAATGTTTAAGAGAAAATTTAAAATTATTGAAATTTAAAATATTATAAAATGATAAAATATTCAGAAAAATATTAGAAAAAATAAGAGCAATGAAAAAATTAAAAAAATTTGAATAAAATTTCTAAAATTTAAAAATATTAGAATTTTTAAAATTATAAATTAAAAGCTTTTCTAGGTAAGGTCTTTAACTGTCTCTCATAAGCATGAGTCTACTACTTTTTATTGAATATAGTTTTAATCGAAAAAAATTCGAAGAACAAATACTTTTATTTAAAAGTCTCTTTGAGAATTTTTCTTTTCATACAATATTTTTATCTTGTTCCTACTTCTGATTGCAAGTATCTAATTGTGTTAGGAGTAATTGAGGTGTTCTTTTCGATTGTCTAGGTTGCTAAGGCAAAACACCATTAGTGGAGAAGATGTTTTCATCTAGTAGAATGTTTTACTATGCACTTGATTTGATAAACATAACTAGATAAAAATGTTTGGGGGAGATATGATTCACTCCCTTCTAGGATGGGCAATTTCTAGAAAAATGTGAGCCTAAATAAAAATATATAACACAGTAAGGATGTTTTACCTTAGCAACGTAGGCAATTTACAATAACACCTCAAATCATTGAAACACAATTGAATACTGGCACAACAAAGCAGAAACAAACATAATCGTGAAAGTAAAAAAATAGTTCTCATGGGTCTTTTAAGAAAAAAATATTTATTTATTACTATATCAATTGAAAAGTGAGTTCGGGAAATAACAATAGATTATGCCTTACGAGATGCAATGCAAGACATTTTCGATGGAAGTGTTGAATGTTTTAATACTATATTAATACATTTAAAGTTTAAGGGATTAATTGAATGGATAAAATTGAAGGATTGTAACAATCATTACTTAGAAAAAAGTTTTTGTGATTAAGAATGATATTTTCTTCTATTATAATTTAAATGATAAATGGTGCTTCCAAACGTGCTCAGCTTCAATAAAAAAATAGAAAAACTTGTTATTCTTTGGATAAAAGACCAACACATATCATAATCAACTAACTTTGACTAGGCTAAGCTAGAATTTTAGAATCTTTTATAAAAGTTGGTGATCAAATCACCAATTTCTTTAGCAAGTTTGACATAATTTTTTGTTTATTTCTTAAAAAAATATAATAAATCAAAGCTTGATGGCTTCATAGAATTCGTCACAGTTACGTTAATTGTTTTCTCAAAAACTCGAGATCAAAGAACCTCCTTGATAACTTCCAAGTAATGGTAGTGAGATTAGCAAAATTTTATTACATAATGTTGAACTTTATTGCGTGATAGTAAGATAAATGAGATGTCATAGGTATAATATTATAAGTTATCGGTAATCAAGTTGCTAAAAGATAACTAAGACAACCCTTTTCAATTTATTCATGTATGATTCATTGGAGACTTGTCCAAGAGGTAGAGGGAATTTCAATTTCGTCATGTATCGTATGAGAAGCACATCATGTTGAAAATGCAATGTCTAATTTATGTAAGGAGGAGATGATAGCGGTGGAAGTATTTCGTATACTTGATAATGGTATTTTAATGTTTTTATTAAAGTTGTAAGGAATATGAACTTTGCTAAATTTATGTTCATTTATAGACTATCATAATAGTTGTGACATAATATTAAGGAATTGAGAGAAATTATACAATTTACACTTTATTTATTAGTTTAACATAAATAAAACGTTCATGACATATTATTAATTACCATTTAATTTAATATATGATATAAGTTTTTTATATAGTTTGAATATTCTTCAATAGAGTATTTAATGATATTCATGATATTTCTTTGTTTCCTTTCTTTAATATAAATCTACATTATTTGTAAAGCTCTTGAACTTTAAAAATAAATAGTTTGAATCTTTTTTACACGTAATTTAACCCTTAAATCCTAAAAATAATTATCATGACCCTTTGATTGATAGAAAGCACTGTTAATCATTATGATACTTACAAGGCAATCCATAATGCTGAGATGGAACTTCACAATGTTGAAGTGGTTATCACGTCTAAATGATTATGTGGCAAATCAACTTAATTGATTGTTTCATTAAGTTTGATGGCTCAATTTGTCACTCCCCAAAATAGGGCCTAAAATTCTCTTAAAAAATTTTGAGGACTAAATTGAATTTTGATTTAATTCAGGAACCAAAGTTAAATTTGGATTAAATTTAGATCCAAATTCATAAAACAATTAAATATAGAGGATCTATGGCATGATATTTCCATTTTTTAGGGTTTATATAACCCCAAAATTAGGAAAAATTAAATTTATTTCTCTCACTCTCCAAAATTTTCCTTTTTCAGAAAGAAATATTTGATCGTCGTTTTGTCACTGATCGTAGTTTCATTTTTGACACCTCTCATACCATCGTGTTCCTTACGTTGTCCCGAGTCCATTGGTGTTCATCTTATCTCCGTTGTCAGTGGCGTGTGAGGGGTGAGGAATATCAAGTTTTTTACGTTAGAAATCGAGCTCTTCGCCATTCACCATTATGAACTGAGTTTGGTAAGTGTTCAAAACCCCTTAAAATGCAGTTAGGAATTTTTTTTAAAATATTTTCGGCTCCCCTAGGCCATGAACGCGCTCCCATGCACCGCCCCTACGCATGGGGAAAGTCCACCACCTGGTAGACTGCTTGGAAAGGGGTCGATCTGACCCGACTCGTGTTTGACTCGACCCGCTGACTCGACCCTCTAACATGTTTCTGACCTGACCCGATCCGACCGTTGACCATTGACCAATTGTTGACCTTTGACCATTTACCGTTGACTTTGACTAAAAAGTCAAAATTTTTGAAAAGTTCTATCTATGATTTTTGACGTCATAAGTCTGATTCTGAAGTTTGTTTTCCTAAATTCTGACCCGAAAGCCCTGAATCGAGCTCATTAGCCTGAAAATGCTTAGCATTTTTGGCATTTTTGCTTATTTATTTGAAATTTGGTTATGAAATTGATCAAAGAAGATAGTTTTATGAAGGTATTTGTGTTTCACCTAACTGAGGATCAGTTAGGTATGGTGTTTTTATTCTATCAGACCCGTTCGATCTGTATTCTACGAGAGTTTCCCGTAGGTTTCCGTAAATTATTTAAATAAAGTTTAATATTTTTCATATTAGGATTCCGATATGGATTTCCCGATTCGTAGGATCTAGATTTGCAGCTGATCGTGATCAACAGAATCAGTAGTAGGCTTCCCTATCAGACTACTCAGACCGATACATGTGTGTTTCCTGTTGGTGTTACATTACTGTTTCAACTATCTATCTGAATTGTTTAAGATTTGTGATAATATTTAATATTTTTACGACACAGTGTCTAATTTTTTGAACACAATTTATATGATATCTGATTTACTGTATATTTATGATACGATCTGTGGATTATAGTATTTTATGATCTGATTTCTGAAAATGAAATATTTTCATGTTTTAATGGATTAAACTACCATTTTCATTCGACTATATACATCTTATTTCTATAATTGAGGGTTTTATTGGAGGAAGTATATCAGGCATAATTTATGACTTGTAAGACCTTACCACTTTATGCAGGCTCCTCGGCTTTGTGCTCAGGGTAAGTCCTTACCGTAGGTTCCTCGGCTTTGTGCTCAGGGTAAGTCCTTACCATAGGTTCCTCGACTTTGTGCTCAGGGTAAGTCCTTACTGCAGGATCCTCTGCTTTGTGTACAGGATAAGACCTTACCGCAAGCTCCTATGCTTTGTACATAGGGTAAACCTTTACTGGGTGTACATGTTTTTAAAACATGTTTGATAAACTAATTTTACTCAAATATTTTATTTGTATGTTTTTATAGACCGTAAGGAACAAACTGAGCTTTTTAGCTCATTCCATAAATTTTAACCTTTTCAGTTAATAACAAACTAGGCTAGAAGAGTTGGCATCAGGAGGACCGACTTCTCCTAATTTTGTACCACTGTATATTTCTATATACCTTTCTATTATATTTTGGTGACATGTGTTTTTCTACCGTCTTGATATATTTTTATTACCGATATTTTGTTCCGTAAATATTTCATATGGTTTTCTTATATATGTATAAATATGTTTATCGTATGAATCCTTAATATGGATAAATTTCATATTATACTGTTATATGGATTTTAACGTTGTTTTAAATATGAGTAGAGTCTTTGAATGCGATATATGACCGTCTAGATTTGGGCATAAAGTCTAGGTCGGGTCTAAGGGGTTACACTTAGTGGTATCAAAGCTTTTGGTTTTAAACACTCAGATAGTGGATAAGTCCAAAACTCCATATTTTCAAGATATTTTTTCAGAAAAACCGTGTCACCTTATTTTATGAGTTTAAATATATTCGAGGTTCTTGATGCTAGTCTAACTTAGGTTTAAATTCTTTCTGTAGAGACTTGTAGATTTATTCGATGAGTGCGACTAGAGTTCGTAGGCCAGGCCATGGTTGAGGGAGAACAACTCAACCTTCTATTATGATAGAAGATCCTATGTCACCTCAAAATCCTTCTGTCCTCCATATAGATCCGTCTATTTCTAGAGATGATCAGGTTACTTATACGATAGACCCTCCCATCACTAAGGACGATGACACTGATATGGATGAAAAAGTCATTAATAGAGTTGTCTTTCGCTTGTTGAGGAGAGCTGCTAGAGTCCGTAATAATATGTTTGCTGTTGAGATTTCGAAGTCTTTGGTAGTTGCTGGAGTAGTTCATTTTGAAGGCAT
Source organism: Hibiscus syriacus (assembly GCF_006381635.1). Taxonomy (NCBI): domain Eukaryota; kingdom Viridiplantae; phylum Streptophyta; class Magnoliopsida; order Malvales; family Malvaceae; genus Hibiscus; species Hibiscus syriacus. The sequence continues at coordinate 591,878 of NW_024062571.1, read as the reverse complement.
TACTGGTGGAACTCTGACTGACGCTGAGTATTGGTTAAAGGATACAAAGTGGATTATGGTGAGATGGATTTAAGGCCTGAGCAAAAAGTTAAAGGGGGCCCTAGTTATGCTGAAGAATGAGAGTTTTCAGTGGTGACAATCAATTTCTAGTAGTATTCCAGGAAATCATTTTGACTTGCGATATTTTCAAGGCACATTTTTGAGTCCCTATATCGGAGAGAGATATATGCAGGAGTGACACTAGGAGTTTCAGAATTTGGAGCAGGGTGATATGTCTGTTATGGATTATGAGATTGAGTTTATCAGACTGAGTCGCTATACTAGTGGACTTATTTATAGTAAATTGAATTGGTATTTGAGGTTCAAGAATGGACTCAAGTATGAGATTAAGAGTCGAGTTACTACCAACTGGGAAAGGAACTTTGATGCCTTAGTTGATATAGCCAAAACCGTCAAAGAGATTAAGCGAGTGGGTATACAAGACAGGAGAGATCGAGATCGAGACCGATTTAGGAGGCCTTCTTGTTCCATTGATACTTTTGAACACCCAAGCAAGAGAGGTAGGGGTGAGTCTTTTCAAAGAGGCGATACGAGTGTTAGGCTTGTGGCATCAGGTTCTTCAGGTATTCCACCTTCTAGACATGGTGGTTATTCTGGATCGCAGCCTTTACATCATGTGAGCATTATGGGAAACGCCATTTTGGGGAATGTATGAGGAAATTGGGTACCTATTTTAGATGTGGTTCTCGTGACCATCTCTTGAAGGATTGTCCAAAGCCAGCTCCTATAGTTAAGACACTAACACGTACTTCCGCTCGTACTCAGAGTACTATTCAGAATCCTACAGGGGGCATAGTTAGGAGAGAGCATCGAGATTAGCTAGTAGAGGTTGAGCTTCTCAGAGTAGGGGTCCAGCCAGATCTGAGGCCAGACAGCCTGCGTTGGTTTACGCTGCTAGACGTCGACAAGATCGTTATGAGCCTGATGTGATTACAGGTACTATTACAATTCATTCAATTCCATATTTTTCATTATTTGATAATGGTTCTACCCATTCCTATGTGTCAAATTCCATTTCTAAGGGTCTGAATATCCTGGTTGAGAATATTAAAAGTTTGGTGATAGTTCAGAGTCTCATAGGTCAGTCCATAGAGTTAGATAAAGGGTGTCCTATAGAGATTCATGGGAAATTCTTTCTAGCCAACCTGATAGAGTAACCTTTGGAGGAGTTTGGCTTGATTCTTGGCATGGATTGGTTGAAGAAGCATCGAGTTAATCTCGATTATGTGGCCAAGAGAGCTGTTCTGAAGACTCTGGATAACCAAAAAATTGTGATGATCGGGGAACATCGTGGATTCATGACAAATATTGTGTCGGCATTGGTAGTTGAGAAGATGATCAGGAAGGGTTCCGAGGTGTTTATTGCTTATATTTTGGACACTAGAAGATCCCGATCTAACATCGAAGGCATCCGGATTGTTAAAGAATTTCCCGATGTTTTTTCCTGAAGAGTTCCCTAGATTATCGTTGGATAGAAAAGTTGAGTTTTAGATTGAAGTCTATTCTGGTTACACCCAGTTTCGATGACTCCTTACCATATGTTCCCAAAGGAGCTTAAGAACTGAAAGTCCAACTCCAGGAGTTGTTGGATAGAGGATTTATTCGACCTAGTGTATCACCATGGGGAGCCCCATTTCTCTTTGTCAAGAAGAAAGATGGGACATTGAGACTCTGTATTGATTATAGGAAACTGAACAAGCTCAGGGTTATAAAAAAATATCATCTGCCTAGGATCAATGATCTGTTTGACCAATTTCGAGGGGCTTCTATTTTTTTGAAGATAGTCTTTAGGATTTGTTATTACCAACTCAAGGTGAAAGATTTTGACGTCCCAAAGACTGTTTTTCGTACTCCGTATGGGCATTATGAGTTTTTAGTGATGTCATTTGGGTTAACTAATGCCTCTGCTGCTTTTATGGATTTGATGAATCAGGTGTTTTGACCAAATATGAACCAGTTTATGGTTGTGTTTATTGATGACATACTTGTGTATTCTCGAACTGAAGCAGTACATGATGAGCATTTAAGGATTGTTCTGTAGACTCTGAGGGAAAATAATTTATATGCCAAGTTGAGCAAGTGTAAGTTCTGGCTCAGTGAATTGAGTTTTCTTGGACATATCATTTCTGCTAAGGGTATCCAGGTGGATCCGAGTAAAGTGGAGGCTATTCTGAACTGGAAGCAACCCAAGAAAGTCTCTGAGATCCATTGTTTCTTGGGCTTAGTTGGTTACTACCGTCATTTCATTGAGGGGTTCTCCATTATTTCAGCTCTTCTAACGAAACTATTGAGGAAAGATGTTCCATTTGTCTGGTCTGAGAACCAACAAGCTAGCTTTGAGAAACTGAAGAATGTTCTAACTCAAGCCCATTACTGATTCAGCCTGAGTCTGGGAAATATTTTTCTGTCTACAGTGATGTTTCTCACTCTGGATTAGGATGTGTTTTGATGCAAGATGGGAAGGTTGTCGCTTATACGCCACGTCAGTTAAAGCCGCATGAGCGCAAATATCCCACTCACGATCTAGAGTTAACTGTTGTGGTTTTGTCTTTGAATATCTGGAGATAATATCTCTATGGAGAAAAATGTTATATCTATACCAATCATAAGAGTTTAAAGTATATGCTTACTCAGAAAGAGTTGAATTTGAGACAGCGTCGTTGGTTGGAGCTTCTAAAAGACTATGATTGTGAGATAGAGTATCATCCAGGGAAGGCTAATGTGGTGGCCGACGCCTTGAGTCGTAAGGCAATATCTGATCTGAGAGCCTTGTTCGCCAACTTGAATTTATTGGATGAAAGTAGTTTGTTAGCATAGTTGCAAGTTAAACCCACTTTGGCCGAGAAGATTAAGGCCAAACACCTCCTTGATAGCTCCTTGCTTCCCATTATTGAAAAAGTTGAGCAGAGATCAAGTTCAGAGTGTACCTGGATCAAGATGTTGTTTTGTACTTTCACGATCATTATTGCGTCCCTAAATATGGTGACTTGAGACGGGCTATTCTTCAAGAGGCTCATAGTAGTTGTTATGCTATGCAACATGGCGGGGACAAAATGTGCAAGAATCTCAAGGAGCGGTACGTTTGGACTGGTATGAAGAATAATATTTCAAATTTTCTGGTGAGGTGTTTGACTTGTCAACAGGTTAAGGCAAAACACCAACATACGTCTGGATTGTTACATTAAATTAAGATTTGTAAGTGGAAATGGGAGCACGTTACGATGGACTTCATTACCGATCTTTCTCTGACTCCTTCCAAAAATGATTATGTTAAGGTGATTGTTGATCAACTCACCAAGTCAGCTCACTTTATCCTTGTTCAGGCTAATTAATCTTTGGTAGTGTGAGAGAGTGATCTAGGTGCTGGAGGATATGTTACGGGGTTATGTGATTGACTTTCATGGTAGTTAGGAAGATTTATTATCCTTAGCCAAGTTTGCTTACAATAATAGTTACCAGGCAAGTATTTGTATGGCATCGTAGGAGGCTCTGTATGGATGCCGATGTCGTACTCCTATCTGGTGGACAGAGTTACATGATAGAAAGACATTGGGTCTAGAGTTAGTTGAAAAGACTAAGGGTATTATCCGATTGATCCGTGATCGCCTCAGAGAGGCATTTGATAGGCATAAATCATACACAGATCAGCGATGGAAGGATATCGAGTTTGAGGTTGGGGATCAAGTTTTTCTCAAGGTATCTCCGTGGAAGAAAATGTTGGGATGTAAGGGTAAATTGAGCCTAAGATTTATTGGGTCGTATCACATTCTGAAGAAAGTCAGACATGTTGCTTATCAGCTTGAGTTGCCTCCCCAGCTCATTCGCATTCATGATATTTTTCATGTATCCATGTTGAGACGATATCGTCCAGATCCAGGTCACATCATTCATGTTGACGATGTAAAGTCGAGACCTAATTTGTCCTATGAGGAGTAGCCCGTTCAGATTTTAGATTGGGATGAGAGAGTTCTTTGGAATAGGCGTATTCCAATGGTCAAAGGTCAATGAGTAACCGTGGCCACACAGAAATTACTTGGGAGACATTGGAGTAAATGGTGGCTCAATTTCCACATCCGTTTACATCAAGTAAATTTCAAGGAAGAAATTTCTTTTAGAGGGAGTTGTCACACCCCAAAATAGGGCCTAAAATTCTCTTAAAATAATTTCGAGGACTAAATTGAATTTTAATTTAATCTAGGAACCAAAGTGAAATTTAGATTAAATTCATATCCAAATTCAAAAAGCAATTAAAGATGGATGACCTATGTAATGATTTTCTATTTTCTTTTTTAGGGTTTATATAACCCCAAAATCAAGATAAAAAAATAAATTTATTTTTCTCTCTCTCCAAAATTTTCCACTTTTAGAAAGAAATCTTTGATTGCCATTTTGTCGTCAATCGTTGCTCCGTTTTCGACACCTCCCGCACCATCGTGTTCCTTGCGTCGTCCCGAGTCTACCGGTGTCCTTTTTATCTTCGTTGTCATCGACATGTGAGTGGGTGAGGAATATCAAGTTTTTGACGTTTCAAAATCAAACTCTCCGTCGTTCACTGTTGTGAACCAAGTTTGATAAGTGTCTCAAAACCCCTTAAAGCATACTTATGATTTTTTTTAGAATTTTTTCAACCCCATAGGCTATGCATGTGCTCCCACGGGCAACCCCTGCGCGTGGAGAAAATCCACCTCCTGGTGGACTTCTTGGAAATGGGTCGATCCGACCCGACATAATCCGACCGTTGACCGTTGACTTTGATTGATGACATTGACAAAAAATTCAAATTTTTTGAAAAGTCATATTTTATGTTTTTTTACGTCCTGAGTCTTATAATTAAGTCTGTTTTTCCAAATTCTAACCCGAAAGCCCCGAATCAAACTCATTAACCCGAAAATACTTAGTATTTTTAGCATTTTTGCTTATTTATTTGAGATTTGGTTATGGAATTGATCCAAGAATATATTTTTATGAAGGTACTCGTGTTTCACGTTACCGAGGGTCAGTTAGGTCTAGTGTTTTTCGTCCGTCAGACCCGCCCAATCCGTGTTCTACGAGATTTACCCGTAGATTTCCATAAATTATTTACATAAAGGTTAATATTATTCATATAGGATTATGATATGGATTTTTCGATTCGTAGGATCTAGCGCTGCCGCTGATCGTGATCAACATAATCAGTAGTAGGCTTCCCTATCAGACTACTCAGACCGATACATGTGTGTTTCCTGTTGGTGTTACATTACTGTTTTCAACTATTTTTCTGAACTGTTTGAGATTTCTGATAATATTTAATATTTTTACAACACAATACTTGATTTTTTGAACATGGTTTATCTGATATCTCATTTACTGTATATTTCTAATATGATATCTGGATTACCCTATTTTCATATATGATTTCTGAAAATGAAATATTTTCATGTTTTAATGGATTAAATTAACATTTTCATTCGACTACATACATGTTATTTCTTTTATTGGGGGTTTTATTGGAGGAAGTATCTCATGCCTAGTCTATGACTTGTAAGACCTTACCTTTTTCCGCAAGCTCCTCTTCTTTGTGCTCAGGGTAAGTCCTTACTGCAAGTTCCTCGGCTTTGTGCTCAGGGTAAGTCCTTACCACGGGTTCCTCGGCTTTGTGCTTAGGGTAAGTCCCTACTGCATGCCCATCTACTTTGTGCACAAGATAAGACCTTACTGAAGGATCCTTTGCTTTGTGCACAAGGTAAGCCCTTACTGGGTTTACACGCGAGTGTATAGTTCTGGGGAACCTAAACATTCTGGTGATCAGACGAGGGTAGTGTTCATTATTTAAAAATATGTTTGATAAACCAATTTTACTAAAATATTTTATCCGTATGTTTTTGTACACTATAAGGAGCACATTTAGCTCTTTAGATTATTCCGTAAATTTTAACCTTTTTTGATAATAACAGACTAGGCTAGCAGACTTGGCATTAGGAGGACTGACTTCTCCTAATTTTGTACCACTGTATATTTCTATATACTTTTCTGTTATATTTTGGTGACATGTGTTTTGCTACCGTCTTGATATATTTGTATTACATATATTTTGTTTCGTAAATATTTCATACGATTTTATGCTATATTTACATATATATGTTTATCGTATAAATTCTTATTATGGATAAATTTCATATTATATTGTTATATGGATTGTAACGTTGTTTAAATATGAAAAGAGTCTATGAATGTGATATGTGACCGCCTAGATTTGGGCATAACGTCCAGGCCAGGTCTAGGGTGTTACACAATTAATTTTTCTAGAAAGATCAAGGGCTTATTTAATCTTTAAGAAAAAATTAAAAATTGTTGAAATGAAAAATATTATCAAATGATAAAATATTAAAAAACATAAAATAATTAGAAAAATAAAAGCAATGAAAAAAAATTCTAAAATTGTATTAAAATTCTAAAATTAAAAAATATTAGAAGTTATAAATTTAGAAATTTATGAATGTTATATTTTATATATATGTATAGTACTACAAAAATTAAAAGCTTTTCTCGGAAAGGTCTTTATCTGTCTCTCATAAGCCTGAGTTTGTTGCTTTTTATTGAATATAATTTCAATTGAAAAAAATAAAAGAACAATTACTTTTATTTTAATAGTCTCTTTGAGAAGTTTTCTTTTCATACAATATTTTTAGGATAAAATACATCATTCCTCACTAAACTATACTCTAACTCTTATTTTACTCTTTGTACTTTAAATTTTTCTAATTTACTCACTGAGCTTTCAAATTGCTCCTGTTTTGATCACTCTGAATTATTTTATTATTATTTATGTATGACATGACTAATTATTATTATTTTATATCAAATAATTAAAAATTTAAAATAAAAATAGAATGTGGTTGGACGCCACCATCGTCCATTGTCGATAGCCGTAGCTGGTGGTTGTTTGTTTCTAAATTTCATGGGTCGGCGCGTCTTGACCCCATGAGATCGAATCTGGTGGTTGTTTCACTTTAAAATGTTCCAAAACCTTTGAATCTCGACTGAAATGTTCTAGCTTCCCCACTTTCAATCAGAGCAAGTTCCGACTAAATAGAGGGCAAATTCGTACTCACGTTGTCAAGGCGAAGTGACCCATGAACTGGGACCAAACGACCACCATATATAGTGGTCGACGATAGTGTATAGTCCCTTCTATTTTTATTTTATATTAAATAATAATAAAAATGCCAAGTCATACAAAAATAATAAAAAATAATTCATAGTGATCAAAACAAGAGCAATTCGAAAGTTCAGTGAGTAAATTAGAAAATTTGAAATTACAGTGAGTAAAATAGGGGAGAGAGTATATTTTAGTGAAGAATGGTGTAATTTACCCATATTTTATCTTATTCCTACTTTAGGATGCAAGTATCTAATCATGTTACGACTAATTGAGGTGTTCTTTTCCACCGTCTAGGTTGCTAAGGCAAAACAACATTAGTGGAGTAGATGTTTTCATACAGATGCATGTTTTACTATTCATTTTATTTGACAAATATAACTTGATGAAAACGTTTGGGGTAGATATGTCACACCCTGATTTTGGGGGATAGAATTTTTTAATATATTTGGTGATTTAATTGATAAGTATTAAAGTTTGGAATTCAAATTAAAAAGGAAATTATAGAATTTCTAGACTAATTTGAATTCAATGAGAAATCTAGAGCCTATAGGATAACTCTAAAAGATATCTATGGCGTTAGAGATAATTTTCCCATTCTTTGTTAATGTTTTTCTTTAAATGATATAAAGGAAGGAAAACAAACATAATGTGAGGTTCTTTGGATTTGAACTCATGACCAACACTATGCCTAGCCATAGCTATGCCTATACCGTTTTTGATAAAAATATAAAAGATGATAGCTAGTTCAACTCATCATTTTTTCTAAAATGGGAATATCCAAAAATAAATTTTTTTCAACAATTTACCTTCCGATTTTTTTGATTAAGTTCCGTTTTTTATGTAATTTCTTTTGTTATGTATTCGAGATATTTTGGGACACTGAATTCAAGTCTGAAAGTGCTCTAAAGGATTCTAAATGGTCGACTGGTGTAGCTCAAAAATCATAGTAATACAATACTATATTTTACATGCTTTATGAAACATGTTGGTATTAGTTAATGCATGATGATGATTATGTTCGGTCACATGTGAGTAGTTACTAATTTTAAACACGATCTGAATCGGTATAAAGTATGTAAACTGAATAAGACTCGGATGATTCGTATAAGAAACTAGAAGATTGAATTCCAAGTTCAATGATTAATTGGAAAAGCAATTAACCTCATAATCTTTAAATTCTAATTATTCTTGTTAAAATTTTTAATACCGAAAATACATGATGCAAGCACGTTTTCACCTATAAAGGGAGTACTCTTGAACAGCTTTATATTGAATTTACTATATATTAGTTATATACTATAAGCTTTTATAATACAATTCATGATAAGAATTCTTGTTATATAGTTAAAGAATAACTTAGTATGAACACAACATGCACATTGATATTTAAGAATGTTAGGATAGTCTTATAATCATATTAAACATGATTATCTTATATACATCAAGGCAACATCATTATAATTCATTTCATTAGTTCATATGCATTCATATTAGCTCTTAAGCTTCATGCATTATCTTACACATATTATAAGATGATATATTTAGCTCATGACATTCAATCATAGCTCACATTACCATATTCTTACATGGAAGCAAGGTATTTAGCTCATAACAGGCCAATATCATGGACTTACCTTGTTTCCTTGCACATATAGGTACATTGGAGTATGATACATGATGACGTAGCTTGGTGGATGATTTGGACGTCCTATGCACAAACAGCTCACAAAGTACAAGGAAGCTCGTGGAACACTAAGGAAATATCAATTCAGCTGGAGGAGCTCAAGGCTAGCTAAACTTAGTTAGTTGGACTATTTAGAGCTGAGTTGTCAAAAATGATATCAATGGTAGCTGAATGTAGCTGAACATGCTGTTATGAGCTCACAAGGATTCGGCTAGGAAGCTTGTTCACAAATAGTCCATGCTTGCTAGCTAGCTCCACACTCAAGCTAGCTTGGAATGAGACACATGCACGCCCATGATGAAGCACATTACCAGCCATCATTCCATGCACAAGGCTGCACCACAAGGTTCCCTAGAACACCCATGTGCGTACCATATGACCAGCCCCTATGTGCCTTGCATATGGACTCATTTAGGCGCCAAGATGAAGAGCCTTCTCTCTATTCAGCCATGCATCATCTCCCATCCAAATTGGCGCCAATATGAAGGGACACAAGAGCTATTTGGCCAAGGGATATTACCCTCCATTTAAACTGAATCATCATTTCTATTTGTAATTAAATTATATCTATAGAGGAAGGCACAAGGCTGGCCGAATCCCCTTGTAACCATTCGACCATGCCTCTCCATTTCCTATAAATAGGAAAGCATATTTCATTTGTAAACAAACCTTTTAATTAATATAAGTGAGATTATTCTCTTCCTTAAGTCCTGGTGACTTTTATCGACTTATCAAGTATTTTATACTTGTGGCGTCAACCCATTTCTTTTCACCTTGATACTTCTAGTTCCTATTTAATATAACTAGAGGATCAAAGTACTTAATACCACCCCTTGTAAAAGCAATATAAAGTCTGGGTCTTTGCTCTCTAAGCATTGGTTCTTCTTTGAGACTTCTTCAAGATATTATCCTCATTACCATCCTTTTTGTTTCATCACCATAACCATAACCATATCAACCCTCTTTTACTTCTACATTTATTATTTAATCATCCCTCATATTCACACATACGTTTACCACCCTTAACCCTCTCTTTTTAAGCCATTCACTTGTGCAGGTTGTTTGCTTCCTTCCTAGATCCACAATCAATTTATTAAGGTACAAATGCCTTACATCAAATGGTAATCAGAGCTTTGGTGGAAGAAAGCAACGTGCAACAACAACAAAAATAAAATAAAAAAAAGAAGTGCAAAGTGAAGCGCAAAGTCAAAGAAAAAGAAAATGCAAAGAAAACAAAAGAAATAAGTTGAAGCACTCATCAACAAATCTCATCACCAAGCAAGTTAAGTAAGCTGTTTAAATTGATTGTGGTGATAGAAGGTTGTGAAGTGACTTGTGTAAGTAACCCTTTTTGTTCTTTTCTTTATATTTCTAAGCCACCCTTTCATTATATTTGTTTTTCCCTTCCTACTAACCTTTTTACAGCCGACGCCAAACAAGTAAAATTTACTTGATACAGTCTTGAGTAAAGTTCTCTAGAACTTAAGACAAGAGAATCGAGAGGAAAAAGGCTGGAGAGTGTGTGAGATCAGAAGAGGACAAGTAAAAGCCATTAAGTCCTAGAGTGCAAACACGATTGGATTGAGTGACATTCAAGTTTCCTTGGAGTGACTTGTGAGGCTTTGTGAGAGTACATTCTGGTAAAGTCTTTTATACATCTTATTCTTTTCTTATTTTACTAACCATGTCTTGAAGTCCAGGACAAACCCCTGAAAGAGATGCCCTTAATTTGCAAACTCAAGCAATCATGCATGAAATGGCTAGATTGTTGAAATTAGAATTGGAACCTTTGCATGATCATATGGACCAATTTGAAGCATCTCTAGGCAATCAAAGAGTAAATCTCCCTAGAATGGACGAAGAATTCGAAGAAGAGGAGGCTGAAGTAACATCAATAGCACGAAGAGATGCTCATCAAAATCAGAATGACAACTTCAGCAACATCAAAGTGACAATTCCTCCATTTCAAGGACGAACTGATCCCGAAGCCTATCTTGATTGGGTAATCAAGATTGAACACATTTTTGAATGCCAAAATTATATGGAGCAAAAGAAGGTCAGGCTTGCTGCTATGGAATTCGTGGATTATGCCTTAGTTTGGTGGGACCAATTGGTGAGTTCCAGAATATGAAATGGTGAACGTCCCATCAATACATGGGAAGAAAAGAAGGCCATTATGAGGAAAAGGTTCATGCCTACTCACTATCACCGAGATCTTTACCATAAATTACAAAATCTGAAACAAGGAAGTAAGAGGATTGAAGATTATTTCAAAGAAATTGAGATAGCCATGATCCGAGCCAATGTTGATGAAGACAGAGAAGCAACCATGGCAAGGTTTTTATCTGGCCTAAATCCTGATATTGCTAAACTTGTTGAACTTCAGCATTATGTAGAGATTGAAGAGATGGTACATGGGGCCATAAAAATTGGAAGACAACTCAAAACGAAATCCTACACTAGGAGCAGTCCAAGTTCGGCCACCAAATGGAAGAAAGAACCTATTACCTTCAGAAAACCAATTCCAGCACAAACAAAGGATCATATAGAAGTTACCAAGACTAAACAAGTGGGCGAATCAAGTAAGGATAAAGAAAAGCAAACCGATACTTTCGAAAGATCCAGAGATATCAAATGTTTCAAACGCTTTGGGAAAGGACATGTTGCTAGTCAATGTCCCAACCGAAATGCTATGATGGTACTTGACAATGGAGATATTGTATCAGACACTGATGAGCCTATTTTTGACGAGGAAACTGAAATAAAACAAGAAGAAGAAACTGAAGAAAATGCAGACCATGGTGAGATGCTTGTTTCAAAAAGGTTCCTACAATCACAAAAATCCCAAGAGGATATTCAAAGAAACAATATCTTCTATACAAGATGCCATGTCAAGGACAAGGTTTGCGTAATGATCATCGATGGAGAAAGTTACACAAACGTAGCCAGCACTCTTATGGTTGAAAAACTTGGATTGGCAGCATCAAAGCATCCCACTCCATATAAACTCCAATGGCTCAATGAATGAGGTGAGTTAAACGTTAGCAAAAAGGTTCTAATTCCTTTTTTAGTTGGTAGGTACAAGGTCGAGGTGCTTTGTAACATTGTCCCTATGCATGCTAGCCACATTTTACTTGGAATACCATGGCAGTATGACAAAAGGGCCAATCATGATTGTTATCACAATCAATACATTTTTAAGCATGATGGATGCAAGATAACCTTGATTCCTTTAACGCCAAAAGAGGTACAACAAGATCAGTTGCATATGCGAAAGAGTGTACAAGCATGGCACAAAGACAAAACCCCAATAAGAATAAAGGGGAACGAAACATGACACCAAAGTTCTTCATAGAGAAACACGATGGTTCAATGCTGGAAAATGAAAGGATTCCTACGAAAATTGGTGATGATTGAAATTTAAAGACATAACTCTTCACCAAGGGTTTTAATCGCCAAAAGGTAAGTAACCCTTTATTTGAAACCTCTTCTCTCCTCACTTTTTAGGACCAATCACATGAAATGTCACTTCCAAAAGGGATATCCTTAAAGAAAGATCACTCTCAAAAGGTAACTGTTGGTAATTCAAATTCCAAAGAAAGGCCTAAAGGGAAATGTTATGAAAGGATGCCTAATGGAAGAATACAACCGTTCAAAGGATGTTTTCTTTTAGCAGGGAGACACGAAGCTATGCAAGGATAGAATGAACTCGATTTGAGGACAAATCACCATAAAGAAGGGGGTAAGACGCAAGCACGTTTTCACCTATAAAGGGAGTACTCTTGAACACCTTTATATTGAATTTACTATATATTAGTTATATACTATAAGCTTTTATAATACAATTCATGATAAGAATTATTGTTATGTAGTTAAAGAATAACTTAGTATGAACTCAATATGCACATTGATATTTAAGAATGTTAGGATAGTCTTATAATCATATTAAACATGATTATCTTATATACATCAAAGCAACATCATTATAATTCATTTCATTAGTTCATATGCATTCATATTAGCTCTTAAGCTTCATGCATTATCTTACACATATTATGAGATGATATATTTAGCTCATTGCCTTCAATCATAGCACATTACCATATTCTTACATGGCAACAAGGTATTTAGCTCATAATAGCCCAATATCATGGACTTACCTTGTTTCCTTGCACATATAGGTATATTGGAGTATGATGCACGATGAGGTAGGTTGATGGATGATTTGGACGTCCTATGAAGCTCACAAACAGCTCACAAAGTACAAGGCAGCTCATGGAACACTAAGGAAATCTCAATTCAGCTGGAGGAGCTCAAGGCTAGCTAAAGTCAGCTAGTTGGACTATTTGGAGCTGAGTTGTCAAAAATGATATCAATGGTAGCTGAATGTAGTTGAACATGCTGTTATGGATCTCACAAGGATTTGGCTAGGAAGCTTGTTCACAAATAGCCCATGCTTGCTAGCTAGCTCCACACTCAAGCTAGCTTGGAAAGAGACACATGCACACCCATGATGGAGCACATGACCAGCCATCATTCCATGCACAAGGCTGCACCACAAGGTTCCCTAGAACACCCATGTGCGTGCCATATGACCAGCCCCCATGTGCCTTGCATGTGGACTCATTTAGGAACCAAGATGAAGAGGTTTCTCTCTATTCGACCATACATCATCTCCTATCCAAATTTGAGCCAATATGAAGGGACACAAGAGCTATTCGACCAAGGGATATTACCCTCCATTTAAAATGAAGCATTATTTTTATTTGTAATTTAATTATATCTCTATATGAAGGCCCAATGATTGCCGAATCCCTTTGTAACCATTCGTCCATGCCTCTCCATTTACTATAAATAGGAAAGCATATTTCATTTGTAACCAGACCTTTTGATTAATATAAGTGAGATTATTCTCTTCCTTAAGTCCAGGTGACTTTTATCGACTTATCAAGTATTTTATACTTGTGGCGTCAACCCCTTTCTTTTCACCTTGATACTTCTGGTTCCTAGTTCGTATAACTAGAGGGTCAAAGTACTTAATACCACCCCTTGTAGAAACAATATAAAGTATGGGTCTTTTCTCTCAATAGCATTGATTCTTCTTTGAGACTTCTTCAAGATACTATCCTCACTACCATCCCTTTTGTTTCATCGGCATAAACATAACCATAACCATATCAACCCTCTTCCGCTTCCATCATTTATTATTTAAACAACCATCTTATTCACCCATACGTTTACCACCCTTAACCCTCTCTTTTTGAGCCATTCACTTGTATATGTTGTTTGCTTTCTTCCTAGATCCACAATAAATTTGTTAAGGTTCAAATGCCTTACATCAATACATGGATAAGAAATTATTGAATTACCCTTGAAAGGTAAAAATTACCCGGAGTGACCCTGATAGTAAAAGTACCCTGAGAATTCATATTTAATTCGTTAAATTACAATTCATTTATTAAATTCTTGATCTGTTTGGAAAATTCCTGATAAGCAGTTTATAATCCCTGAGAATGCATAAGACCTAGAATTTCTAATTTTCGAGCAAAAACCTAAAGACTAAATTACCAGAAGTACTCTTATTGTCAGAATTGTTTGTAAAGACTAAAATAAATGAAAATTTCAAATTAAATGGAAATATTGAATTGAATGAATTGACTGAAATACCCCTAAACCCAAAAATGGTCAAAATACCCATAGATCCAAAATAATTGAAACACCTTCGAGCTCCTAAATGATTTAATTATCCTTAGGTATTGAAATATGTTGGATAAATTTTGGAAACATCAATAAAACTAAATGATATACCGCTTCTAAAAGTTAAGGAACATGACCCATATATGTTTTAGAATTCCTCATATTGTTGTATCAATGGAATAAAATAAATACCTCATGTTTTTCCGCTCGTATCTCTGAGGTACGTTCAATGATGACTGTAAAGGTGATATGTTCAGTCATATAAGATGGTTGATACTAAGGAATGAACATCACAAAGTTTCCCCATTTGAATACTTGATAAGTACTACATTAGTCAGACATGTTTAGTTCGTTAGGAGTTGGGAGTCGGCTAAGTCGTTTGAAATCTTGAATGCTACAAAACAATGTTTAACGTTATTTACTAAAATATCTCATGGATCCAAAATGACTAAAATGCCTCTATTAAGTTAAAAGATGGAATCACTCATGATATATATGAATCTTAAATAGTATGATAGTAATAGTTCTTAAATAACCTTGTGAAATATTCGAATCCTAAATGATCCTGGTGTATCACTTTCTGAATGACTGATTAACCCGTTAGATATTGAACCCTTTTAATGGGTCTCTCGTTTATGAAATTCAATCAGTTTGTAGAAGTTTTATGGTTCCCTACTTAATAAATAACAAGTACCTCTAAAAAATATATGGATCCACTATTGTGTTCCCTATGTACATGAATATTTTCTCTGATTTTTGAAAGTATGACTCTATTACCTAAAATGAAAGTATGATCTCTGATTTCTTTTTGATAAAATATATTAGATTCATGATTTTTTGGTATTATTGTTTATTATCTAATTTTTTTCATTTAACGGGGTTTCTCTGGGATCTGGTATGGAGTCTTTGTAGGTGTATCTCTAATCAAGCTAGTAAATCCTTATGGACCTAAGGCAACCCTTGGGCAGGCTCTTAAGCCCACTGGGCCTAAGGTAAGACCATATAAACCCTAAGGCACTTCCTTAGGGTAGCTCTTCTGCTTTGTGTATTGAGTAAGTCCTTATGGGCCTAGTGCAGTTCCCTCAGGTGGGCTCCTACGCTTTGGCTAGGGTAAGTCCTTATGGACCCAGGGTGCATCCTTAGGTTGGCTCTTACACCGAATGAGCCTATAGTAATTACTTATGGATGCAGTTTTGGGGAACTACATATCAGTGTTCGGTTGGAGGGTATTACTATGATTTTAAAATATGTTTTTTAGCTACTACTGTTTTTAAACAATCTGTATACTTTTCTCTAGTTTTGTTAGAACACACTAGACTTCTACACTCAATCTCCTAAATATGTCTCTCTGAATATTTCCTTCGGACTATAAATTTCCTTGACTGTTACCTGAAGAATTATTTAACAAACTCTGAACTCACATATTGAACCTGATGATGCTTGTATCGCTGAGAAAATTTATGCTTTATCTTATACATTATAGTCTATTACATTATTTTGGTAGTTTTTTATTACTGAGCTTCCCAAATCTCACTCTGTTACTTAACATTTCAGGTTAAAGGTTTTAATCTTTTGCTTTTATCGACATCAGCAATGGAGCTCCACTGGCGTTGTTTGTGGAGTACGGTGCATGTAATTAGGGGGCATGTAAGTTATTTATTGCTTTTATATCAAAGTCTGAATTTATTTTTAAATAGTGGACTGTTGAATAATGTCTTGAATATAAATGGCTTCTTGAAATTATGTTTTTATTTATAAATTGTTAATGGTTTTCAATGGATTAACAAAAAAATTAATCTCCTTGGCGTTTTAGTGTGGGTCACTTTGGTGGCCCTAATGTGACACCTCGAATCATATCGGGTCACTCGTATCGGTGTGAGGGTGGTACAAGATATGGCACACTCCCTTCTAGGATTGGCAATTCCTAGACAAATATGCGCCTAAATGAAAATATATAACACGCTAAGGTTGTGCTATAATGTTAGAATCTTTTATAATGTTGGTGATCAAATCACCAATTTCTTCAGTTGTTTCTTGAATAAATTTGACCACGAATTTTGAATTCATTCTTAACTTCCTCTTTTTAAAAAAATTGTTCATGTCTGGTTTCCAACATTATATTCAGTTTTATCTAGAAATTCTAACCAAAATCTCTACATTTGTTATGAATCCTTTCTTAAGAAGTAACTCGTAGTGATCATGTATGTCTTGTAAATAATTATTCTTCCAAATTCATGCGCAATAATGTGAACAT
Source organism: Hibiscus syriacus (assembly GCF_006381635.1). Taxonomy (NCBI): domain Eukaryota; kingdom Viridiplantae; phylum Streptophyta; class Magnoliopsida; order Malvales; family Malvaceae; genus Hibiscus; species Hibiscus syriacus. The sequence goes on along the minus strand of NW_024062571.1, from coordinate 575,042 downwards.
GAGATGATTATATGGGTCTCCAAAGTAGGTCTACAATTATGAGTTATGATGACATTCCGGTTCTGTATGACAAATCTGAATATATATATAAGTTGACTCTTGTAATTGTTCTAAGTATGGATTTTTTCAGTGGTTAACCTTTGACTTGGTCCAAGAAAGATTCAATCTGAGTTATTGTTGGCAGTCTTACCAAAGTCTGCCAATTTCATTCCAGCTCAAACTAATTACACTCTTGATAAATTAGCTCAATTATATATTTATAAAATTGTTCATATTAATGAGGTTACCTTGTCTAATATTTCTGATCGAGATTCGAGATTTACATCACAATTTTGGAAGGCTCTATATGAGGGTTTGGGTACTCGATTAAAGTTTAGTACAACTTATTGTTCGTTGTTTGATGGTCAGTCTTAGCGGTTATTCTTATTTCAGAATATGTGTTGAGGGGGTGCTTTATTGGTTTCTGAGGCAGTTAGGAGGATCACTTACATCTGGCCGAGTTAGCCTATAATAGTATTCAGGTTGTATTTGATAGACACAAATTTTATGACGATCTGAGGAGGGATATCAAGTTCTATGTGAGTGATAGAGTTTTTATAAAGTATCTTCGTGGAAGAAATAACTTAGATTTAGCCGAAAAGGCAAGTTGATCTTGAGGTTTATTAGACCTTATTGGGCTTCTACTTCGAGTTGGACTAGTTACGTGTCAGATTGAACTACCGTCATAGCTTGAATACATCCATGGTGACTTCCATGTCTGTATGTTGAGGCATTACTGTTCTGACCCATCCCATGTTGTTTCTGTTGAGAATGTTGAGCTAAGATCTAATATGACTTAGGATGAGCCTATTCAGATTCTTGCCTGAAAGGGTCGAGTTCTGAGAAGCATCTGTATATCTGTGGTTAAAGTACTATGGAGTAATCGTAGCCTTATGAAGGCCACTTGAGAGATTTAGGACTAAGTCATGAGGATGTTGTTCCCTCATTTTTTTCTACCAAGTAAAATTTTAAGGTTGAAAATTTTTTAAGGGGAGAGTTTTCATACCCCAAACTAAGGGGTTAAATGTGAAGTTTATAAAAGTTGGGTTCCATTATGTGAACTATATTAAACATGAGGATTAATGGCATAATTAGCCCATAAATTTAGGGTATTTTAAACTCTCACTGCTTTGCTTTTTCTTTTTCCCCTTCTTGAGAAATCCCAGCCATTTTTAACCTTCTCTCGCCCACACAATCATTTTTTTGTTTGGTCTCATTTTTTCATCAATTTCATTTACTGTTACCATCACCGCTGAAGCCACTCAACTTGTCTATTTGTTTCTGTTCGTCCAGTGTTCTTGACATCTCCAGTATCGACATCGTCAACCTTTTGGGAGGTGGTGTAGTTTTGGGTTTTGCAAGTTGGTGCATCTCCGTCGTGTTCCATTTTGAAACAACTTTGGTGATCACCTGTATCCACGCCACTCTCCATTAGTTCTGTACCGTCTCTGTTTGATTCAGCTCAACTTCGTATGTTCAATTCGATATATGCGTAAGCATTGGTAAATAAATTACTAGTTAGTTCCATTTAGGTGTGTATTTCTTTAGTACTTTTATAGTAATATATTATTATTAGGTTCTTATCTTGTTTTGTGGTTTCTATTTTCTGTTGGAGTCCTCTTCGAAGGGTAATATCCCCATCCTGATTTATGTCTCCTATTTACGTTCCTCTTTAGAGAGTAATGTCCCCCTCCTTATTACTATTTTCTACTTGGGTTCCTTCTCGGAGGGTAACGTCCGCATCCTGTTAATTTGGTTTGAATGGTAAGGTGTGAACATCTGTTGTGATATCTGGTTTTATTGTTCTCTATTTATTATACCATTTATTATATCATGCTTGAATTATATGTGTTTTCATATTATTATTTGTTTCTCTTAGAGGACACAACTGAGCTTTATAGCTCACTTTGTTTATGTCTTTCATTTTTAGATTATCCAGATGTAGGAATGGTTTAACTATCGGAAGTGTAATCTCAATTTTAATACTTTATAAATATATAATTTAAAATTTTTAATAATTATAATTTTTCATTTTATAACCTCTAATGATTTTTATTTTTTACTTATCTTTTAATTTTTTATTAAAAAAATATTTATTCCTTTTAAATTTTTTTATTTTTTAAGATGATATAAGCCCTCAAACTTTCTAAAAGAATTAATTAAATCACTTTTCCACATGAACATTCACAAGTGACCGCCAAGTAAGTACAATGAACCACCATGTAACCATCATGGACCAGACATTAGTACTAGAATGATCAACGTTGGTTTCCTTTAATCAAAGAGCTACCTTGATTTATTTTATGGTTTGAGGGATTAATTGAGTGGAAAAAAGTTGAAGGATTGTATTGATTTTATTCAAAAGTTTTTGAGGGCCTCACAAACTATTGAGTTTTTATATAATAATCATTCCTTAGACAAAAGTTTTTGTGATTAAGAATGAATCATTCTAACTCAAATTTTTATTTAATAGTTAAAAATTATTTTTATTAGAATTTAGTTATAAAAATTAATAATATTTACTTTTAATATAATTTAGGCTAAAATACTTCATATACCACCAAAGTTTGAGCGCTGACTTGTTTATAACACCGAACTTTCAATTTCGCCAGTTTTAGCACTAACATTTACTTTTAAGTACAATTATGTCACACCACCGTTAATTATTTAATGGTGCGATGACATGGCAACTGTGTGCAGTAACGTTGCTGGCGTGGTTGCCTCGTCAAAATGACATCATTTTGTTGTAGCCCAAAAAACCCAAAACGACGTTGTTTTACTTAAAAAACCCCAAAATGACATCTTCTTCTATAACTAGGCCTTTCGAAATCAATAAGCCAAACCATTTTCATCACAGACTAAGCAGAAGAATAGAGAACAACCCAAAGATGAGTTGTTAGGAAGGATTCTTCTCCTCCTCGATCCCATAACCCAATTAAAATTCTCACCTGAAACAAAACCACTCAACGTCATCGTTTCCAAGCCTCCCTATGAAGAGATCGAGTGTTACTAGAGAAAACAAAGGTATTTTTGGTAAATTTTGAGCTCATTTTGTTTTGAAATTGGGGTTTGGTTTTGTTGGGATTTTTATGTCTAAAAATTAATTTATGTTTTGATGATTTGAAATCAGATTTCTACAAATAAAGATGGGGACTTGAATGGATTCCAACGGGATAATAGGAGTAAAAATTGTAGATTTTTTTAATAATGGGAAAGTTGGATCAAGTTCTGGAACTTCATTTTTTTTGCCTCAAGCCTATAAAAAGGAGATGTTTTTATTCAAATATGTCCAATTGAAAAGACATTTTCCATTCTAATTTTCATTTAAGATTATTTTTCAATATAACACATTTTTTGTCACATAAGCAGAAATTTTTCGCGGGATGCACTTTCTGGAAAAAGCTTCTTCTTACGTGGCAAAAATAGGTTGAAATGAAAGAAAAAAATGTGGGCCAAAAATATGAAAGAAGATTAATTTTATCTAACAATAATAAACGGGCATGATATGTAATATCCCAAAAATTTGGATAATGACCAAAATGAAAATTTTGAAAGTTTGATGGTCAAAGTAGAAAAATTAGAAAGGGTTAAAGTCCGATAAGGAATCTGTAATTCGGATCGAATTGGAATTTTACAAAAACTTGAAGGATGTTATAAAATGGTTGAAAATATTATTTTAATATTTTAGATCAGAGAAATTTGGTATGGATATGTGCAATTTTTTAGATTTAACCGAAACAGTGGAATTTAGTGGATAAAACACAAGTTTTGAAACTTTAAGGGGAATTTCGGAAATAAAAGTCAAAATAATTCAGCTTTGACTTTGAAATATGATAAAGATGGGTTGTCATGGTTTTAAGGTAAATAAGAAGATTCATTAAGGGTGATTTGGTCATATCCCAATTAAATGAATATTATATTCATTTATAGTGGAATATAAGTTAAACAAAGATGAAATGCACCCAACGTTTCATCCAAATTTGCTCTCTTCTTCTCCAACCAGACGTGGGCTTCTTCTAAGGTAAGAGAAAGCTTCAATTCAATTTTCAAGCAATTTCCTTAGGATTTTGAGTATGCTGAAAATAGAAATTTGTTATATGCGAAAAAACGCTATCATTTGGTACCAATATTGCATGATAATCTTGTTGGTTGTTCAAAACTCATCTTGAGTTGATGAAGGGGATGTTGATTTCTTGTGTTTTATGGGTTATGAAGAGTTAAGTGATTTTAAGGAATTGGTTGTAAGAATTGATGAAGAACCTAAGGATGAGGTTAAAGAAAACAGTTTAGATTTTAAGATTGACAGTGGTTTTGAAAATTCACCAGAATTTATATAAAAATAATTTGGAGGTTTTTTATATATTGTGTTTATATATCGATCTAGTTTTGTTTAAAATAAACGGGGATCAATTTCAAGGTGTTTATAAAAAGATATGAATTTTTATCCAAGGAAATGTCAGAAAAATCGGACAGCAGACTCTGTAAAACAGATTCTATTGGTCAACTTTGAAAATTCACCATAAATTGTAAAGAATGAATTAGAAGGATTTCTTTATATGGATAGATTTTTATTTGAGTCTAGTTTTCAACGGAATTAAATTCCAATGTGTATATGAATACAAAATACTGATTCTTTAAAGGTAGTGCGAGTTGTCTGAATTCTGGAAAATTGATGGGTTGTTGTGTAAGTGTTATATAATTGATGTACTATGTTGGAAATTGTTGTTCGGGAATTGAAATGAGTGTTAGATGTGAAATAATTTCAATGTTGGAATTATTGGTATTAAGAATCTAGGTGGTAAAATGGTGAAGGACCATTTTGAGTAAATTGGAAAAGTTGGTTCCAATACTAAAAAGAATTAATAAGTGTTAAAGTATTTTGTGGTGAATAGTTTGAAGTATGATTATGTAATTTATTTTGGAAATATATTTGTGTTAGTACAATACTAATATATATATAGGTATGAATCTATATTTTGTACAGATCGTGATTTACTCGGTGTTCAAAGCGATTCGAGTATAAAAGAAAAGGGTTATTGTGGACAATAGTGAGGCTCGTATTTTGGAAAATTATAAAGTGTCAAGGTGAGTGCAATACATGCATGAAATTATACATGGATGTTTTATACATCATCAAGAAGACTTGCGATAAGTCGACCTTGTTTTATTAGCATGATATTATATCATATTTTTATAAATTGACATGACATTGATATGTCAGAGTATGAAATTATAATGCATTGATTTTGGAAAATGTGATATTTTATTGTGAATGTTATTTTGGGTACGAACTGCTCCATTGTTAAATATTGATAATATACTTTGCCATGGATGGATCAAATAAAATAAACTGTATGCCCAGGTAAGTCATTGAGGGACAGGGTATAGTTGACATGCCATAGAGTCCAGCATCAGGATGCATACGGAATTCACTAAAGGATACCTAGTGTATATGGTGGGTACGACCTTATGTGCCATACGAGATTGTACTTAAGGATACCTAGTACAGATGGTGGACACGACCTTATGTGTCATACGGATTAGCACTACGGTGCTTATATTTGACTCGTGTACCCAGGGTCTTCAGGGTTGTATATTGGGCTATTGTCTATGGTATATGGTTATGCAATAATGGCAAGTGTATTGGTAAAATAAGCTTACGAGCTTATGGATAAATGGTAAGTATATTGTAAAATAAGCTTACGAGCTTATGGAATAATCACAAATATATTGGTAAAATAAGCTTATGAGCTTATGGGATAAATGGTAAGAAATTTTATATTATTTTGATCATGGTAAAATATTTTACATGTATTTAACATGATCTTATGGCATTTGTTTTTGACAATGAAATTCATGCATAAATTGCATTGCACTGTTTATTGTTTTAATTGCCTCACTAAGTATATACTTAGCATGTGATGATTTTCATGCGTAGGTAAAAAGCCAGTAGTGGATTAAAGAGTTCAAAGTGACATTAAGCATCGAAGAGTATATTTCAATATCAGTAAGACATCCTATGATGAAATTTGATTTAGACAGTGGCATGTAATTTGATAATGTTAAATTTTTTATGTTGAATTAATTTGGAAACTAATTGGTAACTTGATAGTGATGAAAGGTTACTTTTTATGAGTTCTATATGTAATTTTCGGAAGTTATTGTAGCAGTTAATGTAGCAGTGAATAGTAATAAACAATAACCACATTTGTTAAAAAATTCAGTATGTAAAAGGGGAACCGATATCCCCACTGTTCACTGTTCACGATACTGTTCAATGTTATTGTTATTGTTCACTGTTTACGATACTATTCATAAAAAAATCTTTTGAATTACATTTTTTATAACGAAATATAAATTATATGATATGATATTTTTATAATATCAGTTACCATTTTAAGTAAATAAATTTTAAATCATATTTGAAATTGGAAATGGTTTTTCGAAATACGGGTGACATCTATAATCTGTATAGGTATAATTATACGTGTTATGGTTGTTACATGATACATATCGAATACACGTAATTACATGTGCACGAGTCAAACAACGAAGCGTGTGTATTTAATCTTATGTTCAATCACTCAATAAATATATGCTTAACAAGTGAGATTTAAAAACCCACGCGAGCTTCTCAAATCTCACATTATCTAGGTATGTGAGTTTTCAATTGTTTAAATATTAGTTGTTGAACATGTATTTATTGAGTGACTGAACACAAGGTTAATATATGTGTGCGTCACTTGATTCATACTCATACTTGTGTAATTAGATGTCTTTGAGTCACACTTTATTTTTTTTCTTTTATTGATAAAATCCATAAATTTTCTTTCATATTTTTTTATTTCGTTTCATTCCATTTCTGCCATGTAAATGAAATGAGCTTTGTACGGAAGCATTTCCTGAAGAAATCACCTACCACTTACGTTGCACAAAAGGATGCTAGATTGGAAATTTTTCATGCCTTAAAATTGAGGTTAATATTATAGTTTCGATAATTTAGAATTTTTATTGACTTTAATTTTGAATTTGTGACTAAATTGAATAAATGCCAATTTTAAAAATATTTTATAAAAAACTTAAGGAGGACAGGGTCTTACCTTGTATTTTAACTAATATTTTTATGGAAACCATGTAATCATTGAGGTTTCAAGTTGGATCATGCGAGGTCATTTCAAATCGGATATGGGTTATGTTAGGTAAATTTAATGGGTTGACTCAAATCAGGTCGGGGCTTGGGTAGACTCAGGTTTAGGTCATTTCCATATTGATTTGAAATCAAATTCAGTTTGGGTCAGGTTAATTTCAATCTGGATCAATATTAGATCAGGTAAAAAGGGTTTAGATCTGAATAAATTAAATATCAGGTTAATTCAGGTTCGGACGAACTTCAGGTTGAATCATTTTAGGGTAAATTATTTTCCTCCTTTCATGAACTTCAAATTGTAATTTTTAACTGTATAGGGTTTAAGGTAAATTACAAAAATAAAAAAATTATGGATCAATTTCAGATAAAAATATAATTTTAAGGAATAAATAAAACATGAAATTACAAACTGATATTTAAATAAATTAATCAACATGCAGGGATAAAATTAAAACAATTTTAAAATGGAAGTTGATATTAATATAAAATTGGACTAAATTGTATTCATTTGAAAGGATGGTGAACAAAAGTTTATACGATTTGGAGATTATGCTATAATTTTTAGGGTTTGAAATGATCTGATTTATAAGGGTTGGAGGTAATTACAAAAAATAAAAATATTTATGGGTTAATTTCAAATAAAAGTATACTTTTAAAGACTAAATTGAACAAACATGAAATTACAAAGTAAAATTTAAATAAATTAAACAACACATGGATCAAATTGTAGTAACTGTAAAATGTAAGGTTGAAATTAATATCAAATTGGAATAAATTGCATTCATTTAAAAAGTTGTTGAAAAAAATACAAGGTTTAATTTATATGGTTTGAAATGAAATTTATGATGCAATCTATAAATAAATTCATAATCTCGTAACTTCATCAATGCAACTTACAAGTCATGTGAATACCAAGTTGCGTCAATATCAGATCAATTGAGTAACAAGTCGGATCATTTAAAAGTTGAGTCAATTATAGGTCATGTTCATAACTAGTCAAGTAATATCAATTATTTATCAGGTTAATCTCGGATCCAGTTCATATGAGGTTGGATGTAAGCCGTGTTTGGTTATGACATTGCCAGGTTCAATTTGAGTTCAAGTCGTTCTCAAGTTGGGTTCATATCCAAAATTATCAAGTCTAACTAGGGTTCAAGTCAGCACCAATTTAGACTCGAGTCAATTTTAGATTGTAACAATCTCAGGTCACAAGCAGTTCTTGCTCAAGGCGCTTTCAATCATACTTTTTAATAATATGATAAAACTAAATGATCCTTTTGTAACAATTTGATAAAAAATAATAATAATGAATTGTTTGATAAATTTATTGGTTATTTTGTAATTTTGAAAGTATAATAACCAAAATGATAATTGAAGATAACTCAGTGACCGCTGATTCACTTTACCCATAATTTTAAATTGTAAACCAATGGCATTGAAACCTCCTCGGTGAAGGATAAGACTTTTTGAGGACCATACATTAAATATTGTGTTTGCGAAAGGATTGAACTCAAAAACAGAAACTCAAAATGGTCTGTCCCCTCAGCTTCTTTGCGAAATGAATTACTACAACTCTCTTCAATCAAACCAAAATAGAAAAATTCTTCTCTTACTTCGAATGGTTGGGATTTTCTTTCACCCATTTTTACAACATTGATCCTGAATCAAACTGGTTAGCTTCCCTTTATTCACTTTAGTTTCTTTTTCTTTTATCTAATTCAAGAACTCTTTTTACATATGGGTGCTAATTCTTGAAAACTTTTTATTTTTGATAAAAAATGAAAGGTACAACACAATGACTTCCCAAGAAATCACTCATCCTAGTACTATTATCGTCCAAGAACACTTAATTGTGGATTTCTAATGGGGTCTAGTGCATTTCGAAAACATGAATGTTTCCTAAGAGATTTGAGATTTAGATTGGCGGAGAGACTAAGGCGTAATAGATGAGCGTTGAATCCGTTGCGAGCATGGGAAGATGCGACGAGATACATATATCACATCACTTTGAAAAATATTTTGTCATTCGAAGACACGTAAAAAATTTGTTTCAATTTTAACAACCACAAAGTATGATGTTCATAGAAGGAAAATACTAAAACTATCATTTTATATACGTTTCAAAATATTTAATTTTGTTCCATTACATTCAACCTAATATTTCAAAATGAATAAGATTGTCCCTATGTTACTGACGGGTCAACCTTTAATTGATGAAAGTTGTTACTGTTGCACTCCTTACTTGGCAAAACCTTGATTGTTCCCTACGCATGAAATCAACACACGTTAAGTATTTACTTAGTGAGACATAATACTGTAAAAATATCACAATTTATACATCATTATTTTATGCCTATTGAATTACGAAATTAAATTTCATAATCCATAAGGACCTGATAAACCTTTCTCCGTTAAACCATAATTATTTCATACAGTTATCAGAAATTTTCTTAGTAGGCTCAGCATACCTATCCTTTGGTATATTTTTCCCCATTATTCATTATTTTCCCTAGGTACATTGTATGAGAAAATACTATACATGTATTACACTAAAGCACCAATTGATAATGTATCTTTTATAATCATCATGAGCAACACCTTAAGCATTGTTAACACCCCATTTTTTTATAGTTTCATGTGGAGCATCCTTTCATTCCCATTAAGTATTGTTTAGGTTTTTCTTTATAATATCCATTCATACCAATTATACAAGGTTGTACATTTTATCTATATGACATCCTTTCATACCACTTATGCACCGTTTGTATCAAAATACATTATACTTCATTTAGTCCTTTACCCAAGGTCTTTAGCTTTTCACCTAATTTGCATGATTGACACTTTTCTACCACCTGCACAGCTAGGCCATTAATGTTTTACTTTAGAACTGTTTTTACTCTAATAATTATTCATAATATCGCTTAACTCTTTCAATTCATTAAAAAATCTATAGTTTGCATAAGTCGTGCCAATACAGTAATTCACAAACTTATTATAATTTACGTGGGTTTCACACCCACTACCAAAGATGCTAATTAATAAACTTATTATGAATTACTTAGTTTGGCACTAATTTGTATCATCCATAAGGATTAGATAAGTCCCTATTATTGAAACCAACTTCTTCATACTATTATCATAAACATCCTTAGTATGTCCAACATACCTTTTTTCATGTACATTTTTCTTTAGTAATTATTCGTTAATTTCATTTTTTGCATCCTTTCATGCAGATTATGCACCCATATGCATTATTATTTTGGCATCCTTTCATACCTATAATGCACCCATTTGCATTATTATTTTGGCATCCTTTCATGCCTATAATGCACCCATGTTCATTATTATTTTGGTATATTTTCATGCCTATAATGCACCCATATGCATTATTATTTTGGCATCATTTCATGCCTATAATGCACCCATATGCATTATTATTTTGGTACATTTTAAAGCAGTTCATATTGTAAAACTTATTCACAATATCATTTTAATACATTAAATAAAAACATAGTAATTACGGTAAAGCATACATTAGAAATTTAAATATTTCATCTTGACTAATAACTAATTATTTTCGTCTAGACTGCATACAATAAATGTACTCACTTGACTCTCCTAGCTTTGGTATCCAAAATGTAAAGCTGACTACTCCGGAACTTGGCCTTTGCCTTTTTCTTTACTTGGCTCAGGAATTTAGTTTTGATCTATTCAATATCCATTAAATACATGTACAATATCAATTGTTAGTATATTTCCTAACAATTACACTTAAACATTACTTAATAGAACCTATTATTAACTTTTCTACAACATTTTCAGCCTATCTTAAAATTTATGGCTCCTCAGTATCGATATCTATACCATGGTATCGATACTACCATATTATCGTACCAATACTGTGCTATGGTATCGGTACAATTTTCGCATTCTGATCCGAATGGTATCGATTCATTCCCTTAGTGTCGATACCCCCTTTCAGTATCAATACCTATTGAATCAATATCGATACTACTAAGCAGATTCATCACATTTTAGCCTATAGTATCGGTACTGTTCTATCAGTACCGATACTTGTGCCCAGAATTTCCAGTTTTCAACCTGATAATCACCCCAAATAGGGTCAAATTTCGTTATACTTACACCATATAATACTATTAAAATCTTCTTTAACTATCCATACTAATATTCCTTTATTTAACCTCTTAAAACTTTAAAAACCACTCATAGATCAACATATCATTTCAAAACCCATTTTCTAAAATCTCCATTATTTTCTCTATTTCATAGTTTAATCCCATCTAATCCTTCCTTAATCATATATACCACTTAATGTTACCAAAGCAACATATAATTTAAAGGAAACACTAACTAATGGAAGCTTACCTTATGCTAGAGAGGAGAGCAACACCACGTGAAGAAGAAGAATAGTAGAGAAAAATGCTTTACTTTCCTCTTTCTTTCTATTTAAAATCCCTAACATATTTGTTTTTCATTTCCCTCTTAAAAGACCAAAGTGCCCTCTTAATATATCTATTATCACAAATTATCCTAAACAATATTCCAAATCATTTCTTCATCTTTTACCATTTAATCAATTAAATCCTCACATTTTAAATCTTTTTAATAAAGTCACTTACATAATAATTGGGGTATTATAATTCTTCCCCTTAAGAAAATTCGTCCTCGAATTTAAAGACTTTATTGGTTCTTTTTCATAATTTAATTTTAATCGAATCTCCATTTCCCAATGTAAGAACATGCAATGGATTTTATTGATCATCAATAAGCAATAACACATGAAAACATTTTACGTCTTGTCCATTTCGGAAGACAAAAGCTAACTGATAAAATCTATCAAGGTTCAATAATTCTCGAACTCAGTCCAAATCGAAATACTTCTTTTCAACACAATACTTTCAAAAGAAAAAAAACTTAATCACTTTCTTACTATTCAACTACTTTTCTCATTAGATCAGCATAAGACTGTTGTAATTAGCACATCTATAGTACCGCTTACTATACAATTAATGACATCAAATCCTTTAATGTACTCAACTACAACCAACTTTAAATCATGTGTACATAAGTCCTATTGTAAGTCTTTAACTTTATTGAGGCCTATGCCACAATTTTACCTTTGTGCATAAGCACACTTCCTAAACCGTTGATAAATGCATTAGTAAAAACCACATAATCTTTACCCAACTTAAGTTTTATAAACGTTGGTATCTCTATTACAATCCTCCTTAGTATTTCAAAACTCTCTCTTGACCCTTTTTCGTTGTACAAAAAGACATATCTTTCCTTAGGCTTTTAGCGGTAGATATATTTACCGCTTACTCAAATAATAAAAATACTTTAAACAATTTAATGCCTTACTTAAATATTTCTCAATTATTTAAGCTTACCTGAAGGAACCTCGGAACTAGATTCAATAATCTCCTCTGGATCCTCATCCAATTCAACTTCTCTTGTGAACCGTTCAAACTTTTTAATGGATTCCTCAAATGTAGAAACATAATTAAATGTTGAGGCATTCCTCCCACAGAATGGAGAAAAATACCTAATAGCTTGTACCCTTCTAAGGCATGATACTGAAGTCATGACAAATTCTCTTGAGTCAATTTTGATCTTGACATTGTTTTCAATATTATCAACTTTCTTACCTTTATCCTTAGTTTCCGATGTCTATTAGGACATACATAATAATAAAACTCAAGTTAATAAGTAGTGACATCAATCACACTCTAATTGAAACCATCTCAGTAACTTTGACAATCTTAATGACATGTAATCATTTTTCTCAATTTAATTAAACATAGTTTCGGCTGAGAATCGGCTAAAACTGTAGCTCTGATACCAAAAAATGTAACACCCATATTCCGTATACCTTTCCGTATACGAGATATATATATGACATCAATTTGAAAAACATTTTGTCATTTGAAGACCAGTAAAAATTTTGTTTCAATTTTAACAACCACAAAGTATGATGTTCATAGAAGAAAAATACTAAAACTATCATTTTAAATACGTTACAAAATATTTAATTTTGTTCCATTACATGCCAACTAATTTTTCAAAATGAATAAGATTGTCCCTATGTTACTGACGAGTCAACCTTTAATTGATGGAAGTTGTTACTTTTGCACTCCTTACTCAGCAAAACCTTGATTATTCCCTATACATGAAATCAACACACATTAAGTGTTTACTTAGTGAGACATAATACTGTAAAGATATCACAATTTATACATCATTATTTTATGCCTATTGAATTACGAAATTAAATTTCATAATCCATAAGGACTTGATAAGCCTTTCTCAGTTAAACCATAATTATTTCATATAGTTATCAAAATTTTTCTTAGTAGGCTCAACATACCTATCATTCGGTATATTTTTCCCGATTATTCATTATTTGCCCAGGGTACATTGTATGAGAAAATACTATACATGTATTACACTAAAGTGCCAATTGATCATGTATCATTTATAATCGTCATAGGCAACAGCACCTTAAGCATTGTTAGCACACCATTTTTTTCATATTTTCATGTGGGGCATCCTTTCATGCCCATTAAGTATTGTTTATGTTTTTCTTTATAACATCTAATCATACCAATTATACAAGGTTGTACATTTTATCTATATGGCATCCTTTTATACCACTTATGCACCGTTTGTATTAAAATGCATTATACTTCCTTTAGTCTTTTACCCAAAGGTCTTTAGCTTTTCACCTAACTTGCATGATTGACACTTTACAACCACCTGCACAGCTAGTCCATTAATCTTTTACTTTAGAACTGTTTTTACTCTAATAATTATTCATAATATCGCTTAACTCTTTCAATTCATTAAAAAGTATATAGTTTGCATACGTCGTGCCAATACAGTAATTCAGGTTTCACACCCACTATCAAAGATGGTAATTAATAAACTTATTATGAATTTCTTAGTTTGGTACTAATTTGAATCATCCATAAGGATTAGATAAGTTCCTATTATTGAAACCAACTTCTTCATACTATTATCATAAACATCCTTAGTATGTCCAACATACCTTTCTTTCTTGTACATTTTTTTTAGTAATTATTTGTTAATTTCATTTATGGCATCATTTCATGCCGATTATGCACCCATATGCATTATTATTTTGGCATCCCTTAATGCCTATAATGCAACCAGATAAATTATTATTTCGGCATCTTTTCTTGCCGATAATGCACCCATATGCATTATTATTTTTGGCTTCCTTTCATACCTATAATGCACCCATATGAATTATTATTTCGGCATCCTTTCATGCCTATAATGCACCTATATGCATTATTATTTTGGCATCCTTTCATGCCTATATTGCAACCAGATGCATTATTATTTTGACACTCTTTCATGTCGATAATGCACGTATATGCATTATTATTTTGGCATCCTTTCATGCCTATAATGCACCCATATGAATTATTATTTCAGCATCCTTTCATGCCTATAATGCACCCATATGCATTATTATTTTGGCATCCTTTCATGCCTATAATGCACCCATATGCATTATTATTTTGGCATCCTTTCATGCCTATAATGCACCCATATGCATTATTATTATGATTTATTTTAGAGCAATTCATACTCTAAAACTCATTCACAATATCATTTCCATACAGTAAATAAAAACATAGTAATTACGGTAAAACATACATTAGAAATTTAAATATTTTATCTTGACTAATTTCTAATCATTTTCGTCTAGAATGCCTACAATAAATGTACTCACTTTGCTCGCCTAGCTTTGGTATCCAAAATGTAAAACTGACTACTCCGGAACATGGTCTTTGCCTTTTTGTTTACTTCACTCAGGAATTTGGTTTCAATCTATTCAATATCCATTAAATACATGTACAATATCAATTGTTAGTATATTTCCTAAAAATTACACTTAAACATTACTCAGTGGAACCTATTATTAACTTTTCTACAACATTTTCAGCCTATCTTGAAATTTCTGGCTCCTCAGTATCGATACCCATACCATGGTATCGATACTACCATACTATGGTACCGATACTATGCCATGGTATATGTACCAATTTTGCATTCTGATCTGAATGGTATCGATACCTTCCCTTTAGTATCGATACTCCCCCTTTGGTATCGATACTGATTGAATTAATATCGATACTACTAAGCAAATTCATCATATTTTAGCCTATAGTATTGGTATTGTTCTATCAGTAACAATACTCGTGCCCAGAATTTCCAGTTTTCAACATGATAATCACCCAAATGGGGTCAAATTTCTTTATACTTACACCATATAATACTATTAAACCCTTCTTTAACTATCCATACTAATATTCCTTCATTTAACCTCTTAAAACATCAAAAATCACACATATATTAACATATCATTTCAAAATCTATTTTCTAAAATCTCCATTATTTCCTCCATTTCATAGTTTTAATCTCATCTAATCCTTCCTTAATCATATATACCACTTAATGTTACCAAAGCAACATATAATTTAAAGAAAACACTAACTAATGGAAGCTTACCTTATGCTAGAGAGGAGAGCAAACCCACGTGAAGAAGAAGAATAGTAGAGAAAAATGTTTTACTTTCCTCTTTCCTTCTTATTTAAAATTCCTAACATATTTTTTTTTCATTTCCATCTTAAAAGACCAAAGTGCCTTCTTAATTTATCTATTATGACAAATTAACCTAAACAATATTCCAATTCATTTCCTCATCTTTTACCAGTTAATCAAATAAATCCTCACATTTTAAATCTTTTCAATAAAGCCACTTACATAATAATTGGGGTATTACACTGTCGCCGATGATCGTTGTTGGTAGTTGTAACTTGTGATCATCGGATACTCTGTGTTGATGCAAGGTTTGTCTGTTGAGATTAGAGTAATTGTTAGCCTATAAATTTGTTAATTTTTTTATCTATGTTAATTATTTTAACTTATATGTTTTCATCTATTTTTGTCCTCTTAATAATATTACATTTTTGGCATTGTGTCATGAGTGTCATATTATTAAGAGGACTAAAAATATGTTAAAATATAAGTTTCAAGGATTATGTGTGTCATATTATAAAAATAATAGAATGTTATTGTTCCTCGTAAGCTTTTTTTCCTTTTTCTTTTTTTGTTTGAAAAGTTCCTTTCCATTTTTAATTTCAAAACTATATCTCTCCAATATTTTTATGGTAATAATTAAAAAAGCAATATATCCCATTAATTGAGTATTTATTTTTGTGAAGTTTCATATATTGTTTATTTATTATTTTATATTGAAGGTGTTGTTAAGGTTATTGTTGAAAACATTTTGATATTTCGATATAACAAATAAATGTGTAAATTAATTTTAAGATTTTATTTAAATTTTATTATTCGATTCAATTATTCGAATATTACAAATATTACTCCAAGTTTTCAAATATCAATTTTTACTTCTTACTAAATGAAAATTTGAGATTTACACTAAAAAAAATTTTGAAATAGTTTTTACAAAGTATTTCGAACTTAAATTGAGTCAAAATGGTTTTCAATAGGGTAGTATCGATATTGTCTTATCAATATCGATACATCCTTGCATCGAATGCAAAAAGGGTACCGATACCCTACACGGTATCGATACCATTGCCTATGTAGTACTGATACCATAAACACGGTACCGATATTACTCCTTTGGTTTTGACTCCGAGATTTAATAGAATGCAAATATGGTACCGATACCATGTTCGATATCAATACTACTATACATAGTAGTATCGGTACTCACTGGACGGTATCGATACTACTTTACAAAGGACTATTAATACTCCTTGGACAGTATCGATACCATTGAATTGCAACGGTCAAAATATTTGAATTTATAACAGGTAGTATCGATGCCCATTAGTGGAGTACCGATACCAATAGCTTCTGAGCAGCATTTAATGTAGGAAAACTACCCCCAATGACTCTATCCACTCCCACAAAAACTCAAACGGTTGGAATTGATTGAGGGAGTATATGAACAAGATCCAAAGTCATTTGTGAAGATAAGAAACAAGAGAGAAAGCCAAAATCTTCAAGTTTGAGCTAAATCAAGTCAACATTCTTCAAAATTCTTTTTTCTTTCAAAAGAACACTTCTTGTACTCATTTCCACAATTGTTTTTTTTTTGTTCTTGAATTGTGCAAGAACAATCCTTATGAGGTTTTTATAAGTTTGTAAATTTGTAATTTTTCCCTTTGAGAGAGTGCTCAAGAATTTGAGGTATAATTCTTGAGCGAGTTGTAAGGTTACTCTTTGTCCTCAACAGAAAGACAAATTAGTGAATTTGTGGAAAATACTTAGTGTGGATAGCTAAGGTAGTGGACGTAGACTTTGATTGAGAAAGTCGAACCACTCTAAGTCGTTGTGCAAATATTTTTATTTTTTGTCAAGCTTCCACCAAAATTTTAATTGCCAATTCACCCTCTCTTGGCTATTTCATCCGATCGATTGACTTAACAATTTGTATCAGAGCTAGACTCGTTTGAAGGTTTTACCACATCTTGAGAAGATCCAGGATGAGTTTAATCATTTTCTAAGTTATCCAAGGCCTCTACATCAAACTTCGACTTCATTCTTGATTCTCAGCCCGTCAACAAACCTCCTTTATTTAATAGAGCTAACTACGCCTATTAGAATAATTGTTCATTCAAGCTAGTGACATGGGAGAATGAAACATCATGATGAAAGGTTACTCTACACCATCCAAAGACATGGACTTGTGGAGTGAAGAAGAGACGAGACAGTTCCAATTCAATTAAAAAGCAATCTATATTCTATTTTGTGCACTTGGACCAGATGAATATGGAAGAATATCACCTTGTTTAACTGCCAAAGAGATATGAGACAAGATTCAAGTCACACATGAAGGAATTGACGAGGTAAAAGAAACCAAAATTAGTCTTCTTAATAATAGATATGAAAATTTCAAGATGAAACCAGATGAAGATATCAAAGCTATGACGGATAGATTTTCCGTAATTGTCAATGGCCTCAAGGGATTCAGAGAAATAATCCCTAATGAGAAACTTGTAAGGAAGATAATTTATTCTCTTCCAAAGGCTTGGCAATCAAAGCAGACTGCAATTATCGAAGCTAAATACCTAAAGTCTTTAAGTCTCGATGAGCTCATTGGTTCTCTCCTCACTCACGAAATAATGATTCAAGATGAGGTAGATCACGAGAAGAAGGATAATACAAAGAAAGAGATGGAGAAAAAGAAGATCGTTGGTGTTGCTCTTAAATCCACTCAATATGAGAGTGATTATGACGATGATGAGGATGAAGAAATGGCATTGCTTACCAAAAGACTCAGAAAAT
The DNA here is from genome assembly GCF_006381635.1 of Hibiscus syriacus. Lineage (NCBI taxonomy): Eukaryota > Viridiplantae > Streptophyta > Magnoliopsida > Malvales > Malvaceae > Hibiscus > Hibiscus syriacus. The sequence goes on along the minus strand of NW_024062571.1, from coordinate 556,480 downwards.
TAATGAAGCCAAAGAGTGAAAGAAAATTCTAATGAAATGAAGGCTTCAAAAATGAGTCCAAGGATAAAGACCCAATCATATGCTATGAATGCAAAAAGCCTGGGCATATCAAATATGATTGCCCATAATTGAAGAAGAATGGTCTTTCAAAGAAGAAGTATAAAGCACATGTGGCTACTTGGAGCGATGATGAATCATCTGATGAAGAAGAACAAGAAGTAGTAAACTTGTGCTTAATTGTCACTGAGGAGGATTCTTAGGTAACCTCTAACTCATCCACTTTAGAAGATTATTCATTTTATGAGTTATTAGAGGAATATTATGAATTGGCCTCAGATTATGAGAAATTATTTTCAAAATACAGGAAAGATACTTCAAAATTGAAAAAATGAAAAAGATCTCATATCCAAGACCAACAGTGAACTCGAAAGTAAGATTAAAGATTTGCAAGTCAAAATAGAAGATTTTGAAAAACAAAATTCTGATTTGCAAAACTCACTTTCAAGAGTTAATGATGTTCATCAAAAGAAAATTGATGATCTTAAAGCTTCTTTCGATAGAGTTGGATCAAAACATTTTGAAAATGGAGAAAATTCAAAATCCAACTTTGTTAGAAAGAACTTTAAAACTTACAATCATAGAGGTCCCCAAAGAACCTCGAATGGTAAAATCATTAGGAGTATATGGGTTCATAAAGAACTCAATGCTACTAAAGATAAGGATATCCTAAGTAAATGGATACCAAGGGGACTAGGCTTTTAGGGACTAATGAATATGAACCAAAAAGGATTTGGGTACCAAAAACCAAAATTTAGTCTATGTTTGTAGGTAAAGGAGCATTGCTACAAGGCACGAAATACAAGGTAAAATTCATGGTACCTTGATAGTGGATGCTCAAGACATATGACTAGAGACAAAAGCTGGTTTACAGAGCTTAACGATAAAAATAGAGGACTAGTAACCTTTGGTGACAACTCAAAAGGTTACATTGAAGGTATATGTACTATAGATAATACCTCTTCCATATAAATAGAAAATGGGTTATATGTAAAAGGGTTAAAGCATAATCTATTAAGTATTAGTCAATTGTGTGATAAAGGATACAATGTATTGTTTGAATCAAATGGTTGTAAAGTTGTTGACATTATATCTAATAGGATTATGCTTGTTGGTCATAGAATAGGAAATATATACATGGTGCATTTAGATTCAATTGACCTGACGAATTTATGCCTAGTTGCCAAATATGAGCGTGATAGCTGGTTATGGCATAGGAGACTAGGACATACAAGCATGAGTTTTTTGCAAAGACTTAGTCAAGGCAATTTAGTAAGAGGTTTTTCAAAGCTAAAATTTGATAAATATAAAATTTGTGATGCATGTGCAAAAGGAAAACATAAGAAAGCTTCATTTAAATCCATTAATGATGTATCAACTAGTAGAGCATTACAATTGATCCACATAGATCTTTTTGGTCCGATTAGAACAACTAGATTGGGTGGAAAATAATATGCTTTTGTATTGGTTGATGACTATTCTAGGTTTACTTGGGTTCTATTCTTAAGTACTAAATTTGAAGCTTTAGAGAATTTTATCACTTTTTAAAAAAGTAATCCAAAATGAAAAGGTTACTCTATTTCAAGTGTTAAGAGTGATCATGATACTGAATTTGAAAATTATTGGATTTACTGATTTTTGTAATTCAAATGGGATTAGCTAAAAAATTCAGCACCTAGAACCCCTCAACAAAATGGAGTTGTTGAGAGGAAAAATAAAACTTTAGAGAAAATGGTTAGAACTATGCTTTGTGAAAACAATTTTCCAAAATATTTTTGGGGGCAACCACAAATACCGCTTGTTATATAATTAACCGAGTAATGATTAGGCCTATTTTAAAGAAAACTCCATATGAAATTTTCAAAAATAAAAAGCCTAGCATTAGTTATTTTCATCCTTTTGGATGCAAATGTTTTGTTTTAAACAACGATAAAGATAATATTGGAAAATTTGATGCTAAAAGTGATGAATGAATTTTTCTGGGTTATTCCTTAAATTCTAAAGCTTATCGTATATTTAATAAAAGAAATTTAGTGGTAGAAGAGTTTATCCATGTTGTTTTCGATGATAATCAATTTCAGAGGAAGGATTCTTGTGTTGATGATGACGTAGGTATATTGAATACAAATTACGTGGGAGAATCATCATCAAAGGAAGAAGTGAAGGATGAGGAAACTCAAGATGCTTTCAAGAATCTAACCATTGAAGAAAGGGAAGTCACATACCCAAGAGAGTACAACTATGTCAAGGATGGTGAGATTTTAGGTGATCTATCGAAAGGGATAACTACTCGATCTTCTCTTAGGAATATTTGTAATTATGTTGCATTTATCTCATGCATAGAGCCTAAGAATGTTCAAGAAGCATTAACCGATGAAAACTGGATCATGGATATGCAAGAAGAGTTAAATCAATTTGAGAGAAGTAAAGTATGAACATTAGTTGAAAGGCCTAATAATAAATCTATTGTAGGTACTAAATGGGTGTTTAGGAATAAGCTTGATGAAAGTGGTAATATAGTAAGGAACAAGGCTAGACTTGTTGCTCAAGGGTATACTCAAGAAGAAGGAATATACTTTGATGAAACATATGCTCCCGTAGCTAGGATGGAAGCAATAAGAATGTTATTAGTATTTGCATGTTTTAATGGATTTAAATTATACCAAATGGACGTTAAAAGGGCATTTTTAAACGGATTTATAAAAGAAGAAGTGTATGTAGAACAAGCTCCTGGTTTTGAAGATTCAAAATTTCCCAATCATGTTCTTAAACTGAAAAAAGCGTTATATGTTTTAAAACATGCTCCTAGAGCTTGGTTTGAAAGATTGTCAAATTTTTTAATTGAAAAAGGGTTTTTAAAAGGAAAGGTTGATACTATATTGTTTTTAAAACGAAAAAGTAAAGATTTATTAGTAGTTCAAATTTTGTTGATGATATAATATTTGGTTCTACTAATAATGCTCTTTGCCAAGAATTTTCTAAGCTAATGCAAGGTGAATTTTAGATAAGGATGATGGGGGACCTTTCATTTTTCTTGGGGCTCCAAATCAAGCAAAGGAAAGAGGGCATCTTCATCAATCAAGCAAAGTACATTCAAGATATGCTCAAAAAGTTTGGATTGGAGAATGTGAAACCCCAAGCCACTCCTATGAGTCCTTCTACAAAGCTTGACAAAGATGAATGAGGTAAATGTATCGATGTTAAACTTTATAGGTCTATAATTGGATCTTTTCTTTTATCTAACCGCAAATAGACCATACATTATGTTTAGTGTTTGCTTATGTGTTAGATTTCAATCATGCCATAAGGAATAACATCTACAAACCATTAAGAGAATCTTTAGATACCTTAAGGACACTCCTAGTATAAGACTTTGGTATCCTAGAGACTCTAGCTTTAGCTTGCATGCCTTCTCGGATGCAGATTATGGAAAATGCAAAATAGATAGGAAAAACACCTCCGGTACTTGTCAATTCCTAGGAAACATGTTGATTTCTTGGTTTTCAAAGAAGTAAAATAGTGTTGCATTATCTACCACTGAAGCGATATACATTTCAGCCAGTAGTTGTTGTGCACAAGTGGATGAAACAACAACTTTTGGACTATGAAATTGAAGTAGGTACTATTCCTATCAAGTGTGACAATACTAGTGCTATTTGTCTCAATAAAAATCACATCCAACACTCTAGAATTAAGCACATTGAAATTAGACATCATTTCATTAGAGATCATGTCTTAGAGGAAGATTTAGTTCTAGAATATGTAGATACTTTGCATCCATTAGCGGATATTTTTACAAAACCCTTGGATAAAGAAAGATTTTGGACACTTAGGAGAGAATTATGTTTAACCAACCTACCTTGATTTGGTGTTTAAAATAATTTTAGCACTTTTAATGATTAAGGAAAAATTCATGTAAAAAATAACATTTTTTTGCCTTTTATGATAATAGTTAGAGGGAGTTTATGATCTTCAGTGAAAATTAATAATATGTTCAAATTAGGCTTAAGTGTGAATTTAATTGATTGAACATAATTAATTTTCATAATATGAGTTGCCAATACCACTAGAGTTGATAAATTTTGCATGGAAAGTGTTTAAATGCAGATTTTTGACCAATTTGTGCACTTGGTATCGATACTGGTCACCCAGTATCGATATTGGTCACCCAGTACCGATACTACTCTTGCTAGGTATCGATACTACTAGCATAGTATCGATACCAATATTATTGAGTATCGATATTGTTCATATAGTAATGATACTACTGGAATGAGTATCGATTCCCCGATATCGATGCTACATGAAAAAGCCTTGAAGTATCGGTACTCTCGAGGAGTACAATTATTTGGATATTTGGATGATTTTGATATTTGGTTGTTTAAATATTTCAATGTTTTGGTTATTTGTGTGTCTTTTGGTTGGATGATTATGAATGGTTGATATTTTAGACTTAATTAAGTATTTATGTTGATTTCATTAGTTCTTGCATATTTCATCCTAGTACAATTATGAGCAATCCCAATAACATATTAAATATAAATATTGATTATGTTGACTAATATTTCATTTTTTTCTCTAGGCCGCTTTTAGATCGCGAATAAAAGAAGGTCAAACATATTGCGAACTTGGTGGAGGAGGTGATTTTCCGTCCTTTCTATCCCTATAGACTATTGTGGATTCATGATAAGTCAGACTACTTCTCAGTTGAAAGGCTTTCTGAGTTGATCTTAAGTGTAAAAGTGGAAAAATCCATTTCTAACTTCAACTTAATTTTGAAGTTGAAAGTTCCTCCAAAGGAAAAAGTCCTTTTATGGTTTCTTAAAATTTATAGATTACCAATGAAGACTATTCTTAGTAGAAAAGGTTTATTAAGAGACGAGTATGATTATTTGTGTGCTTGGTGCAATCACATTCTTGAGGATGCGTTCCATTTTTTATGGGTTGCGCTTTCGTGCAATCCTACTGGAATTTATTCTATGAATGGTTGGGAGTAAATTGGGTTTTCTCAATTGACTTGTCAAACTTTTTAAACTTCTTCTTTAGCATGCACTTCTCAGGTGTTTATGGCAATCTCGGCAGGCGCTACACTTTGGAGTATATAGCTAGCTAGGAATGATAAGTTTTTTTTAATCCTAAACAAGTAAGTTTTGTCGATTTATTGTTGTTTTTGAAGTTGTGAGCCTTGTTTAAGGTTAAGGCGACCAATAGCGAAGGAGCTCTTAATATGGATAATTGGTGAGAAAATCTGAGGGGAGCGTCCCTAACTTCATCTTTGTTTGGTTGGTCTCCTCCAAAGGCTGGTTATGTTAAATTTAATGTGGTTTGAGTAGCCATAGATGATAAAGCAGGTTGTGGTGGTGTTTTGCGTACTGAAGAAGGGCTTATTAGAACAATGTTCATGGGTTCGGTGGATAGTTTTGGGGCCGATTATACATGCTTATTCATTGTTAAACTAGTGCTAGAAGTGTTTGTCGAGGAAAATTGGTTTTGTAAGGCCTCATTGATCATGTAATTAGATTCAATAATGGTTATTCACTATATTTAAAATGTTTTACGTAGACAATAAAATTGGTGGCTAATCTTTGTGGTTTTCGATAAGCTACTGAAGAAGATTGGCAAAGTCCATTTTGTTAATGTTTCTAGAGATAGAAATGTTTTGGCTTTTGGATTAGCGAAGGATGGATTCGTGAGAGAAAATTCTTTCAAAGCCTTATAGTAATATGCTATTAGGTTAATTAATGCCTTCGATTGTGGTTGATTTTTTGTGGTATTTGTTGTCGAATTTTATCCTTATTTGTCTCATTTTTTGGATGTTGCATTGGGGTATTTCAGGGTTAGTTTTTGTTTGGGCTGAGTTGCAGTTATGTTTCTTTCCATTCCCATCGATTTTCGCATTGGTTTTTGTTTTGGATCAAGTTGCATTGCATTGCAATTATCCTTCTGATATTTGTTTTGTTGGTTTTTGCATTGGTTGAACTGCACTATCTTATTGTTTATTTTTAGTGAATAGTATCGTTGTATGCTTTTGGTGGGGAGATGTTTTGTTTTGGTTCATGTTAGATGGTTAGTTACTAGGTAGTAGTTTGTTTTGTTGCTAATCCTTGATTTTGTATCTACTGGGTTGAATGTATTATTTTCCTACATTTAGATCGAGAGAGGTTTTTAATGAGGCATTATTCCTTGTTTTTTATCAATAAAACTTTATATTGTTGAGTTAAAAAATGAATATTGGCACTACAAAGCAGAAACAAATATAAATCTTCAAACTAAAAAAATAGCTCTCATGAGTCTTTGAAGAAAAAAATATTTATTTATTACTATATCAACTGAAAAGTGAATTCAAATAACAATAAACTATGCCTTACGAGATACAATGCGATACATTTTTTATGGAAGTGTTCAATTTTTAATACTTTATAAATATATATTTTTAATTTTTTAGTAATTTATAACTTTTCATTTTTATGCCTTCTAATATTTTAAAATTTTTATTTATCTCTTAATTTTAAAAATTTATTTTGATTCCTTTTAAAAATAATTTAGATGATATAAGCCCTCAAACATTCTAAAAGATCAACTAAATTACTTTTTCACGTGATCATTCACAAGTGATCACCACGTAAGTACAATGAAATACCATGTAATCATTGTGGACCACTATATCAGCATAACAGTGATTAATGATGGTTTTCTTTGATCAAAGAGCCACCTTGATTTGTTTTGTGGTTTAATGGACTAATTGAGAGGAAAACGTTGAAGGATTGTATTGATATTACTCAAAAGTTTGAGGGCCTCACAAACTATATAGTTTTATATAATAATCATTGCTTAGAAAAAGTTTTTGAGGTTAAGAAAGACTCTTTTTAACCAATTTCTTATTTAATAGTTCAAAATTATTTTATTAGAATATAGTTAAAAAATTAATAATATTTACTTCTAATATAATTTAAATGATAAATAATTCTTCCAAATGTGATGGTCTTCAATAAAAAAAATAGAAAAACTTGTTCATATTTAGACAAAAGACCAACATATATCATAATCAACAAACTTTGACTAGGCTAAGCTAGAATGTTAGAATCTTTTATAAAGTTGGTGATCAAATTACCAATTTTTTCAGCAAATTTAACAGAACTTTTATTTTATTTCTTAAAAAGTATAATAAATCAAAGCTGGATGGCTTCGTAGCATTCTTCACAGATAAGTTAATTGTTTTCTCAAAAACTTGAGATCGGAGAACTTCCTTGATAACTTTAAGGTAATGGTAGTGAGATTAACGAAATTTTATTTTAGAATGTTGAACTTTATTGCGTGGTATTGAGATGAACGATATCTCATTGTATAATATTACAAGTTGCCTGTAATCAAGTTACTAAAAATAACTCAGGCAACCTTTTTCAATTTACTCAAATATGATACATTGGAGACTTGTGCAAGGGGTAGTACTAAAAGGTAACTCACGTTGAAAATGCAATGTCTAATTCATGTAAGGAGGAGATGACAGTGGTGGAAGCATTTAGTATACTTTGTAATGGTATTTTAATGTTTTTATTAAAGCTGTAAGGAATATGAACTTAGCTAAATTTATGATTTTTTACACAATCAACTGTTTTTGAGAAATGCTATATTTTTTGAACCAATTCGTTTGTGTGGTAACTCTTCAACATAATCAATTATTTTGAAATATAACAAAAAATAAATTTATATTTAATAATAAAATAATTAAACTATCAAACTTATAAATCTAGGAAACCATATTTGACATTAATACTAACCACCAAATAGATCATAATCACATTTTTTTAATAACATTATAACATAAGTAAACTGTCTAAGTTATAGAAAATATCTTATTTAGAAATATAAAGTTGTCTTATATATTTCAAAGCAATGTAAAATATTTTTTCATTGCAGTTTATTAATATGTTCCAAGTAAATTTTAGATCACAAAGTCAGTATCAAACTCTTCAAGTATTGGGTGAGACAACATCAACTAAAGTGCACTTGTTCCATATTTATTCACTCTTAGATATTATTACTGACGTGTCATTGTTTTTGAACAAATGATTTTGAAGAGTTTTATTCACCCATGCTTCATGACATTCTTGACCCAGATTAACAAGTTGATGGCAACATTCATTCCTGACTGTTCCAACTTTGAATATGTTGTTAAATACTTCAAAAATACAATGCAAGTTCATCTTGTTATGGGTTTCACAATCGACAAAGTCTTGTTCCATAACAACTCCACTGTAAAAAAATAACAAGAATCGTTAGAGCAACATAAACATTCAAACTTGCCATTGAAGCATTTTTGTAAAAAAAGGTTTATTTCTTTGGTTGGCAGAAAATCTTGGTGTTGCTGCAACAATTCATTGACAACAAAATTGGTTATTTATAGACTATCATAACAGTTGTGACATGATATTAAGGTCTTCAGATAAATTAATATCATTTACACTTTATTTGTTAGTTTAACATAAATAAAACGTTCATGGCATATTCTTAATTACCATTTAAATTTAATATACGATATACATTTTTTGATATAGTTTGAATAAACTTCAATAGAATATTTAATGATATTTCTTGTAACACCCCAATTTTCCCACAAATTAAAAATCATAGAAATTGGGGATTTTTCAATAAAACATTAAAATTGGTTTAGAACCAAACTGATTTTTTTTAGAAATTCTGGTGACCATTTCGCAAAAGACGCAAAATTTTTGGGCCGTTTTGAAAATTCTAAAAAATTAAAGGACTTATGAAGTTATTAGCCCTTTTTCTTTTATAACACAATTCCTTATTTTTCAAAACCCATTACGCGGTCGCTTTCTCTCTTTCTTTCTTTCTTTCTTTCTTTCTTTCTTTCCTCGTGTGCAACTTCCTTCTTCACCAACGTGACATCGTCGTTAGTTATGCAAGCTTGTTGATATTGTCGTCGGTCATTCTCCTTCCTTATTTATTTGTTTAGTTGTGGGGTTGCCGCCTTTCAGGTTTTTGTAACTAAATCAAAGTAAACGTCGCCGCCCGCAGCTACCCCGACCGGTTTAGGCCGTTCTCATCGTCAAGGTACCGCTTGGGAGTGGCTAATCAGCCGGGAGTTGTTGCCATTGAATTGAGTTGTTTTTCTTGAACCGACAGTCCAGTTTTACCCGAACTGACAATCCCCATATTCGAACCATACCCCGCTGCCGATAATCGATGTAAACTGGAAATTATTTTATTATCATCGTTAAATAAAATTTATTCTGAAAATTTAGTGTTGGAATATGAAATTAGTCATTGTAATTTTTGTAGGAGATATCGAACGAAATTAGATTTAGTGCTGATACCCGGTAATTTCGAACCGACCCGTGTTACCAGAGTTGATCATGAGTTCTAGACTTTTTTTTAGTTCGATTGATGTTGACTTTTGGTAGAGTATTAATTTATGATTAAAAAATTTCGTGGCAACTGATTTGGTATGACCCATTGTTCGAGCCAACCGTAGGAGACATCACGATCGTCGTTAGCTCTTATGTAGAGGTGTGTCTATATCTAGTGTTGTATATGTTCTATGTTAATTGTTCGATTGATTGGAAGTTGACTGAAAGCGTGTTTGTTTTGTTATATTACTGTATTAAATACAATTCATATAAATATATTTTGTGACACATGTCAAATATCGGCTTCACAATTTATGCTATGCATTCGGACTTTGACATTTTATAAATAATTTTACATTCAAACCGGATTGGATCAGAATTTAGAAATGTATATGTTGTTGTCATGTCATATTGGGTTGAGATTGATGTAGGAAGTTCAGTGTATTCGCCCGATGGGGTGAATTTTACTTCAAATTCAGTGGTCTCTACCTTTGTGGTGAACCACACTTCGGATGGTGTTAGTAGTTAGAGTGGTTCAGTGTATGCACATTCATTTGCATAATATTCAGACTTTGATTTTTATTATTTGAATTGGACTATGATGTTTTTTGTGATTGTTTGCACTTTAGAAACACACTAAGCTTAATAGCTTAGACCCCACAGTTTCCTTTTCATATACTCATATTTAGGCGATCCAGTACTTTGAGAGTTACACCATTTTTAGAATAAATTATTATAATCAGTATGGAATTTTATTTGAATTTCTTATTCGATTTTTTTTATTTGTATTATTATTTGAGGATTAATATTATTATTTATGTATTTTGGACTTTAAAAAATTTAATTAATTTTGAAGTTTTTTATGCAAGTTTTTTAATATTTATAATTTATATTGGATTGTCCTAGGAAAAATATTTTTAATAAAATATTGAAGTTTGAAATTGATAAGTGTTTTTAAGTTTTTAAATGGTAAATTTTAATATTTAAATCAAATATGGTTTTCTTGAGAGAAAAGGTTCAAAATGACTCTCTGGATCTGACTTAATTCTTCTAGGTCGAGTAAAATGGATTACATTTAGTGGTATTAGAGCTTGATTCAACCCTTGGATTGTGGAGATCGATCACAAAAGTTTTAACCAAAATTAATTTTTGCATGCATTCAAATATTTTCCGCTAAAAATGAGATTTTTGAAAAAAAATATTATCTTTTTCATTTTCCTATTTTGGAAAGAGTAAATAATTGTTTTAAGTCAAAACTCTAAGTACCAACTCTGATCTTGGATTGTATCTTTTGTTGATAGTTTTTTATGGAACCCCTTAGTAGTTCTCATTTATTAGCTAATCAAGGTTAAGGTCGTACTACTTTGGCTAAGATTGACCCTCCACCTAGTGGGTCAAACAAAAAATCAAGATGAGATTTATGAGATTGATAAGGATGAGAAGCCAAATGATTAAGATGGAGTTCAACAGATCGGAGATGAAAACCCACCTGCTCATCAGACTTAGGGTGATGAATTTCAAGATTTCATGGACAGTGAGACCGTTGGTGTTGAAAATGTTGTAGTGAATCGGGAGTTACTTCGCTATCTTCATCAGGCTGAGGGTGCTAGGAAACCCATTTCGATTGAGTTTTTACCAGTTAGGATGACTATATTTGTGGGAAAGACCGGATCTGGTCCTGTTGATGCTAAGTATTGGTTGAAGAATCTGTAGCGACTGCTTGTTGAGATGGATTACCCCGCCAATCGTAAGTTGAGGGATGTTGTATCACTTTTAGGCGGGGAACCTCATAATTGGTAGGAAGTAGAGGAGGATGTTGCTCATGTAGGGTATATCACATGGGAATATTTTCGTCAGGCATTCCGAGATTGTTATGTAGGAGTTGAGAATTTTGCAAAGTGTTAGGTTGCTTTTATGAATTTGAAGCAAATAAAAATGTTTGTGAACGACTATGAGATTGAGTTTCTGAGACTGATCAAGTATGCTCCGAGACTGATTTCCATTGAGAAAAAGAAGTGTGCTTGGTTTCTAAAAGGTCCCCGACCCTCGATTCAGTCAAGTGTTGCCTTTAATCATATACAATGTTCAGTAAGTTAACTGCACAAACTAGACTACTGAGAGGATCGAGTAAAATTCGTCAGGTCCCGAACCTCATAATTCTGATAGGGTCAAGAAGCAATCAAATCCACTTACTCAGTCCGAGTATGTGCATAAGTATGGTATGAGATCAAGAGATGATTCAAACTGACAAGTTTATTCTAGTATTAGACCGAAGACATCTATTATTCTGACTGTTAGTGCTGAAGGTTCAACTGATACTCATGGGGTACCCAAGTATTCATACTGTAAGAAGTGACATGAAGGATAATGTTGGAGAAAGACTGGAGGTTGTTTCCATTGTGGATCTTTGGAGCATTGTTTCAGTGAGTGTCCGCTTTCACCCGCTGCTCCTTACATTTCTAATCAGTTACATACATTAGTTCAGACATGGACCGGAGGTATAGAACAAGATAGACCTAATGGTTATGGTTTAGTTTGTAAGGTTAGATTGACTCAAACTAGAGGTTCAACAAGATTTACAGTGAGGTAACCTGAGTTAGTTTATGCTACTTGGAGACATAAGGATTGGGATGAGCCCGATGATATTGAAGGTACTTTCTTAATTCATTATATTTCCATTTCAATAAATTTCGAGGTCAAAATTTATTTCAAGGAGGGGAGAATTGTAACACCACCATTTTTCCCCAAATTAAAAACCTTAGAAATTATGGATTTTTCAATAAAACCCTAAAATTGGTTTATGACAAAATTGATTTTTTCATAAATTTTGGTGACCATTTTGCAAATGACGCAAAACTTTTGGCCATTTTGAAAACCTTGAGAAATATAAGGATTTATGAAGTGATTAACCATTTTTCTTTTTTATTAATTTTTTTCAAAACCCATCGTGCGACTGCTTTCCCTTTTTCTTTATTTTCTTTCCTACTTTCCTCTTGCGCAACTTCCTTCTTCACAAACAAGTCATCGTTGTTAGTTAAGCAAGGTTATCGGTGCGGTCATTCAGTTGATCTTTCTTATTTCTTTGTTTAGTCGTGGGGTCACCGCCGTTCAAGTTTTGGTAAGTAAATCAAAGGACAAGCCACCACTCACAGCCACCCTGGCCGTTTTAGGTCGTTCTCATCGTCGGGGTTTCGTTTGGGAGTAGCTAATCAGTCAGAGGTTGTTGCCATTGAACCAAGTTGTTTTTCTTGAACCGACAGTCCCGTTTTACCCGAACCGTCAGTCCCCATATTCGAGCCAACCCCTGCTACCGATAATCAATGCGAACTGAAAATTATTTTATTATCATTGTTAAATTTTTCATTTAATCTCAAAATTTAGTGTTGAATTTTGAAATTTGTCTTCATAAAATTTGAGGATATATCAAATCGGAATCAGATTTACCGTCAATACCCACTAATTTCTAACCGACCTGTGTTACGAGAGTTGAACGTGAGTACTAGTTGACTTTTTTTTTGTTCGATTGACGTTGACATTTGGTAGAGTATTAATTTACGATTAAATAATTTCATAAGAATTGATTCGGTCTGACACATTATTCGAGGTGACCGTAGGAGACATCACGATCGTCATTAACTATTTTGTAGAGGTGTGTCTCTATCTAGTGTTATATATATTATGTGTTAATTTTTTGATTGATTGGAAGTTGATTGCAAGCATGATTTTTTTTAATTATTGTATTAAATACAATTCAGAGAAATATGTCATGTGACACATGTTAAATATCATTTTTGCGATTTATGCTATGCATTCGAACTTTGATATTATGTAAATATTTTTACATTCAGATCAGATCGAAATTCATATATGTATATTTTGTTGCCATGTCATACTGGGTTGGGATAGATAGGGAAAGTTCAGTGGGTTCACCTGACGTGGTCAATTTCACTTCGGATTTAATGCCCTCTTCATTTGTGACAGACCCCACCTCGAATGGTGTTAGTAGTTAGAGTGGTTATGGGGAACCTGCTCTTTGGGCGGTGTAAGGCGTATGGGTGCATGTTCATTTGTATAATATTCAAACATTGATTATTACTATTTGAATTGGACTATGATATGTTTTGTGGCTGTTTGCATTTTAATGGCACACTATGTAACACCCATAACCCGTATACGCGAACCAAAACGAGTTACTATGTCACATCAAAAATTCAAAACATTTCTTTAATTGAACTGAGTAAAATTTTGTTTCATTCAAAATATCAGGTTTCATAACTTGAACAATTATTATATAAAATTATTTAGAGAAAAAGCATAATATAATATTGTTGGTAACCAATTCAAAACCAGTTTCAAGCAGAGATAGACATTTTTGTTCTATTTCATAAAATAAATAAGACTGTCTAACATGTTTGATTTAAAACCCAAATTAATATTTGCTAAGCATAGTTTAATATCATAATATATTTATTCATACTATTAATTATATTTAATACTAACTATATTAAGAATTTTCAGACGTTTCATTCTCGTATACATGTCAGCTTAGACTTTTAGAACACAATAGGATGTCATCATTGTTACCTATAAATATTTCCTTGGTGATTGATGTCAACCTAAGCTCCTTACTCCTTTTCTTCATTTTTCCTTCATGTGAAAATCATCACACGCCAAGTATACACTTAGTGAGGCAATCATTTATTTGTCTATTTATCATTTATTAACCAATAAACCATAGCCCGATTTAAACCATGAGGACCTTGAGTATTCGAGTTAAATATATGGACTGTATTGCTTACACATAAGGTTGTGCCAACCATATGCACCGAAGTGCTTACACATAAGGTCATACCAACCATATGCACCGAAGTGCTTACACATAAGGTCGTACCCACCATATGCACCAAAGTGCTTTACACATAAGGTCATGCACACCATATGCACCAAAGTGCATTAGGCATAAGGTCGTGTCCACTATATGCACCAAAGTAATTAATCGATATGTAGCTACTACTAGACCCTATGGCATGCCAACAATGCCCTGTCACTCAATGACTTACTTGGGCATATAGTCCATTTTTTTCATCCATGGCAAAGTATAATATCATAATTTAATGTTTGGCAGTTCACACCGGAAATATCATTCATGTTAAATATCATACATGTTCATGATAAACATCATATGTAACGATCAGTGATCAATGTATTTTATATTCAACCTTTGACATATTTAGAATATGTCAAATATATGATATATGACAGAAATATGATTCCATTATAAACAAGGTAGACTTATCGCAAGTCCTACCTAATGATGTATAAAACATCCATGTATAATGTAATGTATACATTGCTCTCACTATGACATTATATAAAAGTAAAAATATAAGCCTCGCTAAGCTTTAACTTGATCATTCGCTTTTAATTCGGTTAAATAAAAAAAATTGTCATAATATCATGTTTTGGCAGTTTGCACTACCTTTAAATAAATATTATCATGTATTAATATACACACTCAAAAATTATTCTATTTATACCAATAGAAATTAGACTCAAATAAAAATCTACCCATATAAGGCACTCTTTCTAGTTAAATTTATACAATTTATGATAAATTTTCAAAGTTGACTGACATAATCTGTTTTGAGCAGAATCTGCTGCCCCGTTTTTTGGCCTATCCTCGGTTAAAAATTCATATATTTTGGTATACACCTAGAAATCAATTTCCATTTGTTCTAAACAAAACTAAATTGGTATAATATTCCAACGGTATAAAAATCACCCTCTAATAATTTTTGTAGAATTTATGGTGATTTTCTAAACTTGCTCTCGAGAGTATAAATTCTTAGCAGGTTTCACCAATTTGCATTTTCAACTTATTCACTAATTCTATTAGCTCATAAAATGCACATATATGCTTGCATCACAAATCACATAAAATTTTAGGAGTCACTTCTTACCATAGTAACTCTGTCATTGGCTCCTCACAAGCCAATGTTTGTTCGATAACATAAGTACAAATTAAATTTGCACTCATCTGGTGTCCTTAGCTTGCAAACTTCCCTAAGGATTTCACATTCCATCCTTATTCTTTTCCTTATCTTTGATATTGCTTGATCTTGATTTCAAGCACACAATCTAAATAAGCATCATTACCAAATATATACAAATTATAACCAGATGTTAGAATCTTACTAACATAGGCATACTTTGGAAAATAAATTCCTAACAATTTTTTCCGATGCTTATTCGATATAATTTTCATGTCACAACATAAATGTTGACCTTAATACATCTAATTGAACACTCAAGTTCATTTTTATCCCAACTTCACATAACATTTTCACTTAAGCTCCCAACCTTTCCATATTTGTGATTTACACCTCAACTTTTACAAGTTTTCCAAAATAATCCCAATTTCACATCCTAACTTCAATTTCAACACTCAAACATTAATTTCCAACATACTACATCAACTGTTGAACAATTACACAACAATCCACAACTTTTCCAAAATTGTCGATTAGGTCCACCAACTTTCACAAAATTGTCGATTAGGTCCACCAACTTTCACAAAATTGTCGATTAGGTCCACCAACTTTCACAAAATTACATAATGATCCTTAAATTTTTCTAAGGCTTGTAGAATACTTCCTACATCATTTCCAGCCCCTACATAATTTTTTCATAATTTTTCTCATCCTCTATAGTCAAGGCTGAATGCTTTGTATGTTCAAGATTAGAGTTTTCATGATCTTACTCGATTTTTATTTGATTCAAGCATGACATCAACTTTGATTCAACCTTATAAATCTCTAAAATCAAAACCATAAATTAATTTAATCAAAATACATCTTTCTCCCAAGATTAGGGTTAGGTCAAAACTTCATATGTTCATATTATCATGTACAAGTTATTTTAATCATCAATCATGCTTGGAAATGATTCTACAACCTTAATAACTTCAAAATAATTCATCAATTCCATAAACCATAACATGAAGATAAACCCTAGAATTTTGGATCTTTGAACACAAACCAAATTAGCAAATAATAATGGTCCCAAATGATAGTGTTTTTCGAATATAAAAATTTTCTATTTAACGACATGATCCAAAATCCAGAGGAAATTACTCAAAAAAAGAAAAAGAAAAATTATCTTACTTTGTTCATGGGGATCACAAAATGTTGGATGAAAATAGCTAAGTTTTCATTAAATTTCTAATGAATTTCATGTTAATTTAACATTTATTTAACATTAAATGAATAAAATATTCATTTAATGAGAAATCTCCATTATGCCATTAATGAAACCTGATATTTACAATAATACCAAGCTACATAACCTTATCATCTTTCCAAGGTTAAAGATGAACATAATATTATACCCTTTTCTAATTTTACCAAGCAACTTTCCATAAATTGCAATCTTACCACTTTGATCCAACGATCCAAATTAAACATGGAAATAAATCTTCAAATCCAATGATCCATGTTATTTTCCATCATTTTAAAATGTGGAAATAATATTTATAAGCTTAATTTATCATCTTCAAATTTTCCTGAAATTTATATTCGATCTAGTTTACCGAATTTTTACCGAACTTTAACACTTTCCAATTTTTAACATAATTTCGAGATCAAGAATATGATTTCAATAAAACCCCACTCTCAAGAGTGAACTATCCATTTATGGGAAAAAGTTCTTTTTGATAAAATTACCACTTAGGTCCCTAAACTTTTCCTAATTTTTACTTTACCTACCAAACATTCAAAATTTACATTTTAGTCATACCCAAATTTACATTCAAAATTTACTTGATGTAAATAGATAAGTATATTGTTTTTTTCATATGTTGTGCCTTTTTTCGATTAGCTTTTTCAACCTTTGATTTCTCTATCAAACTTCAATAAGTACTGATTCTTTTTCATAAGTCAAATATAGACGAATCTCTAATTCCTCTGGGGTGATAATATGCGAAGGATCTCATTGATACTTCCTGAGCATCGACACGTGAAAAACATTATGGATCTTGTCCATTTCCAATGGCACTTCTTGTTGATAAGTCATTGATCCAATTTTCTTTCTTTCTTTATTTTATAATCTTATAAGGTCAAATAAATCTTGGACTCAATTTTCCTCTGCGTCTGAACCAGAATATCTTTTTTAAAAGGTGATAATTTAAGAAATATTTCTTTATCACCTTCCTGGTATTCAATCTTTTTTCTTTTCAAGTATGCGCAAGACTTTTGCCAATTAGTAACTATCTTGAGATTATATTAAATGATATTTTCCCATTACAAGGTCCATTGTAACTCGTTCCTAGCCCCTCTAAGGGATAGAAATCAATTTCAATAATTCAGAAGGCACTTGATGCTTTACTTTAACTCGTTGACATGTCAACCATTTAGAAATAAGCTCGATGATAACTCTTTTTACATCTGTTTCTAAACTCTTTCCTTGATAATATAAACATTTGTCGGACTTAACCTTAAAGTCTTTAATTTCTCCTTTCTATGCTTGTTCTATCTTTGACAATAACGAAAACTTTCATATTTTCTCTGAAGATCCTTTATTCGGTCTAGCAACATAGGCTTTAAATTTAATTCAACAATGAAAACACCAACTTTCTTTAAACACTATCACGTATTCAAAACTCTCAGAATAGAAATGTCTTTCCTGCTTTATCATGTCAGCCACCACATTAGCTTTTCCTATTTGCTGTTCATAAACACGTCATCAGTATTTAAGGAATCCAATCCATTTCCTTTATTTTCACCCATTCTAGTTAACACATACTTTTGACTTTTAAGATTCGCAAAGATATAACATCACTCAACATATAGATAATGGTGTTATATCAAGAAAGTAAAAACTACTATTGCGAACTCAAGATCGTGAGTCAAATAATTTCTTGCATGATTCTGTAGTTGCTTTGAAGCATAAACCAAAACTTTTCCTCTTGTACGAACACACATCACAAACCATTATGAGACGATTTACTATAATTCACATAATCTTTTCCAGATTCTAATTATACTGACCTTGGAGCTTATGTCAATATTATTTTTAATATCTTCAACTTTTCTTATCACATAACAGTCCAAATGAATAATACGTCATTCCTCAATAGTTTGGTTAGAGGGAATATAATCATCGAAAAGTTATTTATGAACCTTCGATAGTAACCAACAAATCCTAAGAAACTTTGAAATTCAAAAATATTCTTTGGAATTTATCATTCGACTCTATCTCATTCTTCCTTAATATATATTCATATCCCATTAGCTGAGTCCATATAGCCAAGGAATACAACCTTAGACAACCAACACTTACACTTGTTCTACTTAGCATGCATTTTTTCTTCCGAATAGTTGGAAGAACTATACAAAAGCAAGCATCGTGTTCTTCCCTGGTCTTACAATAGATCACAATAGCATCAATGTACACTATCACCAATTAATCTAAGTATAACTAAAATACTCAGTTAATCCAATCCATAAGTGTAGCATGAATATTCGTTAAACCAAATGACATTATCACAAACTCGTAGTGTTCATATTGAATTCTGAAAACTGTCTTAGGAAGATCTTCTTCCTCATCTTTAACTAATAATATCTCGATATGAGATCTGACTTGAGAGACACTAATGCACCTTTTTAACTTATCAAAAGATTATCAGTCCTCGTAAGTGGATACTTGTTCTTCTTTGTTACCTTATTTAACGAACGATAATCCATGCATAATTGCATACACTCATTTTTCTTTTTCACAATAACACTGGTGCATCCCATATGACATGCTTAGTATTGTAAATCCTTGGTCTTAAAAATTCTACTACTTATGCCTTTAATTCTCTAAGATCAATCAAAGCCATTCGACGGGCTATAGAAAAAATGGCAATATTGAGAAGCATCTCTGTTTTATTTTCTACATCTCAATCTAGAGTTAATCCAGGCAACTTTCACAAATACACATTTGGATGCCCTCGAACAGTTGGAATATCTTCCAACTTAACTACAAAAATTTGAGTATTCACCTCCTTTACTAAGAAGGTTTGACAACCTACTAGCAATAACTTTATAGCAGTTAATGCTAAGATCAAATTAGAAAACAAATTTACTCTTTCCCTACCACAATTATCTTGAAACTTTTTGAGTTCTATAAAATTCAATCTCTCTAAACGATAATTCATTGCAACATAGCAAGGGTAATCAATCCAATCCAAAAAATTACCTTCGAAAGGTAATTCTATCAAGTCTATTATAAATTAACACGTTGAATCCTTACCAGACATGTAACCCCCCAGACCCGGTCTATAATTTAGACCCAAATCTAAGTGGTCACATGTCCCATTCAGAGGTTTTTTTTTATATCTTACAATACATTAGATTTAATACAGAACAAAATGTATTATTAATACATATATATCCAAAACGATAGCAAATACATGTCACCAAATATAACCGAAAATTATATAAAGATATATGTTCATACAAAATAAGTAGTTGATCTCCCTTATGCCAAATATGCTAGCTTACGGTCTGTTGTTATCTGAAAAAGGGTAAAAACTATAGAATAAGCGAAAAGCTCAGTGTGTTCCATATAGTGTATATAAAAGCATACTGATAAAAATATTCCAGTAAAGTCGGTTTATGCAATCATGTCGTTTTAAAAAAAATATGAACACTACCCCCAGCCCATCACATCAAAATGTGTAGGTTCCCCAGAACTATACACCCAGCCCACCATCAAATAAGGCCCTAAGCACAAAGCTGAGGAACCTACGGATATACTTCCTTTAATAATACCCCTCCAATGATTGTTCATGAATGTATTTGAATGAAAACAATGATTAATTCTTTAAAACATAAAAGTGTTCATGCTTAAAAATCATATACAGAAATACGGAAATAAGAAGAAAAATCAGTAGTATACAGAATTTCAGATATAGGACAATCAATATTCAAAACATCGGTATAAAATACCGTAACCAGAAATCATATCAGAAATACACGGTAAATCAGATATCAGATACATAATATTCAGATATTTTAAAACAGAAATAATTAACACTGTCGGAAAACACGCCTGTAACAGTCTGAGAAATCAGATAGGGAAGCTTATTACTGGGTTTGTCGATCACGCTCTGCTGCAGCGCTAGATCCTACGAATTGGAAAAATCCATATTGGAATCCTAATATAAATAATCTAAATATTATTTAAATAATATACGGAAACCTACGGGTAATTCTCGTAGTACGCGGTTCAGACTGATCTAACGAATGGACAACATCGGACCTAACTGATCCTTGCTCAGGTGAAATACCAGTACCTTCATACAATATTTTATTGAATCAATTTCTTAACAAAAACTCAATTAAATAATAAAAATATTAAAATACTAATCCTTTTTGGGTTTACAAGCTCGATTCAGGAATTTCGGGTCATAATTTGGCAAAACGGACTTCGGAATTAGATTCAGGATGTCGAAAAACATAAAGTATGACTTTTTGAAAATTTAAATTCTTGGTGAAAATCAAAGTCAACGGGTTTGACTGACGATTTGGAGACTTTCGGGTTCGAATTTAACGAAACGAGCCCCAAAAACAGTTTTGGGACGTCAAAAACTGTCAGGATAGGTATACCCGAAAATGATTAACGGTCATATAATAGCCGGTCAAAGTTCTGGTCAAAAGTGGTCAACCATTTTACGAAAATAGAGTTTTTTTCAAAATTATGAAAATAGCACCATTTTAAAATTAATTACCAATATAGAACCATTTTCAAAATATTTACTAAAATTTCATTTTTTCAAAAATTACGAAAATAGCATTTTAAAAAAAATACAAAAATAGCAACCTTTTCAAATTAATTCTCAGTATGTCACCAGTTTCAGAATAATTACTAAAATGTCACCGATCAACGGTCAACGGGTCAAGTCGGGTCAACGGGTAGGGTCGGGTCAAAACCGGTCAAACCTTGAATATAACCGGTCAAACCGGTCATTTTGAGCTTCCTCATGCGCAGTGGCGGCGCGTGGGATCGTTTGTGGCAGCGTAAAATTCACGAAGATCGGTTCAAATTTTTGAACGGCGGAGAGCTCGATTTCATCAAATCAGAAACTTTGACCGCTTCACCTCCCCACGTGCCGCCGTCGACGGAGACCGAGGATGACACCGGCGGACTCGGAACGGAACAAGGAACACGATGGTTCGGGATGTGTCGTAAACGGAGCATTGATCGGCGATGAATTTAAGATTTTCTCGGCGATTGAGCTAAAAAAAAGTCGAGGCTTTGACTTGAAATTCACGGCGTTTGGTAACGTTTCACCTCAATTAATTTAAGGGAATTATTCCTCACTCGATAACGAACACGATGGTGGTTTCAAAACGACGATCGGAATTCAAACGACGTCGGGATCGTTGTCGGAAGTTGAGGTTGAGAGAGAAGATTTTGGCTCAATTTAGGAGCAATTGGTTTCTGGTTTTTCAGAAACCAATTGCCGTATATAATACCCAACTTCACCAACCTTTATTGGGTAAATTCAGGGCTTGGTCCTTAAATTTTTTTAACTCTAAAACAAGCTACAAATTTTTAAAATCTTTTAATTTAGTCCCCAAATTTCTCCAAATTACTTAATTAAAACCTCAAATTACAATTATATTTTTTTTTTCAAATTTCCGGGTTGTTACAAGACAATTATTGTCTACTAATACGATTCACCCTTGTACTCTAGACAAAAAGGTTAATTACACACATATATCTTAGGATCAATTGTAGCGGAATGTTTAATTCTTTCATCAATACTCTACTTATGCATAAACGAGGGTTTTTCTTAATTCAACATTAGCACTTCCTATTGTGCAAATACATCATCTTACTAGACTAAATAGTAGAATGATGGTTAACATCATTACTATCACTATTAGCTTTTTTTAACCTCCTACTCGATCACATTTTTCAAACCCTCGAATACACACATCTTTTTCATACATTATATTTATTCACCTCTATAAGTAAGGAGTGGCATCAATCGAACCATATAATCACCAAATCAGTAACAATGACATCCTAGTGGCATGTATACACTTTTTAACTGAAAACAAGCACGATTTAGTCTTATAATCGGATAAACCTGTAGCTCATATACCAATAAATGTAACACCAATAACTCGTATATGCGAACCAATACGAGTTACAAATGTTACATCTGAAATTCAAAACATTTCTTTAATTGAACTGAGCAAAATTTTGTTTCATTCAAACATCTTAAGTTTCATAACTTGAACAATTATTATAAAATAATTATTTAGAGAAAAATCATAGTATAATATCATTGGTTACCAATTCAAAACCAGTTTCAAGCAGTGATAGACAATTATGTTTTATTTTCATAAAATAAATAAGATTATCTAACACGTTTGATTTAAAACCCAAATTAGTTTTTGC
This sequence comes from Hibiscus syriacus, assembly GCF_006381635.1. Lineage (NCBI taxonomy): Eukaryota > Viridiplantae > Streptophyta > Magnoliopsida > Malvales > Malvaceae > Hibiscus > Hibiscus syriacus. Next base: position 533,600 of record NW_024062571.1, on the reverse strand, counting down.
TAAGCATAGTTTAATATCATAATATTTATTCATACTATTAATTATATTTAATAATAGCTATATTAAGAAATTGCAGACATTTTATTATCGTATACATGCCAGCTAATACTTTTAGAACACAATATAATATCATCATTGTTACCTATAAATATTTCCTTGGTGATTGATGCCAACCTCAGCTCCTTACTCTTTCTTCCTTGTTCCTACGCGTCAAAATCATCACACTCTAAGTATACACTTAGTGAGGTAATCATATAAGTATTAAAAGCAATGCAGCATATAAATATAATTGAGTAATAATATTTAATGCAATATGATCACTTTACCATAGCTCCTTACTCATTCCTTTTTCCTACCATATGCACCAAAGTGCATTACACATAAGGTCATACCCACCATATGGACCGAATTGCTTAATCGATATGTAGTTGCTGCTAGACTATATGGCATGCCAACTATACCATGTTCCTCAATGACTTACTTGGGCATGTAGTAAATTTTTTTCCATCCATGGCAAAGTATATTATGATAATTTAACGTTGAACAGTTCATACCTGAAATATCATTCATGTTAAATATCATATATGCTCATAATAAACATCATATGTAACTATCAGTGATCAATGCATTTTATATTCAACCTTTGACATATATAGAATATGTCAAATATATGATATATGACATAAATATCATGCCATTATAAACAAGGTAGACTTATCGTAAGTCCTACGCAATGATGCATAAAACATCCATGTATAATGTTATGTATACATTTCTCTCACTTTGACAATATATAAAAGTAAAAATATAAGCCTTGCTAAGCTTTAACTTGATTATTTGTTTCTAATTCGGTTAAATCCAAAAATTTGTCATAATATCATATTCTGCTAGTTTGCACTACCTTTAAAGAAAATTATTCTGTAATAATCTACACACTAAAAAATTATTTCGTTTATACCAATAGAAACTAGACTCAAATATGAATCTATCAATATAATACACTTCTAGTTCAATTTGTACAACTTATGGTAAATTTTCAAAGTTGACTGACACAATCTGTTTTGAGCAGAATCTGCTGCCCCGTTTTCTAACCTATCATCAGTTAAAAAATCATATCTTTTGGTATACACCTCGAAATCAGTTTACATTTTTTTTCTAAACAAAATTAGACTGGTATACTAGTCCAACTGTATAAAAATCATCTTCTAATCATTTCTTTAGAATTTATGGTGATTTTCTAAACTTACTATCATGAACATAAATTCTAAGCAGGTTTCACCAATTTGCATTTTCAACTTGTTCACTAATTCTATTAGCTCACCAAATGAACATATATGAATGTATCACAAATCACATAACATTTTAGGAGTCATTTATTATCATAGTAACTCCGTCATTGGCTCATCACAAGCCAGTGTTTGTTCGATAACATAAGTACAAATTAAATTTGCCCTCACATGGTGTCCTTAGCTTGCAAACTTCCCTTAGGATTTCACATTCTATCCTTAAGTTGTTCCTTAGCTTTGATATTGCTTGAACTTGATTTGAAGCACACAAACTAAATAAGCATCATTACCAAACATATACAAATTCAAACCAAATGTTAGAATCTTACTAACATAGGCATACTTTGGAAAATAAATTCCTGACAATTTTTTCGATGCTTATTCGATATAATTTCCATGTCACAACATAAGTGTTGACCTTATACTTCTAACTGAAAACTCAAGTTCCTTTTTATCCCAACTTTACATAACAGTTCACTTAAGCTCCCACCTTTCCATATTTTTTATTTAAACCTCAACTTTTACAAGTTTTCCAAAATAATCCCAATTTCACATCCTAACTTCAATTTCAACACTCAAACATTAATTTCCAGCATAGTACATCAACTATTGAACACTTACACAAAAATCCACAACTTTTACAAAATTGTCAATTAGGTCCCAACTTTTATAAAATTGCATAATGGTCCATAAATGTTTTTAAGGCTTGTAGAATACTTCCTTCATCATTTACAGCTCGTACATAATTTTCCATAGTTTTTCTCATCCTCTATAGTAAAGGTTGAATGCTTTGTATGTTTAAGATTAGGGTTTTCAAGATTTTACCCGATCTTGATTCGATTCAAGCATGAAATCAACTTCGATTCAACCTTATAAAATCTGTACAATAAAAACCCTAACTTAATTTCATCAAAACACATCTTTCTACCAATATTAGGGTTAGGTCGAAACTTCATATGTTGATATGATCATGTACAAGTGATTTTAATCATTAATCATGCTTGGAAATGATTCTACAATCTCAATAACATCAAAATCTTTCATCAATTCCATAAACCCTAATGTGAACATAAACCCTATAATTTGGGATCTTTGAACACAAGCAAAATTAGCTAACAATAATGGTACTAAATGATAACGTTTTTTGAATAGAACAATTTTCTATTTCACGGCATGAACCAAAATCCAAAGGAAATTGCTCGAAAATGAAAAATAAAAATTCCCTTACCTTGTTCATGGGAAGCACAAAATGTTGTCTGAAAATAGCTAAGTTTTTCATGAAATTTCTAATGAATTTCATGTTAATTTAACCTTTATTTAAGCTTAAATGAATAAAATATTCATTTGATGAGAACTGTCAATTTTGCCATTAATGAAACTTGATATTTACAATAATACCAAGCTATATAACCTTAAGATCTTTTCAAAGTCAAAGATGAACAAAATAATTTACCCTTTTCCAGTTTTACCAAGCAACTTTCCAAAAATTGCAATCTTGCCAGTTTGATCCAACGATCCAAATTAAACATGGAAATAAATCTTCAAATCCAATAATCCATATTATTTTCTATCATTTTAAAATGTTCAATAATATTTCTAAGCTTAATTTATCATCCTTCAAATTTTCTTGAAATTTCTATTCTATCTGGTTTACAGAATTTTTACCAGACTTTAACACTTTATAGTTATTAACACAATTTCTAGATCAAGATTCTAATTTCAATGAAACCCCACTCTCAAGAGTAAACTATCAATTTATGGAATAAAAATTCTATTTGGGAAAATTACCACTTAGGTTCTTGAACTTTTCCTAATTTTCTACTTTGGCCACCAAACTTTCAAATTTTACATTTTAGGCACTAACCAAAATTTTTGGGTATTACAAACTAAGCTTAATAGCTTATAGTCCCATAGTTTCTTTTTTGAGAGACTCGTATTTAGGTGATCCAATACTTGGAGAGTTACACCGTTTTCAGAATAAATTATTATAATCAATATGTAATTTTATTTAAATTTCTTATTCGGATTTTTTATTCGTATTATTATATGAGGATTAATATTGGAACTGTTTATGCATATTTTTGAATATTTATCATTTATATCACATTTTCCTCCGACAAATGTTTTTTAATAAAATATTTATATTTTTTAATTGATTTGCATTTTTATGTTTTTAAATGGTAAAATTTAATATTTAAATCAAACAAGGTTTTCTTGAGGGAAAGGTTTCAAAAGATCTGATCTAATTCTTTTAGGTCGCTAAAAATGGGTTACATTTCTTTGTTTCCCTTCTTTAATATAATTCTTAATCGCTTATAAAACTCTTAAACTTTTCAAACAAAAAAATAGTCTCTGAATCTTTTTTTACACAATTTAACCCTTAAATCCAAAAAATTAATTATCATGTCCATTTGATCGATAGAAATCTCTATTAATCGTTATGATACTTGTAAATAAATCCACAATGTTGAGATGTAAGTTCACAATGTTGTTGTGGCTATCACGTCTGAATGATTAGTTTGCAAATCGAATTAATTGATTGTTTCATAAAGTTTAAGGGCTTAATAAATTTTTTTAGAAAGGTCACGAGCTTATTTAATCTTTAAGAAAAAAATTAAAAATTATTGAAATTAAAAATATTATAAAATCATAAAATAATCAAAAAAAATTAAAAGCTTTTTTCAGAAAGGTCTTTGACTATCTCTCGTAAGCCCAAGTATATTGTTTTTTATTGAATATAGTTTTAATCGAAAAAAGTAAAAGAACAAATACTTTTATTTAAAAGTATCTTTGAGAATTTTTCTTTTCATACAATATTTTTATCTTGTTCCTACTTCGAGTTGCAAGTATCTAATTGTGTTCCAACTAATTGAGGTGTTTTTTTAGACGTCTAGTTGTTAAGGCAAAACATCATTAGTGGAGTAGATGCTTTCATACATACAGGAGCACATTTTAGTATGCATTTGATTTGACAAACATAATTGGATGAAAACGTTTGGGGGTAGATATGAGACACTCCCATATAGGATGGGCAATACCTAGACAAATGTGCGCCTAGATGAAAATATATAACACACTAATGTTGTTTTACCTTAGCAACCAAGGCGATTGACAAGAACACCTCAAATCATTGAAACATAATTGAATAGTAACACTACAAATCAGAAATAAATATAGATCTTCAAAGTAAAAAAGTAGCTCTCATGAGTCTTTGAAGAAAAAATATTTATTTATTACTATATCAACTGAAAAGTGAGTTCGGAAAATAACAAGAGACTATGTTTTACAAGATGCAATGCAAGACAATTTCGATGGAAGTGCTCAACCTTTTAATACTTTATAATTATATATTTATTTTTTTAGTAATTTATAATTGTTTATCTTTATACCTTCTAATATTTTTAAATTTTTATTTATCTTTTAATTTTTTAAAAAAATATTTTGTTTTTTTTAATTTTCTTTGTAGTTCTTTTAAGATGATATGAGCCCTCAAACTTTCCAAAAGGATCAATTAAATTTGTTTTCCAAGTGATCATTCACACGTGATTGCCACATTAGTACAATGAACTACCTTTTAACCATCATGGACCACCATAGTAGCACCACAATGTTCACCAACGGTTTCCTTTGATCAAAGAGCCACCTTGATTTATTTTATGGTTTAAGGTATTAATTGCGTGGAAAAAGTTGAAGGACTATATTGATTTTATTAAAAAAGTTTGAGGGCCTCACAAACTATTTAGTTTTTATATAAGAATCATTACATAGAAAAAATTGACTTTTTTTAACTCTATTTTTTTATTTAATAGTTAAAAATTAGTTTATTAGAATTTAGTTATAAAAATTAATAATGTTTACTTCTAATATAATTTAAATGACAAACAGTGCTTCCAAATGTTCTAATCTTCAATAAAAACAAACAAAAACATGTTCATCTTTGGACAAAAGACAAACACATATCATAATCAACCAACTTTGACTAGGCTCATCTAGAATGTTAGAATCTTTTATAAAGTTGGTGACCAAATCACCAATTTCTTCAGCAAATTCGACATAATTTTTTTTTATTTCTTAAAAATTATAATAAATCAAAGCTTGGTGGCTTCATAGCATCCTTCATAGTTATGTTAATTGTTTTCTAAAAAACATGAGATCGGAGAACCTCCTTGATAATTTCCTGGTAATGGTAGTGAGATTAATGAAATTTTATTATAGAATGTTGAACTTTTTTGCGTGATAGTGAGATGAACGATATGTCATTGTATAATAGTATAAGTTACCGGTAATCAAGTTGCAAAAAGATAACACAAACAACCTTTTTCAATTTACTCATGTATGATGCCTAGGAGACTTGTGAAAAAGATAGTGGGAATTTCAATTTCGTCGTATCCTATGAGAAGCAAATCACGTTCAAAATGCAATGTGTAATTCATGTAAGGAGGGGATGACCAATGGTGGAAGCATTTTGCATACTTTTAATGGTATTTTAATGTTTTTTTTATTAAAGTTGTATGGAATATGAACTTAGCTAAAAATTTTTTTTTTACACAATCAACTCGTTTTGAGAATATTATATTTTTTGAACTAATCATTTGTGAAGTATCTCTTCAACATAAAGAATTATTTTTTAAATATAAAGAAAATAAATTTATATTTAATAATAAAATAATTAAATATTAAGCACCAAAAAGATCATAATCACAATTTTTAAATAACATTATAACTTAAATAAATTGTATACTTTATATAAAATATCTTATTTAAAATTATAAAGTTATCTTATATATTTCAAATCAATGTAAAATATTATGCCATTGCAATTTATTAATATTTTTCAAGTAAAATTTAGATCACAAAGTCGGTATAAAACTCCTCAAGGAGTGGGTGAAACAGTAGCAACTAATGTGCACATGTTCCATATTTGTTCACTCTTAGACATTATTATTGATGTGTTATTTTTTGTGAACAAAGGATTTTGAAGAGTTTTCTTCACCCAGGCCTCATTACATGGTTGACCCAGATTAACAAGTTGATGGCAATATACATACGTTACCGTTCCAACCTTGAATATGTTGTCAAATACTTCAAGAATACAATGCAAGTTCATCTTGTTTTGGTTTTCACAATCGACAAAGCCATGTTCCATTACAGATCCATTGGAAAAAAAATAACAAGAATCATTATAGCAACATAAACATTCAAACTTGCCATTGAAGCCTTTCAGAAAAAAGGGGTTTATTTCTTGGGTTAGTAGAAAACCTTGGTACTGCTGCAACAATTTATTAACAACAAAATTGGTCATTTATAGACTATCATAACAGTTGTGACATGGTATTAAGGTATTGAGAGAAATAAATAACATTTACAATTTGTTTTTTAGTTTAACATAAATAAAACGTTAATGACATTTTCTTAATTACCATTTAATTTAATATGCCATATAAATTTTTTATATAGTTTGAATAAACTTTAATAGAGTATTTAATGATATCCATGATATTTCTTTGTTTCCTTTCTTTAATATAATTCTTAATTATTTATAAAACTCTCGAACTTTTCAAAAAAATAGTATCTGAATCTCTTACTACAATTTAACTCTTAAATCGAGAAAATTAATTTTCATGTCCCCTTGATGATAGAAAGCAAACCTACTTAATTGATTGTTTTATAAAGTTTGAGGGCTTAATTAATTGTTTTAGAAAGATCAAGGGCTTATTTACTTTTTAAACAAAATTAAAAAATTTTGAAATTAAAAATATTTTAAAATGATAAAATATTTAAAAAAAATTAAATAAAAAATTATTAGAAAGAAATATGGGTAATGAAAAAAAATTCAAAATTTGAATAAAAATTGTAAAATTTAAAAATATTAGAAGTTATAAAATTATAAATTTGATTGTCTATCGATATATATATATATATATATATATATATATATATATATATATATATTGTAATACAAAAATTAAAAGCTTCTCTCGAAAAGGTCTTTGATTATCTCTCGTAAGCCTCGGTATAATGCTTTTTATTAAATATTGTTTTAATAAAAAAAGTAAAAGTAAAAAATACTTTTATTTAAAAGTATCTTTGAGAATTTTTCTTTTCATACAATATATTTATCTTGTTCCTACTGCGGGTCACAAGTATCTAGCTGTGTTGCGACGAATTGAGGTGTTCTTTTCTACCATCTAATTTGCTAAGGCAAAAAATCATTAGTGGAGTAGATGTTTTCATACAGGAGCACGTTTTACAATGTATTTGATTTGACAAACTTAATTGGCTGAAATTATTTGGAGTAGATATGACACAATCCCTTTTAGGATGGGCAGTTCCTAGACAAATGTGTGCCTAGATGAAAATATATAACACATTCAGCATGTTTTACTTTAGCAACTTAGGCGATCGACAAGAACACCTCAAATCATTGAAAAAGATTGAATGCTGGCACTACAAACCAGAAACAAATATAAATTTTCAATGTAAAACAATAACCCTCATTAGTGTTTGAAGAAAAACTATTTATTTAGTACTACATCAATTGAAAAGTGAGTTCGGGAAATAACTATAGACTATGCCTTACGAGATGCAATGCAAGACATTTTCGATGGAAGTGTTCAATTTGTTAATACTTTATAAATATATATTATAAATATTTTTAGTAATTTATAATCTATAATTTTATAGTTTCTAATATTTTTAAGTTTTTATTTATATTTAACTTTTTAAAAATATTATGATTCTTTTAGAAAATTAGTTTTCCTCTTCTTTTTTTGCTCAGTTATAGTTTTTATTATTCAAAGAAATATTACAACAATACAACATCATCCTATGCCTCATTAAAAAACCCCTCCAAATAAAAGGGGAAAAAGAGAACATAAAGGTGGTGTACCATGAAACCCCACTCCCATAGTAACTTGGATTCACAATACAAAAACAACTCTATAACCCAACTACTTTCTAAAAGGATCAATTAAATCACTTTTCTACATGATTATTTACAAGTGACCGCCATGTACGTATAAATTAAAAGGATTTCTCAGAATAGTCTTTGGCTGTCTCTCGTATGCCTGAGTCTAGTTCTTTTTATTAAATATAATTTCAGTCAAAAAAGTAAAAGAACAAATACTTTTATTTAAAAGTATCTTTGAGAATTTTTCTTTTCATACAATATTTTTATCTTGTTGCTACTTCGGGTTGCAAGTATTTAATTGTGTTGCGACTAATAGAGGTGTTATTTTCTACTGTCTAGGTTGTGTCGAAACGATTTTTTCCTTAAAATGTGAGATTTTGAAAACCACATCATTTTTAATTAAAAAAAATATGCGACTTAGAAAATCTCTCGTTTCGAAAAATATTGAGATTTCCTTTTAAAAACGATTCGAGGAGTCGCTACCAATCTTTGATTAGGGTGTGATTGGGCATCCAAAAACGTTTTGTTATTTTAAATAAAAATTAATTTTAATTAAAACAACAAGTTGAAGTCTGCTTTACCAAAATAGAGTTCGGGAGTCGGTTACGTGTGGGGAATGATTAGCGCCCCCACAGCACCGTAAATCGGTACCTAGTCGATTAATTAACGTCTTTACAATGAACTTTATAAATTCAAACTTAATTTGACTTTTGTTCCCATAAAACAAAGATAAGAATTTAATAATATTCAAAAGCACCCAAATAAATTAAATTAAAATTACCAAGTCGTTTTAGAAAGATAAAGAATGTTCGATTATTTACAAATATCGAGACCAGATCTTAAAAGCTATAACAACATTTTCTCGATAAATTTAAATAGCCGAACATTTCTTTTTCTTCCATTCCCAAATTTTAAAGTGATGGATCAATTTTTAGGCGTCACTAATGGGATACACTTTTATTTTAAAATCATTAAAAGCGGACCTCAAATGCGTTATGACAACCCACTTAAAACAATTTTAAATTAAAAGTTTATTACCCTTAATCCAATTATGTAATATGTCGAGTTATGCACATGAGGATATCATACAAATTGTGTAAAAAATGATGTTATGTGACTAAGCATTTATACGAACCTATACATTCTAAAAGCACTCATGAACCTGTCCTAAATTACTTAACAAAGATCCATTATTCATACATGTATAATACTTTGGTAAATGAACGAAAAACATGCAAATTTCACACAACCATATCACATATTTAATATATATATATGCTAGCATTAAGGGATTATAACATATATTCACATAACCAAGCATTAATATAAAAGTACGTACGCATACACAATGAAAACATAGTTAGATTAACCAAAATAAAGGAAGAAAAAACGTAGGATCATACAACCAAAGTTTTTTTTTTTAAAAATAATTAAATAAGATAAAATAAAAATCCAAAGTCAAATATAAGATTCGAAATAGGGTGGCAATGAACTAAGGATTTCAACGGGCAAGATCAAAATCAAATCAATTATATACATATAAAGAAACAATCAAATACCATTAAATCATGAAATATAAACATTAATAGATAAATGCAATAAATAAAAAGGCTTAAATATGGAATACATGAAATAAATATCATAAAATAAAATACTAAAATTAAACATACAAAAATGAAATAAAACAGGGAGTTAAATAACAAGGGAACTGTGACTAATTTGTAACAAGGACAAAATCAAAGACAAAAGCAAAAGTCAAAAACCTCTAAAAGGGGACTAACTTGTATTAAAACTAAGAGTGGGGGAGCCCTTGCATAATAAAACCACAATGTCAAAATAAGCAATCCCAAACCTAGATAAAAACGACACTTCTGGAGGAACTTAATTAAAGCCACTAAATGAGGTTTTAAAATAAAACCTAAGCCCAATTAAATTATTATTTTCTCGCTATTACTCTCCCTTCAGTGTTATTTCTCTCAACCCTTTCCCATGGCCGTCACTCTCTACTTCTTCTCATTCTATCTCTTTTTCTTTCATATTTCGCTATCTTCCCTCAACTTCGGCTAAATCCCGCAACCACCATGGTTGCCATCGAACAAACACCTCATCGAGGGGCTAATGATCTAATGAATAGACTACATTCAAACCCAAACTCTAAGAACTGCCCCAAAACCCCTAAGAAACGACCTCCTTCTCTACCCCTCAACAGAAACAAATGTTCACCGTCACTTATGGGCTCTGACAAGGAGCCGAATCAGTGTGAAACTCGACATATAACAAAACCTGGCCCAAAACTCCCAAAGAAAAACGAGCAGCCTCCTAAATACCAATCTAGGTGATGAGAAAGTTACCTCTGATTTAGAAGCTTCTCTACCACGATATACGATAGAATTGTTCTACAAATGAAATAGTAGGCTCTTTGTTCTCTCCTTTTTTCTATTTGAATTTCCTTCGAATTTTTTTATTTTTGTTCGACACCTTGCTGCTGCTGTAAGGAATTTTTTTATATCCTCATTTGTTTGAGAAAAATGGTTGGTATATGAATGGTTGTGCGTGGTTGATGATAATTTTCTTTTTCATTGGTTGCTTTTGTTTCTTTACCTTTGCTTTTAAAATAAACACACATACACTGTAGAAATCCAAAAGAAAGATGATGAACACCTAAAAAAATACTGCTATTCTTTTGAAAGAAAATGGGGAAAACCCCTGTTACAATGTCCTCTCTGCTAGTGAATCCTCCTCTCATTTCTTCTATTCCCTCTGTCTCTTCCTTTTTCCTCTCTTTTCTCTCGCTGTGTAATCTCCCCTTGCTCCCGTTAAAATGCTCCCCAATACAAGAAAAAAATGGCCCCCATACAAAACTGTTTTTCCTGTTCTTATCGCCCCACTTACAAACTGTTTTTAATGCAGTTTTCTCCCTCAATTTAATTGAAGCGAAACGCTGCCAAACGTCATGAATTTCAAGTCAAAGCATCGACGTTTTTTTAGCTCAATCGCCTAGAAAATCTTAAATTCATCGCCGATCGTTGCTCCGTTTATGACACCTCCCGCACCATCGTGTTCCTTGTGCCGCTCCGAGTCCACCGGTGTTCTCCTTTTTCTCCGGCGACAACGGCGCGTGGGGAGGTGAACCGGTTAAACTTCCCGATTTGATGAATTCGAGCTCTCCGGCGTTCAAAAATTTGAACCGAGCTTTGTAAGTATCTCGAAAACGCTCAAAATAATTTTTAAAAATTTTTCTGTAATTTTTAGAGCCTCGGAGGACACCTCACGCGCCACACGCGCCGCCGTAGGGCGAGTGAGTCACCTATTCAACCGGTTTTCTTAAGCGTTTGACCGGTTTGACCGGTCACGACCTGACCCGTTGACCGACCCGTTGACCCGACCCGACCGTTGACCGTTGACCAGTGATATTTTGGTAAATAATTCGGTTTTGGTGCAATTTTGGTAAATAATTAGGTTTTGGTGCTATTCTGGTAAATAATTCTAAATGGGTGCTATTTTGGTAATTATTTTAAACAGGGTGCTATTTGTGTAAAATGTTCAACAGTTTGTTGACCTCCTTTGACTAGAACTTTGACCAGCTTTGACCGGCTATTAAACGATCGTTATTCTTTTCCGAGTAAACCTATCCTAATAGTTTTCGACGTGCCGAATCTGTTTCCGTTATCCGTTTCGTCAAATTCAAATCCGAAGGCCTCCAAATCGATGGTCAAAGTGGTTGACTTTGACTTTGACCAAGAATTTGAATTTTTGAAAAGTCATACTTTATATTTTCGACGTCCTGATTCCGATTCCGTAGTCCGTTTGGCCAAATTCAGACTCGAAACCCTCTAAATTGAAAGTCAAACCCTGAAAATGCTTATATACTTAAGAATTTTAGCTTTTAACAATTAAGTAAGATTTGGGGCAGATAAATTATTATTATTTGAAGGTATAAGAGACTCTCCGGATCGTTCGACAGCTCGACCCAACTCTTCTAGATTAGTTAAACCACGTGTGCCAGTATTCACCCGTTCGAAAACTATAGCAGAGCGTGGTGAAACCATCAATCAGTAGATCTACTATCTGAACCTATTATCGAGGTGTGTTCCCTACTTATTACTGAACTGTTTTATTGGTTTTAATATGTGGTACACCGAATTCATTGGTTATTGTTTTATGGATGCACCAATTTAATGTGACAATTTATGGAATATGGCTGCGATCTAATTTTTGTTTTGAAATGGTATGTGATTACCATGTTAAATGAAATTTATGTCACGGTGCAATTGAATTTTGGAATTGAATTACGATGGAATAGCTCTGATCAAGCTAAATGGGCCTAATGTGACTCTTGAGGGCCCCAAGATGTTTCATTAGGTCGACTTTCCTTTGCTGTGTGCTTAGGGTAAGCTATATGGACTTATTGACTTGGGCTTAAGGATACAAGCTTCATAGCCTATCCTTAAGTCGGCTTTCTTTTGCTATGTGCATAAAGTAAGCTATATGGAAAATAATTTTGGGAACTACTGATGGTGTACCAGAAAAGGGTTTAAACTATGATTTTCAAAAGTTAAACTCTTTTACGAATTTGTGAGATTTACTGGACTATGATTTGTTTAATGCACCTATTGTGATTTTATGGAAATGTTGGGACACACTGAGCCTAGCTCACCTATCGAAAATGTTTTTCCCCTTTCAGATACTGTTGGTTAGATACCTCGGTACGAGTACTTGGAGAATCAACATATTCTTGAAGTATAACTGATTGTAATATTTTAATCTTGCAAGTTGACTTTATTCTGGTGACATGGACCTATTTTAAAGTATTGGATTTTATAATGATGATACTTTTGCTATTACTATTCAGTTTATCATGGTTTTGATTTTTAAGATATATTTTAAATTAATTTATTACTGATTGGTTTTATATTTAAGAGTTAAGTTTTAATAGTATAATTTATTATAATTTCATGTCATGAATAATGTGATTTTACATTGATTGGATAACGGTTTTGGAAAATGTCTTTGTGATCCACTAGACTTAGTCGAAACGTATAGGCCGGGTCTAGGGGGTTATATTTATTGGTATCAGAGCTTTTGGTTTTTAACCCTCAGACTGTGTATGAGTCCATTTTGAAAATACGGTTTTGAAATATTTTACAAAACAGGTTACTAAGGCCATGTCACAAAATTATTAAGATTTTTAGCTGTGTTCGAGACTCCAAGTGCTTATCTAACCTTAAGTTTCATCTTCTGCAGTAAACTTGAGATCAATCAAAATTAGTGCTAGACGTGGTCGTCAAACTAGCCGTGGACGAGGTCGAGTGGCTAGATTTGCAGACCCGATCGATGGGATACGAGTAGATCCCCCACCTCCGTTAGGTGATCCTGCTCCTACGACCCCAACGAATATTCCTTCTGCCGCAAGTATTGGCATGACTACACCGATCATAGGAGCGACTAATATTGAGTCATCAGCACAGTCCGGGAAGAGGACTCGTACTTTGGCCCCTCGGAGAAGCAATACACGTTTTAGGCCTGCAGCATCCTCACCATTAATTGGCAGTCGAGACGGTTCCTCGTCGTATTATTATGAACTCCTTTGTGAGTATTGTGGTAAACATAACACATGAGAGTGTCGTAAGAAGATGGGTATTTACTATCAGTATGGATCTAGTGGTAATTATCGGAGGGATTGTCCTCAGCTAGCTTCGTTTGAGCAGACCGCTACTCAGACTCCTGTGAGTTCTCAGATTACAGGACAGACCCCAATTAGAGATCGTAGTCAAGGAAAGACTCGAGGATCAGTGTCCAGGATAGACAGTAGAGCCCGACCTCAGCAAAATAGAGGGCCAACAGCTTCTGAGGCTAGACAGCCAGCTTTGGTTTATGCCACTAGACGTCGGGATGACAGAGATGAGCCTGAGGTTATTGTAGGTATATTTACTATTTATTTTATCCCATACTTTTCATTATTGGACAATGGCTCCACTCACTCCTATGTATCGAGCTCGGTATCTCAAAACCTTCAGATTCCACGATCTATGATATTCGTATAGTTAGCGAGTTTCCGGATGTTTTTCCAGAGGAGTTGCCTGAGTTATCTTTTGATAGAGAGGTAGAGTTCGAGATTGAGACTTATCCATGATCTTCACCTATTTCGATGGCACCTTATCGTATGGCTCCAAAGGAACTTAAGGAGTTGAAGGTCCAATTGCAAGAATTATTCAATCGAGGATTTATCCGACGTAGTACTTCACCATGGGGAGCTCCAGTTCTGTTCGTGAAAAAGAAGAATGGGTCGTTAAGATTATGTATTGACTATCAGAAATTGAACAAGATGACGGTCAAGAATAAATACCCACTACCCAGGATTGATGACTTATTTGATCAACTGCGAGGAGCTACTATATTCTCTAAGATTGATCTTCGTTCGGGGTATTATCAATTGAAAGTTAAAGGATCTGATGTTGCAAAAACGGCCATTCGCACTAGATATGGTCATTATGAATTCTTGGTGATACATTTTGGTATGACGAACGCTCCTGCAGCTTTTATGGATTTTATGAATCGAGTGTTCCGACCATATTTGGATCAATTTGTGGTGGTCTTCATTGACGATATTCAGATATATTCTCGTAGTGAGGAGAACATGACGAGCATTTGAAGATCGTTTTGCGGGCTTTGAGAGAGCATCGTCTATATGCTAAACTAAGCAAGTGTGAGTTTCGGCTTTAAGAAGTGTCGTTTCTAGGGCATATTATTTCTGCGCGAGGTGTTCAGGTCGATCCCAACAAGATAGAGGCTATTATGAATTGGAAATGACCTAAGAACGTATTTGAGATCCGCAGTTTCTTGGGCTTGGCTGGTTATTACCGACGTTTTGTTGAGGGCTTCTCGATCATTGCTTCTCATTTGACAAAGTTGTTAAGAAAGAATGTGCCGTTTGACTGGGGCGAGGCACAACAGGAGAGATTTGAGGAATTAAAGGCGGTTTTGACTCAAGCACCGGTGTTGATTCAACCAGAGTCCGGGAAGGATTTTACAGTGTATAGTAATATGTCACATTCTGGACTTGGTTGTGTTTTAATGAAGGAAAGTAAGGTGGTGGTTTATGCATCCCGTCAACTGCGACCGCATGAATATAATTATCCTACTCATGAGTTGGAGTTAGCAGCAGTGATTTTTGCCTTGAAGATTTGGAGACACTATCTTTATGGAGAGAAGTGTTACATTTTCACGGATCATAAGAGCTTAAAGTATCTTCTGACCCAGAAGAAGCTTAATTTGAGACAGCGACGCTGGCTAGAGCTTCTAAAGGATTATGATTGCGTGATTGATTATCACCCTGGTAAAGCTAACATTGTAGCGGATGCTTTGAGTCGAAAGGCGGTAACAGAGTTGATATCTTTAATAGCCAGGATGAATTTATATGACGAGGCACTCTGTTAGCAGAATTACAAGTTAAGCCGACCTTGGTTGATGAGATCAAAGCTAAGTAGCCCCTTGATAGCTCCTTGCTTTCCATCTTTGAGCAAGTAGAGCAGGGGACAAACTCAGATTACACAATTGATCAGGATGAAGTTTTATTCTTTAAAGGTCGATATTGTGTGCCTGATGATGCTGAGTTGAGACATACTATCCTTACTGAGGCTCATAGTAGTCCATATGCTATGCACCCCGGAGGAGATAAGATGTACCGAAATTTGAGAGAGAGGTATCATTGGATTGGGATAAAGAAAGACATATATGATTTTGTGGCTAGGTGTTTGACTTGTCAGCAAGTTAAGGCAGAACATCAACATCCATCAGGTTTGTTACAGCCTATCAAGATTCCTGAGTGGAAATGGGAGCGTATTACTATGGATTTTGTTACTGGCTTACCTATGACTCCTTCGAAAAAAGATTCAGTTTGGGTGATTGTAGACAGACTTACAAAGTCAGCTCACTTCATTCCTGTGCGGGTAAATTATACTTTGGACAAGTTAGCACGATTGTATATTTCAGAGATTGGCAGGTTGCATGGTATTCCGTTGTCTATTATTTCTGATCGAGATCCGAGATTTACTTCGAGATTCTGGAAGGCGCTACATATGGATTTGGGAACACGATTGGATTTTAGTACATCCTTTCATCCACAAAATGATGGTCAATCTAAGAGAGTGATTCAGATTCTGGAGGATATGTTGCGGGGTTGCGTAATTGATTTTCATGGTAGTTGGGAGAACTTTTTGCCGTTGGCTGAATTTGCTTACAATAATAGTTATCAGACCAGCATTCGTATGACACCTTACGAAGTACTCTATGGGCATAAATGTCGCACTCCGATTTGTTGGACTGAGTTACGAGATAGGAAGACTTTGGGACCTGAGTTAGTACGAGAGACGGAGGACACAGTCAGATTGATACGTGACCGTTTGAAAGAGACATTTGATAGGAAGAAGTCTTATGCAGATCAGAGAAGGAAAGATATACAATTTTAGATTGGTGATCAGGTCTTCTTAAAAGTTTCACCGTGGAAGAAAGTATTGTGATTCGGGCGTAAGGGTAAATTGAGTCCAAGATTTATTGGACCATTTCGTATCTTGAAGAGGGTCGGACCTGTTGCTTATCAGCTTGAGTTACCTCCCCAGCTCAGTCGTATTCATGATGTTTTTCATGTGTCTATGTTGAGGCGATACCGTCCAGATCCAGATCACATCATTCAGGTCGATGAGGTAGAGCTGAGACCTGATTTGTCATAAGAGGAGGAGCTTATTCAGGTTTTAGAGAGGGATGAGCGAGTTTTTCGGAATAGGCGTATTCCAATGGTTAAAGTTCAGTGGAGTAATCGTAGCCCCTCAGAAGCTACTTGGGAAACATTAGAGTCAATGGAGATTCAATTTCCTCATATGTTTTCATAAGGTAAATTTCGAGGACGAAATTTCTTGTAGAGGGGGAGAATTGTAACAACCCGAAAATATCAAAAATTATTTTTAATTTAGAATTTGAAGATTTAATTGTTTAATTGGTGAAAATTTTGGGACTAAATTGAAAGATTTTAATATTTGTAGCTTGTTTTAGTGTTAAAGGAAATTCAGGGACCAAGCCCTGAATTTACCCTTAAATGTTAGGTAAGTTTTTAGTTTATATATGAATACGTGGTTTTCTGTTTTGAAAACAGAAAACCACGCCCAAATCTCCTCCCGAACGCTCAACTTCAAACCTCGATTTCGACGCCGTCCGAATTCTGATCGTCGTTTTGAAAGCACCATCGTGTTCGTTATCGAGTCAGGAACAATTCCCTCAATTTAATTGAAGCAAAACGCTGCCAAACGTCGTGAATTTCAAGTCAAAGCATCGACTTTTTTTTAGCTCAATCGCCTAGAAAATCCTAAATTCATCGCCGATCGTTGCTCCGTTTACGACACCTCCCGCACCATCGTGTTCCTTGTGCCGTTCCGAGTCCACCGGTGTTCTCCTTTTTCTCCGGTGGCGGCGGCGCGTAGGGAGGTGAACCGGTCAAACTTCCCGATTTGATGAATTCGAGCTCTCCGCCGTTCAAAAATTTGAATCGATCTTTGTAAGTATCTATAAAACGCTCAAAATAATTTTTAGAAAATTTTCCGTAATTTTTAGAGCCCCGGAGGACACCTCACGCGCCACACGCGCCGCCGTAGGGCGAGTGAGTGATCGGTTCAACCGGTTTTCTTAAGAGTTTGACCGGTCACGACCCGACCCGTTGACCCGACCCGACCGTTAACCGTTGACCGGTGCTATTTTGGTAAATAAATCAGTTTTGGTGCTATTCTGGTAAATAATTCGATTTTGATGCTATTCTGGTAAATAATTCGATTTTGGTGCTATTTTGGTAATTAATTCGAAATGGGTGTTATTTTGGTAATTATTTTAAAAAGGTGTTATTTGTGTAAAATGTTCAACAGTTTGTTGACCTCCTTTTACCAGAACTTTGACCAGCTTTGACCAGCTATTAAACGATCGTTAATCTTTTCCGAGTATACCTATCCTGATAGTTTTCGATGTACCGAATTCGTTTCCGTGGTCCGTTTCGTCAAATTCGAACCCGAAGGCCTCCAAATCGATGGTCAAAGTGGTTGACTTTGACCAATAATTTGAATTTTCGAAAAGTCATACTTTATGTTTTTCGACTTCCTTATTCCGATTCCGTAGTCCGTTTGGCCAAATTCAGACTCGAAACCCTCCAAATTGAAAGTCAAACCCTAAAAATGCTTATTTACTTAAGAATTTTAGCTTTGAACAATTAAGTAAGATTTGGGGTTGATAAATTATTATTATTTGAAGGTATAAGAGACTCTCCGGATCGTTCGACAGCTCAACCCAACTCTTCTAGATTAGTTAAACCACGTGTGCCAGTATTCACCCGTTCGAAAACTATAGCAGAGCGTGGCGAAACCAACAATCAGTAGATCTACTATCTGAACCTATTATCGAGGTGTGTTCCCTACTTATTACTGAACTGTTTCATTGGTTTTAATGTGTGGTACACCGAATTCATTGGTTATTGTTTTATGGATGCACCAATTTAATGTGACAATATATGGAATATGGCTGCGATCTAATTTTTGTTTTGAAATGGTATATGATTACCATGTTTTTTGATTTATGGAATTTATGTCACGGTGCAATTGAATTTTGGAATTGAATTACGGTGGAATAGCTCTGATCAAGCTAAATGGGCCTAATGTGACTCTTGAGGGCCCCAAGATGTTTCATTAGGTCGAATTTCCTTTGCTGTGTGCTTAGGGTAAGCTATATGGACTTATTGTCTTGTGCTTAAGGATACAAGCTTCATAGCCTATCCTTAAGTCGGCTTTCTTTTTGCTATGTGCATAAAGTAAGCTATATGGAAAATAATTTTGGGAACTACTGATGGTGTACCAGAAAAGGGTTTAAATTATGATTTTCAAAAGTTAAACTCTTTTACGAATTTGTGAGATTTACTGGACTATGATTTGTTTAATGTACATATTGTGATTTTATGGAAATGTTGGGACACACTGAGCCTAGCTCACCTTTCGAAAATGTTTTTCCCCTTTCAGATATTGTTGGTTAGATACCTCGGTACGAGCACTTGGAGAATCAACATATCTCTTGAAGTATAACAGATTGTAATATTTTAATCTTGCAAGTTGACTTTATTCTGGTGACATGGACCTATTTTAAAGTATTGGATTTTATAATGATGATACTTTTGCTATTACTATTCAGTTTATCATGGTTTTGATTTTTAAGATATGTTTTAAATTAATTTATTACTGATTGGTTTTATATTTAAGAGTTAAGTTTTAATAGTATAATTTATTATAATTTCATGTCATGAATAATGTGATTTTACATTGATTGGATAACGGTTTTAGAAAATGTCTTTGTGATCCACTAGACTTAGTCGAAACGCATAGGCCGGGTCTAGGGGGTTACAAGCGGGTTCGCTCCCTCTTGCTTCAGGGAGTAGAACTTGATCAGTCTTATGCCTACGGGTTTTCTCCCTCTTGCTTCAAGGAGTAGAACTCGAATAATCTTCTGCCTACGGGTTTGCTCCCTCTTGCTTTAGGGAGTAGAACTCGAACAATCTTCTGGTGTGATTCTGATTCACTACTTTTCCGTGAAGGCTTAAGATGGTTTGTTTTACTACTCTTCCTTGAAGGCATAAGATGGCCCGGAGGACTTAATCATCATTCTCGGAAGGCTTACTGATGGCCCAAAGGACTTCATCATCATGCTCGAAAGACTTACTGATGGGATTGCTTCACTACTCTTCCGTGAAGGTTTACAAATTACCCGAAGGATTTAATCATCATGCTCGAAAGACTTACTGATGGCCCGAAGGATTTAAACATCATGCTCGAAAGACTTATTGATGGCCCGAAGGACTTACTAAGTTATAAATTTTGGAAATCGCCTTTTTAGTTTTCAAAGGTTTCATTTCCTTAAAACATCACTTTCTTATTTTTCAAATTCATGTGAAAATATCCTACCCGAAGGTATTATGGATGGTCCAAATGACTTATCATCTTACTCTAAAGGCTTACAGATGACCTGAAGGATTTTATCATCACGCTCGAAAGACTTACTGATGGCCCGAAGGACTTAAATTGTTTACTGGGTAAGAAACCTTACTTATTTTTCAAAATCTCAAATTTCATATTTTAATAAGAAATCCTTCTCATTTCACTTCATAAAATGACTTAAAGGTCGGGCCTCGTGCCCCGCTTCAAAGCAATGCTTCCTCTTTGGATTGACCCCTGCGCTCTTCAGGTTCTGCTTCTCTAAACATGATTACCTGTATTTGATGTTTAACTTCTATCTTTCAATTGTCGGGATTTTAACATCCTATATCTTCTCTTTTCATTAGACGATCTGTAAAAATCATGTGTTTATGCATGAAACACGAATGCAATTAAATGTATTAGTGTAATGCATTTTCTTTTATACAAATGTTGTTATGTTCTCATTAATGCATGAATATCAATTCAATCTTCATTTAACTTTAATATGGCGAACTTAGTCTTCTTTTACTTGATCATTCCTCTCTGGGGTTTGCTTTAGTTATCCGTATAACATCTCATAATTTCCAACTTGCATTTTTGAAGAGCCTTCTGATCTTCTCCTATCTTCTTGTTATCTTCGTTTTCTATATTCATTTAGAAGAAATTACTTTCTCTCTCAACTTCTTGCTATGGTCAGAAATATGACTGTGTTGCCCCATTTCCATCCTTGACCCGATTACGCTTTCTGAGTTGTTCTTTCAGGACTATACCATTGATTGATGCCCGGTTGGTTAGCTTTACAAGGTAAGCTCTGCTCAAATTCACGGTATGTCCCTAACACTTCAAGTTGTGAGACTCATTATCAATATCTTCTTGGTCTGAATCTTGTCATCCCAACATGATCTGGGTTTCTGGTCATGCCCCAAAGTGGGTACTTATGGTTTTTTTCGTGCCCAACATATCCTAACTTGAATGTTCTCATTCTGGTGTCACTACACAGTAGTGTTGTCAAGTAGTTTGAGGGTGTCTCTTCACATTGTCATAAACACTTAAGAAGTGGTAAACTCTTTTAACAAAATGTCTTGCATTTTTATACAAGCTGGGATAAGTGCCCCTTCTGAATAATGAGACCATCTTCTTCATGGCGGGTTACTGACAACGTTACAAGGAAATGTCACAAGTTTTATTCTTTAGTTCTTCTAATCTCTTAGACCACTTACTTTCAATAATGTGAAATGCTTCATTATTCTGACATCATTTATTTTTTCTACAACAGAGGCAAAATAAGTCTTACTAACTTCAAGGACTTTACACATTTAAGACTGTCATGTTTGAAAATGTTTTTCCCATTTCTTTTATTTTAGAGATCAAATAATGAAAGAATTTTATAAAACATTACCCCTTAATTCAGTCTCACAATCGAATAAAATCACAAACATGAGTTCACAGAATATCAAAAGAATCAATAGCTTCTTTAATGTTTTCAAAGTTATAGCTCTTTGACAAGTGTCAAAATTGATGGGTTGGCTTCAGGTTGACTTTCTATTTTTTAAGTTTTTGGCCAACAAACTTACATTTCTTTCTTGGTTCTTGTTAACATCACAACATGCCCCTCCTTCTGGCTTGGTATTTTAATCGGATATGGACAAAAAAAATAACTAGACTTTCTAAAAAACTTCTATTTCAGTTCTCTGAAATCTTCCATTTGTTCAAGCTTTGTAGACTCCTCTAACAAAGGCAGTGCAGAAATATCGGTCTAAAAATGAAATTCCAGAGTACTCGTGTGAAATTAACTATAACAAGTGTTCCTTAACTCACTTAGTCCATCTTTACCGAAACTCCTTATTCATAAAATTGATTTAATTTGCCATTGTCTGGCTAGCTAAAATCAGCTTTATTGTAATTTGCCTTTGTTGGTCTAGCTTAAGGGTTCATATCATCACAAAGTCTTTGACTTGACAATCACAGTGGAGCATACACCGAATTGCCAAGTACCCGATCAAGGTCATGGTTTGAATATAATCTATTCATAAAGCTAGGGCTTTCGAGTTTCCTCTATAACCAATTGCCTTAACGGAATAGTTTAGCTTTATTGTATATATATAAGATAATCACTTTTATCAGGGTAGCTGAATTCTATCCATAAAGCCGGGGCGTTTAACCAATTGCTCTAGATGGATAACTCACGCTTTATAGTATACAAATAATATTATAATCCGAGTATACGAATTCAATTTCTTAAGCTTGTCAAGAAGAACCTGTCATAGTCTAGGTGTTGTTAAAAGTCAGAAAATCTCGTCGTTAGAGTTCAATTCCCAAGCAACTAACCTAAACTAGATTCATCTACTCAACTATTTCATCTGTAAAGATCATAATCATCATTGAGCGTCATCAACAAAAGTGTGGTCTATTCAGTTTCGTAACATCATACATAAGAGATGCCCCATGTTGTCCGCTCTGGTGCATACCTGAATACCAAGCCTATTGTTCATCTCCTTATGATAGAAGAAGGCTATATTGGTCCCCGCAAGTAAAGGGTATAGTGTTTGATTGTATCTTCTGGGGATAAGGTCAAGGTCCTTGTTTTATCAGGTTTCAACCTTGTCATTTTGTCAAAGATTTATAACTCTAATCATTTAAAGAGTTTTCTAATTCAGTTGATATTCAAAGAATTTCAAGTTGCAAATTCGATTCAATGATCACCATCCTCAAAGTAACATGAATTTATTTAAACATCATTACAAAAAATTGATGAGAAAGTAAAAAAACATGTTCAAACAAGATGTTACAAATGGAATAAAGCTTCATGATAGATGAAATGATCTCTTTCTAATTGGGAGGCCCCATTACCCATCTAATGTCGTGGTACTTAACTCAAACCGATGCTACATTATGTGCTTTGATGCCTCACTCAAGCTCATCATCCACTGTTCCACCAATTCCTCTATCAATGTCCCATTTTCCATAAGCATCTCTATCTAGTTTAAAAGTGGCCTACAATTTCCCGTAGAATGTCCTAATGCCCCCAAGTGAAAATCACAAACACTATCTTGATCATAGCTGTGAGCATAAGGGTCTGGTTGTACTTTCACTGGCCTCGGTGTGAGGTATTAACCTTCAATCAAATGGGAATACAGATCTGATATAGGAGTTTGGAACACTTTCAAAGCATTTTTCGATCTTGGGACTTTTTATGACGTCTCGAGTAACCCGCTGCCCCTTTCCTTTTACGGCTGTGAGAGCTCTAGACGTATCATTCATTCACCTCATCAGCTTGTTCATTTTGATCGGTTGGTTTTTAGAAGTGTATTTCAAGTTTTCTTTGATGATTGCATCCTCAATTAACTCCCCAGCTATAATAAGATCCTTGAAGTTATTCATCGACTTTCCTAGCATTAACTCATAGAAATGAACTGGAAGAGAATCGTGAAACATATATGATATTTCTTCTTCTAATAAAGGAGGCTGAACTTGTGCTGCCACTCCTCTACATCTTAGGGCATATTCTTTAAAGCTCTCGGTAGCTTTCATTCTTATCCTTTGAATGTCATGACGTTTTGGGGCTAAGCCTTTAACATATTGATATTGCCTCAGAAAAGCATCAGCTAGGTTAACCCATGTCTTGATTTTCTCTTTGTTCAAATGGTTATACCATACTACAGCTGGCCCAGCAAGACTATCATAGAAGTAATGAATCAACATATTGTCATTATTTAGGTACCCTTCCATCTTTCTACAAAACATCTTCAGATGAATTATAAGACAACTAGTGCTATCATATTTCTCAAAATTAAGCACCCTAAATTCATGTGGGATGACCAAATCAGGGACCAAACTGAGTTCTCTAGCTTCTAACTCCTTGTGAGGGGCATTAACAATCTTCATATCTTCAATGGCTTCATTCAACCACCTGAATTTGTCTTCAAATTTCTCAAAATTAACGAGGCTCATCCCTAGGTCTGAGTTAGATGCTCCAGGGAAAATTATCACTCTTGATGTACCAGTCTGATGAGATTGATTTCCTTTATCCTCCATTTTCTCTTTACCAGCAGCCTGTGGTACCAGTACCTAGATCATTTGATTTGATGCGCCTTGAAAAGAACCCGATGCTTGATTTCTCGTATCTTGTTGTGACCCGACTAACTACTCTTGCAACTGATCGTGTGATCCCTTATGATATTGATCCATTGTTTCCATTTGTTTATTCATGATGATGAGGAAGTAGTATGAATGGATGATCTTGTGATTACTGTCACATATCTTTCCATAAATCATTTCTATGTTTTTATAATTAATGCATGTAAAATGCTTAAATAAATACATGTAATGCAAATGCAAATACAAAAGGTGTCATTCCAGATTGACCATCTTAAAACAACTTTCATTGAACACAAAGGTCTCGATGCGTCAAACAAACTTTACATATAATGGACAGCTTCAATCCAAAATTTTCTATCTCTTTCAAAAGACAATTTAATTTTCACTCATGCTAAGGGGTCGAGTTGTCAATCTGCTTCAATTCTCTAGCAAAGCTAGCTAAATCAACCCATTTCTAAGCCACATTGCTTGCTTGGGTCATAGTTTCTTTCACGACATTGTCTCTTTTCTCTATCTTGAGTGTCGATTCTCGGAGCTGTAGACACTGCTGTTGAATCTTCCTTGTAAGAAAGTCATTTTGGATATGAAGCTCTTGTATAAGATCACTACAATCATCCACAATCTTCATCAACTTCTTGTTCTTGGCTCTAACTGCTTCTAGCTCAGCGTCATTCTCTCGCTTGTGGCGTTGATATGACATTTCCATATTAGCAATGGACCTATTCAACATCTGATTTTTGGCCTGATATCTTCCCAAATTATCAACAACTATATTGTGTCTTTTTTCTTCAATTTGTAAATCATGAGAAAACTTCTCAGCTCGACCTTCTTGCACTTTACAATTCTTTCTCAATTGTTCAATATCATTCTTAAGTTTAGTGATCCCTATTATCCACTCATCTGGACATTTCCTATACCAGTAAATTTAAAAGCTTGACTGATCATTTGAAAAACATCTTGCATAGCTTCTATCTCTCTACTCAATTTATCATTTTCACTCCTTAAATGGTGAATCAGAGTTTCATATTTTGGCAAACAATTTTCTTCTTGGATGTCCTCACTGATACCCTTACCTTTGGTCATTTTTGGTTCAAACTCAACAGGATAATCCATTTTCAAACTGGGTTGTCCTTTCAATTCAAACTCCAATACTCCATGATCTAGAAGAAGTTAGACTCGACGTTTGAAGGTAGAACAATTCTCAAGAGAATGTCCTTGAATTCCAGCATGATATTCACAACGAACGTTGACGTCATACCAACTTGGATATGGAGGTCGCAAAGGTTTCACATAATGCGGTGCCACTTCTCGGGCTTCTAACAGTTCATCATACAACTCCTTATATGATATTGGGAAGGAATCACAATGAGAGCCACCTCTCAACTTGTGTTGAACTAGAGTTTCCAGTTTTATTTCCCCTGATGTTTGGACTAAACTATCAAACACCAACGAGTTCTGACTGCATGTCTTCTTTTCATCATTATGAACTTCTATAGTTGCCACTATTTCTTTGGCATTTCCAAACAACTTGTTGATACGAACAAAATATCTATTCTATCTATCATCTTGGACATTTGCTCTTTTATCTCTCTTATCTCATTGTGTACTTCGTCATACATATGATCTTTATGTGCGCAACTCTCCACTATTTTCGAAGCCTTCTCAGGATGCCATTTCTTGACTGTGTTATAGTCTATTTGATCACGAAACCCCTTGTCCATCATGAAAACCTTTTACTATGATGACCACTCACAAATCAACACCTTTTGAATATGTCATGATCATGCAATGCGGACAAAGAGAAAAAACAACATAGAAACAAGTTAGTACAAATGAGATAACAAAATGACAAAAAGCAACAATAACAAAATAAATAAATTAATGCTAATAAGAATGCAAATGCAAATGCACAAGGTGTTAATTATAAAAGTGACCGCCATAGAACAACTTTCATTTAGACAACAAGAATTCAGTACACCATGTAGTCAAAATATAAATGTGATTCTTCATTTCTTCATTTTCTTGAGTTGTACTCTTCATGGAATCTAATATTGCACCCAAAGTTGTCGGCGTACTTTTTCACCTTTAATGATGCCAGATTTCTTTAAATTGAATCTTGAGGTCTCCATTTTTACTTTCAATACGAAGTGATCTTCATGTCTTTATGAAGGGTCTTTTGTCCTTGGTATAACTGTATCTGTCTTGTGAGAGAATATCTTGGCCTTCAATCCTTTAAAGGAAGTCTTCAATCAGCCTTAAATTTCTTCATTCATCAGATGTCCTTCTTCATGGATCATTTGAACATCTTTGAACCTCCTGATTTTGACTACATGGTTAAGAATCTCTTGTCTCATTATGACCAACCTTCTTATTAGTTAATCACTGGAGAATTAACACATTGTGATGACATGAAGATGCGAATGCAATAAAATCAAAATAAAATAGACATAGAAAAAAATGGGTTAGTACACATAATATCAGCAACAAAATAATAAATATCATAATCATTAAATAAAACCTACCCTTACATGCTGGCTACCCAATCATGCTTTAGTATATCCTACCCAATATGATATCTACCCCATGCTTTGTTATTCATAAAAATCCTAACCGCATGATATCTAATTCGTATGCTTGTTTGAGAAAAATAAACCTAACCACATGATTTCTAGTTCATATGCATTTATTCGAAAAGCGAAAATAAATGACTAAAAAAACTTTTCCTTGTGTACCCTCCTCACGGGACTCTTAAGGTTCAGGTTAGGCTCAACCTAAATTCAGGCTCTATGTTCACTATATGCTGAGTTTAGTTTTAAAGTAATAGGTTCTCGAATTATCCTTTTCGGTGCCCCCTTGGTCTACCGAACCCTCAATCCTGGCCCATCACATGCTTTAGGGGATCGAGTTCAATTTCGAGGGAACACACCTCCTTATGTCCATGCGGAGGAGATTACCATCACGAGAACCATAAGGCGTGAGCTCCAGGAGCGAGCCACTATCCCATGCGGAGGTGAAAACCACACGAGGGCATAATCTCTCACTCCTACTTAATTAGGACGGAGCGAGGTTTTAGCTCATGTCATGAAAATGCAGCTGTGCAGTGTGTGAGGAAAAGCGAAAAAACACACAATAAAAAACTCAGAACCAATTTTCAAAACACACAATTATTCTGAAACCATTAGCAAACAAATCAATACAACTATTTATTAGTTAATCGAATTAAATTAAAAAAATCAAAATACAAACAAAACTTATTAAAAACCTAACAAGGGATCAAAAACCAAATTAAAACGAACTTATAATTTTCAATTGCAAAGACAATTAATTAATCGACTATCGGCCTGACTCTATAAAAAATATCCCCAGCAGAGTCGCCAAGCTGTTGAAACGATTTTTTCCTTAAAAGGTGAGATTTTGAAAACCACACCATTTTTAATTAAAAAAATATGCGACTTAGAAAATCTCTCGTTTCAAAAAATATTGGGATTCTTTTTAAAAATCGATTCGAGGAGTCGCAACCAATCTTTGATTAGGGTGTGATTGGGCATCCAAAAACGTTTTGTCATTTTAAATAAAAATTAATTTTAATTAAAAAAACAAGTTGAAGTCTGTGTTACCAAAAGAGAGTTTGGGAGTCGGTTACGTGTGGGGAAGGATTAGCACCCCCACAACGCCCTAAATCAATACCTAGTTGATTAATTAACGTCTTTGCAATGAACTTTATAAATTCAAACTTAATTTGACTTTTGATCCCATAAAACAAAGATAAGAATTTAATAATATTCAAAAGCACCCAAATAAATTAAAATAAAATTATTGTCATTTTAGAAAGATAAAGAATGTTCGATTATTTACAAATATCGAAATCAGATCTTAAAAGCTATAACAACATTTTCTTGATAAATTTAAATAGCCGAATATGTCTTTTTCCTTCATTCCCAAATTTTAAAGTGATGGACCATTTTTAGGCGTCACTAATGGGATACACTTTTATTTTAAAATCATTAAAAGCGGACCTCAAATGCGTTATGACAACCCACTTAAAACAATTTTAAATTAAAAGTGTATTACCCTTAATTCAATTATGTAATATGTCGAGTTATGCACATGATGATATCATACAAATTATGCAAAAAATGATGTCATGTGACTAAGCATTCATACGAACCTATACATTCTAAAAACACTCATGAACCTGTCCTAAATTACTTAACAAAGATCCATTATTCATACATGTATCGTACTTTGGTAAATGAACGAAAAACATGTCAATTTCACACAACCATATCACGTATTTAATATATATATATATATATATGCTAACATGAAGGGATTATAACATATATTCACATAACCAAGCATTAATATAAAAGTACGTACGCATACACAATGAAAACATAATTAGATTAACCAAAATAAAGGAAGAAAAAAACGTAGGATCATACAACCAAAGTTTTTTTTTTAAAAATAATTAAATAAGATAAAATAAAAATCCAAAGTCAAATATAAGATTCGAAACAGGGTGGCAATGAACTAAGGATTTCAACGGGCAGGTTCAAAATCAAATCAATTATATACATGTAAAGAAACAATCAAATACCATTAAAGCATGAAATATAAACATTAATAGATAAATGCAACAAATAAAAAGGCTTAAATATGGAATACATGAAATAAATATCATAAAATAATATACTAAAATTAAACATACAAAAATGAAATAAAACAGGGAGTTAAATAACAAGGGAACTGTGACTAATTTGTAACAAGGACAAAATCAAAGACAAAACTCAAAAGTCAAAAACCTCTAAAAGGGGACTAACTTGTATTAAAACTAAGAGTGGGGGAGCCCTTGCATAATAAAACCACAATGTCACAATAAGCAATCCCAAACCTAGATAAAAATGACACTTCTGGAGGCACTTAATTAAAGCCACTAAATGAGGTTTTAAAACAAAACCTAACCCCAATTAAATTATTATTTTCTCCCTAATTACTCTCCCTTCAATGTTATTTCTATCAACCCTTTCCCATTACCGACTCTCTCTACTTCTTCTCATTCTATCTCTTTTTCTTTCATATTTCGCTATCTTCCCTCAACTCCGGCTAAATCCCGCAACCACCATGGTTGCCATCGAACAAACACCTCAGCGAGGGGCTAATGATCCAATGAATAGACTACATTTGAACCCAAACTCCGAGAACAGCCGCAAAATCCCTAAGAAACAACCTCCTTCTCTACCCTTCAACAGAAACAAACGTTCACCACCACTTATGGGCTCTGACAAGGAGCTGAATCAGTGTGAAACTCGACATATCACAAAACCTGGCCCAAAACTCCCAAAGAAAAATGAGCAACCTCCTAAATACCAATCAAGGTGTTGAGAAAGTTACCTCTGATTTGGACGCTTCTCTACCCTGATATGCGACGGAATTGTTATACAAAGGAAATAGTAGGATCTTTGTTCTCTCCTTTTTCTGTTTGAATTTCCTTCAATTTTTTTATTTTTGTTCGATACCTTGTTGTTGCTGTAAGTAATTTTCTGATATCCTCCTTTGTTTGAGACATATGGTTGGTATATGAATGGTTGTGCGTGGTTGATGATAATTTTCTTTTTCGTTGGTTGCTTTTTTTCTTTACCTTTTCTTTTAAAATAAACACACACACACTGTAGAAATCCGAAAGAAAGATGATGAACACCTAAAAAAAATACTGCTATTGTTTTGAAAGAAAATAGGGAAAACCCTTATTACAATGTCCTCTCTGCTAGTGAATCCTCCTCTCGTTTCTTTTATTCTCTCTGTCTCTTCCTTTTTCTTCTCTTTTCTCTCATTGTGTAATCTCCCCTTGCTCCCGTTAAAATGCTCCCCAATACAAGAAAAAAATGGCCCCCCTACAAAACTGTTTTTCCCGTACTTATCACCCCACTTACAAACTATTTTTTAATGCAGTTTTATTCCTCTCTTCTATAACTGTTGCAGGTACGGTTGAAGCCAGTTGAGCAAGTGAGACAGCTGGCTAGAGAGGTTCCCACAGTAGTTTGGGTGCTGTTCAGGCTTGCTGTACTTTGGGTCTTGTAACATGGTTTGGACTTAAACCTAAATTGAGTCCTTTTAATGACCTAAAAATAATAAAATTAAATTAATATCTAATATTAATAATTATAATAATAAAATAAAACAAAAAAAATCCCGGACAAAACGGGTGTCTACAGGTTGATAAGGCAAAACATCATTAGTGGAGTAGATGTTTTTATTCATGAGCTCGTTTTACTATGCATTTGATTTGACAAACATAATTGGATGAAAACGTTTGGGGTAGATATGACACACTCCCTTCTAGGATGGGCAATTCCTACACAAATATGCACATAGATGCAAATATATAACAAACAAAGGATGTTTTACCATAGAAATCTATTCGATTGACAATAACACCTCAAATCATTGAAACACAATTGAATACTGGCACTACAAACGAGAAACAAATAAATCTTCAAAATAAAACAATAGTTGTCATTAGTCTTTGAAGAAAAAATAGTTATTTAGTACCATATCAACTGAAAAGTGAGTTCGGGAAAAAACAATAGATTATGCCTTACGAGATGCAATGCAATACATTTTCGATAGACATGTTTAATTTTTTAATACTTTATAAATATATATTTTAATTTTTTAATAATTTATAATTTTTCATTTTATAGCTTCTAATATTATTTTTATTTATCTTTTAATTTTTTTAAAAATATTTTGATTATTTCTAAAACAATAAATTAAATTGATTTTCCGGGTGATCATTCACATGTGATCGCTATGTAAGTATAATGAACTAGCATGTAACCATCATGGACCACCACATTAGCACCGCAATGATCAACGATGGTTTTCTTTGATCAAAGAGGCTCTTTAATTTATTTTATGGTTTAAGGGATTAATTGAGTGGAAAAAGTTGAAGGACTTTATTGATTTTATTCAAAAGTTTGTGGGACTCACAAACTTTTTAGTTTTTATAGAATAATCATTTCTTAGAAAAAGATTGACTCTTTAAGAATGATTTTTAGCTCAAATTTTTATTTAACATTTCAAAATTATTTTATTAGACTTTAGTTATAGAAACTAATAATATTTACTTCTAATATAATTTAAATGATAAGTAGCACTTTCAAATGTGTTGATCTTCAATAAAAAATAGAAAAACTTGTTCATCTTTTAGACAAAAGATCCTCACATATCATAACCAACCAACTTTGACTATGCTAAGCTAGAATGTTAGAATCTTTTATAAAGTTGGTGATCAAATCACAACTTTCTTCAGAAAATTTGACAGAACTTTTTGTTTATTTCTTAAAAACTATAATAAATCAAAACTTGTTTGCTTCATAACTGTAGACACTTATTACCGTCCGTGGTTTTTGTTATATAGCATAGTATATATAATAATTTCAAATATAGTTTTTAAAAATATATAATATATAGTTTTTGGAAACTTATTAAAAAAACGTATAATATATAGTTTTCAAAATAGTTTTGAAAACTTATAATATATAGTTTTTAAAACGGTTTTGAAAACGTATAGTGTATAGTTTTTAAAATAATTTAGAAAACATATAATATAATTTTTAAAATAGTTTTAAAAACGTATAATATATAGTTTAAAAAATGGTTTTGAAAACATATATAATATAGTTCTGAAATGGTTTTGAAAACATATAGTATATAGTTTTTTTAAAATAATTTTGAAAACATATAACATAGTTTTTAAAATAGTTTTGAAAACGTAATATATATATATATATATATTGAAAACAATTTTTGAAAACATGTAATAAAGCTTTTATTATTACATTTATTATATATTATTATATTATTTATTTGTTTTATTTATTTATTTCATTTTTAGTTTTTATTTTGGTCCAGGTCCAAGTCCTAAATTCGGGTCCAATTCAGTCCAGAGTGCAGCCTAAACGGGCTAGCATGCTTGACCCAGCAAGCCAGCTCAGTTAGGAGGCCTGACCCAGCCAGTAAGTCTAATAGTAAGTTAGGGTTGTGTAAACCCTAAGGCACCACATGGAGAGAGCAAGCAATTGACGACGCGTACATAGAAGCCACAAGCAATAACTGGCCAAGATGCTCAGCCAAACGACCCGGGACTGAACCATCCAAGGATTATCGGCCACAGGAACGATCGAATGACCCGAAAATAATCGGAACGAGGGAAACAACCCCGTTAAGAGCGGAAACAATCACCGACTGTGGGGTATAAAAACAGGTGGGTTAGATATCATGTGGAGTAGGAATTTGTTATTTTCATTATTATTATTATTATCTTACTAACTTTTTTCCTTCTCATTTGTTGTTCTCTTTTATTTTTTTCCATTTGCATCATTTAAAGAGGTGATTGATCCACAAAAAAGTGTCCGTTAAACATAAATAATTTGCATGAATGAACAAAGGGGTTGTAATACAAGAGGTGAAAAACGCAGAGGTCCGACTATGGTGAGGGAAGACTCAGAAGAAAAAGGGGTACAATCTGCAAGGTAATTATGTGTCAGATCTGGTTGGTTATTCATTTATAAGCCTTAAATAGAACAATGTTCAAGAACTACAGAGTAGTTGAAACAGTTGAAAAAATGACCAGAAACAGATATTCTGCCAGTGATATGGTTATTTTATGGCTTCAATTCTATGTCAAGATAGATGAGCCCCTAATTCGAGCCTCAGTACAATTTTGGAATTTGGGGTACAACTGTTTTACATTAAATAAATAAGACATGGTGCCCACAATTGAAGAGTATACTACTTTACTACATTGTGAAGGAATCAAAATGGACCGGGTCTACACCAAGTACATCAAAAGTAAGCCTTTCAAGAATGGGTTGGCAAAGGTTGTAGGGGTAGATGAAAATTGGATAACTGACCGGATTCATCACAAAGGTAAATGAGAGGGAATAACTTGGACCCATATCAAACAATTAATGAAAAATCACCCAAATGAATGAAAGGTGATAGACTTTTTTACACTGGGTCTCTACGACTTGGTCATCTTCCCAAAAACTTTGGGATACATCGAGGCGACTATGGTGGAATTGTTCGAACAACTACCTAAGTGAGTGAACCCTGCGCCAACAATATTAGCTGAAACTTTTTGTTCACTAAATCAATGCAGAAAGACTGAGGAGGAATATTTATAGGGTGTACATAGCTTGTTCAGGTTTGGATCCATAGTCACTTTTGGAAGACTGCCGAGATTTCTTATTGCCGATTCAATACCACTTACTCTTCTTTGGGGGAATTCCTTATACTAAACTGGCAAGAAGACATCCCGAAATAAAAATGGGTAAAGGTATTCACGCACCTTCAAGATAAGGAAACTGTCTAGATATCCCCTTGGTTAACCCATAGTGACATCATTTATCGATGTGGAGACTCAGGAATCATAATGTTGCTTGGATTATGGGGAGGAGTCGGATATTCGTCGCTTTTGGCACTTCGGTAGTACGAGACATGACATTTTGTCCCAACCGCACATGGAATATTTGGATGAAAATTCGTATACCATGAGGATAACTACAAGAAGAAGGTCAAAGATGTAGCCGAGTCATGGAAGAAGATATTCCGTATGGATGTCGTGGCTGCTAAAGACATGCTTACTCCATATTATTTGAAATGGTAGAAGCTAAGGAAGAATGACACCATTCCCGAACTAGATTATGAAGATACTTAGACCATGGAATAACATCTTAAACCAGTTCCCTTCAAATTTGAGATAGCAAAGAAGGAATTCAAAGATGAAAAAAAGGAGCTTAAACAAAGGCTAAGAGAACTTGAGGCTAAAAGATTCCAATGAAAGTTAGATGCCGAAACTCAAAAGGATCGAGCAAACATGATAGAAAAGAAACAGAATAAAGTCTTTTTGAGTTGGAAGATTTGAGAAAGGGGTATCAGAAGCAAGTTAATAACAATTCCAGTCTAAAAAGATCTTTCGAATACTAGAAAGGTGATGCCAAAAGCCTGAACATGAAGTTCAAAGGACAATATGAAAAGGAGATACTGAAATAACATTTAAAGATTTCCCAGAGACGTTTGTTAGAAAGCAAACACCAGAACAAACAGTTGAAGACTAAAGTAGCGAATCTGAAGAAGTATTTTCAAAGACAACAAGAACAGGATGGAAAAACAATAGCTGAGTTAGAGGCCATCATGGACAATTTTAATAAACAAGGAAGTGAGTTTCAGATAGTTCCTTTTTGATGGAAGATTTCAATAGTGTTTTCTTTGGGAGAAAGCTTAGCAAAGGGTGAAAGGCAGAGATATGGTCATTCGAGACTTATTAGAGCAAGTATAGAAAGCGGCACATCACTTGCACAGTTTGGTGAGAGAAACTGGAGTAGTCTGACAAGGTATTCAATCGGTAACAGACGAAGGAAGAAGACTTGTTAACCTGTTAGAAGCTATTTAGGGTCTAGAGGAATTAGTCAAAATCTACCTTTGAGTTGTTTGAGTCTCTTAAAAAATAACACTTTTGTCCCAATAAAGATTATTTACAATAAAAGATGTATTTTTGGATTAGTGCCTCGAAAATTTCATGCATCATGCATTTTTACATAATTTCCATTTTTTATTTTTCTCTTCATTTCTTTACATTCACATTAACTAACAAAAAATGTCTCATATAAAAAGGGAACAAACACTAGACATACCACCCCAGGCATTGGACACACCTCATCCTCACAATACCTATTTAAAGAAGAGGAAGATGGAAGGTAAGATTGCTCAACTCGAAGAGAACATGCTAAGGTTACAAAGGGAGCTTGAAGAAAAAATAAGACAGAATAATCAAAGCTGATGTGATCCAATTCAGCGTCAAAAATGGAATTGCATCTCCAACCTTTCTCAAAAATCAAAGGGAAATTTTCTTTAACTTAATCTTTCTTTATACCATAGTTATGATAATAGCTTACATACATTATATTTATAGTTACGATGATGATATTATGAATGTATGAAGTTATTATTATGAACCACATATTTACATGCTTATATCTTTAAATACTTAGCTTATATTATGCTTTCTTTTGTAGGTACATGTTCGACCACATGATGGGAGCTGACTTAAAGATAGAATGAGAGTCATTGAGCTATGCAAACTTGACTAGGACAACTCCGGGACAGGTCAAGGACATTTTGAGACAAAGTTGTCAGCTGACCTCTGAGCTCATAGCTGACTTGAGCTGGAATTTTGAGCTAGCTAGAGACCTCCTTTCAGCTAGAAAGGTACGCCATCATCTTCACCACACAGAGCACTACAAATATGGTCTAGGTCACATTTTGTGGATTCGTACCTTTTCGCAAAGAGTTACCAATCCGAGAAGTGCCCTTTCATAAGGAGCTGTCCTAAGAATCATCTTCACGTATTTTATCTATGGCCAGCTCATCTTCAGCTCAAACACATGGGAAGTAGCTCAAATAATGATAGGATGCTTCACAAAAATGTTCCCTTTCATAATTAGTTACTGCCCCATTGATGCCATGTCACCGAGATACAAGATGGAAGCCAAATCACACCTAGTTGCTGCTCAACTTCACGCCAAGGATAAGCCACACCATAAGCACCCTATGTTGCCCATGTGAGTGTCTTATGACCAGCCCACACATGTGCTAAGCATGTGGATGAAATGGGTGCCAAAATGAAGAGGGTTCTCTCCATTCGGCGAAACCATCATCTTGCTTCAAGTTGGCGCTAAGATGAAGAGACAAGGGAACCAATCGGCCAAAGACATCTTCCCTCATCCAAGCATCATCTATTTTCGTTTTAAGATATATATATAGCCGAATAGACACCTATTTATTCGACCAAACCTATGCAAGCCTATAAATAGGCTTTGGAATTTCATTTTTAAACAACCCTTTGATAAATTAAACTCTTTGTGAGATTATTCTCTCTTCAAGTTCTTTTTAGAACTATATCGATTAAGTAAGCTTTCATAGTTTGTGGCGTCAAACCCCTTTCATTGATACTTCTAGTTCCTAGTTTATATAACTAGTGGGTCAAAGTCCTTGTTACCATCCCTTATAAAACTTATAAGAAACGGGTCTTTGCTCCTTTATAGCATTGGTTTTTTCTTAGTTTTATAAGATACTATCTAAAACACCACCATATTCCGTTACTTCACACGTACAACATCTTCACCACCATCACCATTCCATCACCGTAAAACCATCCTTCAATTAACAACAAGGCAAACGTCCAATAACATCATTTGTGGCCGAATTCTCTTACATTTGAAGGATAATTCAACATCACTTCCGCAACCTATATTTGACAACATTTCTTTCCATTTCAATTCTTTCCATTTCTATTTCCTTTTTTTTCTTAATTATCCATTTAATTAACCAATTCTTCTTATTTCATGCAGATTACTTTCAATTCAACGTGTAGTATTTGGTGTCTCTCCTAGATCGGGAAACAACAAGGTTGCCAACTTCTCCATTATTGAAGAAGCTTGGTTAGCCTTACATCAAGTGGTATCAGAGCATTGGTGGATTGACAATCAAGTGCTACAACAAAAGCAACAAAAACTGAAAAAGAAAGAAGAAAAACAAAAAGAAAAGACTCATACAACAAATTTGGAGTGCAAAAGAAAGAAAAGAAAAGAAAAACAGAAATTCAAAGAAAGAAGCAAGTTGTAAATTATACTCAAAGAGAAGCATATTACAATCTACCCAACATCAAACTTGAAGGAGGTATCCTTGTTGTTTCTTGTAAAGGAAGATAGTAAGTGTTGCAACTTGAGTTGTAAGTTATCTTCATTTACTTACAATTTCATTTCTTTATTCTTTCATCTTTTCTTATTTCATTACCATATCTTTTTCTTAACCTTTTCTATCCTACCTTATCATAACCATTTCTATTCCTAACCATTCTAAACCGACGCAAAAACTAAAGAAACTTGCTCAATCTTGAGTTAGTTCTTAAAAAGGACCTATAAGAGAGAATCGAGTGGAAAAAGGCATAAGAGAGGGTGAGATCAGAAGGAGGATCAAGAAAAAGCCAAGAATATATCCTCGAGTGCAAACAGGAGTGTGAGTGGAGTGCAATCTGAAATTTTCTTTGGAGTGATCAAGTGAGATTTTATGAGTTTGCTGGTAAGGTTTTTAAATTGTTTTTATTGCACTAACCATGTTTCAAAGCCCTAGAGAAAATGCAGAAACACCAAACTTACAAATGCAACCACTCATTGGCGAAATGATGAGAATGTTTCGTGAAGAGTTTGATGCTCTTCATGAAAAGATAGACCAATGCCAGGATCTACCACCATTACGTAATAATGGATCCCATAGAAGACAACAACCACCACAACCTCTAGAAGAGGATGTTCAAGAAAATTTAGACAATGGAGAACAATTAGCATTCCAAGGCCCTAGACGTGCCATTGTAGATGACAACTTGAGCAATATCAAGATCAAAATTCCTCAATTCTAAGGAAATACTGATTTTGAAGTCTACCTTGAATGAGAAAGCAAAGTGGAACACATTTTTAGTTGCCATAACTATTCCGAGATGAAGAAAGTAAGATTGGTAGCCATGGAGTTCATAGACTATGCTTTAATATGGTGGGATCAACTTACCCTTAATCAAAGAAGGAATTGAGAAAGATCGGTCTCAACTTGGCTTGAAATGAAAGGTATTATGTGGAAACGATTCATTCCTGTTCACTATCACCGTGACTTGTTTCAAAAGTTACGGAATCTTAAACAAGGCCATAGGAGTGTGGAGGACTATTATAAAGAGATAGAAGTTGCAATGATCCCAGTCAACATTGAGGAGGATCGTGAAGCAACTATGGCGAGATTCCTTGCCAGACTTAATCCCAAAATTGCCAATACCTTGGAGTTGTATCATTACATCTAAATGGATGAGATGTTGAAAATGGAAATAAAAATAGAAAGGCAACTAAAGAGGAGACATGCATCTCGCAATATTGCACCCACATCATCCAAATGGAGTCCAAACAACATCAAGAAGCCAACTCCTCGTCCTGTCAAAGAACAAGACGAATCTTCAAAGAATCAACAAGTAAATAAAGACTTCAACCGAGGAAAGCAAACTACTGAATGTTCAAGAGACATTAGATGCTTTAAATGTCTTGGGAGGGGCCAAGTATCTACACAATGCCCTAACCAGAACACCATGCTTTTACTTGGAAATGGTAAAATATAATCTGAATCAGAGGAAGAACAAGAGGCACCTATTGAAGTCAATGAAGAAATCACTCTTGCAGATCCCGTTGATCAATGAGAAGCTTTGGTAATTAAAAGAAGTTTGAACATTCAAGCCTCGGAAGATAATGCACAGCGAGAGAATATTTTTCATACCCGATGCAATGTGAATGAAAAAGTATGTTTTGTTATTATAGATGGTGGAAGTTGTACTAATGTGGCCATTACAATAATGATGGAAAAGATGGGTTTAAAAACAATGAAGCACCTGAAGCCATATAAGTTGCAGTGGCTAAATGAATGAGGAGAACTCAATGTTAGCAAACAGGTGTTAGTTTCATTTTCCATTGGCAAATACAAAAATGAGGTTATGTGTGATGTTATCCCTATGCACACTAGCCATCTACTTCTTGGAAGGCCATGGCAATACGATAAAAGGACTATTCATGATTGTTTTACCAATCAATACTCGTTCAGCCATAAAGGGAAAAAGATTATCCTTACTCCTTTAACGTCTAAAAAAGTCCAGAATGATCAAGCCAAAATGAAGCAAATTGTTGAGGCTATAAGGAAAGGAAAAGTAACTACCATGGAGGAAACTGATTCGAGAACTAGCACTTATTCTTCAAAGTGGATTATTCGAGAATGACTATTGAAAGAATACAAGGTTAAAGATGATTATTCTAACTTTGAACATGTAGATTTTTTCTTTGACTTGCAGGATGTACCAAGAGACGCCATTTGCCAAAAGGAAGGGTTAGAAGATGTGACCTTTGGAAATCCAAAAGATATATCCATTGAGTAGCAAAAGGACACATTTTTTCATTCAAAGAACGTGTCTTTGTAAGAACCAATGGATGTGACCCATGAGGATTCAATGATCATGCCTATTGGAGTATTAAGAGACATCACTTTTGGGAAATCAAGGGACCTAAACGTTCAAAGAAAAATTACATGGACATATCTCACTCAAGAGCCTATTGAAGGGATCCTAATTTCTGACGAAACAACAACTATGAAATGGAGGAACATTGAAAAGAAACCACCCTTTGATTTAAGGACAAATCGCTTTAAAGAAAGGGGATGATGTGATCCAATTCAGCGTCAAAAATGGAATTGCATCTCCAACTTTTCTCAAAAATCAAAGGGAGATTTTCTTTAACCTAATCTTTCTTTATATCATAGTTATGATAATAGCTTACATACATTATATTTATAGTTATGATGATGATATTATGAATGTATGAAGTTATTATTATGAACCATATATTTACATGATTATATCTTTAAATACTTTGCTTATATTATGCTTTCTTTTGTAGGTACATGTTTGGCCACTTGATGGGAGCTGACTTAAAGATAGCATGGGAGTCATTGAGCTAAGGAAACTTGACTAGGACAACTCCGGGACAACTCAAGGACATTTTGAGATAAAGTTGTCAGCTGACCTCCGAGCTCATAACTGACTTGAGATGGACTTTTGAGCTAGCTAGAGACCTCCTTTCAACTGGAAAGTTGCGCCATCATCTTCACCACACAGAGCACTACAAATATGGTCTAGGTCGAATTTTGTGGATTTGTACCTTTTCGCGAAGAGTTGCCAATCTGAGAAGTGCCCGTTCACAAGGAGGTGTCCTAAGACTCATCTTCATGTATTTCATCTATGGTTAGCTCATCTTCAGCTCAAACATATGGGAAATAGCTCAAATGATGAAAGGATGCTTCACACAAATGTGCCCTTTCATAATTAGTTGCTGCCCCATTGATGCCTTGTCACCGAGATACAAGATGGAAGCCAAATAACACCTAGTTGCTGCTCAACTTCATGCCAAGGAGAAGCCACACCATAAGCACCCTATGCTGCACATGTGAGTGTATTATGACCAACCCACACATGTGCTAAGCATGTGGATGAAATGGGTGCCAAAATAAAGAGGGTTCTCTCTATTCGGCCAAACCATCATCTTGCTTCAAGTTGGCGCCAAGATGAAGAGATAAGGGAACCATTCGGCCAAAGACATCTCCCCTCATCCAAGAATCATCTATTTTCGTTTTAAGACATGTATCTAGCCGAATAGACACCTATTTATTCAGCCAAACCTATGAAAGCATATAAATAGGCTTTGGCATTTCATTTGTAGACACCCTTTGATAAATTAAACTCTTTGTGAGATTATTCTCTCTTCAAGTTCTTTTTAGAACTATATCGATTAAGCAATCTTTCATAGTTTGTGGTGTCAAACCCCTTTCATTGACACTTCTGGTTCATAGTTTATATAAATAGTGGGTTAAAGTCATTGCTACCACCCCTTATAAAACTTATAAGAAACGGGTCTTTGCTCATTTATAACATTGGTTCCTTCTTAGTTTTATAAGATACTATCTAAACCACCACCATATTCCATTACTTCACGCCTACAATATCTTCACTACCATCACCATTCCATCAGCATAAAACCATCCTTCAATTGACAACAAGGCAAACGTCCAACAACATCATTGGTGGCCGAATTCTCTTGCATTTAAAGGATAATTCAACATCACTTCCGCAACCTATCTTTGACAACATTTCTTTCCATTTCAAATCTTTCCATTTCTATTTCCTTCTTTTTCTTAATTATCCATTTAATTAACCAATTCTTCTTATTTCATGTAGATTACTTTCAATTCAACGTGTAGCTTTTGATGTCTCTCCTAGATCGGGAAATAACAAGGTTGCCAACTTCTCCATTATTGAAGAACCCTGGTTAGCCTTACATCAAAAGCACTCTGGAATCAATCACTAAGAGCCAAGAGTCTTTGGTTGATCAATTATTCACAAAGTTATCTAGCTTGAATGAGGCAAGTACTCCCGGGGTAGGGACATCGGAAGGAGTAATTGTGCCACCTACCCCGTAGGTGGTTATCTCACCAGGACATCGAGGCGACTTATCCTATGTGAAAGCACAAGCCTCGTATCCTGTAAAAGTATAGACTTCTGTATCCAATCATCAGAATAATCCGAATGACTACCATATACCGGATTTTGATAAAGACGACAAGGCAAAGATAATGGAGAAAAAAATTAAGTAGTTGGAAGACCCGATGAAGACAGTTAAAGGGGACAGTGACTATTATGGAGTTAAGCCTAGTCGAAGATTTGATTCTTCCTCCAAAATTTAAAGTCATAGACTTCGAAAAGTTCGATGGGAACAATTGCCCTTCAACTCACATTACAATATTCTATCGAAAGATGACATGATACGTAGGAAATAACCAACTCCTGATTCAATGCTTCCATGAGAGTTTGGTCGGTTCAGCTATCAGGTGGTATAATCAGCTGAACCGCTTGCACATTCGGACATGGAAAGATCTCAGCAAGTCATTATTGGAATAATAGAAGAATCCAAACGATATGAGGATGGATCGTGTTATGCTACAGGGCATGGAAAAAACATAACAAAAGTTTTTGATAGTATGCACAGTGATGGAAGGATTTAACAGTGCATGTTCATCCACCCTTGGATTAAAAAGAGATAAGGAAGCTCTTTGTACATACCTTAAAGGCTCCATACTTTGGACATTTGGTTGTAATTATGTCCAAAAACTTCTTCAATTTGGTTATGGCCGGAGAGATGGTTGAAATTCCAGTTAAACAAGGGAAAATTGAAAGAGACGATTCTAGCAGAAGACCTCCTATAAAGAAAAAAGAATGAGAGATCAACAACATCAATGCTTTCAACACTAGCAAAGGTGTTACGAACACCAACTCAAAACCAACTGTATATGTACCGTCAGGTACTTCTAAAGAAGACTCATGGGAACAAAAGAAAGAAAGAGAGAACATTTTGATCATATTCCCATGACTTATAAATGTGGTGTCACCTCTATCAACAACTCTATTAACATCTCTTTGACACACACGTGGTGTCACCTTATCCAGTGAAGCCTTTAAAGCCCTCATACCCCAAGTGGTATGATGGAAATACACATTGTGAATATCATGGTAGAGTTTCGGGACATGCCATCGCGAACTGCCTCACCTTCAAAAGAATCGTGCAACAAATGCGCAATAGGAACTTGATTCATTTCAATAATTTAGACTCACCAAACGCTGTATAGAACCCTCTGCCTAGCCACCAAGAAAGCTGAGTTAATTCAATCATTAAGGAAAGAAGCAAGAGGGTCAAAGCAAGCGTTTCTGAAATAAAGTCTCCCCTAGCCTGGGTATGGAGGTAGATGGTAAAAGTAGGATTTCTTGCATCACATTCTGACACACCAGAATGTGAAGATGGTAACAATTGTTGTTATCACAATCAATAAGGACATGATGTGCAAGAATGTTCGAAATTTAAAGCTTTGATCCAACTCATGATGAATAGGAAGAAGCTAAAATTCTATAAGCAAGTTAAGAATGCTCTAGAAGCTGATATTTGTGCGACTAGAGATTCATCTGAAACAAGTTATGTCACAGGTCGTCCTTTGGTATTCACACCCAAAGTTAAAGCAACAGATAAAGCACTAGGAAAATGTGGTGATATTGGCACCAAGACCTTTTCCTTACAAAGATAACAAACAAGTTCCTTGAAAGTATGGATGTCAAATAAGAACTTTGAAGGAAGAATTCAACGAAGTGGAGCATACTGTTGGGAAATATTACTCCCAAAAGTCTAACTTATCCTAGAAACCACTTGAACCATTCAAAGAGGACATTAGCCAATAAAGGAAGAAGATGATGTGGAGTTTCTAAAATTTGTAAAACGCAGTGAAAACAACATCGTGGAACAATTATATAGCATGTCAACACGTATTTAAATATTGAACCTTTTGCTTAGTTTGGAGGCACACAGGGAGGCACTCCTGAAGGTCATAAATCAGATATTTATACCAAAAGACATACCAAACAACAAGATGGATCAACTAGTTAACAACATCCAAGCTGATAATCTCATCTCATTTTCTGATGATGAGATTCCATCTGGAGGAAGAGGTCGAGCTAAGGCATTACACATCACCACTCATTGTAAGGGGCACGCCTTGCCAAGT
This sequence comes from Hibiscus syriacus, assembly GCF_006381635.1. Taxonomy (NCBI): domain Eukaryota; kingdom Viridiplantae; phylum Streptophyta; class Magnoliopsida; order Malvales; family Malvaceae; genus Hibiscus; species Hibiscus syriacus. The sequence continues at coordinate 490,068 of NW_024062571.1, read as the reverse complement.
GTGTTAATTGACAATGGCTATGCCCTTAATGTGATGCCTTTGGTTACTCTGAAAAGGATACAAATTGATACTCCCCATATGAGAACATGATAGAGTGTGGTTCGAGCATTCGATTAGACAAAAAGATAAGTACTCGGCAAAATTGAGGTATCGTTGACCATCGAACTTGCCACTTATAATATATAGTTCATGTGATGGACATTATGGCATCTTACAACTGCCTTCTGGGAAGGCCGTGGATCCATTAAGTTGGGTTAGTACCATCAACACTGCACTAGAAAGTCAAGTTTGTAATCGACGGAACTCTGATAATCATTAATACAGAAGAGGATATAGTGGCAAGTGTGACCACTGACGCCCCTTACATATATATAAATGAGGAAGCTTTAGAGTGTTCATTCTGCTCTTTAGGAGTTGTTAATGCCACATTTGTGGATGAAGGGGAAAGATTTCCAAACCCAAACTCTCTGAATGCACCAAAATGGAAATCAAACAAACTTTGGGAAGATGTGCGAATATAGAAAGAGGTTTTGGGAGTTCTTTGCAAGGAATACTGAGACCCATCTTGATACAAGCACACCCTACTCCACTTGGTGAGGTAAGACTTGCACTTTGATTATAGGACCTAAGAAGGTAGCAAGTGTTCCTGAAATAAGAAGGCTTTAAAGAAAACGTTTAAATATGAATGAGTAAGATGGTAAGATAGAAATAACAACGAATAGATGAAGATGATAATATTTTTTTAAAAGGATTTAAAGAAGTATTTATATATGGAACAAAGTTATGGTGATGGAAGAAATAAGTATGGAAATGGCATTGAAGATTGAAGATAGTATCTCAAGAAACAAAGGAATCAAACTAAGCTATATTAAGGCTTAACCCTAAAGCTTATAGAAACTTAAGGGATGGTGTTTAAGGAATTTGACCCTTTTGGTATATTAAACAAAAAGAACCAAAAGTAGCAGGACAAAGTTGGTTTCTTTACAAAATGAAAGCTAAACTATTTATAGGCCTAAGGACTCCTATGATACACATACAAGCTTTAATGAGTGAACATTCATGGATGAATGTTCATACTTTAAGTAGATACAAAGAATGGGTTAGGAGAATAAATTTGATGAATGGATGTTCATCTTTTAATGGAATGCATCATTTGGCCGAATTCATCCCACCTTATGTGAACTTGTTGATTTGCCTTCTATGGATGAATGTTCATGAATGTATCTTGGCTGAAATTCTTCCCCCTTGTGTGAACATGACTATTTGGCTTCTTGCATGAATATGCATAAATGGATGAACTTAAAAGCCTTTGAATGAATCCTTGAACCTCCTCACAAATGTGCTGATTCATTTTAATATTATTTTCTCGTCCATGTATGTCTTCATTAATTCCTCCCATGTATCAGTCCTTTAAAGGAGATGAATGATTGCAAATCCCGTATTTATTTCCAGCCTGCACTGTCTTCAGTAATCTGGGCATATCTTGAGTCCCAATATTAGATTGATATGATTCAAAGTGCGTTTGAAAGCTAAGAGATAGGGGATTAAATGTTACGAAGACTTAATCACCCAAAGATTCTTGAAACATGTTCAAAAGTTAAGATCAATCTGAATAACGTATATTGTCCATTGGATTGCCTTGAATGTACCTTGCACTAAATACAAAATGTATATAAGTTAAAATGCTCAAGGTAATAAATAAGTAATAAGTAACATTCTAATGTAACACATGATTCCATGGCAAATATAATAATGGAATGGATATGATAACATAAGTAAGGAATGTGTAACATATGCATGAAACAAGCTAATTAAAGATGTGACATGCATGAATATCATATAGGATGCAAACATAAGACAATATATGAATATTAAATCATAGTTTAGAATGTCAAAGCATGCTTATAACACATATAAAGCATAAATGAATAAATAAGTAATAAAATAAGGTAACACTCCCTTAGAATTAGCAAGGTAGAACGTCCATGAAATGATTATGTGTTGAAGAAGTTTGGCCCTTGGTATGATCACATTATCCCCCTTCTTTAGAGCGATTTGTCCTCAAATCAAAGGCTTCTATCATTGATTGAGCCATTGGTGTAAGAAAGGATGAATGAAAATCATTATGCCTTTTAGGGTAATGCTCTTTTCTTTTCATTGAATTGATGATCACAAGCAAGAGCCCTTCCACGTAAATTATTCAATGTGCTACAAAATAGAAAAAAGTTAGAACATGAAACATCATTAACAATGTGAATGAACATACAAGATTCATTAAGGTTCATGAATGGAATTTGGTTCATTAAAACTTCCCTTTCATAAGGTTCATTGGATCTTCAATATGAAGTGAATGTACTTCGAATATCAAAGAGCACATGCTTTGGAATACCAAATGTTACGACCTTTGGAACTTTAATGGACAAATGTGATTCATCAATTTGCAATGATATGGCCTTTGGAATAACCAACAAATTTAATGAAAGAATATGAAGAAATATTGATTAGTGGAAAGTAAAACTTCATTCTCCTCACATTCTTTTCTCTCATGCTCATGTTTGTTTCAAATTCTCTCTTCAATCTCACTCTCATGTTTTAAAACAAACTCATCTTCACTCTCAATGATCTTACTCTCATTTTTGATTACTCCAATGACATTCTGTCGTCAAATCATACTCTCATTTTCAACTCCAAATATCTTGGTTTTCTCTCGAAGTTCTTCAATGTTTTTCTTCAGTTGAGTTTGGTAATCATGCACTTGATTTGGCAACATTGGCACTAAGGTGATCTTCTTTTCATTATGGATGAATGAGAAGTGATTGGTGAAGCAATTATGTGTTGCTCGTTTATCAAATTCCCAAGGCCGACTGAAAAGAAGATGGCTTGAATTCATGGGAACAACATCACATAATACTTCATCTTTGTATCTTCCTATTGAGAATGGTATAACTACTTGTTTAGTGACCTTCAACTCTTCTTCGTCGTTTAACCATTGCAATTCCTATGGGCTGGAATGTTTGATCATTGTAAGCCCCAACCTTTCTACCATATATGTGCTAGCAAGGTTAGCACAACTTCCACTATCAATGGCTACAAGACATACTTTACCATTTACATGGTAAATAGTATGAAATGCATTCTCTCTTTGCTGAATGTTTTCAATTGCTTGGGAAGAGGAAAGATCAAGTAACATTATTAGTGAAAAAAAATTGAAATGTGAAAAATAGGACCTTACCAAATTTCACACAACAAAACCTCACCGTCACTCCCAAACAAATTGTGATGTCACTCCACTCAAGCACTCGTGTTTCACTCGGGAATATGTTTTTGGCTTTGGTAATTACCCTTCAGATCTCACACGCTCTTTATGCATTTTCCACTATTTTCTCTCTTTTTAAGTTCTAAAAAAACTAACTCAAGATCTTCAAATGAAGTTCTTAGGCATTTTCTACAAAATGATGTTAGGTAGGAAAAAAAACAAATAGATGGTAAAAGGTTGGCTTAAGAAGAAAGGAAAGGGGTTCTTATGACAAGACACTAACAACCTTCCCTAGCCACAATCAAAGTGTTAAAAACAACTTTAGGCTTGTTGGCACTTGTTGATGTATGAAATAACCTTTTCTTTTAACTTTACTTTGATTTTGTCTTTCCTTTTTCTTTATTTTTCAACGTTTCTTCAAAGATATTTGAATTGCACTTCTTTTTCCATTTAGTTTTGCTTGTTTTGTTGAATCAACACTTCACAACTTGCTTGCTTCCACCTTAGCTCTAATTACCATATGATACAAGCACACCTACTCCACTTGGTGAGGTAAGACTTGCACTTTAATTGTAGGACCTTGATCGCTTGTAAATGTATATGCTAAGGCAAGCTAACCTATGCAAGTATACACAATCGATGGAAGTAATATAGGAGTGACTGAGTATCGTCTCCACATGGATTGGATTAGAAATATCTTTTCACCACAACTAGAACTAATGCCACAAATTAATCCTATTAAGTATTAAATCTAAAAACTAATATTAAGAAGCTAAGAATAATGATTCAATGATTGCAGACAAGTGTAGTCGAGACAAAGAAAATATGTAGACATATAAAACAAAACAAGTATTGGATTAAATATAATGCAAACAACCTCATATATTCATACGTGTCACACAGCACTGATGCTAAACTATTGTCTCGACAACAATTATTTTAAGCCCATAATGAATTATTATGACTCACTAAACGACCAGATAGGTTTACTAGGTATTCTTAGACGGTTGTTATTGCAATACCTCTTGGTGTTAACTATAGACGTTATCTTAACCTACTATAGCCTTTATCCCTTTTAGTCGTTTGAAATTCACTCCTTATCTCTAAGGTAGACAAGTTAGAACTTCACTATCCCAGATTCATTCCTTTGCTCACGTTGATCTCTCTTAATTCTCTTGAATTTAAGAATCACTTTCTAAACAAAATGCTATCTGTCGATGCTCTTACAATGCCCAGACATGTTTTACCAAAACCCCAGGCGATCTATCAATGCTCTTACAGTGTTAAGGAAAAATATTTAAACTACGAGAAAAACAATCATAAGCAAACATAATTCATCATTCATAAACATAAAAAATATTGTTCAGGCAAAAAAGTTTAACACCAAGTAAATGATTCATGATGTTATCAAAGATCGTCCAAGATTAAAATCGTTTAATACAACCCCAAATAGAATTAGAGTTTAGGAACAAAGGAAGAAGGACTCCCAAAACTGGGGCTCTGTCATGACAATCCTAATCAGCACCACGCCTGTCTTGGTGATCACCCTCTCTCGACGCCTGATCATCCCTCTACTATCGTCTGACTATGGAGGACACCAAGGAAGACTAGGGGTAGACGGAGGGAAAGCACTGCAGCTCATTGCTCACGCCTGAGGTAAATCTCTTCTTTCTTCTTCCTTCCTCTCTCTTTTTACGACTACGACTAGTAATTATAAGGAGAATCTCCTAGGGCTTTGCATGCTTTTGGAGTTTCCTTAATTAGCCATTATTAATTTCCCAAACTTAAAAAGGAAATGCAACTGGCGGCTGTCAAAATAATCAAGGCTTGCTTGCACGTGAAGTAGGTCATCCAGCTGACATGTGACATAGGCGGTTTCGCCACATGTGCTTAAGACTTCTTCAGATAAATCTTGCCTCGGCGATATAAATCTGCTCCTCACGTTCTCATCTGCTCCATTGGCCTCTGCAACTTTTCATTACACGACTGAAATGTTCTTCCTCTTTAGAGTTTCTGCATAAACACAACTCAAACAACCCCTTCTCCTCAGCAGCATCATTTACGCCAAATAAATCTTGCTTAGGCTGTAACACCCATAACCCGTATAATTATACCTATACAGATTATAGATGTCACTTGAATTTTGTAAAACCATTCCAAATTCGAAAGCGATTTAAAATTTATTTTCTTAAAATGGTAAATGATATTATAAAAATTTCATATCATATAAATCATGTTTCGTTGTAACCAATTTAATTCAAAAGTATTTTTATGAATAGTGAAAAGTACCTGTGAACAGTGGGGGAATCGGTTCCCTGTATGGGGAATCGGTACCCCATAAGTAATCAAGAAATTTTCCTTAAAACGTGGTTACTGTTCATTGATACAATTACTGCTATAGTAACTTCCGAAAATTACATATAAAACTCAGAAAAATTAACCTTTCATCACTATCAAGTTACCAATTGGTTTCCAAATTAATTCAACAAAACAAATTTAACATTATCAAATTACATGCCACTATCTACATCAAATTCCATAATAGGATATCTTACTGATGTTGAAATATACCTCTCGATGCTTGATGTCGTTCTAAACACTTTACTACTGGCTTTTTACCTACGTGAAAATCATCACACGCTAAGTATATACTTAGTGAGGCAATCAAAACAATAACAGTGCAATACAACTCATGCATGAATTTCAATTTCAAATCAAATGCCATAAAACCATGCTAATAGCATATCCAATATTTTACCAAGATAAAATACCATAACTGAATATAAAAATATTCTTTCCAATATGCTTGCCATTCATTCCATAAACTCATAAGCTTATTTGCATAACTTACCATTTATTAACCAATATACCATAAACCATATACAATAGCCCAATATAAAACCCCGAGAACCCTAGGTACACGAGTCAACTATAAGCACTGTAGTGCTATCCCGTATGACACATAAGGTCGTGTCCACCATCTGTACTAGGTATCCTTAAGTATAGTTCTGTATGGCTCATAAGGTCGTACCCACCATATACACTAGGTATCCTTTAGTGTATCCCGTATACAGCCTACTGCTGGACTCTATGGCATGCAAACTATACCCTGTCCCTCAATGACTTACTTGGGCATACAGTCTATTTTATTTGATCCATCGATGGCAAAGTATATTATCGATATTTAACAATGGGGTAGTTCATACCCAAAATTAACATTCATGATAAAATATCACATTTTCTAAAATCAATGCATTATAATTTCATACTCTGACATATCAATGTCAATTTATAAAAATATGGTATAATATCATGCTGATAAAACAAGGTTGACTTATCGCAAGTGTTCCTGATGATGTATAAAACATTCATGTATAATTTCACACATGTATTGCACTCACCTTGACACTTTATCATTTTCTGAATATGTGTGCCTCACTATTGTCCATAATAAACCCACTTGACTTGCTTCAATCGCAAATCAATCATAATATGTATAATTCACAAATTCATAGTAATACACATGTTATTATTATACTAACATAAACATGTCCCAAAATAACACCATAATATCTTTTATACTCATTATCTATCAAAATACTTAACTCTTAATAATTCCTTTTAACCTTGGAACCAATTTACATAAAATGTTCCTTCACGATTTTATCACTTAGATTCTTAATACCAATAATTCTAGCATAGTACATCAATTATATAACACTTACACAATAACCCATCAATTTTCCATAATCAGATAACTCGTACTACCTTTAAAGAATCAGTATTATGTATTGATATACACACTGGAATTTAATTCTGTTTATTCCTTTGAAACCTATACTCGAATACAAATCTATACATATAAAGCACTCCTTCTAATTCTTTATGTACAATTTATGGTGAATTTTCAAAGTTGACCAACAGAATCTGTTTTGTAGAACCTGTTGTCCGATTTTTCTGACCTTTCCTTGATTAAAAATCCATATCTTTTTGTATACACCTTGAAATTGATCCTCGTTTGTTTTAAAAGAAACTAGATCGATATATGAACACAGATATATAAAAATAACCTCGAAATTAGTTTTATATATCATTTCTACTGAATTTTCGAACCTACTGTCAGATTCAAAATCCAAATTGTTTTCTTTAACTTCATTCTTAGGTTCTTCATCAATTCTTACAACCAATTCTTTAAAATCACTTAACTCTTCAAAACCCATAAAACACAAGAATCAAAATCCCATTCATCAACTAAATATGAAATTGAACATGAAACCATAGTAATATTTATGTCAAAATGTAGAGAATTGATCGTAGAATATTTTTCCTAATCACACTAAAGTCTAATTCTCAACAAGATTGCTTCAAAATTCAAAACAAGAATACCTACCTTGCAAGCTTGGGGGTGTCGGTCTTGGATGAAGAAGAAGCTGAAATTGCTCTTACATGATTGATAATTTATGATATAATAGGTCTAACACATGGCAATATATAGTATGATGGCATTTTTTTTATTCAATCCAATAGGAATTTCCATCTTTGCCATTAATGAATCTCCATAATCACCATAAAACCAAGCCATCTGATCCTTATCATATTACAAAGTCAAATATAAATTAATTTGACTTTGACCTACGAAAATGCCATGAAATTTTCAAAACTTGCGTTTTAGTCACTAAATTCCACTGTTTCGGATAAATCTGAAAAATTGTATATTACCAAACCAAATTTCTTTGATCCAAAATATTAATATAATATTTCTAACCATTTTATAACATCCTTCAAATTTTGGTAAAATTCCAATTCGATTTGAAATTATCGATTCCTTACCGGCTTTAACCCTTTCTAATTTTTCTTTACTAAAATTCCTAATCCAAAAATATGATTTCTATAAAGCTTCACTCTCAAGAGTAAACCATCTATTTATGGAATAAAATTCTTTTTAAAGAAATTATAACTTAATTCCCTAAACTTTTTCCCAATTTTCTACTTTGGCCATCAAACTATCCAAGTTTTTATTTTGGTCATTGTCTAAATTTTTGTGGTATTACAATTCTCCCCTCCTTAAGAAAATTCGTCCTCAAATTTTAAAACTTTCTAAGAAAACCGTAACTCCCCTTTTATAAGGATTACACTTTCTATTACAAATTTGTAACCCTAATTTAGGGTTATACGAACTAGTAAAACATACTTTCATCTTATGAGAAAACCTCTTCTGTGAACTTCTTGAATTCTGATTTTTCCTCATTACTTTGGGAATTTTGTAAAGATCGTGCAAATCATTAGATTTTGAACCTGAATAATCCAAAACTTCAACATGATATGAAGATGTGTAGATATTTTTTTTCTTCATATTATCCTCTCTTTCCCAAATAAAGACTTCAACATTCTGATTTTGCTAAATCACTTTGACTAGAGAAATCATCCTGTTATACAGTTCTTTGATTTCTTGAGCTAATATCCGAACTGGTTCTTCTTTATAAGTCAAATCTGGTCGGATCTTAATTTCCTCTAAAGCAATTACATGTGAAAGATCCATTCGATACTTTATAAGCATCGACACATGAAATACACTATGTAATTTGTCCAACTCTGGATCTCAATTACCTCCATAAATAATCTTAACTTATAAGCCATCAGTCTAACTCTTTTTAATATCTCATAAAGTCTAATGAATCTTTGACTTAGTTTTCCTGTGCGTTCTGGACTCAAAATCTTTTCCATGATGATACCTTAAGAAAAACTTTATCACCTTCATGAAATTCAATCTCCTTTCACTTCAAGCCTGCATAAGACTTTTGTTGTTCAAATGCCATCTTGAGATTTTCTTGAATTATCTTTACTTTATCCTCAACCTCTTTCATTAAATCTGGGCCAACAAGATTTCGATCTTTTAACTCGAACCAATTTAATGGTGTTCGACATCTTCTCCAATATAAAGCTTCATACGGATCCATCTTGTTACTCAATTGATAACTGTTATTGTAGGAAAATTCTGCTAAAAATAAATACTTTTCTTTTCTCATGATTTCTTGGAATCAATCACACATGCATTCTGCATATCTTCTAATATCTGAATAGTACTTTTTGACTTACCATCCGTCTATGGATGAAAGGTCGTACTAAAACTCAATCAAGTACTCAAAACTTTATGCATATATTTCCATAATCTTAAAGTGAACCTTGGATACCTGTCTGATATAATTGATATTAGTATGCCATGTAGTTGAACTATCTCTTTGATATATAAATCTATATAGTTATCCAATGCATAGTCCATTTGCATTGAAATGAAATGTGCCAATTTAATTAACCGGTCACTATAACCCAAATGGAATCCTTTTTATTTGATGTAAAAGTAACCCTGTAACAATATCCATACTGACTCTTTTACCACTTCCACTCTGGATTAGAAATCAGTTGTAATAATTAGGAAAGCACTTTATGCTAAGCTTTTACTTGTTGACATGTCAAACATGTAGTAACAAACTTAGAAGTGTTTCTTTTCATACCCAACCATCAAAATGACGCTTTACATCCTGATACATTATGTTCTTAATTCTATCATTGATTGAGCCATTGGTGTAAGAAAGGATGAATGAAGATCATTATGCCTTTTAGGGTAATTCTCTTTTCTTTTCATTGAATTTATGATCACAAGTAAGAGCCCTTCCATGTAAATTATTCAATGTGCTGCAAAATAGAAAAAGTTAGAACATGAAACATCATTAACAATGTGAATGAACATACAAGATTCATTAAGGTCCATGAATGGAATTTGGTTCGTTAAAACTTCCCTTTCATAAGGTTCATTGGATCTTCAATATGAAGTGAATGTACTTCGAATATCAAAGAGCACATGCTTTGGAATACCAAATCAAATGTTACGACCTTTGGAACTTTAATGGACAAATGTGATTCATCAATTTGCAATGATATGGCCTTTGGAATAACCAACAAATTTAATGAAAGAATATGAAGAAAAGATTGATTAGTAGAAAGTAAAACTTCATTCTCCTCACATTCGTTTCTCTCATGCTCATGTTTGTTTCGAATTCTCTCTTCAATCTCACTCTCATGTTTTAAAACACACTCATCTTCACTCTCAATGATCTTACTCTCATTTTTGATTACTCCAATGACATTCTCTCGTCAAATCATACTCTCATTTTCAACTCCAAATATCTTGGTTTTCTCTCGAAGTTCTTCAATGTTTTTCTTCAGTTGAGTTTGGTAATCATGCACTTGATTTGGCAAAATTGGCACTAAGGTGATCTTCTTTTCATTATGGATGAATGAGAAGTGATTGGTGAAGCAATTATGTGTTGCTCATTTATCAAATTCCCAAGGCCGACTGACTGAAAAGAAGATTGCTTGAATTCATGGGAAGAACATCACACAATACTTCATCTTTGTATCTTCCTATTGAGAATGGTATAACTACTTGTTTAGTGACCTTCAACTCTTCTTCGTCGTTTAACCATTGCAATTCCTATGGGCTGGAATGTTTAATCATTGTAAGCCCCAACCTTTCTACCATATATGTGCTAGCAAGGTTAGCACAACTTCCACTATCAATGGCTACAAGACATACTTTACCATTTACATGGTAAATAGTATGAAATGCATTCTCTCTTTGCTGAATGTTTTCAATTTCTTAGGAAGAGGAAAGATCAAGTAACATTATTAGTGAAAAAAATTTGAAATGTGAAAAATAGGACCTTACCAAATTTCACACAACAAAACCTCACCGTCACTCCCAAACAAATTGTGATGTCACTCCACTCAAGCACTTGTGTTTCACTCGGGAATATGTTTTTGGCTTTGGTAATTCCCCTTCAGATCTCACACACTCTTTATGCATTTTTCCACTATTTTCTCTCTTTTTAAGTTCTAAAAAAACTAACTCAAGATCTTCAAATGAAGTTCTTAGGAATTTGCTACAAAAATGATGTTAGGTAGGGAAAAAAACAAATAGATGGTAAAAGGTTGGCTTAAGAAGAAAGGAAAGGGGTTCTTACGACAAGACACTAACAACCTTCCCTAGCCACAATCAAAGTGTTGAAAACAACTTTAGGCTTGTTGGCACTTGTTGATGTATGAAATAACCTTTTCTTTTAACTTTACTTTGATTTTGTCTTTCCTTTTTCTTTATTTTTGCACGTTTCTTCAAAGATTTTTGAATTGCACTTGTTTTTCCATTTAGTTTTGCTTGTTTTGTTGAATCAACACTTCACAACTTGCTTGCTTCCACCTTAGCTCTAATTACCATATGATACAAGCACACCTACTCCACTTGGTGAGGTAAGACTTGCACTTTAATTGTAGGACCTTGATCCCTTGTAAATGTATATGCTAAGGCAAGCTAACCTATGCAAGTATACACAATCGATGCAAGTAATATAGGAGTGACTGAGTATCGTCTCCACATGGATTGGATTAGAAATATCTTTTCACCACAACTAGAACTAATGCCACAAATTAATCCTATTAAGTATTAAAGCTAAAAACTAATATTAAGAAGCTAAGAATAATGATTCAATGATTGCAGACAAGTGTAGTCGAGACAAAGAAAATATGTAGACATATAAAACAAAACAAGTATTGGATTAAATATAATGCAAACAACCTCACATATTCAGACGTGTCACAGAGCACTGATGTTAAACTATTATCTCGACAACAATTATTTTAAGACCATAATGAATTATTATGACTCACTAAACTGCCTGACAGGTATACTAGGTATTCTTAGACGGTTGTTATGGCAATACCTCTCGGTGTTAACTATAGACGTTATCTTAACCTACTATAGCCTTTATCCCTTTTAGTCGTTTGAAATTCACTCCTTATCTCTAAGGTATACAAGTTAGAAACTTCACTATCCCAGATTCATTCCTTTGCTCGCGTTGATCTCTCTTAATTCTCTTGAATTTAAGAATCACTTTCTAAACAAAAGGCTATCTCTCGATGCTCTTACAATGCCCAGACATGTTTTACCGAAACCCCAGGCGATCTATCAATGCTCTTACAGTGTTAAGGAAAAATATTTAAACTACGAGAAAAACAATCATAAGAAAACATAATTCATCATTCATAAACATAAAAAATATTGTTCAGGCAAAAACGTTTAACACCAAGTAAACCATTCATGATGTTATCAAAGATCGTCCAAGATTAAAATCGTTTAATACAACCCCAAATAGAATTAGAGTTTAGGAACAAAGGAAGAAGGACTCCCAAAACTGGGGCTCTGTCACGACAATCCTAATCAGCAGCACGCCTGCCTTGGTGATCACCCTCTCTCGAGGCCTGATCATCCCTCTGCTATCGTCTGGCTATGGAGGACACCAAAGAAGACTGGGGGTAGACGGAGGGAAAGCACTGCAGCTCCTTGCTCACGCCTGAGGTAAATCTCTTCTTTCTTCTTCCTTCCTCTCTCTTTTTACGACTACGGCTGGTAATTATAAGGAGAATCTCCTAGGGCTTTGTATGCTTTTGGAGTTTCCTTAATTAGCCATTATTAATTTCCCAAACTTAAAAAGGAAATGCAACTGGCGGCTGTCAAAATAATCAAGGCTTGCTTGCACGTGAAGTAGGTCATCCAGCTGACATGTGACATAGGCGGTTTCGCCATATGTGCTTAAGACTTCTTCAGATAAATCTTGCCTCGGCGATATAAATATGCTCCTCATGTTCTCATCTGCTCCATTGGCCTCTGTAACTTTTCATTGCACGACTGAAATGTTCTTCCTCTTTAGAGTTTCTGCATAAACACAACTCAAACAACCCCTTCTCCTCAACAGCATCAGTTAAGCCAAATAAATCTTGCTTAGGCTGTAACACCCATAACCCGTATAATTATACCTATATAGATTATAGATGTCACCTGAATTTTGTAAAACCATTTCAAATTCGAAAGCGATTTAAAATTTATTTTCTTAAAATGGTAAATGATATTATAAAAATTTCATATCATATAAATCATGTTTCGTTGTAACCAATTTAATTCAAAAGTATTTTTATGAATAGTGAAAAGTACTTATGAACAGTGGGGGAATCGGTTCCCTATATGGGGAATCGGTACCCCATAAGTAATCAAAAAAATTTCCTTAAAACGTGGTTAATGTTCATTGATACAATAATTGCTATAGTAACTTCCGAAAATTACATATAAAACTCAGAAAAATTAACCTTTAATCACTATCAAGTTACCAATTGGTTTCCAAATTAATTCAACAAAACAAATTTAACATTATCAAATTACATGCCACTATCTACATCAAATTCCATAATAGGATATCTTACTGATGTTGAAATATACCTCTCGATGCTTGATGTCATTCTACACACTTTACTAATGGCTTTTTACCTACGCGTGAAAATCATCACACGCTAAATATATACTTAGTGAGGCAATTAAAACAATAACAGTGCAATACAACTCATGCATGAATTTCAATTTTAAATCAAATGCCATAAAACCATGGTAATAGCATATCCAATATTTTACCATGATAAAATACCATAACTGAATATAAAAATATTATTTCCAATATACTTGCCATTCATTCCATAAACTCATACGTTTATTTGCATAACTTACCATTTATTAACCAATAAACCATAAACCATATACAATAGCCCAATATAAAACCCCGAGGACCCTAGGTACACGAGTCAACTATAAGCACCCTAGTGCTATCCCGTATGACACATAAGGTCGTGTCCACCATCTGTACTAGGTATCCTTAAGTATAGTTATGTATGGCTCATAAGGTCGTACCCACCATATACACTAGGTATCCTTTAGTGTATCCCGTATGCAGCCTGCTGTTGGACTCTATGGCATGCAAACTATACCCTGTCCCTCAATGACTTACTTGGGCATACAGTCTATTTTATTTGATCCATCCATGGCAAAGTATATTATCGATATTTAACAATGGGGCAGTTCATACCCAAAATTAACATTCATGATAAAATATCACATTTTCCAAAATCAATGCATTATAATTTCATACTCTGACATATCAAAGTCAATTTATAAAAATATGGTATAATATCATGCTGATAAAACAAGGTCGACTTATCGCAAGTGTTCCTGATGATGTATAAAACATCCATGTATTATTTCATACATGTATTGAACTCACCTTGACACTTTATCATTTTCCGAATATGTGTGGCTCACTATTGTCCACAATAAACCCACTTGACTTGCTTCAATCGCAAATCAATCATAATATGTATATTTCACAAATTCATAATAATACATATGTTAGTATTATACTAACATAAACATGTCCCAAAATAACTCCATAATATCTTTTATACTCATTATCTATCAAAATACTTAACTCTTAATAGTTCCTTTTAACCTTGGAACCAATTTACATAAAATGTTCCTTCACGATTTTATCATTTAGATTCTTAATACCAATAATTCTAGCATAGTACATCAATTATATAACACTTACACAATAACCCATCAATTTTCCATATTTAGATAACTCGTATTACCTTTAAAGAATCAGTATTATGTATTGATATACACACTGGAATTTAATTCTGTTTATTTCTTTGAAAACTATACTCGAATACAAATCTATCCATATAAAGAAATCCTTCTAGTTCATTATGTACAATTTATGGTGAATTTTCAAAGTTGACCAACAGAATCTGTTTTGTAGAATCTGCTGTCCGATTTTTCTGACCTTTCCTTGATTAAAAATCCATATCTTTTTGTATACACCTTGAAATTGATCCTCGTTTGTTTTAAAATAAACTAGATCGATATATGAACACAAATATATAAAAATAACCTCAAAATTAGTTTTATATAATTTCTGGTGAATTTTCGAACCTACTGTCAGAATCAAAATCCAAATTGTTTTCTTTAACTTCATTCTTAGGTTCTTCATCAAATCTTACAACCAATTCTTTAAAATCACTTAACTCTTCAAAACCCATAAAACACAAGAATCAAAATCCCATTCATCGACTCAATATGAACTTGAACATGAAACCTTAGTAATATTTATGTCAAAATGTTGAGAATTGATCGTAGAATATTTTTTCTAATTACACTAAAGTCTAATTCTCAATAAGATTGCTTCAAAATTCAAAACAAGAATACCTACCTTGCAAGCTTGTGGGTGTCGGGTCTTGGATGAAGAAGAAGCTGAAATTGCTCTTCCATGATTGATATTTTATGATATAATAGGTCTAACACATGGCAATATATATTATGATGGCATTTTTTTTATTCAATCCAATAGGAATTTCCATCTTTGCCATTAATGAATCTCCATAATCACCATAAAACCAAGCCACCTGATCCTTATCATATTACAAAGTCAAATATAAATTAATTTGACTTTGACCTACAAAAATGCCATGAAATTTTCAAAACTTGCGTTTTAGTCACTAAATTCCACTGTTTCGGTTAAATCTGAAAAATTGTACATTACCAAACCAAATTTCTTTGATCCAAAATATTAAAATAATATTTGCAACCATTTTATAACATCCTTCAAATTTTGGTAAAATTCCAATTCGATTTGAAATTATCGATTCCTTACCGGCTTTAACCCTTTCTAATTTTTCTTTACTAAATTTCCAAATCCAAAAATATGATTTCTATAAAGCTTCACTCTCAAGAGTAAACCATCTATTTATGGAATAAAATTCTTTTTTAAGAAATTATCACTTAATTCCCTAAACTTTTTCCCAATTTTCTACCTTGGCCATCAAACTATCCAAGTTTTTATTTTGGTCATTGTCTAAATTTTTGGGGTATTACAATTCTCCCCTCCTTAAGAAAATTCGTTCTCAAATTTTAAAACTTTATATGAAAATCGTAACTCTCCTTTTATAAGGATTATACTTTCCTTTATAAATTTGTAACCCCTAATTTAGGATTATACGAACTGCTAAACATACTTTCATCTTATGCGAAAACCTCTTATGTGAACTTCTTGAATTCTGATTTTTCCTCATTACTTTGGGAATTTTGTAAAGATCATGCAAATCATTAGATTTTGAACCTGAATAATCCAAAACTTCAACATGATATGAAGATGTGTAGATATTTTTTTTCTTTATATTATCCTCTCTTTCCCAAGTAAAGACTTTAACATTCTGATTTTGCTAAATCACTTTGACTAGAGAAATCATCTTGTTATGCAGTTCTTTAACATTCGGATCTTAATTTCCTCTGATGCAATGACATGTGAAAGATCCATTCGATACTTTATAAGCATCGACACATGAAATACACTGTGTAATTTGTCCAACTCTGGATCTCAATTACCTCCATAATTAATCTTAACTTATAAGCCATCAGTCTAACTCTTTTTAATATCTCATAAAGTCTAATGAATCTTTGACTTAGTTTTCTTGTACGTTTTGGACTCAAAATCTTTTCCAAGATGATACCTTAAGAAAAACTTTATCACCTTCATGAAATTCAATCTCCTTTCACTTCAAGCCTGCATAAGACTTTTGCTGTTCAAATGCCATCTTTAGATTTTCTTGAATTATCTTTACTTTATCCTCAACCTCTTTCATTAAATCTGGGCCAACAAGATTTCGATCTTTTAACTCGAACCAATTTAATGGTGTTCGACATCTTCTCCAATATAAAGCTTCATACAGATCCATCTTGTTACTCAATTGATAACTGTTATTGTAGGAAAATTCTGATAAAAATAAATACTTTTCTTTTCTCATGATTTCATGGAATCAATCACACATGCATTCTGTATATCTTCTAATATCTGAATAGTACTTTTTGACTTACCATCCGTCTATGGATGAAAGGTCGTACTAAAACTCAATCAAGTACTCAAAACTTTATGCAAATTTTCCATAATCTTAAAGTGAATCTTGGATACCTGTGTGATATAATTGATATTAGTATTCCATGTAGTTGAACTATCTCTTTGATATATAACTCTGTATAGTTATCTAATGCATAGTCCATTTGCATTGAAATGAAATGTGCCAATTTAATTAACCGATCACTGTAACCCAAATGGAATCCTTTTTATTTGATATAAAAGGTAACCCTGTAACAATATCCATAGTGACTCTTTTACCACTTCCACTATGGATTAGAAATCAGTTGTAATAATTAGGAAAGCACTTTATGCTAAGCTTTTACTTGTTGACATGTCAAACATGTAGCAACAAACTTAGTAGTGTTTCTTTTCATACCCAACCACCAAAATGACTCTTTACATCCTGATACATTATGTTCTTACTTGTATGCATAGTCAGTCGACAATAATGTGCCTGAAAAGGAATATCTTTCTTCAATTCATCATTATGTGGAATACGGGTTCTTCCTTGATAATCAGACATCCATCTAATTTGATTTCAACTTCATTAGCCTCACTTTTTTTTCCATTAGTGAATTTTTTTCCAAGCATATACTATCTTTCTTTTGTACCTCTATTATCCGATATAAAAACATCGGTTTTACTTTTAATTCATCCAATAGTGCACCATTTTCTTTCAACAATAGTTGTACATCCAAAGCTCGCAAAGCTGCAAAAGTTTTTCGACCAAGTGCATATGCTACATCATTTGATTTGTCTGGATGATAATCAATGATCAAATCATAATCCTTTAAAAGTTCTATCCATCTTCGGTGTCTCAAATTGAGCTCTTTTTGAATCAACCAATATTTCAAACTCTTATGATCCATGTAGATGTGGAATCTCTCACCATACAAATACTGACGCCTAATCTTTAGAGAGAAAAAAAACAACCGATGCTAACTCAAGATCATGAGTAGGATAATTCCTCTCATGCATCTTTAATTGTCGAAAAACATAGGTTATTACGTTACCTTTTTTCATGAGTACACAACCCAAACCATTATGAGATGTATTACTATACTCCACATACTCTTTGTCCAATTTCGGTTGTACCAACACTGGTGCTTCCGTTAAAAACTTCTTTAAAGTTTCAAAATTCTCTTGACATTTCTCAATACAAGTAAATGAAACATTCTTTCGCAAAAGCTTGGTTAAAGGAGAAGGAATCATCGAAAAGTTTTTCACAAACCTTCAATAATAACCAGCAAGTCACAAAAAAAACTTCGGACCTCTGAAACATTCTTTGGAGGTTTTCACTCCAATATTGTTTGAATTTTTTTATACCTTCTGTCGAGACAACATAATCACGAAAAGCAACATTTGATAGCCAAAACTCACACTTTGACATTTTGGCATTTAAATTTTTACCCTTAAGTATCTCAAGGACAGTACAATATAAACATCATGCTCTATCTTTGTATTCGAGTATACCCGAATGTCATCAATACAAACCACCTCAAATTAATCGAAGAAAAATTAAAATACTCGATTCATCAAATCCATTAATGTTGCCAGAGAATTTTTTTTCAAACCAAACGGCATTACTACAAAATCGTAGTGTCCATACCGTATTCTGAAAACTATCTTTGGAACATCTTACTCTTTAATCTTTAACTGGTGATATCCCGATCTAAGATCAATCTTAAAGAAAACAGATGCTCCCATAAGTTGATCAAACAAGTTATCGATCCTCAAAATAGGATATTTGTTCTTGATAGTTACTCTGTTTAACTATCGATAGTCTATGAATAATCACATATATCCATTTTTTAATAAACAATACCGATTTACCCCAAGAAATAATACTCATCTAAAGAATCCTGGATTTAGCAGCTCTTGCAATTGATTCTTTATTCTCTTAACTCAATCACAATCAGTCGATACGAACCCATAATTACAAGATCAATGCCTTGACAACCATTAATATTGAATTCCACCTCTCGATTTGGAGGTAACCCAAATAATAAATCTATAAAGACATATGAAAATTCCCGAGTTATGGAAACATCATATGATCTTACTTTGGATAATTATCTCTTCTTGCGACCATTAACCCAACCTTAATACAGACGCAACCAACTCATGATCACAATGATCTATAACTCGTTAATGATAATCCAATAAGATTCACCAGAAACATAAACTCTTGAATCTTTATCGAACCTTTACTATTTGTCCGACTAGCACTTGTATCTTGACCTTGACCTATGGGTCTTCCTCTATAATAGCACTCAATATCAAATAGAATTGAATATTTATACTTTGAAATTCCTTATTTTATTCTAAAGGAAATCTTTATGACTTTTCCAGATCTAAAAATAATATTTTTGAATAACTGAAACATTTTCAATCTCCAATGAAAGTCTCAATGATTACATTGTTCAATAAGAAAACTTGTTAAATTGGTAACAATAACTTCTTAACAGTTAATGCTAAAATCACAATGTCAAGCAAATTTACTATTTTTCCTTTGACTACGAACCGACACTTTTCAAGTTCTTGAGAATCCATCTTAATCTAAACAATATTTTCATTGTAGCATGGAATGGTTAGACAATCCATTTCCCTAATTGTCCTTCGCAAGATAACTTTATCCAATTTTATGGACTTGATATCTATTCTCAATCCAACTCAAAATCATTTGATTCAATGATAACTCAACTTTTTTGTAAACTTTTAGCGGAAATCATATTTACCGCTTATTTATTTCCTCTTACTCAAATCAATAATGATTTAAACAATTTGATGCTTAGCTTAAATATTTCTCACTTATTTAAGCTTACCTGGAGAACCTCATAATCATCACTAGATTTAACAATCTCCTCGGAATCGTTATTTGATTCGACTTTTCTAGTAAGTCATTCAAACCTTTTAATCAATTCTTCCAATTCATAAACTTTGTTAAATACTAGGGCATTTCTTCCACAAAATGAAGAAAAATCCCTTACAATAATCCACCCTTCTAAGGTGTTTTACATAAGTCATGTCGGGTCCCTTTTTGTCAATTTCAATCTCGACCTACTTTTCAACAATTGCGACTTTCTTACCTTTGTCTTTAATTCCAACATCTGAACATAATCAGAATCATCATACTTTAGTAAAGAATAACTTTACTCCTAGTAAGCATCATCATAATATATATACAACTATCAGTAACTTTTGACATCCTAGTGGCATGTATACACTTTTTAACTTAAAATAAACTCAGTTTAGTCTTAGAATCAGCTAAGCCTGTAGCTCTGATACTAATAAATGTAACACCTATAACCCGTATAATTATACCTATACAAATTATAGATGTCACCCGAATTTTGTAAAACCATTTCAACTTTGAAAGTGATTTAAAATTTATTTTCTTAAAATGGAAAATGATATTATAAAAATTTCATTTCATATAAATCATGTTTCGTTGTAACCAATTTAATTCAAAAGTTTTTTTTATGAATAGTGAACAATACCCGTGAATAGTGAACAGTGAACAATGACAGTGAACAGTACCCGTGAATAGTGCGGGAATCGGTTCCCTGTATGGGGGAATCGGTACCCCATAAGCAATCTGGAAATGTGGTTACTGTTCATTGCTACAGTAACTTCCGAAAATTACATATAAAACTCATAAAAATTAACCTTTTATCACTATAAAGTTACCAATTGGTTTCCAAATTAATTCAACAAAACAAATTTAACATTATCAAATTACATGCCACTATCTACATCATAGGATGTCTTAATGATGTTGAAATATACCTCTCGATGCATGATGTCGTTCTACACACTTTACTACTGGCTTTTTACCTACGCGTGAAAATCATAACACGCTAAGTACATACTTAGTGAGGCAATTAAAATAATATCAGTGCAATACAACTCATGCATGAATTTCAATTTCAAATCAAATGCCATAAAATCATGCTAATAGCATATCCAATATTTTACCATGATCAAAATATCATAACTGAATATAAAAATATTCTTTCTAATATACTTGTCATTCATTCCATAAACTCGTAAGCTGAGTTGCATAACTTATCATTTATTAACCAATAAACCATAAACCATAGACAATAGCCCAATATAAAACCCTGAGGACCCTGGGTACACGAGTCAACTATAAGCATAGTGCTATCCCGTATGACACATAAGGTCGTGTCCACCATCAGTACTAGGTATCCTTAAGTACAATCTAGTATGGCACATAAGGTCGTACCCACGATATACACTAGGTACCCTTTAGTGTATCCCGTATGCAGCCTGCTGCTGGACTCTATGGCATGCCAACTATACCCTGTCCCTCAATGAAATGACTTACTTGGGCATACGGTCTATTTTATTTGATTCATCCATGGAAAACTATATTATAAATATTTAACAATGGGGCAGTTCATACCCAAAATTAACATTCATGATAAAATATCACATTTTTCAAAATCAATGCATTATA
The DNA here is from genome assembly GCF_006381635.1 of Hibiscus syriacus. NCBI lineage: Eukaryota > Viridiplantae > Streptophyta > Magnoliopsida > Malvales > Malvaceae > Hibiscus > Hibiscus syriacus. Next base: position 468,485 of record NW_024062571.1, on the reverse strand, counting down.
ATTTTATACTCTGACATATCAATGTCAACTTATAAAAATATGGTATAATATCATGCTGATAAAACAAGGTCGACATATCACAAGTCTTCCTGATGATGTATAAAACATCCATGTATAATGTCATGCATGTATTGCACTCACCTTAACACTTTATTATTTTCCAAATATTTGTACCTCACTATTGTCCACAATAAACCCACTTGACCTGCTTTAATCGAAAATCAATCATAATCTGTATAATTCACAAATTTATAATAATACATATGTTAGTATTATACTAACATAAACATGTCTCAAAATAACTCCATAATATTTTTTATACTCATTATCTATCAAAATATTTAACTCTTAATAATTCCTTTTAACCTTGAAACCAACTTTTCCAATTTACAAAAAATGGTCCTTCACCATTTTATCACTTAGATTATTAATACCAATAATTTCAGCATAGTACATCAATTATATAACACTTACACAACAACCCATCAATTTTCCATATTTAAACAACTCCTACTACCTTTAAAGAATCAGTATTTTGTATTGATATACACACTGAAATTTAATTTCGTTTATTCCTTTGAAAACTAAACTCGAATTTGAATCTATCCATATAAAGAAATCCTTCTAATTCATTATGTATAATTTATGGTGAAATTACAAAGTTGACCAACATAATCTGTTTTGCAGAATCTGCTGTCCGATTTTTCTGACCTTTCCTTGATTAAAAAATTCATATCATTTTGTATACACCTTGAAATTGATCCCCGTTTGTTTTAAACGAAACTAGATCGATATATGAACACAAATATATAAAAATAACCTCAAAATTAGTTTTATATAATTTCTGGTGAATTTTCGAACCCACTACCAGATTAAAAATCCAAACTATTTTCTTTAACTTCATTCTTTGGTTCTTCATCAATTCTTACAACCAATTGTTTAAAATCACTGAACTCTTCAAAACCCATAAAACACAAGAATCAAAATCCCATTCATCAACTCAAGATGAACTTGAACATGAAACCTTAGTAATATTCATGTCAAAATGTAGAGAATTGATCGTAGAATATTTTTCGTAATCACACTGAAGTCTAATTCTCAACAAGATTGCTTCAAAATTCAAAACAAGAATACCTACCTTGCAAGATTGGGGGTGTTAGTCTTGGATGAAGAAGAAGCTGAAATTGGTCTTCCATGATTGATATTTTATGATATAATAGATCTAACACATGGCAATATATATTATGATGCATTTTTTTATTCAATCCAATAGGAATTTCCATATTTGCCATTAATGAATCTCCATAATCACCATAAAACCAAGCAATCCGATCCTTATCATTTTACAAAGTCAAATATAAATTAATTTGACTTTGACCTAAGAAAATGCCATGAAATTTTCAAAACTTGAGTTTTAGTCACCAAATTCTACTGTTTCGGTTAAATCTGAAAAATTACACATTACCAAACCAAATTTCTTTGATCCAAAAATTTAAAATAATATTTCCAACCATTTTATAACATCCTTCAAATTTTTGTAAAATTCCAATTCCATTTGAAATTACCGATTCCTTTTTGGCTTTAACCCTTTCTAATTTTTCTTTACTAAAATTCCAAATCCAAAAATATTATTTCTATAAAACTCCATTCTCAATAGTAAACCATCTATTTATGGAATAAAATTATTATTTTTTAGGAAATTATCACTTAATTCCCTAAAAAATTTCCCAATTTTCTACTTTGACCATCAAAGTATCCAAATTTTTATTTTGGTCATTGTCAAAATTTTTGGGGTATTACATAGGCAAAACTTATCCACCACAAGCAAATATAACCTATATGCGACTAAATGTAACTAAAAATGCAATGCATACTCTGTTTAGACGAGCAATAACTTAAGTGCAAAGACTATAAACTAAGTCTTTTTACGGAGTTATCACACCCCAAACTTAAGCTATTGCTTGTCCTGAAACAATGGATAATATCTAGAAGAAAATTAAAATTGTCATGGTAATGCAGGATCAAGAACATCATCAGGTTTGATATTTTAGCCCTCAGCAAAAATATGTGGCCTCAACATGTTCGACAGTCATATTAGTCAGGTCCCCTCCCTAGTCAGGATCCTTTGCTATTGTGTGTGCGTGATTGTAACTAGTCTATGCATAGAGGTAATTAGAAAACTTAAAGTAAGCACTTCTAGGTTGTCAAGGCAACAAATTATTCATCAGGCTTAGTTTATACTCCTAGTTATTTATCAACTTTTATTCTCTTTATTCACATTTTTACAGGGGAGTCAGCTCATCACAACTACCGTTCCACACTCTAGGTAAAAGGGAGCATACCTTCCACCCCAAGCTAGTCGGGCAGAGTCATTCTATGACTACTTTCATTCACTCATATGCCTTGGCTACTCTTAATTTCTTTTGGAGTTTTTATTATTCATGCCTTTTGCACAGAGGAGTGTCCCTTTGTATTTTTTGAGTTTTCAAGTTTTTAAACACTAGAGAATTTTTACCTTACCCTTAGAATATTTTTAAAGTCTCGGCAATTAGAAAGTTCTTTCCCTAAAATTTTATAGATTAACTAGAGCAAAGACAGCCTACAATCATGTTTATAAGTTTCAAATGATCAAGCGTAGGGTTGGTTCTCTTCTTCAGACAGTCTTTACAATAATTCTGGCCTAGGCAATAAAATTTTGCATTCATCATTGGACATCCCTAATTCATTCCTAACAATAATCTTAACCTGCTTATGTCATGACAACCAAAATTTTCAACCAATTAACACCAATTACAATTTAACAAGGTATGGCAGAATGGATAACACCTCCCCAAATTTGAGGAATGCATTTTCCTCAATGCATGAAAACTACACTAAATGTTGTTATATGAAAATACAAAAAAAAATGAAGACTAAAAAAAACTTACTGTGGTGGTGGGGCTTGACTTGACGCCCTCGTACGGTGTCATTTGGGAGGGAAAGGGCTCTCGGATCCCTAATTTACTGCTTCTGGCTGATAAGGAGATGACTGAAGTATACTGCCCGCCGTTCTCTTGTATCGCTTCTCATTGGTCTAAGCGCAGCCTGGAGTGGATTGCTCGGTCGTAGGAGTCAGTTGTGCTGCAACTGGTGGTGGACTTGGAGCTGCTGTTGGGGATGGTTGTGTTGATTGATCTGGGGATGGAATGGAATCCTACTCAGGCTATTTCAGTGTTTGCGTGAAATCTTCATCAGTGAAGTAGTGGGGTGGAGTATCACTGCTACTTTCGGTGGTGGAGAAGGATGAGGAACTGAGGTACTCCTCGGTGTCGTCGTGGCTTTCTTCTGGTACGGGTGAGACATGGGTTACCAATGGCGACACATCAGTAGGCACCCCTGGTGGAATGTTTGGAGGGATATAAGATGTCAAGGCATGGAATGTGCTGCCGCTCTCATTGTAGTTGAGGATGACACTGGGGAAGGTTGGCAGTTTGATCATTGTGGATGGGAGCAACTCCTTGATGAAGATGTTGAGTTGCATGTCCTTTGCCTTGGCGTATTCAAAGTAAATTTTCATGTGGTCCTCCAGGCACTCGATCTTTTCACGTGTCTCACGTGTGTGTGTGACCACAACGGCCATTATAGCCGCGACAACTGATTTTGTTCCTTGTTCCAGACCCTCCTTTTGGTCTTCATCATTGAAACTCATCAACTCGGGAACATTTTTCATTGTAATTCCCTCATTGGGTTTGATGAAATCCTCGAATGGGTCATCAAGAACCTTTTTCTTTCTGCACAGTGCGGTTATAAGGTTTAGGGAACAGTAGGTTACCACAGTTCCTCTTGGCACAGCCATGGATCTGGTCAAAGATGATTTCACCCACATCAATCGTCATGTTGTATATGATCGAGTGTAACAACATCAGCTACTTGACGAGGATAGTGGTGTTGTGGGACGTTGGCATCAGCTTGGCTTTAAGAAAATGGTTCCACAGTTTCACATGTGGATTGAGGGCTCAGCGATCTACTCGCTTTCTTGTGGGGTTTTCCCTTCGAACTTGGCCCATCCAAAACATAAATCCTGTAGAACTCCACTGTACGTTTCTTGATCTACCTCGGCCATAAATTTTTTATGCTTATCATCCACCTTCCCCAACTTAAAGTATTTGTTAAGTACAAAAGTGGAAAAGCAAATGATTTTTCCTCGAACTTATACCGTGTGGTTGGAGGTGTCCGTGAGGAGGGCATAGAACTCCTTCACCATTTCCGATACTATGGCGTTATGATTACGAGCAAACTACTCCCAGTTATGCTTCTTTATGATTTCAATCACCTCAGGTCCAAACTGCTCTTCTCCCTCGGCTGGAAAAATGAATCCATCTTCCAAATAGACTTGGCGTTACTGAATGGTTTTGAAGTGTGCCTCTGCTTCTGCTATTTGGAAATGTTTAAAACTCTATTTGTGGGGTGGGGTCGGTCTCGATCTCACCATTTTTCTTGATTGATTTTAGTGATGGTGATTGGGAGGTTTTTTTTAGAGAAAGAAAACAAATTTTATGGTTTGTAGAGAAAGATGGAAACACGATGAAGAAAAAGAAGAGTGGGTAGTTTTTTCTTGGAAAATGATGGTTGGTTTCGGGGTATTTGCGTCTTTTCTCGGTGGGGAAAATATTGCTCATTAAATGAGAAATATGTGATTTGACGTAAAGGAGGGGAAAAGATTTCTTTCCCTTTTGTTTTGCGCCAAAACCTTTTGCCATAGTTTGTCCTTTGTCCTTCATGTATGCTTCAACTCCCCATGCTGCCACATGTTCCTTGTTTACCAACAATATGAGAGAATAGAATAATAAAATAAAACGGATTAAAGCATAAAATAACTTAACTTATTTATGTACAGAATTCAGATTTTTGTTTCCTAGGCAACGAATATTTGCTCAATTAAGAAATGTAAACTCTTGGGAATCGTGTGCCAACGATGCCAATTTGTCACGCATGACTGGGGCTCCTTTGTACTTCTCGAGTCTCTGCCCATTCACTTTGAATATAGAACCATTGTTTTGGTTCTGAATTTCAATCGCTCCATTGTCATGGACTTGGTATACGATAAATGGTCGTGACCATCGTGATTTTAGCTTGCCTGGGAATAACTTAAGGCATGAATTGTAGAGCAGTACTTGTTGTCCTGAATAAAATTGCCTCGGTAATATTTTTCTATCATGCCATCGTTTTGTTTTCTCCTTGTAAAGGAGGGTATTCTCGTATTTATGTGCTCTAAATTTATCCATCTCGTTTAGTTCCAATAGTCTTCTTTCTCCAGCAAGCTTAGCATCAATGTTTATCTTTATGATGGCCCAATAAGCTTTGTGTTCGAGTTCAACCAGTAGATGAAATTCCTTTCTATAGACTAGCTTGGACGGGGACATTCCAGTGGTGTCTTGAATGCTGTGATAGGCCCATAGTGCTTCATCTAGCTTTGGCGACCAATATTTTTGACTTGAGTTGACCACTTTTTCGAGGATCTACTTGATTTCTCGGTTAGATACTTCGGCTTGTCCATTTGTCTAAGGGTGATACGCCATAGCAATTCTATGTCGTACTCCATATCTTTTTAGTGACTTGGAAATTGATTTATTACCAAAATATGTCCCTTCATCGCTAATGAGAACTAGTGGTGTCCCAAAGCGGGTGAATATATTTATGTGCAAAAACTTCAACACCGTCTTGGAATCATTCTAAGGTGTTGCAATGGCTTCAACCCATTTTGATACGTAATTCACTACCAAGAGAATGTACATATCTCTTAATGATGTTGGGAAAGGTCCCATGAAATCTATGCCCCATACGTAGAAAAGTTTGATTTCCATAATGTTTTTCCATGGTATATCATGCCGTTTCGAGTGTTTCCTGTTCGTTGGCATCTATCACATGACTTGTAGAATTCATGCGCATCTTGGAACAGGGTTGGCCAATAAAATCCTGACTGAAGCACTTTTGCTGCTGTTCTCATCCCACCAAAATGTCCTCTGTATGGTGACGAGTGACATTGGAGTAAGATATCTTGCTTCTCTTCTTCTGGAATGCACATTCAGATTATTTGGTCTCCACACTGCTTGAATAGAAATGGTTCATCCTAGTAGTAATATCGCACATCGTGTCAAAATTTTCGTTTGCCCTGGCTAGATAAATCAAGAGGAACAATACCACTAACAATAAAATTAACGATGTCAGCATTCCACGGTGCAGTCGTGACAAATAATATTTTTTCATCAGGGAAATCCTCTTTAATATCTGTGATGTCAGGACAATCAGGTTTGTTATCTAGCGTAGATAAATGGTATGTTACTTTTTTTTCTATACCTTTTATATCCTTGATCTCTAAATCAAATTCTTGCAGTAATAATATCCACCGAATTAGTCTAGTCTTTGCATCTTTTTTATTAATCATATATTTAATAGCTGAGTGATCTGTGTGCACAATTACCTTAGTGCCTATTAGATATGGCCTAAACTTATCGAATGCAAATACTACTACTAAGAGTTCCTTTTCAGTGGTGGTATAATTCACTTGAGCATCATTAAGCGTTCGACTTGCATAGTAGATAACATGAAAAATTTTACTTTTCCGTTTCCCTTGCACTGCTCTGACCACATAGTCACTAGCGTCACACATAAGCTCAAATGGTTCGTTCCAGTCTGGTGGGATAACTATTGGCGCTACTGAAAGCTTATTCTTCAAATCTGTGAAGGCATTCAAACAATCATTAGTAAACTTAAATGGATGATTTTGTTGAAGCAAAAGACATAAAGGTTTAGAGATTTGAGAAAAGTCTTTTATGAACCGCCTATAGAATCCTGCATGTCCAAGGAAACTGCGTACACCTCGCACACTAGTGGGTAGGGGAAGATTTACAATTACATCCACCTTGGCTTTGTCGACTTCGATGCCATGGCATGCAATTTTATGTCCCAACACTATTCCTTCAGTTACCATAAAATGGCATTTTTCCCAATTCAGTACTAGGTTGGCTTTTTCAAAACGTTTTAACACCTTGGATAAATTGCCGAGGAATCGGTCAAAGGCATCACCCGAAATAGAGAAGTCGTCCATAAATATTTCCATGCAATCTCCACCATTTTTGAAAAGATTGCCATCATGCATCGTTGGAATGTGGCTAGAGCGTTACACAATCCAAATGGAATTTGCCTTAATGTATAGGTACCATATGGGCACGTGAATGTTGTTTTCTCTTGGTCTTCGGGTGCTATGGCAATTTGATTATACCCTGAGTATCCTTCGAGGAAGCAATAAAATGCCTTTCCTACTAATCTATCCAACATTTGATCGATGAAAAAGAGGGGAAATGATCATTCTTTGTGGCTTTGTTGAGCTTCCTATAATCCATGCATATGTGCCAGCCCGTGACTGTTCTCGTGGTGAGTAACTCATCATGCTCGCTTTTAACCACGGTTACACCACTTTTTTTTGGCACGCATTGGACTGGGCTAACCCATAAACTATCGGATATAGGATAAATCACTCCCATCCAACCATTTTATTATTTCCTTCATGAAAACTTTCTTTATGATTGGGTTGAGTCATCTTTGGGGTTCTATCGAGGTGTTATGACTATCTTCAAGATTGATTTTGGGCATGCATATGGTTGGACTGATTCCTTTCAAGTCTGCCATCGTCCATCCTATAGCTTTTTTGTGCTATGACAAAACATGCAACAAACTCTTGTCCTGTTCAGAGGTTAGGTTGGTAGAGATTATCACTGGTAAAGTTTCATTAACTCCTAGATAAGCAAATTTCAAATGTGATGGTAAAGTTTTAAGCTCCAATTTTGGTGCATGTTGTGAAGATGACTCTTGAGATTTAACTTCATCATAATCTAAAGGTTCGAATTTCATACCTGACCTATAAAGAAATTTAAATTGGTCATTTGTCTTTCCTCCGTGTTTTGTATTATCGTCGCTTTCAAGGTGTTCATTGTACAGATTTCTGCTGTCGTGGCCATGATTATCAGAATCGTCTTCTGAAAATAGTTTGTCTGGGCCAAAGTTTTATGCTTCGTGCATCTCGGTTGTACGTTCATGGTACAAAGTACTGTACTCATCGAGCCTTAGGGATTCACCTCGTCCAAGGATTACCTTTTCTTCAATATTTTTAATGCATTGACATTCCTCTGGATCATCTACGTAATTCATAGAGTTGAAAACATTGATCATGACGCTTTGGTCGCCAACTCTCATGGTGAATTCTCCCTTTTCACAATATATTAAAATTCTCCTGGTGGCTAGGAATGGGCGTCCCAAAATGATTGGTGCATTTTCATCGAATTCGCAATCCAAAATGAGAAAATCCACTGGAAATACGAATTTATCCACCTTTACTGCAACGTCTTCAATTCTACCCTCGGGTCTCACATAAGATCGATCAGCCAACTGTTGAATGACTGAGGTGGGATGGGCGTGATACACTTCTAGTTTCATGAATATCGATTTTGGTATCAAGTTTACACTTGATCCCAAGTCAATGAGAGCTCGTCCAATGAAGTCATTACCAATGGAACATGGTATTACAAAGCTGCCAGGGTCTTTTTTCTTTGGTGGGAGTTTGCTCACTGCTGAGTAGATTTCTGTTACCGTGGTGACACGTTCTACCTTCATTTTCTTTATAACAATTTCTTTCATATGCTTGGCATAGGAAGGTATTTGCTCGATGGCTTCGAGTAGGGGTACATTGATACACAACTGGTCCAGAACATCAACAAATTTCTTGAATTGGATGTCATGATCATGTTTCTTCAACCGTTGAGGGAACGGTGGTAGAGGTCTCACATCGACTACTCATGGTGCAGGGTAATCGCTGGCCTTGACCATGAATTTCTTATTATCTGGTTGATACTTTTCTGAGCCTTCACTTCTTTCCTTCTCTTCATGCACTTTCTCTTGTTCAGCATTCTCAGATTCCTCATCCAGTTGTGTGCGAGAATTGTTCATTTGTTCTCCCCTAAACTTGTCATCTTGATCAACTTGTTTTCCACTCCTTAGCGTAAGTAGATTGCATTGCTCCTTTCCATGATGCTTAGTGACTTCAGAATCACTAGGGAGATTTTTGTGTGGGCGAGAATGTAATTCCATGGCAATTTGTCCCACTTGATTCTCCAATACTCTAAGAGATGAACCATGGCTTTGCAAAAGTGTTGCCTGCTTTGTAACAAATTTCCTTGATTTGTTATTGTTTCAGAATGTTCGTTCATCAAGGTCTTTGTATACGCCATGAAATCTTTTGTCGAGGCCACGAATTTCTACAAGGATAACTCCAAGGAGTTAGTATTGGAATGAGTGTTAGAGGAAGAAGTTATACCTTTATTATTCTACCAGGGCTGCTGATAATGCTGATTCTGAATATGCTAATGGTTCGAATTATTTTGCTGTGGCCTGTAATTTGTGGCTTGATTGTTGCTGCTCCCTTGATTATTCCACGAAAATTTTAGGTGTTGTCTCCAACTAGGGTTGTACATGTTCAAAGAGGGATTGTTGTTGTTTCGATTGTAGTTGCCCACAAAATTAGTTAACTAATAGTTTTCAGGACATTCACTCTCATGATGGCTGCCGTGACAAAATAGGCACACATTATTGGTCGCCTTGACTTCTCTTACCTCATTAGGACATTGCAAAATTTCAACATATTGGTTATGGCACAAAGTTGGGCTGCTACCGAATCTTTTCTTTATAATTTATATGCTCCAGAGGTTTTTCTGCTGGTTCCCAATCTTGCACTTGGAAATTGATAGTCATTATTCGCTATCCTGTCGAGGATGTCAAAAGCTTCCTCGGGTGATTTGTCTAGTAGGGTGCCATTTCCTGAGGCATCCAGCATCATTTGAGTTAGTGCATTTAGTCCATTGTAGAACATCACCACTTGCGTCCAATCATGAAATCCATGATTAACATATTTGTGAAGTAAACTTTTATATCTATCCTAACATTCGTACATTGATTCATCATCGCCTTGGTGAAAACTTGTAATGTCATTCCGAAGTTGTGTATTCATATTGGGCAAATTATATCGAAGTAAGAAACTCTTGCATAAATCTACCCATGACTCCATTGATCTGGAAGGAACTCCGCTGAGCCAAGCTCTTGCTCTATCACGTAATGAGTACGGAAAAAACCTTCAGTTTGAGCACAGCTTCATGTACTCCTTGTTGTCTGAATGAATCGCATACTTCAAGGAAAGCATGCACATGCTATCTAGCGTCTTCATTGTATGTACTACCAAATTGGCCAATAGAGTTCAGTATATTAAACATCATCGGTTTGAGTTCAAAATGAGTGGCTTGTATCTCAGGTGCCACTATGCCAGGATTGAGGTCATCGAGAATTGGGTTCAAGTGATCTCGTATCGCTCTTGGTCTTGCAACTTGATCTCCTAAATCTCCCATGTCATTTTATATTTGATTCAATTGTTATCTGGTTCTTTGGGCACGCAACCTTCGTCTGAATGATTGCTCAACTTCGGGGTTGAATGGTTCCAAAGGCTTACCAATAGATCTCAAGGTCATGCAATAATAAAAACCTATAAAAGAAAATAATAAACTACATTAGACTAAATAATTACGAAGTGACACAAAGAACTTGTTATGGCTAGAAATTTCGTCAGTTGCCAATCCCTGGCAACGGCGCCAAAAACTTGATCGATTGTGAATGTATATGCTAAGGCAAGCTAATCTGTGCAAGTATACACAATCGATGCAAGTAATATAGTAGTGAGTGAGTATCGTCTTCACATGGATTGGATTAGAAATATCTTTTCACCACAACTAGAACTAATGCCACAAATTAATCCTACTAAGTATTAAAGCTAAAAACTAATATTAAGGAGCTAAGAATAATGATTCAATGATTGTAGACAAGTGTGGTTGAGACAAATAAAATATGAAGACAATTAAAACAAAACAAAACAAGTATTGAATTAAATATAATGTAAACAACCTCACATATTCAGACGTTTCATAGAGCACTGATGCTAAACTATTGTCTCGACAATAATTATTTTAAGCTCAAAATGAATTATTATGACTCACTAAACTGCCCGACAGGATTACTAGGTATTCTTAGACAGTTGTTATGGCAATACCTCTCGGCATTAACTATAGACGTTGTCTTACCCTACTCTAGCCTTTATCTCTTTTAGTCGTTTGAAACTCACTCCTTATCTTTAAGGTAGACAAGTTATAATTTTACCATCCTGGATTCATGCTTTTGCTCACGTTGATCTCTCTTAATTCTCTTGAATTCAAGAATCACTTTCTAGACAAAAGGTTATCTCTCGATGCTCTTACAATGCCCATACATGTTTTATCGAAACCTCAGGCGATTATTTAAACTATGAGCCAAACAGTCATAAGCAAACATAATTCATCATTGATAAACATAAAAAATATTGTTCTGGAAAACAAATTTTAACACCAAGTAAAGCATTCATGGTGTTATCAAAGATCGTCAAAGATTAAAACTGTTTAATACAACCCCAAATAAAAGTAGAGTTTAGGAACAAAGGAAGAATGACTCCCAAAACCGGGGCTCTATCGCAACAATCCTGATCAACACCATGCCTGCCTTGGTGATCACCCTCTCTCGAGGCCTGATCACCGCTCTACTATCGTCTGGCTATGGAGGACACCAAGGAAGACTGGGGGGTACGGAGGGAAAACACTGTAGTTGCTTGCTCATGTATGAGGTAAAGCTCTTTTTTTTCTTCATTCCTCTCTCTTTTTACGGCTAAGACTGGTAATTATAAGGAGAAAATCCTAAGGCTTTCCATGCTTTTTTAGTTTCCTTAATTAGCCATTATTAATTTCCCAAACTGAAAAAGGAAAGGCGGCTGGTGGCTGTCAGAATAATCAAGGCTTGCTTGTACGCGAAGTATGTCATCCAGCTGGCATGTGACATAGGCGGTTTCGCCACCTGTGCTTCAAACTTCTTCAAATAAATCTTGCCTCGGTAAGATAAATATGATCCTCACGTTCTCATTTGCTCCATTGGCCTTTGCAACTTTTCACTGTCACGATTGAAATGTTCTTCCTCTGTAGAATTTCTACATAAATACAACTCAAACAACCCCTTCTCCTTAGCAGCATCAGTTAAGCCAAATAAATCTTGCCTAGGAAAAACTTATCCACCACAAGCAAATATAACATATATGCGACTAAATGCAACTAAAAATGCAATGCATACTTTGTTTAGACGAGCAATAACTCAAGTCAAAAGACTGTAAATTAAGTCTTTTTATGGAGTTATCACACCTAGAAAGGTAGTAATTGTTCCTAAAATAAGAAGGCTTTAAAGAAAACGTTTAAATATGAATGAGCAAGATGGTAATATAGAAATAATAACGAAATAGATGAAGATGATGATATTTTTTTGAAAGGATTTAAAGAAGTATTTGTATATAGAACAATGTTATGGTGATGGAAGAAAGTAAGTATGGAAATGGTATTGAAGAATGAAGATAGTATCTCAAGAAATAAAGGAATCAAACTAAGTTATATTAAAGCTTAACCCTATACCTTATAGAAACTTAAGGGATGGTCCTTTTGGTATATTAAACCAAAAGAACCAAAAGTAGCAGGGTGTATAAAAGATAGGCGACAGCACAAGCACAAGAGCACTTGATAAGTCGATATACTTCTCAAAGAACTAGAAAGAGAGAAAATCTCACAAGTTTTGATTAAACAAAGTTAGTTCTTTTACAAAATAAAAGCTAAACTATTTATAGGCCTAAGGACTCCTAGGATACACATACAAGCTTTAACGAGTGAACATTCATGGATGACTATTCATACTTTAAGTAGATACAAAGCATGGGTTTGGAGAATAAATTTGATTAATGGATGTTCATCTTTTAATGGAATGCATCCTTTGGCTGAATTCATCCCACCTTGTGTGAACTTGTTGATTTTTCTTCTATGGATGAATGTTCATGAATGTATCTTGGCTGAAATTCTTCCCCCTTGTGTGAACATGACTATTTGGCTTCTTGCATGAATATGCATGAATGGATGAACTTAAAACCCTTTGAATGAATCCTTGCACCTCCTCACAAATGTGCTGATTCATTTTAATATTATTTTCTCGTCCATGTATGTCTTCATTAATTCCTCCCATGCATAAGTCCTTTGAAGGAGATGAATGATTGCAAATCCCGTATTTATTTCCAACCGGCACTGTCTTTAGTAATATGGGTATATCTTGAGCTCCCAATATCGGATTTATACGATTCAATGTGATTTTGAAAGCTAAGAGATAGGGTATTAAATGTTAAGAAGACTTAATCACCAAAAGATTCTTGAAACATGTTCAAAATTTGAGATCAATCTGAATGACGTACACTGTCCATTGGATTGCATTGAATGTACCTTGCACTAAATACAAAATGTATATAAGTTACAATGATCAAGGTAATGAATAAGTAATAAGTAACATTATAATGTAACACATGATTCCATGGCTAATATAATAATGCAATGGATATGATAACATAAGTAAGGAATGTGTAACATATGCATGAAACAAGCTAATTAAAGATGTGACATGCATGAATATCATATAGGATACAAACTTAGGACAATATATGAATATTAAATCATAGTTTAGAATGTCAAAGCATGCTTATAACACATATAAAGCATAAATGAGTAAGTAAGTAATAAAATAAGGTAAGACTCCATTAGAATTAGCAAGGTAGAACGTCTATAAAGTGATTATGTATTGAAGAAGTTTGGTCCTTGGTATGATCACATCACATCTTTCCTATTGTTAAGCTAGATCAGTTTGGACTCGGAAAAGTTTAGGGACCAAAATGGTAATTTTAAAAAGTTATATTTTGGCCACATAAATAAATAGTTTATCTCAAGAATAACATTTATTTGGGTATTAAAATTTTAATACGAGTTTTATATGAAAAGTATGAAGCAATAAAGTTGAGGAAAAATTCGGTAAGTCGGATCAAGGAGAAATTCAGGAAAATCTGAAAGATGATAAATTAGACCTAAAATTATTATTTCTACATTTTTTAATGTTGGAAAAGAATATAAATCTTTAGATTTTAGGATTTAACTTCATGTTTAATACGGACCGTTGGATTAGAGTGGCAAGATTGTGATTTTTGGGAAAAAATAAGGGCAAATCGGTAAACTAAGATTTTATTTGTTCATCTTTGACTTAATAAAGATGATAAGGTTGAGTGCATTGGTTTGGAAGATGATAAGCTTGAGGTGTACTGGTTTGGAAGATGATAAGGTTGAGGTATCTTGGTTTAAAGTTAATTATGAAGTTTCATTAAGGGTAAATTGGAATTTTCCCAATTTAATGAATTTAATATTCATTAATGGTTAAATTAAAGGTAGATAAGCATGAAATTAATCTAAACTTCATTCCATTTTGTATCATTTTTCTCCAAATTTTTCTTGAACTGTAATACCCCCAAAATTTAGACAATGACCAAAATGAAAATTTTGAAAGTTTGATGGTCAAAGTAGAAAATTTGGGAAAATGTTTAGGGAATTAAGTGATAATTTCCTAAAAGGATATTTATTCCATAAATATATGGTTTACCTTTGAGATTGAAGTTTTATAGAAATCATATTGTTGGATTTGGAATTTAGTAAAGAAAGAGTTAAAGCCGTTAAGGAATCGATAAATTCCGATCAAGTTGGAATTTTACAAAAATTTGAAGGATGTTATAAAATGGTTGGAAATATTATTTTAATATATTGGATCAGAGAAATTTGGTCTGGAAATGTGTAAATTTTCATATTTAACCGAAACAGTGGAATTTAGTGACTAAAACGCAAGATTTGAAAATTCAAGTGAATTTCGGAAGTCAAAGACAAAATAAATTATGTTTTATTTTGAAATATGGTATTGATCAAATTGCTAGGTTATATGGGGAATATGGAAATTCATTAAGGGCAAAAGTGAAATTTCCTATTGAATGGAATAAAATATTCTATTGTAATATATATATTAAGCATGTGTTAGATATTATATCATTAGAATATCAAATATAGTGGAGCAATTCAGCTTCTTCTTCATCAAAGGGCCGGCAGCTCCAATCTTGAAGGTAAGCATCTTTAGTTTTAATTTTGAATCTAATTCTTGAGAATTAGACAAAGTGTGGTTAGGAAAAATATTCTACTTTCAATTCTCTACATTTTGACATGAATATTACTAGGGTTTCATGTTCAAATTTATCTTGAGTTGATGAAGGGGATTTTGATTCTTTTGTTTTATGGGTTTTGAAGAGTTAAGTGATTTTAAAGAATTGGTTGTAAGAAATGATGAAGAATCTAAGGATGAAGTTAAAGAAAACAGTTTGGATTTTGATTATGGCAGTAGGTTCGAAAATTCACCAGAAAATATATAAAAATAATTTGGAGCTTATATTTATATATTTTGTTCATATATTGATCTAGTTTTGTTTAAAACAAACGGAGATCAATTTCAAGTTGTATACAAATATATATGAATTTTTAACTGAGGAAATGTCAGAAATGTCGGACAGCAGAATTCTGTACAAAACAGATTATGTTGGTGAATTTTGAAAATTCACCATAAATTGTACATAATGAATTAGAAGGAGTTATTTATATGGATAGATTCTTATTCGAGTCTAGTTTTTAACGGAAGAAACTGAATTGAATTCCAGTATCTATATCAATACAGAATAATGATTCTTTAAGGGTAGTGCGAGTTGTCTGAATTCTGGAAATATATGGGTTGTTGTGTAAGAGTTGTATAATTGATGTACTATGCTGGGAATTGCTGTTTGAGAATTGAAATGAGTGTTAAGTGTGAAATTGATTATTTTGGGAAGATTGAAATGATTGGTGATTTAAGTATAACAATTGCATAGTTGGGATACATAAATGTATTTATGCTTTTGTAAAAGCATTTGAATGGAAATAATTTCAATGTTGGAATTATTGGTATTAAGAATTTAAGTGGTAAAATGGAGAATACAATTTTGAGTAAATGGGAAAAGTTGGTTCCAATGTTATAAGGAATTATTAAGAGTTAAATATTTTGATAGATGATGAATTTCAAATATAGTATGGAGATATGGTGGAATGTATTTATGTTAGTAAAATACTAACATATGGATTATTATGAATTGATGATTTATGCAGATTGTGATTGATTTGTAATCAAAGCAAATCAAATATAAAAGGGCTTATGGTGGACAATAGTGAGGCTTATATATTTTGAAAGACATAAAGTGTCAAGGTGAGTGCAATACATGCTTGAAATTATACATCGATGTTTTATACATCATAAGGAAGACTTGCGATAAGTCGACCTTGTTTATATCGGCATGATTTTATATCATTTTTATAAATTGACATTGATATGTCAGAGTATGAAACTAAAATGCATTGATCATGAAAAATGTGATATTTTACCATGAATGTTTTCGGGTGTGAACTGCCCAATGTTAAAATTGATGATATACTTTGCCATGGATGGATCGAATAAAATAGACTATATGCCCAAAGTAAGTCATTGAGGGACAAGGTATAGTTTGCATGCCATAGAGTATAGCAGCTGCAGGTTTATATTAGCAGTATAGTGTGTAAGGACACTAAGTGCAAGTTTATATCCGGATTTGCACTATAGCGTAAGCTTAGTGTAGGTGATGGGCACGACCTTATGTGTATTGTCCGGATTAGTACTATGGCGTAAGCTTAGTGCAGGTTTAGCACTACGGTGCATGTATTTTACTCGTATACCTAGGGTCCTCAAGGTTTAATATGGGTTATTGGCTATGGATTATGTTTTATTGGTTAATAAATGGTAACCATGCAAATAAGCTTATGAGCTTACGGAATAATGGCAAGTATATTGAAAAAAATAAAATAAAATAAGCTTACGAGCTTATGGAATTTAAATGGTAAGTATTTTGGTAAAAATAAGCTTATGAACTTATGGGATAAAAGGTAAGAAATTTATAATATATTGATCATGGTAAAATATTGAAGATGCTATTAGCATGGTTTTATGGCATTGGATTTGAAATCTAAATTCATGCATGAATTGTATTGCACTATATATTGTTTTAATTGCCTCACTAAGTTTATACTTAGCGTGTGATGATTTTCACGCGTAGGTAAAAAGCAAAGAATAAAAATAAAGAGTTCAGATCGACAACAAGCATCAAGAGGTATATTTAAATATCAGTAAGACATCCTACGATGGATTTTGATTTAGATAGTGGCATGTAATTTATAATGTTAAATTTATTTTGTTGAATAAATTTTGGAAATTGTTATAGTGATGAAAGGTTAATTTTTATGAGATTTATATGAAATTTTTGAAAGTTACTGTAGCATGAATAGTAACCTCGTTTTTAAGAAAAAATTTCCAGTATGTAAAAGGGGTATCGATTCCCCTGCTACAGGGAATCGTTTCCCCCCACTGTTCACTGTTCACTGTTCGGGTACTATTAACTATTCATAAATAAAAATATTTTGAAGTAAATTGGTTACAACGAAACGGAATTTTTATGATATGATAATTTTATAATATCATTTACTATTTTTAAAAATAAATTTTAAATTGATTTTGAAAAGGTAATGGTTTTCGAGAATTCGGATAACATCTGTAATTTGTATAGGTATAATTATATGGGTTACGGGTGTTACATTTATTGGTTTCAGAGCTACAGGTTTAGCCGATTCTAGGACTAAACCGAGGTTGTTTTTAAGTTAAAAAGTGTATACATGCCACTAGGATGTCAAAAGTTACTGATATTTGTATATATACTGTGATGATGTTTAATGGGAGTAAAGTTACTTTTAATAATGTATAATAATTCTGACTATGTTCAGATGTTGGAATTAAAGACAAAGGTTGGAAAGTTGAAAATGTTGAAAAGAAAGTCGAGATTGAAATCGATCAAAAAGGGACCCGACATGAGTTATATAAACCACCTTAGAAGGGTGGATGTTATAAGGGATTTTTCTTCATTTTGTGGAAGAATTGTCACAGTGTTTAACAAAGTTTAAAGAAAGCTGAGTTATTAGTGAATCAAATGATTATGAGTTGGATTGGAAATATATATCAAGTCCATTAAAACTGGATAGAGTTACCTTGTGAAGGTAAATATGCGAAAACGGATTGTCTAACATTCCATGCTGCAATGAATTATTGTATGGATCGAGATTGATTCTCAAGAAATTGAAAATGTTTCAACTGTTCAAGAATAATTTCTATGGATCTGGATAGGTTATACAAGTTTCCTTAAGAAGAAATAAGGAATTCCAAAGTAGAGATATTCAATTATACTTGATATCGAATGATATTATTGTGGAAGACCTATGGGTCATGGTCATGGTCACGGTCATGATACAAGGGTTAGAAGGAAAAAAAGTAAATGTCTGATAAAGATTCAGAAGCTTATGTTATTGATGAATCTGATGGGATTATCATTAACGAGTTTTAGACCATTTTGATCATAAGTTGGTGGTCTCTGTAATAAGGTTGGGTTAATGGTCGCAAGAAGTGAAAAAAAAATGCAGAGAAATTAAAAAATTTAATGATTGATGAAAAAGTGAAATTATCAATAAGTGATAACAACAATGGTTACGATTAAGATGATGTAAAAAGGATGCATAGCTTTTCTAGCTAAGGTAATAGATACTCAAGTATCAGAAGTAAGATCAAATGATATTTCCATAACTTGGGAATTTCCATAAGTCTTTTTATATTTATTATTATGGGTTACCTCCAGATTGAGAGGTGGAATTCAATATTAAGGGTTATTAATGCATTGATCTTGTATCTATGGATTCATATCGAATGATTGCGATTGAGCTAAAAGAATAAATAAACAAATGTAAGAGTTGATAAATGGAGGATGCATTAGACTGAATATTTTATACCTTGGGTAAACCGATATTGGTTATAAAAGAAAAATAGATGTATGCAATTATGCATAGCTTATTGAAAAAAAATTATTGATAGTTAAACAAAGTAACTATTAGGAACAAATATCCTGTTTTGATGATTGATGACTTGTTTTATCAGCTTAAAGGAAACCTCCAAAGAAGGTTCAAAGGTCCAAAGTTTTTAGGATTTGTTGGTTTTTATCGAAGGTTTATGAAAAACTTTTCGATGGTTGCTTCTCCTTTGATCAAGCTTTGGAGAAAGGATGTTTCATTTGCTTGGACTAAGAAATGTCAAGAGAGTTTTAAAGCTTTAAAGAATATTTTATCGGAAGCACCAGTGCTGGTACAAACGGAATCGAACAAAGAGTATGTGGTGTATAGTGATGCATCTCATAATTGTTTAGGTTGTGTACTTATGCAAGAAGGTACAGTGATAACCTATGCTTCTTAATAATTAAAGGCACATGAGAGCAATTATCCTACTCATGATCTTGAGTTAGCATCGGTTGTTTTTGCTATAAAGATTTGGCGTCATTATTTGTATGGTGAGAGATGCCACATCTACATGGATCATAAGAGTTTGAAATATTGGTTGACTCAAAAAGAGCTCAATTTGAGACAACGAATCTGGATATAATTTTTAAAGGACTATGATTTGATCATTGATTATCATTCAGGTAAGACAAATGTTATAGCAAATGCACTTAGTTGAAAAACTTTTACAGCTTTACGAGCTATGGATGTGAGATTATTATCGAAAGAAAATGGTGCATTATTGGATGAATTGAAAATAAAACCGATGTTTTTATATCGGATAATAGAGAAAACAAAATGAAAGATGAAAAAAATGAGACTAAGGACCTTAAAGTCAACTCTGATGGGTGTCTATTTTATCGAGGAAGAAATTGTTTGCCTCATAATGATGAATTGAAGAAAGATATTCTTTCTCATGTATATTATTGTTCACTGACTATGCTTACAAGCGGGAACAAAATATATCAGGATGTAAAGAGTCATTTTAGTAGCCAGGTTTGAAAACAAACATTACTGAGTTTGTTGCTACATATTTGACATGTCAACAAATAAAAGCTTAGCATAAAGTGCTTTCGTAATTGTTGCAACTGATTTATATTCCAAAGTGGAAATAGTAAAGAGTCACTATGGATTTTGTTATTGGACAAACTTTGACATCAAATAAAAAGGATTCTATTTGGGTGATAGTGTCCGGTTAATTAAATCGACACATTTTATTCCGATGTGAATGGACTATGCATTGGATAAATATACAGAGTTGTATATCAAGGAGATAGATCGATTACAGGGAATACTAGTATCCATTATATCCAATAGAGATCCAAAGTTCACTTTAAGATTTTGGAAATATTTGCATAAAGTTTGGGTACTTGATTGAATTTCAATACGATCTTAAATCCACAGACGGATGGTAAATTAAAAAAAAGTTCTATTCAGATATTAAAAGATATGCTGAGAGCATGTGTGATTGATTCTAAGGAATCATTGGAAAAGAAAAGTAATTATTTTTAGTAGAATTTTTCTACAATGACATTATTAAATTAAGCATCAAGATAACTCCGTGTGAAGTTTTATATGGGAGAAAATGTCGAACACCATTGAATGGGTTCAAATTAAAAGATTGAAATCTTGTTGGCACAGATTTATTGAAAGAAGTTGAAGATAAAGTAAAGATAATCTCAAGACGATATTTAATCGGTAAAAGTCTTATGCAGGCTTGAAGCGTAAATAAATTGAATTTCATGAAGGTGATAAAATTTTCTTAAAGTATCACCTTGGAAAAAGATGTTGTGCCTAAAATGCAAAGAAAAAAAACTAAGTCTAAGATTCATTGGAATCTATGAGATATTAAAAAGAGTTAGACTGTTGGATTATCAGTTAACATTAACTCTGGAGGTAATTGGGAACCAGAGTTGGACAAAGTATACAATATTTTTCATGTGTTGATACTTAGAAAGTATCGATTGGATATTTCATATGTTATTTCATCAGAGGAAATTAAGATACAAACGGATTTGACTTATGAAGAAGAACCAGTTCGGATATTAGCTTGAGAAATCAAAGAAATACGTAACAAGATGATTTCTCTAGTTAAAGTGATTCAGAAAAATCATAATGTAGAGGACGTTACTTGGGATAGAGAGGATGATATGAAAATATGTAGATATTTTTAAATCAGATTGAAGAATTTGATTAAACAAGTTCAGAATATAATGATTAGCATGATCTTCTCAAAATTATCAAATTAAGGAGGAAAAATCGAAATTCAAGAAGTTGACAAGACCAAAAGGGAGTTATGAATTTTCAAGGGAAAAGAGGAGTTAGTGTTTTCATATAAAGTTTGAAATTTCGAGGACGAATTTTCATAAGGAGGGTAGAATTGTAATACCCGAAAAATTTAGACAATGACCAAAATGAAAACTTTGAAAGTTTGATGGTCAAAGTAGAAATTTTGGGAAAAAGTTTAGGGAATTAATTGATAATTTCCTAAAAAAAAATTATTCCATAAATATATGGTTTAGTATTGAGATTGGAGTTTTATGAAAATCATATTGTTGTCATATTGTTGGATTTGAAATTTAGTAAAGAAAGAGTTAAAGCTGGTAAGGAATCAGTAAATTCTGATTGAATTGGAATTTTTAAAAAATTTGAAGGATGTTATAAAATGGTTGGAAATATTATTTTAATATTTTGGATCATAGAAATTTGGTCTGGAAATGTGCAAATTTTCAGATTTAACCGAAACAATGGAATTTAGTGACTAAAACGCAAGATTTGAAAATTCAAGGTGAATTTCGGAAGTCAAAGACAAAATAAATTATGTTTGACTTTGAAATATGGTACTGATCAGATTGCTAGGTTATATGGGGCATATGGAAATTCTTTAAGGGAAAAAGTGAAATTTCCTCTTGAATGGAATAAAATATTCTATTATAATACATATATTAAGCATGTGTTAGATATTATATCATTAGAATATCAAATATAGTGGAGCAATTCAGCTTCTTCTTCATCAAAGGTCCGACAGCTCCAATCTTGAAGGTAAGCATCTTTAGTTTTAATTTTGAAGCTAATTCTTGAGAATTAGACAAAGTGTGGTTAGGAAAAATATTCTACTTTCAATTCTCTACATTTTGACATGAATATTACTAGGGTTTCATGTTCAAATTTGTCTTGAGTTGATGAAGGGGATTTTGATTCTTGTGTTTTATGGGTTTTGAAGAGTTAAGTGATTTTAAAGAATTGGTTGTAAGAAATGATGAAGAATCTAAGGATGAAGTTAAAGAAAACAGTTTGGATTTTGATTCTGGTAGTAGGTTCGAAAATTCACCAGAAAATATATAAAAATAATTTGGAGGTTATTTTTATATATTGTGTTCATATATGGATCTAGTTTTGTTTAAAACAAACGGAGATCAATTCAAGTTGTATACAAATATATATGAATTTTTAACTGAGGAAAGGTCAGAAAAGTCGGACAGCAGAATTCTGTACAAAACAGATTCTATTGGTGAACTTTGAAAATTCACCATAAATTGTACAGAATGAATTATAAGGAGTTATTTATATGGATAGATTTGTATTCGAGTCTAGTTTTTAACGGAAGAAACGGAATTGAATTCCAGTGTCTATATCAATACAGAATAATGATTCTTTAAGGGTAGTGCGAGTTGTCTGAATTCTGGAAATTTATGGGTTGTTGTGTAATAGTTGTATAATTGATGTACTATGTTGGGAATTGCGGTTTGAGAATTGAATGAGTGTTAAATGTAAAATTGATTATTTTGGGAAGATTGAAATGATTGGTGATTTAAGTACAACAATTGCATAGTTGGGATACGTAAATGTATTTATGCTTTTGTAAAAGCATTTGAATGGAAATAATTTCAATGTTGGAATTATTGGTATTAATAATTTAAGTGGTAAAATGGAGAAGACCATTTTGAGTAAATGGGAAAAGTTGGTTCCAATGTTATAAGGAATTATTAAGAGTTAAATATTTTGATAGATGATGAATTTCAAATATAGTATGGAGATATGGTGGAATGTATTTATGTTAGTAAAATACTAACATATGGATTATTATGAATTGATGATTTATGCAGATTGTGATTGATTTGTAATTGAAGCAAATCAAATATAAAAGGTCTTATGGTGGACAATAGTGAGGCTTATATATTTTGAAAGACATAAAGTGTCAAGGTGAGTGCAATACATGCATGAAATTATACATCGATGTTTTATACATCATAAGGAAGACTTGCGATAAGTCGACCTTGTTTATATCGGAATGATTTTATATCATTTTTATAAATTGACATTGATATATCAGAGTATGAAACTAAAATGCATTGATCATGAAAAATGTGATATTTTACCATGAATGTTTTCGGGTATGAATTTCCTAATGTTAAATATTGATGATATACTTTGCCATGGATGGATCGAATAAAATAGACTATATGCCCAAAGTAAGTCATTGAGGGACAGGGTATAGTTGGCATGCCATAGAGTAAAGCAGCTGCAGGTTTATATTAGCACTATAGTGTGTAAGGACACTACGTGCAACTTTATGTCTGGATTAGCACTATAGCGTAAGCTTAGTGTAGGTGGTGGGCACGACCTTATGTGTATTGTCCGGATTGGTGCATGTATTTTACTCGTATACCTAGGGTCCTCAAGGTTGAATATGGGCTATTGGCTATGGATTATGTTTTATTGGTTAATAAATGGTAACCATGCAAATAAACTTATGAGCTTACGGAATAATGGCAAGTATATTGAAAAAAAAGCTTACGAGCTTATGGAATTTAAATGGTAAGTATTTTGGTGAAAATAAGCTTATGAGCTTATGGGATAAAAGGTAAGAAATTTATATTATATTGATCTTGGTAAAATATTGAAGATGCTATTAGCATGGTTTTATGGCATTGGATTTGAAATCTAAATTCATGCATGAATTGTATTACACTATATATTGTTTTAATTGTCTCACTAAGTTTATACTTAGCGTGTGATGATTTTGCGTAGGTAAAAAGCAAAGAATAAAAATAAAGAGTTCAGATCGACAGCAAGCATCGAGAGGTATATTTAAATATCAGTAAGACATCCTACGATGGATTTTGATTTAGATAGTGGTATGTAATTTGATAATGTTAAATTTATTTTGTTGAATAAATTTTGGAAATTGTTATAGTGATGAAAGGTTAATTTTTATGAGATTTATATGAAATTTTCGAAAGTTATTGTAGCATGAACAGTAACCTCGTTTTTAAGCAAAAATTTCCAGTATGAAAAAGGGTACCGATTCCCCTGCTACATGGAATCGATTCCCCCACTGTTCACTGTTCACTATTCGGGTACTATTCACTATTCATAAATAAAAATATTTTGAAGTAAATTGGTTACAACGAAACGTAATTTTTATGATATGATAATTTTATAATATCATTTACTATCTTTAAAAATATATTTTAAATCGATTTTGAAAAGGTAATGGTTTTCGAGAATTCGGATAACATCTGTAATCTGTATAGGTATAATTATACGGGTTACGGGTGTTACATGAACATCTCCAAAGGTTAGAAAAGTATTTGCTTTCTATTTTTGAGCAATTTTCTTTGGATTTCAAGTTATGCTGTGAAATAGAAAATTGATCTATTCGAAAAATGCTATATTTTGGTACCTATTATACTTGCTCAACTTCCTTGATTTCAAAGAACCCAAATCTTAGGTAATTGTTCATGCTAGGGTTCATGAAATTGATGATGATTCTTGATGTTTTTGAGATTGTAGATTCATTTTCAAGCTTGAATTATGATTAAAACATGTTCAAACTTCCTATAAATGATCCTATGATTTTCAGTCAAATGAAGAAATTATAGAATTTTGTGTTTTGAGGAGAGTTGATTAAGGATTTAGTTTTAGAGATGTTGTAAGGTTGATTGGAAGTTGATTTCATGCTTGAATCGGATAAAAAATTGAGCAAAATCATGAAAACTTAGTTTTATAAGTTTAAAGCATTCAACCATAGGTTGTTTGAGTGAGAAAAATTATGGAAAAATTATATAAGGGATGGAAATAATGTAGGAAGTATTCTAAAAGCCTTAGAAAATTTAAGGACCATTATATAATTTTTAAAAAGTTGGGAGACTAATTCTGTAATTTTAAAAAGTTGTGAATGGTTGTGCAATTGCCTGATAGTTGATGTTGTATGCTAGAAATTGTTGTTTTAGAATTGAAATGAGTGTTTAGATGTGAATTATGACTATTTTTGGAGGTTATAAAAGTTTGGTGACTTAAGTGCCATATTCACATAGTTTGGGTGATTAAATGTAATTGTGCTTTTGGAAAAAGCACTTGGTTGGTAATAATTTCAACACAGGAATTTAGGTATTAAAAATTTAAGTGATAAAATGGCGAAGGACCATTTTGTGTAAATTGGAAAAGTTGATGCCAATATTAAAAGGAATTATGAACTGTTATGTATTTTGGTAGAAAATAAGTTTTAAGTATATTATGGATTTTGTTTTGGGGATATACTTATGTTAGTATAATACTAACATATGTATTGTTATGAAATTTTGATTATATACAGATCGTGATTGATTTGTGATCGAAGCTAGTTAAGTATAAAAAGGTTTATTTTGGATCATAGTGAGGCACATATTTTAGATATATAAAGTGTCAAGGTGAGTGCAATACATGCTTAACATTGTACATAGATGTTTTATACATCATCAGGAAGACTTACGAGAAGTCTACCTTGTTTATATCAGCATGATATTATGTCATTTTTATAACTTCGACATGACATTGATATGTCACAGTGTGAAATTATACTGCATTAATTGCGAATAATGTGATATTTTACCATGGATGTTATTTTGGGTATGAACTGCCCTAATGTTAAATATATGATCATATGATACCATGGATGAATGAATTAGACTATATACCCAACTAAGTCGTTGAAGGACAAGGTGTAGTTGGCATGCCATAGAGTATAACAGTTATAGGTTTATATTAGCACTATAGTGTGTAAGGGAACTAAGTGTATGGTGGGAACGACCTTATGTGTACATGGTGGGCACGACCTTATGTGTACTATGGTGGGCACAACCTTATGTGCAAGCACTACGGTGCATATATTACTCAAACACCCAGGGTCTTCACATGTTTACTTACGAGCTATAACTATTAGTAAAAATGATAATATTTAGATTATATTGTTTTGATTATGGTAAAATATTAGATATGCATGTAACATGATCTTATGGTATTTTGAATATGACATTAAATTTCATGCATGAGTTGTATTGCACTATTTATTGTTTTAATTGCATCACTAAGTATATACTTAGCATGAGATGATTTTCATGCGTAGGTAAAAAGCCAACAGTAGAGTAAAGAGTACAAAACACTCCAAGCATTACGGAATATACTACAATGTCAGTTAAACATCCTATGATGCAATTTTGACTTAGTTTAGTGGCATGTACTTACAAATGTCCTATTTAGCTCTGTTTAACTATTTTGAAAACTGGTTTGTAATGGATAAACTGAATCGTCTTATGTTATTTCAATAAGGATCATATGAACCAGTATTATTATTTTGAGTATACGTATTTGATTAAGATATATACATGTTTTAAATATAATTTAGTAGTTTTATTCGATATAATATTTTATATTATCTCTTATCATTTTAAGAAAATAAATTTTAAATAAATTTTGAATTGGAAAGACTCACTAATATGTTTAAATATTAGACCGAAGGTGAAACACTTAGTCTAATGAATCCTCGATCTAGCAGTTCTTGCCTTTGAGCCTTATACTCTTAACTCAATCGCAACCAATATTAATATTACACTAATGATGAATTCGCTTTTTCATAAATCACTAAAATTTCTAATTTCCCCGCATCTTTCTAAAATAATCGCTTCTTGAGATCATAAACATAACCATAGCGTAGAGACAACCAATCCTTGCTCAAAATGATCTAAAAATTATTAAATGACAATTCCATCAGATTAATCAGGAACATAAGCTCCTGAATCTTTATCGGACATTTACTATCTGTCTAACTAACACTTGCATCATGACCCATAGGTCTTCCGGCATAATAACACTTGTTATCGAGTCGAATTGAATATCTCTACTTTAGAATTCCTTATTTCTTTCCTAATGTAATATGTATCACTTTTTCAGATCCATAGAAACTATTCTCGAGACGTTGAAACATTTTCTATCTCAAATGAAAGCCTAAACATCTACGTCGTTCAATAAGAAAACTTGAAAAATTTGTAGCAATAACTTCATAGCAGTTAATGCTAAAATCACACTAGTAAACAAATTTACTTTTTTATTTCATTACGAACTTGATACTTTTCAAGTTCCTTATAATCAATCTCAATCTAAGCAATTATTCATTATAACATGTAATAGTTAGACAATCCATTTTCTTAAATTTACATTTTAAAGGTAACTCTATCAAGTCCATAAAACTTAACATCTATTCTCATTCAAACTCACAATCATTTTTGGGTCTTTTTGGGTCGATTTCAATCTTGGCCTTCCTTTTTGGGTCACGCGGATCTTTTTGGGTCGATTTCAATGTTGACCTTCCTTTCAACATTATCAATTTTCTTACCTTTATCCTTAGTTCCCGACATCTAACACAATACACATAGTAAAAACTTAAGTTAGTGAGGAGTGACATTAGTCATATCACATTGACGCCATATTAGTAACTTTGACATCCTAGTGGCATGTACACACTTTTCACATCAAATACACTCATTTTTGGTTGAGAATCGACTAAACTTGTAGCTTCGATACCAATAAATATAACACCCATTTCCCGTATACGTCCCCATACATGAGGCACATATGTCACATGACTTTGAAAACTTTTTCATACTTGAAAACCAGAAAAAAAATTTGTTTCCTTAAATAAAACAATTTAATAATATAGTTAATAAAACATTCTTCAAATACATATATATATGTAATAATGTTAAAATCCATTAAACAATAATTTATGTTTGAACATAATATAATACAACAACTAAATACCAAGTATCTTATCAGAATATCACCATAGATCTAAGTACATGCCAACTAGTAGTATCAAAATAAACATCTAGAGATGTCATAATGTTAGTGATGAGGCAATCCTTGATAGATGTCAACTACACCCCTCACTTCGATCGTACGCTATTACCTACGGGTAAAAATCAACACACGCTAAGTTTATACTTAATGATGTATAATAAAATAAGTAAGGTATTTCATAAACATGAGTAAACCATTATAATAACAAAATATGATTTATCGTATATAATACATAAAAGCTAATTTGATAAGCCATGTTTTCATCAAATAAACTGCTAAACAGTATTACGTATGCCTAGCATACTTATAAATCAGTATATTCTAAAATATCCATTCACAACCTAATGTATGACAAATGAGAATGAAAGGTACACAATAAAATGAAACTAACAATTTTTGGAATAGTAATCTCGTACGACTACCATCCTTGCACATATAGTGCCATAGTACTACTCCAAGGACACAAAATACTCTTACCATAGTACACAAAGAACTATTACAATATCATATTATTTATCGTATTATTATTGCATCCGTAACTCTCCATGTACTTGCAATAGTGATATAAGGTACTCCAACCTTGTTGATTGATTATGGATCTAGGAAGGAAGCAAAACAACCTATATAAGTGAATGGATCAAATAGATGGTTTGGTGGTAGTTGTAAAGGTGAAATGGCAGGCTATTTTATGGTAAGAAAAATGGTAGCGGAAGTATGTTGTTTGGCTAAGGTATGGTTGATGAAACAGTGGAAGTTGTGAGGATAGTATCTTAGAAATGACCAAGGAAGAACCAATGCTATAGAGAGCAAAGAGCCAGCCTTACAAATCCTTTCTAAGGGGTGGTAACAAGGACTTGGACCCACTATCTATATAGAGATAGGAACCACATGCATCAAAGGGAAATGGTTGACGCCACAAGTAATAAATTACATGATAAGTCGATAAAAGTCACAAGAAATAAGTAAAGAGAAATATCTCACTTTAATTGATGAAAAAGGTCTTATTACAAATGAAATAGGAAAGCCTATTTATAGTTTTTGAAGGGACTTGGCCGAATAGGTACATGTTGGTTCGGCAAGTCCTTGTGCCTTCCTAAAATGACATAATTTAATTAATAAATAACATGAATATATAGGTGCTAGTTCGGTCGAAGTGTAGGAACATGTCTCATGGTTGAATAGCACTTGAACCCATTCAAGTTATCGCCAAATTGGAGAGAAGGGAGTGCGTGACTGAATGGAAAGGTGGCATTTCATCTTGGCGCCTAAATGTAGACCACATGCAAGGCACATGGTTGCTGGTCATATGGCACACACATGGGAGTTATAGGAAACCTTGTGGTGCAGCCTTGTGCATAGAATGAAGGCTGGTCATGTGCATCATCTTGGTCATACATTGGTTGAAGGTGGGAAGCAACTAGGCGTAACTTAGCTTCATTCAACCTAGTAGTGAGCTAGCTATGTAAGTAAAGGATGATGTGTTGCAAGCATGCTAGTCGTAACTTGTCAAGCTCCATAGCATCTCCTTTAGCTATGTTCACCTACACTTGGCATCACTTGTAGCAACTTAACTTGACTTCAATTGGTTCATCCATCTAGGTTCAGCTACATGATATCTCCCTCAGTTGAGTTGAGCTTTCCATAAGTCTCCATGAGCTAAATATCCTTTGTGAGCTAATTGTGAGCTGCATATTGATGCCAAATGGTTTACCAAGCTACCATAATGTGTGTCATGCTCCAATGTACCTACATGTGCAAGGAAACAAGGTAATTCAATGGCATTGAGCTTGAACGAGCTAAATACCTTGTTGTCGTGCATGATCATGGTATTGTGAGCTATGATTTCATGTTATGAGCTAAATACATAATCATATAATATGTGTGAGCTAATGTATAAGGCCTAAAAGCTAAAATAAATGCATATGAGCTAATTAAATGAATGATAAGTATGCAATAATTATATAAATGTATTGAATTATGCTTAATATAAATGCAAGGCTTATTCTAACATACTTAACATATTTAAATAACATGGTGCATCTATTGTAAAGATGTGTTCATGCTAAGTTAATTATTAAGTACATAACTAGTAACGTTAACATGAGAAATATTAAAATAGCATATATGATTAAACTAATATAAAATAAATATAACATAGAAATGTTCAAGAATGCTCTCTTTGTATATGAAAATGTGCTTGCATCATCCTCCCTTCTTTAGGGCGATTTGTCCTCAAATCGAATCCTTGGATAGATTCACGTCTCTTTGCTAAAAGAAAGCATCCTTTGAATGAATGTGTTCTTCCAATAGGTACCCTTTCACAATATCTCCTTTTAGTCCTTTATTTGGAAAATAATTTACCAACAAGTACTTTTTGGGAATGATCTTCTTATAGGGATATCCCTTTTGGAAGTGACCTTTTATGTGGTTGGTCCTGAAAAGTAAGGATATATGAGGTTTCAAATGAAGGGGTACTTACCTTTTAAAGTCCAAGACCCTTGGTGAAGAGTTGTGACTTTGAATCCCAACCATCACTATTTTTCGTAGGAGACCCTTCATTTTCCAACATTGTGTCATCATGTTTCTTCATGAAGAAGTTTGGTTTCATGTTTCATTCTTCTTTATTCTTCACTGGTAGTTTGTCTTTACGCAATACTTGTACACTTTTTCGCATATGCAATTGATCTTGTTGTACTTTTTTAGGCATCGAAGGTACCAAACTCACCTTGCATCCTTCATGCTTAAATGAGTATTGGTTGTGGTAACAGTCATGAATGGCCCTTTTGTCATACTGCCATGGTCTACCAAGTAGAATGTGGCTAGCATGCACAGGGACAATGTCACAAAGTACCTCATCCTTGTACCTACCAACTGAAAAAGGAATTAGAACCTGTTTAGTAACGTTTAGCTCACCTCCTTCATTGAGCCATTGGAGTTTATATGGAGTGGGATGCTTTGATGTTGGCAAACCCAGTTTTTCAACCATGAGAGTGTTGGCTACGTTTGTGCAAGTCCCTCCATCGATAATCATTGTGCAAACCTTGTCCTTGACATGGCACCTTGTATGGAAAATGTTGTTTCTTTGTAGATCCTCTTGAGATGCTTTTGATTGTAGGCACCTTTTTAAAACAAACATTTCTCCATGGTCTGTATTCTCTTCTGATTCTTCGTCTTGGATTGCTTCAGGTTCTTCAGAATTTGAGACAATATCTCCATTGTCTAGTACCATCATAGCATTTCAGTTGGGACATTAATTGACAACATCTACTTTTCCAAAACTCTTGAAGTATTTGATGTCTATGGACCTCTCAAAAGTGTTGGCTTGCTTCTCTTTACCCTTGCTAGATTCACCCACTTGTATAGTTTTGGTTACCTCTACATGATCCTTTGCTTGTACTAGAGTTGGCTTCCAAAAAGTATTTGGCTCTTGTTTTCATTTGGTGGCCGAATTTGGACTACTCTAGTTGTACGTTTTTCTTTTAATCTGTCGTTCAATTTTCATGGCCATATGTACCATCTCCTCAATCTCTACATAATGCTGCAATTCAACAAGGTTAGCAATGTCATGATTTAAGCCATATAAAAACCTTGCCATGGTTGCTTCTCTGTCTTCATCAACATTGGCTCGAATCATGGCTATCTCCATCTCCTTGAAATATTCTTCAATGCTCTTGCTTCTTTGTTTAAGATTTTGTAGTTTATGATAAAGATCTTGGTGATAATGAGTAGGCACAAACCTTTTCCTCATAATGGCCTTCATTTATGCCCACGTAGTGATGGGGCGTTCACCATTTCGTCTTCTTGAACTCACCAATTGATCCCACAAAACTAGGGCATAGTTAACAAATTCCATAGCAACAAGCCTGACCTTCTTTTGCTTCGTATAGTTTTGACATTCTAAGATATGCTCGATCTTGATTACCCAATCAAGATAGGGTTCAGGATCAGTTCATCCTTGAAATGGTGGAATGATTACCTTAATGTTGCTGAAATTGTCATTCTGTTTTCGATGAACATCTCTTCTTGCTTCTGATATTACTTCAGTCTCCTCTTCATCAAATTCTTCTTCATTCTAAGAAGATTTATTCTCATGTTTCCCAAAGATGCTTCAAATTGATCCATACGTTCATGCAAAGGCTCCAATTCTAATTTCAATAATCTTGCCATTTCATGCATAATTGCTTGAGTTTGCAAGTTAGGGGATTTTTTTCAGGGTTTCATCGTGGACTCCGAGACATGATTAGTGAAATAAGAAAAGAAAAAGATGTGTAAAAGACCTTACCAGATAATACTCTCACAAAGCCTCACGAGCCACTCCAAGAAAACTTGAATGTCACTCAATCCGCTCGTGTTTGCACTCTAGGACTTTAAGGCTTTTACTCGTCCTCTTGTGATCTCACACACTCAAGCCTTTTTCCTCTCAATCCTTTTTTTCTCAAGTTCTAAATGACTTTACTCAAAATCGTATCATGTAAATTTTACTTGTTGTGTGTCGGTTGCTAAAAGGGTTAGTAGGAATGGAAAGCAAATAATAATAAAAATGGTGGCTTAGAAATAGAAATAAGAGAATAAAAGGGGTTACTTACTCAAGTCACTTCACAACCCTTCTATCACCACAATCAATTTAAAAGGCTTACTTGAATGGCTTGGTGATGAGACTTGTTGCTGAGTTCTTCAACTTTTCTTTATTTTTTTATTCTTTTTGAGTGCTTGAATTTTTCTTTTTTTGAGTGCTTCAATTTCTTTGTTGATTTATCTTGATTTGTTTCACTTGCATTTCACTTCCACTTCATTTTGTATTTTTGATTTTGTTGTTGTTGCACGTTACTTCTTCCACCAAAGCTCTTATTATCGCTTGATGTAAGGTACTCATACCTTGTTGATTGATTGTGGATTTAGGAAGAAAGCAAAAAACATGTATAAGTGAATGGCTCAAATAGATGGTTTGGTGGTAGATGTAAAGGTTAAATGGTAGGCTATTTGATGTTAAGAGAAATTGTAGCGGAAGTATGTTGTTTGACTAAGATATGGTTGATGAAACAATGGAAGTTGTGAGGATAATATCTTAGAAATGACCAAGGAAGAACAAATGATATAGAGGGAAAAGACCTAGCCTTACAAATCCTTTCTAAGGGGTAGTAACAAGGACATGGACCCACTATTTATATAGAGATAGGAACCACAAGTATCAAAGGGAAAGGGTTGACGCAACAAGTAATAAATTACTTGAGAAGTCGACAAAAGTCACAAGGACTTAAGTAAAGAGAAATGTCTCACTTTAATTGATGGAAAATGTCTGATTAGAAATGAAATAGGAAAGCCTATTTATAGTTTTTGAAGGGACTTGGCCGAATACGTACATCTTGGTTCGACCAACCCTTGTGCCTTCCCAAAATGACATAATTTAATTCATAAATAACATGAATAAATAGGTGTTTGTTTTGTTAAAGTTGGTGCCAAATTGGACAGAAGAGAGTGCTTGGCTGAATGGAAAGGTGGCCCTTCATATTGGCGCCTAAATAGAGACCACATGCAAGGCACATGGTTGATGGTCATGTGGCACGCACATGGGGGTTTTTAGGAAACCTTGTGGTATAACCTTGTGCATAGAATGAAGGCTGGTCATGTGCAACATCTTGGGCTACATTGGTTGAAGGTGGGCAGTAACTAGGCGTGACTTAACTTCATTCAAGCTAGTAGTGAGCTAGTTATGTAAGTAAAGGCTAATGTGTTGCAAGCATGCTAGTCGTGACTTCTCAAGCTCCCTAGCACTCCTATAGCTACGTTCACCTACACTTGGCATCACTTGTAGCAACTTGACTTCAATTGGTTCATCCAGCTAGGTTCAGCTACATGCTAGCTCCCTCAGCTGAGTTGAGCTTTCCATAAGTCTCCATTAGCTAAATTTCCTTTGTGAGCTAATTGTGAGTTGCATATTGATGCCAAATGGTCCACCAGCTACCATAATGTGTGTCATGCTCCAATGTACCTACATGTGGAAGGAAACAAGGTAATTCAATGGCATTGAGCTTGTACAAGCTAAATACCTTGCTGTCGTGCATGGTCATGGTATTGTGAGCTATGATTTCATGTTATGAGCTAAATATATAAGGCCAAAGAGCTAAAATGAATGCATATGAGCTAATTAAATGAATGATAAGTATGCTGTCATTATATAAATGTATTGAATTATGCTTAATATAAATACAAGACTAATTCTAACATACTTAACATATTTAAATAACAAGGTAAATGTAACCCCCTAGACCCGACCTATGCGTTTCGACTAAGTCTAGTGGATCACATTATGATTATTAAAGACATTTTCCGAAACCGTTATTCCATCAATATAAAATCACATTATAAATAAAATGAAATTATAAACAAATTATACTATCAAAATCCAACTCATAAATATAATACCAATAAGTAATAAATTAATTTAAAACATGTCTTCAAATTCAAAATCACAATAAACCAAACAGTAATAGCAAAAGAGTCATCATTATAAAATCTGATATTTTAAAATAAGGTCCATGTCACCAAAATAAAGTCAACTTGCAAAATACAAACAATACAATCTGATTTACTTCAAGAGATATGTTGATCCTCCAAGTTCTCGAACCGAGGTATCTAAGCAACAGTATCTGAAAGGGGAAAACATTTTCGAAAGGTGAGCTAGGTTCAGTGTGTCCCAACATTTCCATAAAATCACAATAGGTACAAATCATAGTCCAGTAAATCTCACAAATTCTTAAAAGAGTTTAACTTTTGAAAATCATAGTTTAAACCCTTTTCTGGTACACCATCAGTAGTTCCCAAAATTATTTTCCATATAGCTTACTTTATGCACATAGCAAAAAGAAAGCCGACTTAAGGATAGGCTATGAAGCTTTTATCCTTAAGCCCAAGTCAATAAGTCATATAGCTTACCCTAAGCACACAGCAAAGGAAAGCTAACCTAATGAAACATCTTGGGGCCCTCAAGAGTCACATTAAGCCCATTTAGCTTGATCAGAGCTATTCCATCGTAATTCAATTCCAAAATTCAATTGCACCGTGACATAAATTCCATAAATCCAAAAACATGGTAATAATATACCATTTCAAAACAAAAAATAGATAGCACCCACATTCCATAAATTGTCACATTAAATTGGTGCATCCATAAAACAATAACCAATGAATTCGGTGTACCACATATTAAAACCAATAAAGCAAATCAATAATCAGTAGGGAACACACCTCGACAATAGGTTCAAATAGCAAATCTACTGATTGATGGTTTCACCACGCTCTGCTACAGTTTTTGAATGGGTGAATATTGGCACACGTGGTTTAACTGATCTAGAAGAGTTGGGTTTAGCTATCGAACGATCTGGAGAGTCTCTTGTACCTTCAAACAATAATAATTTATCAGCCCCAAATCTTACTTAATTGTTCAAAGCTAAAATTCTTAAGTATATAAGCATTTTCCAGGTTGACTTTCAATTTGGAAGGTTTCGAGTCTGAATTTGTCCAAACGGACTGCGGAATCAGAATAAGGACATCGAAAAACATAAAGTATGACTTTTTGAAAATTCAAATTCTTGGTCAAAGTCAAAGTCAACCACTTTGACCATTGATTTAGAGGCCTTCGTGTTCGAATTCGACGAAACGTACAGTGGAAACGGATTCGGCACGTCGAAAACTATCAGGATAGGTATACTCGGAAAAGATTAACGGTCGTTTAATGCTCAATCAAAGCCATTTTAAGTTTTGGTCAAAGGAAGTCAACGGTCAACGGTCGGGTCGGGTCAACGGTCGGGTCGGGTCAGACTGGTTCAGACCTGTCAAACCGATTTGAACCGGTCGGAACCAGTTGAAAACCGGTCAAACTGATTTTCCAGCAGCTCACTCTCCTTGCGGCGGCGCGTGTGGCGCGTGAGGACTCCTCTGGTGGCCTAAAAATTTCGGAAAAATTTCTAAAAATTATTTTGAGCGATTTCGAGATACTTACAACGATCAATTCAAATTTTTGAACGGCAGAGAGCTCAAATTTCAACTCGGCCGAATCTTTGACTGCTCCACCTCCTCACGCGCCGCCATCGACGGCGAACAAAGTTGACACCGGCGGACTTGAAACGGCACAAGGAACACGATGGTGCAGGAGGTGTCGAAAACCGATCAACGATCGGAGATGAATTTAATATTTTCTCGGCGGTAGTGCTAAATAAACGTCGAGACTTTGACTCGAAATTCACGTCGTTTGGTAGCGTTTCGCTAAAATTAATTTACTAGGTTTTGTTCACGGGTCGAAGATGAACACGACGGTGGTTTCAATTTTACGATTGGAGGTCGAACGACTTTAGAATCGAACTTGGAAGTAAGTGTGCGGGAGGAGAAAAACTTAAGCAATTTAACATTTGTGGTTTCTGATTTGAAACCATAAACACGATTAAATCACCAAAGTTGCCGACACTTTTAGAATAAATTTAGGGCTTGGTCCCTAAATTTCCTTTAACTCTAAAACAAGCTCCAAGTTTTAAAATCTTTCAATTTAGTCCCCAAAAATTTACCAATTTTCACAATTAACCTCTAATTTCAATTTAATATTATTCTAAATTTTTCCGGGTTGTTACAATTCTCCCCCTCTACAAGAAATTTCTTCCTCGAAATTTACCTTATGAAAATAGATGAGGAAATTGAGTCTCCATTGACTCCAATGTCTCCCAAGTAGCTTTTGAGGGGCTACGATTACTCTACTGAACTTTGACCATTGGAATGCGCCTATTCCGAAGAACTCGCTTATCTCTTTCTAAGATCTGAATGGGCTCCTCTTCATATGAAAAATCAGGTCTCAGCTCTACTTCTTCAACCTGAATAATGTTACCTGGATCTGGATGGTATCTGCTCAACATTGATACATGAAAGACATCATTAATACGACTTAGCTCAGAAGGCAACTCAAGCTGATATGCAACAGGTCCTACCCTCTTCAAGATACAAAATGGTCAAATAAATCTTGGACTCAATTTACCCTTACGCCCAAATCTCAATACTTTCTTCCAGGGTGAAACTTTCAAAAAGACCTGATCTCCAACCTCAAACTGTATATCCTTCCTCCTTTGATCTGCATAATATTTCTACCTATCAAATGCCTCTTTCAGACGGTCACGGATTAATCTGACTGTGTCCTCCATCTCACGCACTAACTCAGATCCCAACGTTTTCCTATCATGCAACTCAGTCCAACAGATCAGAGTGCGATATTTATGCCCATTGAGTGCTTCATAGGGTGCCATACGAATGCTGGTCTGATAACTGTCATTGTAAGCAAATTCAGCCAACGGCAAAAAGTTCTCCCAACTACCATGAAAATCGATTACGCAACCCTGCAACATATCCTCCATAATCTTACTCTCTCAGATTGACCATCAGTTTGTGGATGAAAGGATGCACTATAATCCAATCTTGTTCCCAAAGTCGTATGTAACGCCTTCAAAAATCTCGAAGTAAATCTCGGATCTCGATCAGAAAAAATAGACAATGGAACACCATGCAATCTAACAATTACTGAAATATACAATCTTGCCAGCTTGTCCAAAGTATAATTTACTCGCACAAGAATGAAGTGAGCTGACTTTGTAAGTCTGTCAACAATCACCCAAACTGAATCTTTTTTTGAAGGAGTCATAGGTAAACCAGTAACAAAATCCATAGTAATACGCTCCCATTTCCATTCAGGAATCTTGATAGGTTGTAACAAACCTGATGGATGTTGATGTTCCACCTTAACTTGCTGACAAGTCAAACACCTCGCCACAAAATTCGAGATGTCCTTCTTCATGCCGACCCAATGATACCTCTCTCTCAAATTCCTTACATCTTATCTCCACTGGGGTTCATAGCATATGGACTACTATGAGCCTCCGTGAGGATAGTCTGCCTCAACTCAGCATCATCCGGCACACAATACCGACCTTTGAAGCATAAAACTTCATCCTGATCAAGGGTGTAATCTGAGCTTGTCCATTGCTCTACTTGCTCAAAGATGGAAAGCAAGGAGCTATCAAGGGGCTGCTTAGCTTTGATCTCATCAACCAAGGTCGGCTTAACTTGTAATTCTGCTAACAGAGTGCCATCGTCATATAAATTCATCCTGGCCATTAAAGATCTCAACTATGTTACTGTCTTTCGACTCAAAGCATCCGCTACAATATTAGCTTTACCAGGGTGATAATCAATCACGCAATCATAATCCTTTAGAAGCTCTAGCCAGCGTCGCTGTCTCAAATTAAGCTCATTCTGGGTCAGAAGATACTTTAAACTCTTATGATCCGTGAAAATGTAACACTTCTCTCCATAAAGATAGTGTCTCCAAATCTTCAAGGCAAAAATCACTACTGCTAAGTCCAAATCATGAGTAGGATAATTACACTCATGCGGTCGCAGCTGACGGGATGCATAAGCCACCACCTTACCTTCCTGCATTAGAACACAACCGAGCCCTGAGTGTGACGTATCACTATACACTGTAAAATCCTTTCCGGACTCTGGTTGCATCAACACTGGTGCTTGAGTCAATACTACCTTTAATTTCTCAAAGCTCTCCTGTTGTGCCTCACCCCAGTCAAACGGCACATTCTTCCTTAACAACTTTGTCAAAGGAGAAGCAATGATCGAGAAGCCCTCAACAAAACGTCTATAATAACCAGTCAAGCCCAAGAAACTGCGGATTTCAGAGATATTCTTGGGTCGTTTCCAATTCACAATAGCCTCGATCTTGCTTGGATCGACCTGAATACCTCGCGCAGAAATAATATGCCCCAGAAACGACACTTCTTGAAGCCAAAATTCACACTTGCTTAGTTTGGCATATACACGATGATCTCTCAAAGTCCACAGAACGATTTTCAAATGCTCGTCATGCTTTGCCTCAATACGAGAATAGATCAGAATATCATCAATAAAGACCACCACAAATTGATCCAAATATGGTCGGAACACCCGATTCATCAAATCCATGAAAGATGCAGGAGCATTCATCAAACCAAAAGGCATCATTAAGAATTCATAATGACCATATCAAGTGTGAATGGCCGTCTTGGCAACATCAGATCCTTTAACTTTCAATTGATAATAACCCGAACGAAGATCAATCTTAGAGAATACAGTAGCTCCTCGCAACTGATCAAATAAGTCATCAATCCTGGGTAGTGGATATTTATTCTTGACCGTCATCTGATTCAACTTCCTATAGTCAATACATAATCTTAGCGACCCATCCTTCTTTTTCACGAACAGAACTGGAGCTCCCCATGGTGAAGTACTATGTCGAATAAATCCTCGATCGAATAATTCTTGCAATTGGACCTTCAACTCCTTAAGTTCTTTTGGAGCCATGCGATAAGGTGCCATAGAAATAGGTCCAGATCCCGGATAAGTGTCTATCTCGAACTCTACCTCTCTATCAGGAGGTAAACCAAGCAACTCCTCTGGAAAGACATCAGGAAACTCACTAACTGTACGGATCTCTTCGATCGTGGACAATGAACCTTTAGTGTTCAAAATACATGCAATGAAAGTCTCATACCCCTTCCGTATCATACGATCAATTCCCATCACTGAAACTATATTGGAGAGATAGCCACGCCATTCACCAATTAACACAACGGTCCGACCATCTGAAGTCTTTAGAGTAGCCCGCTTGTATTCGCAAAATAGATTTACCTTGTGTTTATTCAACCAATCCATCCCAAGAATTAGATCGAACTCCTCTAAAGGAAGTTCCATAAGATCAGCGAGAAAAATTTCTCCCTGAACATCGAGAGGACAACATCGAAATACTTTATTCACTAATACAGCTTGTCCTACTGGACTCGTAACTGTAACCGTATTTTCAGTGTTCTCGATCGGAATCTGAAGGTTTCGAGATACCGAGCTCGATACATAGGAGTGAGTGGAGCCATTGTCCAGTAATGTAAAGTATGGGATAGAATAAATAGTAAATGTACTTGCAATAACCTCAGGCTCATCTTTGTCATCCCGACATCTAGTGGCATAAACCAAATCTGGCTGTCTAGCCTCATAAGCTGTTGGCCCTCTATTTTGCTGAGGTCGGGCTCTACTGTCTGTCCTGGATGCTTATCCTCGAGTATTTCCTTGACTACGATCTCTAATTGGAGTATGTACTGTAGTCTGCAAACGCACAGGAGTCTGGGTAGCGGTCTGCTCAAAC
This sequence comes from Hibiscus syriacus, assembly GCF_006381635.1. Classification (NCBI taxonomy): domain Eukaryota; kingdom Viridiplantae; phylum Streptophyta; class Magnoliopsida; order Malvales; family Malvaceae; genus Hibiscus; species Hibiscus syriacus. The sequence goes on along the minus strand of NW_024062571.1, from coordinate 428,180 downwards.
GAAGCTAACTGAGGATAATCCCTCCGATAATGACCACTAGATCCACACTGATAGCAAAGACCCATCTTCTTACGACACTCTCCTGTGTGTTGTTTACCAAAATACTCACAAAGGGGCCCATTATAATATGACGAGGAACCGCCTCGACTGACAGCTAAAGGGGCCAAAGTACGAGTCCTCTTCCCGGACTGTGCTGATGACTTAACAGGGCCTGAAAATTTCTTAGATCGTTCTTGATCAACACGCTCTCTACCAGATGCTAAAGCCTCCACCTCTTTCGCATCTTTGGCTCTGCCCACCAGTACATCAAATATCTCATCCTGATGGGTTACAACTTGCCTACGCAGCTCGTATCTGAGTCCAAGGGCAAATTTACGACATCGATCTCTCTCCGTAGGTACCATACTGAATCCATACTTCAGCAACTTCAGGAACTCGATCTCATATTCAAAAACAGTCATGTCTCCCTGAACCAGGTCTTGAAACTGTTGTCGTCTCTGAGCTAAGTAGCGTTCTCGCAGAAAACGGCTCCGAAAGCGATCCTAAAAGAAATTCCAGGTCAAACGATCGGTAGGAAAACTACTGGTCACTGACTCCCACCAAGTGTAGGCATTGCCATCTAACATCGCCACAGCACCCTCATATCTCTTAGTTGAGTCTAAACCCAACTGATACATGCGTCTCTCTATATCCTGGAGCCAATCCTCAGCTTCAGTAGGAGCTCCACCAATCTGTCCCCCAAAATTTATAACTCCATTAGCAATCAAAGTCTGCGAAATAGGAACCTATGATACAACACCAGTAGCTCTGACTGCTCCCTGTATCAACTGCAGAAATTGTCAACCAAAATTCTCATACAAAGCAACTCCGGTAGACTCTGACTCAATATCGGTCGCTCCTATGATCGGTGTAGTCATGCCAATACCAGCGGCAGGAGGCAGATTCGTTGGGGTCGTAGGAGCAGGATCACCTATCGGAGGTGGGGGATCTACCCGTATCTCATCAATCGGATCTGCAAATCTAGCCCCTCGACCTTGTCCACGGCAAGTTCAACGACCACGTCTAGCACTCATTTTGATGGATCTCAAGTTTACTACAGAAGATAAAACTTAGGGTTAGATAAGCACTTGGAGTCTCGAACACAATTTAAAAATCTTAATAATTTTGTGACATGGCCTTTGTAACTTGTTTTGTAAAATATTTCAAAACCGTATTTTCAATATGGACTCATACACGGTCTGAGGGTTAAAAACCAAAAGCTCTGATACCAATAAATGTAACCCCCTAGACCCGGCCTATGCGTTTCGACTAAGTCTAGTGGATCACATTATGATTATTAAAGACATTTTCCGAAACCATTATTCCATCAATATAAAATCACATTATAAATAACATGAAATTATAAACAAATTATACTATCAAAATCCAACTCGTAAATATAGTACCAATAAGTAATAAATTAATTTAAAACATGTCTTCAAATTCAAAATCACAATAAACCAAACAATAATAGCAAAAGAGTCATCATTATAAAATCCGAAATTTTAAAATAAGGTCCATGTCACCAAAATAAAGTCAACTTGCAAAATACAAACATTACAATCTGATTTACTTCAAGAGATATGTTGATCCTCCAAGTGCTCGAACCGAGGTATCTAACCAACAGTATCTAAAAGGGGGAAAACATTTTTGAAAGGTGAGCTAGGCTCAGTGTGTCCCAACATTTCCATAAAATCAGAATAGGTACAAATCATAGTCCAGTAAATCTCACAAATTCGTAAAAGAGTTTAACTTTTGAAAATCATAATTTAAACCCTTTTCTGGTACACCATCAGTAGTTCCCAAAATTATTTTCCATATAGCTTACTTTATGCACATAGCAAAAAGAAAGCCGACTTAAGGATAGGCTATGAAGCTTGTATCCTTAAGCCCAAGTCAATAAGTCCATATAGCTTACCCTAAGCACACAGCAAAGGAAAGCCGACCTAATGAAACATCTTGGGGCCCTCAAGAGTCACATTAAGCCCATTTAGCTTGATTAGAGCTATTCCATCGTAATTCAATTCCAAAATTCAATTACACCGTGACATAAATTCCATAAATCCAAAAACATGGTAATCATATACCATTTCAAAACAAAAATTAGATAGCAGCCATATTCCATAAATTGTCACATTAAATTGGTGCATCCATAAAACAATAACCAATGAATTCGGTGTACCATATATTAAAACCAATAAAACAGTTCAGTAATAAGTAGGGAACAAACCTCGACAATAGGTTCAAATAGCAAATCTACTCATTGCTGGTTTCACCACGCTCTGCTACAGTTTTCGAACGGGTGAATACTGGCACACGTGGTTTAACTGATCTAGAAGAGTTGGGTTGAGCTATCGAACGATATGAAGAGTCTCTTGTACCTTTAAACAATAATAATTTATCAACCCCAAATCTTACTTAATTGTTCAAAGCTAAAATTCTTAAGTATATAAGCATTTTCCGAGTTTGACTTTCAATTTGGAAGGTTTCGAGTGTGCATTTGGCCAAACGGACAGTGGAAACGGATTCGGCACTTCAAAAACTATCAGGATAGGTATACTCAGAAACGATTAACGGTCGTTTAATGCTCGGTCAAAGCCATTTTAAGTTTTGGTCAAAGGAAGTCAACGGTCAACGGTTAACGGTCGGGTCGGGTAACGGTCGGGTCGGGTTAGGTCAGTAGGGTCGGGTCAGGTCAGACCGGTCAAACTGGGTCGGGTCGCGTGTGGCGCGTGAGGACTCCTCCGGTGGCCCAAAAATTCCGGAAAAATTTCTAAAAATTATTTTGAGCGATTTCGAGATACTTACAACGATCGGTTCAAATTTTTGAACGGCGGAGAGCTTGAATTTTAACTCGGCCGAATCTTTGACTGCTCCACCTCCCCACGCGCCGCCGTCGACGGTGAACAAAGTTGACACCGGTGGACTCGAAACGGCACAAAGAACACGATGGTGCAGGAGGTCTCAAAAACCGATCAACGATTGGAGATGAATTTAAGATTTTCTCGGCGGTAGTGCTAAATAAACGTCGAGACTTTGACTCAAAATTCACGTCGTTTGGCAGCGTTTCGCTATAATTGATTTACTGGGTTTTGTTCACGGGTCGAAGATGAACACGACGGTGGTTTCAATTTTACGATTGGAGGTCGAACGACTTCATAATCGGACTTGGAAGTAAGCGTACGGGAGGAGAAAAACTTAAGCAATTTAACATTTGTGGTTTCTGATTTGAAACCAGAAACACGCTTAAATCACCAAAGTTGCCGACACTTTTAGGATAAATTTAGGGCTTGGTCCCTGAATTTCCTTTAACTCTAAAACAAGCTCCAAGTTTTAAAATCTTTCAATTTAGTCCCCAAAAATTTCCTAATTTTCAGAATTAACCTCCAATTTCAATTTAATATTATTCTAAATTTTTCCGGGTTGTTACAGTACATATATTGTAAAGATGTGTTCATGCTAAGTTATTTATTAACTACATAACTATAACCTTAACATGAGAAGTATTATAATATCATATATGATTAAACTAATATAAAGTAAATATAACATAGAAATGTTCAAGAATACTCCCTTTGTATGTGAAAACGTGCTTGCATCAAGTAGGCTTTAAAATCTAAATCGCAGGTTAAACATTTATTCCAACCCATCAATAAACAATAATTTGTATGGAACACATCCATTCGTTTTAGAGCAATTCATACCCTAAAATTATTTATAAAAATCATTTTCATAAACTTTATGAAAATATTTCAAAATACGATAAAACATGTTTTTTTATAAAAACGTTCGAGGTTTACTCATCGCAAGTCATCCTCATATCATATAAGTACATAATAAATGCATTCACCTGGTATGCCTCACTTTTATGTCTTACTGTAGTCCGATTATTCTGTAACTTTTTCCTTTCCTTTTTTGTTTGCTTATCTCACGAATTTGATTGCAATCTTCACAAGCATCCATAATCACACACACAAATATAAAATACAATGTTAGTATCCTTACTAACATTTATACAAAATAATAATATTTAAAAGTACCGTTATTTCTGATTTTTTTAAAATTCATCTTAACTTTTCCTTTTTATTCAAAATGGGCCCTTGTCATAAATTGTTCAGTTTCAGCCCAAATAAGCCCAATAATTTCTAGCATAAACTTAAATCACAATATCTTAACAATACCATAATTACCACTTAAGCCACTAACTTTCTCAATATTCACCGTTTTGTAATTAAGCTTTGCCAATTCCAAAATGGCTTAATTTCACATTCTAAATTCAATTTTAACCCTAAAACTATAATTTCCAATATTGTACATAAATTATCCAGTAATTCCATAATCATCCCATAACTTTTAAAAATTACCAAATAGATTCCTTAACTTTTGACAAATTACACTATGGTTGAAAAAATTTCTATGGCTTGTAGAACCTTCCAAATATAATTTCTAAGCCATGGAAATTTTTCTAAAATTTTTTCCAACCCTTTTACCTCATGACCAATTGTTTTAGAGCTACACTTCTCATGATTTTCACTTGATTCAAGCATGAAACTAACCTTTATTCAACTCTTCAAGACCTCTAGAATTAAACCCCTCACTTAATTTCATCAAAATACATCTTTCCCCAAAACATAGGGTTTGGCCGATATCAACATAGACATATATAGCCATGTACAAGTGATTTTAAATAAAAAATCATATTTGAATAAGATTCTACAGCATCAAAAAGATCAAAATCCTTCATCAATTTTCTAAACCCTAATGTGCAGAAAACCCTTAAAATTGGGATCTTTGAACACAAGCAAGATTAGCATGCAATATTGGTAACAAATGATAGTGTTTTTCGCGTAGAACAATTTTCTATTTCACGATATAATCCAAAATCCAAAGGAAATTGCTCAAAAATCAAAAAGAAATTTTCTCTTACATTACGATGGAGTTCACAGAAATGATGACTGGAAAATAGCAATCTACATGAAATTTTCCTTTAATTTCATGTTAATTTATCTTTAATTTAAGCTTAACTAAATAAAATATTCATTTAATGAGAAATGTTCATTTTGCCATTAACGAAAATTGATAATTACCTTAATACCAAGCCACATAAACCATATCATCTTCCAAAGTCAGATGAACAAATTATTTTACCCTTTTTACAATTTTACCAAGCAATTTTCCAAAAATTGCAATATTGCCACTTTAATCCAACGATATAAATTTAACATGGAAATAAATATTCAAATCCAATGATACATATTATTTTTAATCATTTTAACATATGGAAATAATATTTTAAGCCTAATTTATCATCCTTAAAATTTTCCTGAAATTTCAATTCGATTCGATTTCCCGAATTTTCCTCAAACTTCATTGCTTTAAAACTTTTAATAGATAACCCATATTAAAATTATGATTCCCTCAGAAACTTTATTACTGAGATAAATTATTTTTTATGAGGCCAAAATGTAACTTTTTAAAAAAATTTATCACTTTGCTCCCTAAACTTTTCTAATATTTATACTTTGGTCACTAAACTTTCAAAATATATAGTTTGGTCACTAACTAAATCCATTTATGGAATAAAATTCTTATTAGGAAAAATTACAACTTAGGTCCTTAAACGTTTCCCAGTTTTCTACTTTGACCATCAAACTTTCAAAATTTATAATTTGGTCACTATCCAAAAATTTGGGGTATTACAATTCGCCCCCTTAAATAAAATTCGTCCTCAAATTTTAAGACTTTATGCTTTTACCGAAGAACTTTAACTAGATGAATCGTCTTGCTACACAGTTCTTTGATTTGTTTAGGCCAAGATCAGTACTGGTTCTGCTTAATAAGTCAAATCTGGTCGAATCTCAATTTCCTCTGATGCAATGACATGTAAAGGATCCGATCGATACTTTCTAAGCATTGACACATGAAAAACATTGTGAACTTTTTCTAACTCCGGAGGTAATGCTAACTGATAAGCTACAGGTCCGACTCTCTTTAAGATCTCATAAGGCCTAATGAATCTTGGATTCAACTTTCCTTTACATCCAAACCACAATACTATCTTCCAAAGTGATATCCTGAGAAATACTTAATCACTCACTTGATATTCAATCTCTTTTCCCTTCAGGTCTGCATAATACTTTTGTCGTACGGAAGCGATCTTGATATTATCTTGAATGAACCCTTTTTAATTTACATTTCTTTAATGAAATCAAGACAAACTAGATCTTGATCTTTAAGATCAAACCAATTTAATGATGTTCGACACTTTCTGCAACAAAGAGCTTCATAAGAGGCCATCTTGATGCTAGACTGATAATTGTTATGACAAGAAAATTCTACTAAATGAAAATACATTTCCCATGATCCCTTAAACTGTAAATACACATACCCTTAGCATATCTTCCAATATTTGAATAGTCCGCTCTGACTGACCATCTGTCTAGGAGTGATAAGCCATACAGAAATTCAATCGAGTTCCCACGGCCTTGTGCATTAAAATCCAAAATTTCGAAGTAAACCTTGGATTTCTATCATATATTGTCGATACAGGCACTCTATGCAGCCGAACTATCTCTTTTATGTATAACTCATCATATTTATCTATCGAATAATATGTTCGTCCAAAAATGAAAGTGTGTTGTATAGGTCAATCCATCAACAATAACCTATATTGAGTCTTTTTGGCTAGGTGTCAAAGATAGCCTTGTAACAAAGTCCACAGTGACTCGTTCCCCTTTTCATTCAGTAATTGAGATCGGTTGTAACAATTCAGAAGACACTTGATGTTCAATTTTCACCTATTAACATGTCAGACAGTTTGCCACAATTTTTATGATAGCTCATTTCATACCAGGCCACCAACATCGATTCTTTATGTATTGATACATCTTATTTCCACCTAAATTCATAGTCAAAAGACTATAATGCCTCAAAACGAATATATGTCTTTAGTTCTTCATCATTGGAAATACAAAGTCTCCAACGATAGTATAAACATCCGTCGGACCTGACCTCAAAGTCCTTAATCTCGATATTTTCTACAAAGTGCAAACTTTTCCAAGCATCTCCCGTATTTCCTTTTTATCTCTTTTATCCGATCTAGAAGCATCTACTTTATCTTTAATTCAACCAACAGTGCGTCATTTTCCTTCAACAATAGTCGCACATCCATAGCTTGGAAAGCTGCAAAAGTTTTCCTACTAAGTGCTTCTACAACAACATTTACCTTCCTTGGGTGATAATTAATGATAAAATCATATTCCTTTTAAATAAAAAAATGCTAAGTGGATTTTCAACGGCAAAGTGTCCCATGAGTTCCCCTTCGTGTGCTTCTTTGGTAAGTACTTCTCGTATGGAGCCTTGTGGAATGCAATGTCTCCCTTCTTTAAAAAGATAGCCATCATGCTGGTAGTATTTGTCATGAGCACCTATTTCACACAATTGATACGTTCTCCAAAGTCTAAGTCAATAGCATATTACTCTTTGATGAAACAACATCAACCACAATGTTATATTTTTATTTCTTATAGTGTATAACATAGGGAAAAGACTCAAGGAATTCAACCCATTTGGGGTGCCTCTTTTTGAGCTTGTGTTGTCCTTTGATGTTCTTTAATGCCTCTTGATCAATATAGATGACAAATTCCCTTGGTAACAGATAGTGTTGGCAAGTCTCCAACAATCGTATGAGTGCATACATCTTTTTCTCATAGGTTGGATAATTCAGAGTTGCACCATTCAGTTTCTCACTGAAATAAGTAATTGGCTTTCCTTCTTGACTCAAAACAGCACTGATTCCAATTCCAGAAGCATCACATTCAACTTCAAAGATTTTATCAAAATTTGGCAAGGTTGGTAATGGAGCTTTTGTCAAACAGTCCTTGAGCTCTTTGAATGCTATTTCTTGTTATTTGCCCCAAGAACAGTTTGAATTCTTCTTAATAATCCCTGTTAAGGGGGCAGCAATAGAACTAAAGTTTGGTACAAACCTTCGGTAGAAACTAGCCAAACCATGGAAAATCTGAACTTGACTGATATTAGTAGGTTTTGGGCATTCATAAATTGCTTTGATCTTCTCTGGATCAACCGCCAAACCATGTGAACTTACAATGAAGCCTAAGAAAGTAACTTTGTCAGTACAAAAAGAACACTTCTTCAAATTGGCATATAAGTTCTCTTCTCTAAAAGTTCCAATAATAGATCTTAAATGTTCAACATGCTCGTTTAAGGTCTTACTGTATATCAAAATGTCATCGAATTAAACAAAACAAAACTGACCAGTGTAAGGCCGAAAGACATGATTCATTAAACGTATAAAAGTGTTAGGTGCGTTAGTTAGTCCAAAAGGCATGACTAACCATTCATACAAACCTTGTTTGGTCTTGAAAGTAGTTTTTCACTCATTGCCTTCCTTCATTCTAATATGATGGTAGCGACTTTTCAAATCAATTTTAGAGAAGATGCTGGCACCACTGAGTTCATCAAGCATATAATCCAACTGAGGTATAGGGTGTCTATACTTGATGGTGATTTGATTCACGACCCTACAATCCACACACATTCTTCAAGTTCCATCTTTCTTTGACACTAACAAAACAGGTACAATGCAAGGACTTAAACTCTCCCGAATGTATCCTTTGTCTAGTAGTTCTTTGACTTGCTTTTGTAATTATTTGGTTTCTACAGGATTGCTTCTGTATGCCGGTCTATTAGGAATGGTGGCTCCGGGAATGAAATCAATTTGATGTTCAATTAACCTAATTGGTGGTAAACCATCTGGGATTTCTTCAGGGAAAATATCTTCAAATTCCTGCAAAAAAGTGGAGATGGAAGAAGGTAAACCTTCATGACTGTTAGTAAGTAGAAATTTTTCCTTATACATAAGTATAAGTATAACTTTCTTTATGGATAAATGCTTCCAGACATCTCTTGTGGCATATATGTTCATCTTTTGTGTATTGCTTTCCTTAGCCTTCTTTGCTTTCTCCCATTCTTTTATATTGCCTTAAAGGTCACTTGGCATTCGTGGACTTGACTTGGAAGCTTAGCTGCCAATATGATTTTCCTTCCTTGATGTTGGAAATAATACTCATTGGAAAATCCATCGTGAGTAGCCTTCTTTCCAAATTTCCAAGGTCGTCCTAAGATAATGTGGCTTGCACTCATTGGCGCCACATCACAAAGAACTTCATCATTGTATCTTCCAATGGAGAAAGGAACAACGACTTGCTTGGTAACCTTGGCTTCTCCCACATCATTGAGCCACTGTAAATTATATGGGTGAGTATGCTTGGAAGTATTTAGGCCCAACTTCTCCACCATGTGAGTGCTTGCTACATTTGTACAACTTCTTCCGTATAAGATCATTATGCAAACTTTTTCTTCTATATGGCATTTAGTATGGAAGATGTTCTCTAGTTGTTCATCTTATTGAATTTGAATGTTCAAAGTCCTTTTAACTATCTCTCACAAAGCCTCACAAGTTCACTCCAAGGAAAACTTGAATGACACTCAATCCACTCGTGTTTGTACTCTAGGACTTCAACGCTTTTACTAGTCCTCTTATAGTCTCTAACGCTCAAGACTCTTTTCTCTCAGTCTCTTTGTCTCGAGTTCTAAGTAAACTTTACTCAAAACTATACCAAGTAATGCTTACTTGTTGTGCATCGGCTGCAAATGGTTAATAGGTATGGAAAAGCAAATATAATGAAATATGTCGGATTATAATTAAGAAAGAAGGGAAGAAAAGCTTACTTACAGCAATGTCACTTTACAACCTTTTTATCACCACAATCAATTTATAAATGCTTACTTGACTTGCTTGGTGATGAGAACTTGTTGTATGTGTTTTCAGCTTCTTTTTCTTTGCAACTTTCTTTTTATTTTCTTTTGTTTTCATCTTAAGTGCTTGCAATTTCTTTGTTGATTTTTGAACTTTCTTCACTTGCACTTCTTTTTTTATTTTGATTTATTGTTGTTGTTGCATGTTGCTTCTTCCAAAAAAGCTTTGAATACTACTTGATGTAAGGTAGTCGTTCCTTCAATTGATTGTTGATCTAGGAAGGAAGCAAAACAACTTGTAATAACTGAATGGCTCAAATAGAGGGTCTGGTAGTTGATGCAAAGGTGAAATAGAGGGCTATTGAATAGTGAATTAGAGTTGCGGATGTTGTTTAAAGTGTTTGGCTATGGTTAGGATTATGAAACAAAAAGATAGTGAATATAGTACCTTAGAAAGACCAAGGAAGAACCAGTCTTATATGGAGAAAAGACCCAACCTTATAAATCTATATAAGGGGTGGTATTAATGCCACAATTAAAGATATACTTGATAAGTCGAAAAAAGTGACCAAGGACTTGAGAAAAGAAAATAATATCACTTTGATTAATATCTGAAAGGTATGTCTTACAATTGAAATATGACAGCCTATTTGTAGGCTTTCAAGGGGCATGTCCGAATGGATACAAGGTGTTTCGGCCAGCCCTTGTGTCTGTTTAAAATGACATGATTTAAATGCTAAAAGAGATGACGGTTTGGTCCTAATTAAAGGGAAACAACCCTTAGTTGAATAGTTTTTTTTGCTATTCATCTTGGTGCCAAATTGAAGAATAATGAGTGGTTGGTTGAATGGTGATGTATCCTTTCATCTTGGTGCCTAAATGAGACCACATGCAAGGCACATGGTTTTTGGTCATATGGCACGCATATGGGTGTTCTAGGGATCCTTGTGGTGCAGCCTTGTGCATGGGATGAAGGCTGGTCATATGCATCTCCTTGGGAATGTATGAGTTCTCTTCCAAGCTTGCTTGAGTATGTAGCTAGCTAGCAATGCAAGGGCTAGTGGTGAATGAGCTTCCTAGCCGAGACCTACTAGGTTCCTTAGCAACTCCAAAGCTACCTTCGGCTACCCATTTGGTTACTTTCAGTAACTTAGCTTCAAATAGTCCACCTAGCTGAGTTTAGCTAGCCTTTAGCTCTTCCAGCTGATTTGAGCTTTCTATTGTGTTCTATGAGCTGCCATTCAGCTTGTGAGCTAATTGTGAGCTACTATAGAGTGCCAAATACTCCCTCAAGCTGCCCCAATGTGTGCCTTGCTTCCGTGTACCTATATATGCAAAGAAAACAAGGTAAATCAAAGGATATGAGCTGGAATGAATGAAATACCTTGTTGTCGTGCATGTTTATGGCCTTATGAGCTATGAATGCATGTCATGAGCTAAGAACTATATGATATAACACATGTGAGCTAATGTATACGACTAAGGAGCTTATTTGAATGCAAATGAGCTAAGAAATGAATGATTAAGCATGATTACATATCATGAATGAATTGAAACAAAGTTAAATGAATGCAAAACTAATATGAAATAATAACATGCTTGAAATAACATTGTGTAGCTAGTAGTATAAATATGTGAATATGTTAAGTTACTTTTCAGCTATTAAAACATTATATAACTTAACATTGCATGTTGTTAACTTGTCAACTTAATTGAAAGCTTCAAGACACTTAGTTAAGAGTAATTCCCTGAATTGTTTGGCTCTTGATCGAGTAATGGGACCTTGAGGCATCACTTTTGGATCCAAGGAAAGCAACCTCTATCAACCAGAATTCACACTTGGACTGCTTGGCATACAAATTTTTATCTCAAAATTTTTTAAAATAATACGAAGATGAACGTCATGTTCCTTTCTCGACTTTGAATACACCAAAATATCATCAATAAATACCATCACAAATTGATCCAGGTAAGGTTGAAATACTCGGTTCATCGAAACCATAAATGTTACAAGGGCATTAGTCAAACCAAATGGCATCACCACAACTCGTAGTGTCCATACCGAGTCCGAACAACTATCTTTGGAATATCCTCCTCTTAATCTTCAATTGATGGTATCCTGAGCAAAAGTCTATCTTAGAGAACACTACTGCACCTTTTAGTTTATCAAACATATCATCAATCCTCGAAAGAGGATACTTGTTCTTTATTGTTACCTTATTTAACCGTCGATAATCTATGCATAACCATATATATTCATCTTTCTTTTCTCTCATAGCACAAATACTCCCGAAGGTGAAACAGTCGGTTTAATGAATCCTCGATCTAGCAGTTCTTGCGATTGAGCCATATACTCTTAACTCAATCGCATCCAATGTTAATATCAAGCTAATGATGAATTTGCTTTTCCATCAATCACTAAAATTTCTAATTTCTTCGCATCTTTTTATATTAATCGCTTCTTGCGACCAAAAACCCAACCATAGAGCAAAGATAGCCAATCTTTGCTCAAAATGATTTAAAAATTATTAAATCACAATTCCTTCAGAATCACCAGGAACATAAGCTCCTGAATTTTTATCAGACATTCACTATTTATCCGACTAACACTTGCATCATGACCCATAGGTCTTTCGCTACAATAACACATGTTATAAAGTTGAATGGAATATCTCTACTTTAGAATTCCTTATTTATTTCCTAATGTAATCTGTATAACTTTTCCAGATCCATAGAAATTATTCTTGAGCAGTTTAAATATTTTCCATCTCAAATGAAGCATAAATATCCACGTCGTTCAATAAGAAAACTTGACAAATTATAGCAATAACTTCATAGCAATTAATGTTAAAATCAAACTAGTAAACAAATTTACTATTTTTTTCATTACAAACTTGACACTTTTCAAGTTTCTAAGAATCAATCTCAATATAAGCAATAATTCATTATAGCATGGAATAGTTAGACAATCCATTTTCAAAAATTTGCCTTCAAATCTATCAAGTCCATAAAACTTAACAGCTATTCTCATTCAAACTCACAATTATTTGATTCACTAATAACTTAGCTTTCTTCAAACTTCTAGCGGATAACTTATTTACTGCTTACTTATTTCCTCTTACTCAAATCAATATTTCTTTAATCAACTTAATGCTTAACCTAAATATTCCTCTAATATTTAAGCTTACCAATAGAAACCTCATTGTCATAAGTGGATTCAATAATCTCCTATAGATCCCCATCCGATTCAACTTCTCTTGTAATCCATTTAAACTTTTTAATGGATTCTGCTAATGTACTAACTTCATTAAACGTTGGGGCATTTCTTCCACAGAATGGAGGAAAATCCTTTACAACTCCAACCCTTCTAAAGCGTGATATTGAAGTTATGTCGGATCGTTTTTGGTCGATTTGAATCTCGACCTTCCTTTCAACATTATCAAGTTTCTTACCTTTATCCTAAGTTACTGAAATCTAACACAACACACATAATAACAACTTAAGTTAGTGAGGAGTGACACCAATCCTATCTTATTGACACCATATCAATAACTTTGACATCCTAGTGGCATGTATACACTTTTCACATAAAATACACTCATTTTCGACCAAGAATCAGCTAACCATGTAGCTTCGGTACCAAAAAATATAACACCCATTTCCCGTATACATCCCCGTACACGAGTCACAAATGTCACATGACTTTCAAAAGATTTTCGTACATAAAAACCAGTAAAATTTTGTTCCTTTAAATAAAATAATTTAATAATATAGTATATAAAACATTCTTCAAATACATATATATATAAAAATGTTAAAATCTATCAAACTGTAATTTAAGTTCGAACATAATATAATACAAAAAATAAATACCAAGTATTTTATCAAAGCATCACCATATCTCTAAGTACATGCCAACTAGTAGTATCAAAATAAACATATAGAGATGTCATAATGTTACTGATGAGGTAATCCTTGAAAGATGTCAGCTACACCCCTCACTCCGATCGTACGCTATTACCTATGCATGAAAATTTATGCACGCTAAATGTACACATAGTAAGGTATAATAAAATAAGTAAGGTATTTCAAACACATAAATAAACCATTATTATATCAAAATATAATTTATTGTGTAAGATACATAAAAGCATAAAAGTTGATTTGATAAGCCAAGTTTTCGTCAAATAACCTGCTAAACATTATTTCATGTGCGTAGCATACTTATAAATAAGTATATTCCAAAATATCCATTCACATCCCAAAGTATGACATATGAGAATGTAAGGTACACCATATGATGAAACTGACAATTTTCGAAATAGTAATCCCATACGAATACCATTCTTGCACACAAAGTGCCACAGTACACACAGTACTACTCCAAGTACACAAAGTACTCTTGTCATAGTACGCAAAGTACTACTCCAAGTACACAAAGTACTTTTACCATAGTACATAAAGTATTACTCCAAGTATACAAAGTAATCTTACCATAGTACACAAAGTACTATTCCGATACCATGTACATACAATAGGCTTTAAAATCCAAATCATAGGTTAAACATTTGTTCCAACCTATCAATAAATAGTAATTTGTATGAAACACATCCATTCAATTTAGGGCAATTCATACCCTAAAATCATTCGTAAAAATAATTTTCATAAACTTTATGAAAATAATTCAAAATACGGTAAAACATGCTTTTTATAAAAATATTTGAGGTTGACTCATCACAATTCGTCCTCGTATCATATAAATACATAACAAATGCAGTCACCTGGTATGCCTCACTATTATACCTTACTGTAGTCCGACAATTTTGGAAATTTTTCCTTGCCTCTTTGTTTGCTTGTCTCACGAATTTGATTGCAATCTTCACAAGCATGCATAATAACTCATACTGATATAAAATACAATATTAGTATCCTTAATACCATTTATACAAAATAATAATACTCAAAAGTATTGTCATTTCGGAATTCTTTTAAAATTCATCTTAACTTTTCCTTTTTAATCAAAATGGGCTTGTTATAAATTCTTCAATTCAAGCCCAATAAATTTCCAGCATTAAACTTACATCCCAATATATAATTACCAGTTAAGCCACTAACTTTCTCAATATTCACCATTTTGTACTTAAACTTTGGCAACTTCCAAAATGGCTTAATTTCACATTCTAAATTCAATTTTAGCCCTCAAACAATAATTTCCTATGTTTTACATCAATTATTGAGTAATTACACAATCATCCCATAACTTTTCAAATTTATCGAAATTGTCGAATTGGTCCCTCAACTTTTAAAAAAATATACTTTGGCTGAATTTTTTTCTAAGGCTTGTAGAACCTTCCAAATGTCATTTCTAAGTCATGGGAATTTTTCTATAATTTTTCCTACCCTTTTACCTCATAGTTGAATCCTTTAGAGTTACACTTCTCATGATTTTCACTTGATTCAAGCATGAAACCGACCACTATTGAACTATTAAAAACCTCTAGAATCAAACCCCTGACTTATTTTCATCAAAATAGATCTTTCCCCAAAAGCTAGGGTTTGGCCAAAATCAACATAGGCTTTATATAGCCTTGTACAAGTGATTTTATATAGACAATCATGCTTGAATATGATTCTACAACCTCAAAAACATCAAAATCCTTCATCAATTTCCTAAACCCTAGTGTGAACACAAATACCCTAAAATTTTGGATCTTTGAACACAAGCAAGATTAACATGCAATATTGGCAACAAAGGATAGCGTTTTTCGTGTAGAACAATGTTATTTTTCAAGGTATAATCCAAAATCCAAAGGAAATTGCTCAAAAATCGAATAGAATTTGTCTCTTACCTTAGGATGGAGTTCACGACAATTATGACTGGAAAATAACAATCTTCATGAAATTTTCCTTTTATTTCATGTTAATTTATCTTTAATTTAACCTTAAATGAATAAAATATTCATTTAATGAAAATTTTTCCATTTTACCATTAACGAAACTTGATAATTACCTTAATACCAAGTCACATAAACCTTATCATCTTCCAAAGTCATAGATGAACAAATTATTTTTCCAATAAATTTTCCAAAAATTACAATATTGCCACTTTAATCCAACAGTCTAAACTTAACATGGAAATAAATCTCCAAATCTAATGATACATATTATTTTTCATCCTTTTAACATATGGAAATAATATTTTTAAGCCTAATTTATCATCCTTCAAATTTTCCTAAAATTTTTATTTGATCTGATTTACCGATTTTTTCCTTAAACTTCATTACTTTATAACTTTTAATACAAAACCCGTATTAAAATTTTGATTCCCACAGAAGCATTATTCTCAAGATAAACTATTTATTCCTAAAAAATTATCACTTTTGTCACTAAACTTTTCCCATGTTTATATATTGGTCATTAAACTTTCAAAAAATATAATTTGGTCACTAACCAAATCCATTTATGGAAAAATTTTGGTTGAGAAGAAATCCGTATTAAAATTATTGTTGAGAAAAAATACGTTCTAAGCATCGACACATGAAAATCATTATGAACTTTGTCTAACTCCGGAGGTAGTGCTAATTGATAAGCTACCGATCCCACTCTCTTTAAGATCTCACAAGGTTCAATGAATCTTGGATTCAGTTTTCCTTTACATCCAAACCACAATACTATCTTCCAAAGTGATACCTTGAGAAATACTTAATCACTCACTTAATATTCAATCTCTTTTCACTTCGGGTATGTATAAGACTTTTGTCATACGGAAGATATCTTGAGATTATATTGAGTGAACCCCGCTTAATTTTTATTTCATTCCTGAAATCAAGACCAACTAGATCTTGATCTTTAAGCTTGAACCAATTTAACTATGTACGAAACATTCTCCCACAAAAGGCTTCATAAGAGACCATCTTGATGCTAGACGATAACGATTATTACAAGAAAATTCTACTAAATGCAAATACATTTCCATGATCCCTTGAACTGAAATACACATTCCCTTAGCATATCTCTCAATATATGAATAGTCTGCTCCGACTAACGATCCGGCTACTAGTGATAAGCTGTACATAAATTTAATTGAGTACCCAAGGCCTCGTGCATTGAATTCCATAATTTCAAAGTAAGCATTTGATCTTTTTCATATACTATCGATACAGACACTCCATGCAGCCAAACTATCCCTTTTATGTATAACTCATCATATTCATCCATCGAATAATAAGTTCGTACCATAATGAAGTGAGTTGTCTTAGTGAATCTATCAACAATCACCCATATTGAGTCTATTTTTCTATGTGTCAAAAGTAGCCTTGTAAAAAAGTCCACAGTGACTCATTCTCCTTTCTATTTAGGAATCGAGATCGGTTGTAACAATCCATAAGACACTTGATATTCAATTTTCACCTATTGACATGTCAGACACTTTGCCATAATTTTTGTTATAGCTCTTTTCATGCCATGCCACCAATATCGACTCTTTATGTCTTGATACATCTTATTTCCACCTAAATACATAGTCAACGGACTATAATGTTTCAAAAAGAATATCTTTCTTTAGTTTTTCATCATTGGATATACAAAGTCTCTAACGATAGTATAAATATCCTTTGGACCTGACCTCAAAGTCCTTAATTGCCATTTTCTACAAAAGCAAACTTTTCCAAGCATCTCTCGTATTTCATTTTTATATATTTTATTCGATCTAGAAGCATCGACTTTAACTTTAATTCCATCAACAGTGCGACGTTTCCCTTCAACAATAGTCGTACATCCATAGCTCGCAAAGCTGTAAAAGTTTTCGGACTAAGTGCATCTACAAAAACATTTTCCTTCCTTGGGTGATAATCAATTATCAAATCATAGTCCTTTAAAATTTAATCCAACTCCTCTGTTTCATGTTTAGCTCTTTTTGAGTCAACAGGTACTTCATCTTAAGAACAATATGAAGATGAAAATCATGCCCCTTTCTCGACTTTGAATACACCAAGATAACATCAATAAATACCACCACAAATTGATCCAGGTAACGTTGTAATACTCGGTTCATCGAATCCATAAATGTTGCGAGGGCATTAGTCAAACCAAATAGCATCACCACAACACGTAGGATACATACCGAGTCCAAAAAGCTATATTTGGAATATCATCCTCTTAATCTTCAATTGATGGTATCCTGATTGAGAGTCTATCTTAGAGAACACTATTGTGCCTTTTAGTTTATCAAACAGATCATCAATCCTCAGAAGAGGATACTTGTTTTTTTATTGTTACCTTATTTAACTGGCGATAATCTATGCTTACCGAAATAGATTCATCTTTCTTTTCTCCAGTAGCACGAATACTCAAGAAGGTGAAACACTCGGTTTAATAAATCATCGATCTAGCAGTTCTTTCCATTGAGCCTTATACTCTTAACTCAATCGCAACGAATGTTAATATCACACTAATGATGAATTCACTTTTTCATCAATCACTAAAATTTCTAATTTCTTATCATCTTTTTAAATTAATCGGTTCTTGTGACCATAAACCCAACCTTTGCGTAAAGATAACCAATCTTTGCTCAAAATAATCTAAAAAATATTAAATCACAATTCCTTCAGATTCATAAGGAACATAAGCTCCTGAATCTTTATTGGGCATTTAATATTTGTCCGACTAACACTTGTATCTTGACCCATATATCCTCCTCCATAATAACACTTTTATTAAGTCGAATGGAATATCTCTACTTTAGAATTCCTTATTTTTTTCTAATATAATATGTATAATTTTCGAGATCCATAGAAATTATTATCAAGCAATTGAAACATTTTCCATCTCAAATGAAAGCCTAACTATCCACGTCGTTCAATAAGAAAACTTGACAAATTGAAGCAATAACTTCATGGCAGTTAATGCTAAAATCACACTAGTAAACAAATTTACTCTTTTTTCATTATGAACTTGACACTTTTCAAGTTCTTGAGAATCAATCTCAATCTAAACAATAATTCATTGTAGCATGGAATAGTTAGACAATCCATTTTCGCAAATTTGCCTTCAAAAGGTAACTATATCAAGTCCATAAAACTTAACATATATTCTCATTTGAACTCACAATCATTTCATTCACTAATAACTCAACTTTCTTCAAACTTCTAGTGCACAACTTATTTACTGCTTACTTATTTCCTCTTACTCAAATCAACATTTCTTTATGCAACTTAATGCTTAACCTAAATATTCCTCAAATATTTAAACTTACTTGTAGAAACCTCAGTGTCATCAGTGAATTCAATAATCTCCTCTAGATCCTTATACGATTCAACTTCTCTTGTAATCCATTTAAACTTTTTAATGGATTCCTCTAATGTAGTAACTTCATTAAACGCCGAGACATTTCTTCCATATAATAGAGGAAAATCCCTTATAACTCCAACCCTTCTAAGGCGTGATAGTAAGTCATGTTCCCGACATCTAATACAACACACATAATAACAATATAAGTTAGTGAGCAGTGACATCAATCGTATCATATTGACGCCTTATCAGTAACTTTGACATCCCAATGGCATGTACACACTTTTCACATAAAATACACTCATTTTCGGCCGAGAATTGGCTAAACCTGTAGCTTCGATACCAATAAATATAACACCCATTTATCGTATACATCCCCGTACACGAGTCACAGATGTCACATGATTTTCAAAACAATTTTGTCCTTGAAAACCAGTAAAATTTTGTTTCTTTAAATAAAACAATTTAATAATATTGTTTATAAAACATTCTTCAAATACATATATATATATATATATATATATATATATATATATTTGTATATATAATAATTTTAAAATCCGTCAAACAATAATTTAAGATCGAACATAATATAATACAACAACTAAATACCAAGTATCTTATTTCAAACACATAAGTAAACCATTATTATATCAAAATATGATTTATCGTATAAAATACATAAAAGCATAAAAGTTGATTTGATAAGCTAAGTTTTCGTAAATAATCAACTAAATAGTATTTCGTATGCATAGCATACTTATAAATTAGTATATTCCAAAATATCCATTCACAACCCAATGTATGACAAATGAGAATGAAAGGTACACCATAACATGAAACTGACAATTTTCTAAATAGTAATCCTGTACGACTACCATCCTTGCACACAAAGTTCCATAGTACACACAGTACTACTCCAAGTACACAAAGTACTCTTATCATAGTACGCAAAGTACTACAAGTACACAAAGTACTATTACCATAGTATCCAAAGTACTACTCCAAGTACACAAAGTACTCTTACCATAGTACACAAAGTACTATTACAATACCATATTGTTTATTGTATTATTATTGCTCATATAACTCTCCATGTACATACAATAGGCTTTAAAATCCAAATCTCAGGTTAAGCATTTGTTCCAACCCATCAATAAGCAATGATTTGTATGAAACACATCCATTCATTTTAGGGCAATTCATACCCTAAAATAATTCGTAAAAATCATTTTCATAATCTTTATGAAAATATTTCAAAATACTATAAAACATGCTTTTTATAAAAAACATTCGAGGTTTACTCATCGTAAGCTGTCCTCATATCATATAAGTACATAACAAATACACTCACCTGGTATACCTCACTATTATGCCTTACTGAATTCCAACTATTTTGAAACTTTTTCTTTGCCTTTTTGTTTGCTTGTCCCACGAATTTGATTACAATCTTCACAAGCATCCATAATCATGCATACCAATATAAAATAAAATATTAGTATCCTTATTAACATTTATACAAAATAATAATACTCAAAAGTACCGCTATTTCATAATTCTTTTAAAATTTATCTTAACTTTTCCTTTTTATTGAAAATGGACCCTTGTCATAAATTCTTCAATTCAAGCCCAAATAAGCCCAATAAATTTCATGCATTAAACTTACATCCCAATATGTCAACAATGATAGAATTATCACTCAATCCACTAACTTTCTCAATATTCACCATTTTGTACTTAAAATTGGCCAACTTCCAAAATGGCTTAATTTCACATTCTAAATTCAATTTCATCCCTCAAACAGTAATTTCCAGTATTGTACATCAATTATTGAGTAATTACACAATGATCCTGTAACTTTTTAAAATTATTAAATAGGTCCCTCAACTTTTGAAAAATTACACTATGGCCAAAATTTTATTCTAAGGCTTGTAGAACATTCCAAATATTATTTCTAGGCCATGGGAATATTTCTACAATTTTTTCCTACCCTTTTTCCTTATGGCTGAATCCATTAATGTTAAACTTCTCATGATTTTCACTTGATTCAAGCATTAAACCAACCTCTATTCAACTATTAAAGACCTCTAGAATCAAACACCTGACTTAATTTTATCAAAATAGATCTTTCCCCAAAAGCTAGAGTTTGGCTGAAATCAACATAGGCTTATATAGCCATGTACATGTGATTTTAAATCAACAATCATGCTCGTATATGATTCTACAACCTCAAAAACATCAAAATCCTTCATCAATCTCCTAAACCCTAGTGTTAACATAAATCCTAAAATTTGAGATATTTGAACACAATCAAGATTAACATGCAATATTGGCAACAAATGATAGCGTTTTTCGTGTAGAATAGTTTTTTATTTCATGGCGCAATCCAAAATCCAAAGGAAATTGTTCAAAAATTGAAAAGAAATTTTCCCTTACTTAGGATGGAGTTCATGACAATGGTGACTGGAAAATAGCAATCTTCATGAAATTTTCCTTTAATTTTATGTTTTTTCATCTTTAATTTAAGCTTAAATGAATAAAATATTCATTTAATGAAAAATGTCAATTTTACCATTAATGAAACTTGATAATTACCTTAATACCAAGTCACATAAACCTTATCATCTTCCAAAGTCATGGATGAACAAATTATTTTACCCTTTTTCCAATTTAACCAAGCAATTTTCCAAATATTGTAATCTTGCCACTTTAATCCAACAGTCCAAATTTAACATGGAAATAAATCTCCAAATCCAATGATACATATTATTTTTCATCATTTTAACATGTGGAAATAATATTTTAAGCCTAATTTATTATCATTAAAATTTTCCTGAAATTTTTATTCAATCCAATTTATCGATTATTTCCTCAAACATCATTGGTTTATAACTTTTATTACAAAACCCGTATTAAAATTTTGATTCCCACAGAAGTGTTATTCTTGAGATAAACTATTTATTTATGAAGCCAAAATGTAACTTTTTTAAAAAATTACCACTTTGGTCCCTAAACTTTTCCCAAGTTTATATGTTGGTCGTTAAACTTTCAAAATTTGTAATTTGATCACTAACCAAATCCATTTATGGAAAAATTATTGTTGAGAAAAAATACCACTTAAGTCCATAAACTTTTCCCAATTCTCTACTTTGAAAATCAAACTTTCAAAATTTACATTTTGGTCACTATCCAAAATTTTGCAGTATTACAACTCTCCCCCTTAAGTAAAATTCATCCTCGAATTTTAAGACTTTATGCTTTTACCAAATCACATTAACTAAAGGAATAGTCTTACTACGCAATTCTTTGATTTTTCGAATTAATATCAGTACTTATTCTTCTTCGTAAGTCAAGTCTTGTCAAATCGCAATTTCCTGTGATGCAATGACATGTGAAGGATTCGATCGATACTTTATAAGCATCGACACATGGAAATCATTATGAACTTTGTCTAACTTCGGAGGTAGTGCTAATTGATAATCTACCAGTCCTACTCTCTTTAAGATCTCATAAAGTTCAATGAATCTTGGATTCAGTTTTTCTTTACATCCAAACCACAATAATATCTTCCAAAGCGATAAATTGAGAAATATTTAATCACTCACTTGATATTCCATCTCTTTTCCCGTAAGGTCTGTATCTATCTTGAGATTATATTAAATGAACACCACTTAAATTTCATTTCTTTCATGAAATCAAGACCAACTAGATCTTGATCTTTAATCTCGAACAAATTTAACTATGTTCGCCACTTTCTCCCACAAAGGGCTTTATAAGAGGCAATCTTGATGCTCGACTGATAAGTGTTATCACAAACAAATTCTACTAAATGCAAATACATTTCCCATGATCTCTTGAACTGCAAATACACATGCCCTTAGGATATCTTCCAATATCTGAATAGTCCACTTTGACTGACCATTCGTCTAGGAGTGATAAGCCATACAGAAATGTAATTGAGTACCCAAGGCCTCGTGCATTGAATTCCATAGTTTCGAAGTAAACATTTGATCTCTGTCATATACTATCGATACAGACACTCCATACAGCCAAACTATCCATTTTATGTATAAATCATCATATTTATCCATCTAATAATATGTTCGTACCAAAATGAAGTGAGTTGTCTTGGTTAATCTATCAACAATCACCCATATTGAGTCTTTTTTGCTAGGTGCCAAAGGAAGCCTTGTCACAAAGTCCACAGTGACTCGTTCCCCTTTCTATATAGGAATCGAGATTAGTTGTAACAATCTGGAAGAAACTTGATGTTCAATTTTCACCTATTGACATGTCAGACACTTTGCCATAATTTTTATGATAGCTCTTTTCATGCCAGGCCACCAATATCGACATACTATAATGTCTCAAAAAGAATATCTTTCTTTAGTTCTTCATCGTTGGAAATACAAAGTCTCTGACGATAGTATAGATATCATTTGGACTTGACCTCAAAGTCCTTAATCTCCATTTTCTATAAGTTCAAACTTTTCCATGCATGTCCCATCTTTCTATTGTATCCCTTTTATCCGATCTAGAAGCATAAGCTTTAACTTTAATTCAGCCAACAATGTGACGTTTTCCTTCAACAATAGTCGCACATCTATATCTCGTAAAGCTGTACAAGTTTTCCGACTAAGTGCATCGGCAACAACATTTGCCTTCCCTAGGTGATAATCAATGATCAAATCATAGTCCTTTAAAAGTTCAATTCATCTCCTCTGTCTCAAGTTTAGTTCTTTTTGAGTCAACAAGTACTTCAGACTCTTATGATCATTGTAGATGTGGCATCGCTCACCATACAAATAATAACACCAAATCTTTAGAGCAAAAACCACCACTGCTAACTCTAAATCATGCATCAGGTGATTCATCTCGTGAGTCTTTAACTATCTCGAGGCGTTGGCCATAACTTTCCCTTCTTGTATAAGCACACATCACAAACTAATATGAGATGTATCACTAAAACCGCACAATCTTTGCCCAACTCAAGTTGTATAAGTACTAGTGCCTCTCTTGAAATCTTATTTAGAATTTCAAAAATCTATTGGAACTTCTCCGTCCAAATAAAAGTCACATATTTCCTTAAAAGCTTGGTTAGCTTTGACGCTATCATCAAAAAGTTCTTCACGAACTTTCGATAACAACCAGTAAATCCCAAGAAACTCTAAACTTTAGAGATGTTCTTTGGGGTTTCGAATCTACTGTAGCATGAATTTTCCTGGGATCTACTCTCATGCCTTATGATGAGACAACAAGTCCAAGGAAAGTAACCTCTTCCAACCAAAATTAACACTTGGATAGCTTGGCATACAACTTTTTCTCACGAAAAATCTTAAGAAAAATACGAAGATGAAAATCGTGCTCCTTTCCTAACTTTGAATACAATAAGATATCATCAATAAATACCACCACAAATTGATCTAGGTAACATTGAAATACTCGGTTCATCGAATCCTTAAATGTTGCAAGCGCATTAGTCAAACTAAATGGCATCACCATAACACGTAGTGTCCATACCAAGTCCAAAAAGCTATATTTGGAATATCATCCTCTTAATCTTCAATTGATGGTATCCTGATTAAAAGTCTATCTTAGAGAACACTATTTCACCTTTTTATTTATCAAACAGATCATCAATCCACAGAAAATGATACTTTTACTTTATTGTTACCTTATTTAACTATCTATAATATATGCTTAACCACATAGATTCATCTTGCTTTTCTCCAATAGCACAAATACTCAAGAAGGTGAAACACTCGGTTTAATGAATCATCAATCTAGCAGTTCTTTCAATTGAGCCTTATACTATTAACTCAAACGCAACCAATATTAATATCATGCCAATGATGATTTCTCTTTTTCAACAATCACTAACATTTCTAATTTCTCAACATCTTTCTAAATTAATCGCTTCTTGCGACCATAAACCCAACCATAGCGCAAAGACAACCAATCTTTGCTCAAAATAATCTAAAAAATATTAAATCACCATAAACCCGACTAACACTTGCATCTTGACCTATATGTCCTCCGCCATTATAACACTTGTTATTAAGTCGAATGGAATATAACTACTTTATAATTCCTTATTTCTTTTCTAATGTAATATGTATAACTTTTCCAGATCCCTAGAAATTATTATCAAGCAATGGAAACATTTTCCATCTCAAATGAAAGCCTAAATATCCACGTCGTTCAATAAGAAAACTGGACAAATTGAAGCAATAACTTCATAGCAGTTAATGCTAAAATCACACTAGTAAAAAAATTTACTCTTTTTTTCATTATGAACTTGACACTTTTCAAGTTCTTGAGAATCAATCTCAATCTAAACAATAATTCATTGTAGCATGGAATAGTTAGACAATCCATTTTCGCAAATTTTCCTTCAAAAGGTAACTATATCAAGTCCATAAAACTTAACATATATTCTCGTTTCAACTCACAATCATTTGATTCACTAATAACTCAACTTTCTTCAAACTTCTAGTGCACAACTTATTTACTGCTTACTTATTTCCTCTTACTCAAATCAGCATTTCTTTAAGCAACTTAACGCTAAGCTAAATATTCCTCTAATATTTAAACTTACTTGTAGAAACCTCAATGTCGTGAGTGGTTAATCTCCTCTAGATCCTTATACGATTCAACTTCTCTTATAATTATTTTAAACTTTTTAATGGATTCCTCTATTACAGTAACTTCATTAAACACTGGGGCATTTCTTCCACAAAATGGAGGAAAATCCCTTACAACTCCAACCCTTCTAAGGCGTGATACTAAGTCATGTCAGATCTTTTTGGGTCGATTTCAATCTCGACTTTCCTTTCAACATTATCAGCTTTCTTACCTTTATCCTTAGTTCCCGACATCTAATACAACACACATAATAACAACATAAGTGAGTGAGCAGTGACATCAATCGTATCATATTGACGGCATATCAGTAACTTTGACATCCTAGTGGCATGTACACACTTTTCACATAAAGTACACTCATTTTCGGCCGAGAATTGGCTAAACCTGTAGCTTCGATACCAATAAATATAACACCTATTTCTTGTATACGTCCCCGTACACGAGACACAGATGTCACATGATTTTCAAAACATTTTCGAACTTGAAAACCAGTAAAATTTTGTTTCTTTAAATAAAACAATTTAGTAATATATTTTATAAAACATTCTTCAAATATATATATATATATATATTATCTATAATATATATATATATATATATATTAAAATCCATCAAACAATAATTTAAGATCGAACATAATATAATACAACAACTAAATACCAAGTATCTTATCAAAGTATCACCATATATCTAAGTACATGCCAACTAGTAGTATCAAAATACACATCTAGAGATGTCATAGTGTTACTGATGAGGCAATCCTTGAAAGATGTCAGCTACACCCCTCACTCTGATCCTACGCTATTACCTACGCATGAAAATCAACACATGTTAAGTGTACACAAAGTGAGGTATAATAAAATAAGTAAGTTATTTCAAACACATAAGTAAACCATTATTATATCAAAATACGATTTATCGTATAAAATACATAAAAGCATAAAAGTTTATTTGATAAGCCAAGATTTCGTAAATAACCAACTAAATAGTATTTCGTATGCCTAGCATACTTATAAATTAGTATATTCCAAAATATCCATTCACAACCCAATGTCTGACAATTGAGAATGAAAGGTACACCATAACATGAAACTGACAATTTTCTAAATAGTAATCTCGTACGACTACCATCCTTGCACACAAAGTGCCATAGTACACAAAGTACTCTTATCATAGTACGCAAAGTACTACAATTACACAAAGTACTATTACCATAGTACCCAAAGTACTACTCCAAGTACACTAAGTACTCTTACCATAGTACACAAAGTACTATTACAATACCATATTGTTTATTGTATTATTATTGCTCATATAACTCTCCATGTACATACAATAGGCTTTAAAATCCAAATCCCAGGTTAAGCATTTGTTCCAACCCATCAATAAATAATAATTTGTATGAAACACATCCATTCATTTTAGGGCAATTTATACCCTAAAATAATTCGTAAAAATAATTTTCATAAACTTTATGAAAATATTTCAAAATACTATAAAACATGATTTTTATAAAAACATCCAAGGTTGACTCATCGCAAGCTATCCTCACATCATACAAGTACATAATAAATGCACTTAACTGGTATGTCTCACTATTATGCCTTACTGAAGTCCGACTATTTTGAAACTTTTTCCTTGCCTTTTTGTTTGCTTGTCTCACGAATTTGATTACAATCTTCACAAGAACCCATAATCATGCATACCAATATAAAATACAATATTAGTATCCTTATTAATATTTATACAAAATAATAATACTCAAAAGTACCGCTATTTTAGAATTCTTTTAAAATTTATCTTAACTTTTCTTTTTTATTCAAAATGGACACTTGTCATAAATTCTTCAATTCAAGCCCAAATAAGCCCAATAAATTTCCATCATTAACCTTACATCCCAATATGTCAACAATGCTAGAATTACCACTTTAGCCACTAGCTTTCTCAATATTCACCATTTTGTACTTAAACGTTGTCAACTTCCAAATTGGCTTAATTTCATATTCTAAATTCAATTTCAGCCCTCAAACAGTAATTTCCAATATTGTACATCAATTATTGAGTAATTATACAATCATCCCATAACTTTTTAAAATTATTAAATAGGTCCCTAAACTTTTGAAAAATTACACTTTGGCCGAAATGTTTTTCTAAGGCTTGTAGAACCTTCCAAATATCATTTCTAGGCCATGGGAATTTTTCTACAATTTTTTCCTACCCTTTTTCCTCATGGCCGAATCCTTTAGAGTTACACTTCTCATGATTTTCACTTGATTCAAGCATGAAACCAACCTCTAATCAACTATTAAAGACCTCTAGAATCAAACCCCTGACTGAATTTCACCAAAATAGATCTTTCCCCAAAAGCTAAAGTTTGGCCGAAATCAATATAGGCTTATATCGCCATGTACAAGTGATTTTAAATCAACAATCATGCTCATATATGATTCTACAACCTCAAAAACATCAAAATCCTTCATCAATTTCCTAAAACCTAGTGTTAACATAAATCCTAAAATTTGAGATCTTTGAACACAAGCAAGATTAACATGCAATATTGGTAACAAATGATAGCGTTTTTCGTGTAGAACAGTTTTCTATTTCATGGCGCAATCCAAAATCCAAAGGAAATTGCTCAAAAATCGAAAATAAATTTTCCCTTACTTAGGATGGAGTTCATGACAATGGTGATTGGAAAATAGCAATCTTCATGAAAGTTTCCTTTATTTTCATGTTTATTTATCTTTAATTTAAGATTAAATGAATAAAATATTCATTTAATAAAAAATGTCCATTTTACCATTAACGAAACTTGATAATTACCTTAATACCAAGTCACATAAACCTTATCATCTTCCAAATATTGCAATCTTGCCACTTTAATCCAACGATCCAAATTTAACATGGAAATAAATCTCCAAATCCAATGATACATATTATTTTTCATCATTTTAACATGTGGAAATAATATTTTTAAGCCTATTTTATTATCTTTAAATTTTTCCTGGAATTTTTATTCAATCCAATTTATTGATTATTTCCTCAAACTTCATTGCTTTATAACTTTTAATACAAAACCCATATTAAAGTTTTGATTCCCACAGAAGCGTTATTCTTTAGATAAACTATTTATTTATGAGGACAAAATGTAACTTTTTTTAAAAAAAATTACCACTTTTGTCCCTAAACTTTTCCCAAGTATATATGTTGGTCGTTAAACTTTCAAAATTTGTAATTTGATCACTAACCAAATCCATTTATGGAAAAATTCTTGTTGAGAAAAAATACCACTTAGGTCCATAAACTTTTCCCAATTATCTACTTTGAACATCAAACTTTCAAAATTTACATTTTGGCGACTATCTAAAATTTTGGGGTATTACAACTCTCCCCTTAAGTAAAATTCATCCTCGAATTTTATGACTTTATTCTTGTACCAAATCACTTTAATTAGAGGAATCATCTTTCTACATAATTCTTTGATTTTTCGAATTAATATCAGTATTGATTCTTCTTCATAAGTCAACTCTGGTCAAATCGCAATTTCCTCCGATGTAATGACATGTGAAGGATTCAGTCGATACTTTATAAGCATCGACACATGAAAATCATTATGAACTTTGTCTAACTTCGGAGGTAGTGCTAATTGATAAGCTACCAGTCCTACTCCCTTTAAGATCTAATAAGGTTCAATGAATCTTGGATTCAGTTTTTCTTTACATCCAAACCACAATAATATCTTCCAAAGTGATACATTGAGAAATATTTAATCACTTACTTGATATTCAATCTCTTTTCCCTTCAGGTCTGTATAAGACTTTATCGAACGTAAGCTATCTTGAGATTATATTAAATGAACCCCACTTAAATTTCATTTCTTTCATGAAATCAAGACCAACTAGATCTTGATATTTAAACTCGAACAAATTTGACTATGTTCACCACTTTCTCCCACAAAGGGCTTTATAAGAGGCCATCTTGATGCTTGACTGCTAACTATCATTAGAAACAAATTATACTAAATGCAAATACATTTCCCATGATCTCTTGAACTGCAAATACACATGCCCTTAGGATATCTTCCGACATCTGAATAGTCCACTCCGACTGACCATCCGTCTAGGAGTGATAAGCCGTACATAAATGTAATTGAGTACCCAAGGCCTCATGCATTGAATTCCATAATTTTGAAGTAAACATTTGATCTCTGTCATATACTATCGATACAGACACTCCATGCAGCCAAACTATCCCTTTTATGTATAAATCATCATATTTATCCATCGAATAATATGTTTATACTAAAATGAAGTGAGTTGTCTTGGTTAATCTATCAAAAATCACCCATATTGAGTCTTTTTTGATAGGTGTCAAAGGTAGCCTTGTCACAAAGTCCACAGTGACTAGTTCCCCTTTCTATTTAGGAATTGAGATTAGTTGTAACAATCTAGAATAAACTTGATGTTCAGTTTTCACCTATTGACATGTTATACACTTTGCCATAATTTTTGTGATAGCTCTTTTCATGCCAGGCCACCAATATCGACTCTTTATTTCTTGATACATCTTATTTCCACCTAAATGCATAGTCAATGTACTATAATGTCTCAAAAAGAATATCTTTCTTTAGTTCTTCATCGTTGTAAATACAAAGTCTCTGACGATAGTATAAACATCATTTGGACCTGACCTCAAAGTCCTTAATCGCCATTTTCTACAAGTGCAAACTTTTCCAAACATGTCCTATTTTTTCATTATATCTCTTTTATCTAATCTAGAAGCATCAGCTTGAACTTTAATTCAGCCAACAATGCGACATTTTCCTTCAACAATAGTCGCACATCTATATCTCGTAAAGCTACAAAAGTTTTCTGAATAAGTGCATTGGCAACAATATTTGCCTTCCCTGGGTGATAATCAATGATCAAATCGTAGTCCTTTAAAAGTTCAATCCATCTCCTCTGTCTCAAGTTTAGTTCTTTTTGAGTCAACATGTACTTCAGACTCTAATGATCATTATAGATGTGGCATCGCTCGCCATACAATTAACAAAACCAAATATTTAGAGCAAAAACCACCGCTGCTAACTCTAAATCATGCATCAGGTGATTCATCTTGTGAGTCTTTAACTGATATGAGATTTATCACTAAAACTGCACAATCTTTACCCGACTCAGGTTGTATAAGTACTAGTGCCTCTATTGAAATCTTCTTAAGCATTTCAAAACTCTATTGGAACTTCTCTGTCAAAATAAAAGTCACATATTTCCTTAAATATTTGGTTAGCGGTGACGCTGTCATCAAAAAATTTTCACGAACTTTCGATAGCAACTAGTAAGTCCCAAGAAACTCTAAACTTTAGAGATGTTCTTTGGGGTTTCGAATCTACTATAGCATGAATTTTCTTGGGATCTACTCTTATGCCTTATGATGAGACAACATGTCCAAGGAAAACAACCTCTTCCAACCAAAATTCACACTTGGATAGCTTGGCATACAACTTTTTCTCACAAAAAATCTTAAGAAAAATACGAAGATGAAAATCGTGCTCCTTTCCTGACTTTGAATACTACAAGATATCATCAATAAATACCACCACAAATTGATATAGGTAACGTTGAAATACTCGGTTCATCGAATCCTTAAATGTTGCAAGCGCATTAGTCAAACTAAATGGCATCACCACAACACGTAGTGTCCATACCAAGTCCAAAAAGCTATATTTGGAATATCATCCTCTTAATCTTCAATTGATGGTATCCTGATTGAAAGTCTATCTTAGAGAACACCATTTCACCTTTTTGTTTATCAAACAGATCATCAATCCTCAAAAAATGATACTTTTCCTTTATTATTACCTTATTTAACTATCGATAATATATGCTTAACCACATAGATTCATCTTTCTTTTCTCCAATAGCACAATACTCAAGAAGGTGAAACACTCGGTTTAATGAATCCTCGATCTAGTAGTTCGTTCAATTGAGCCTTATATTATTAACTCAATCGTAACTAATGTTAATACCACGCTAATGATGATTCCTATTTTTCATCAATCACTAAAATTTCTAATTTCTTCGCATTTTCTAAATTAATCGCTTCTTGCGACCATAAACCCAACCATAGTTCAAAGACAACCAATTCTTGCTCAAAATAATCTAAAACTTATTAAATCACTATTCCTTCAGATTCATAAGGAACATAAGCTCTTGAATCCTTATTGGACATTAACTATTTGTCCGACTAACACTTGTATCATGACCCATATGTCTTCCGCCATAATAACACTTGTTATCAAGTCGAATGACATATCTCTAATTTAGAATTCCATATTTCTTTTTTAATGTAATCTGTATAACTTTTCCAGATCCATAGAAACTATTATCAAGCAATTGAAACATTTTCCATCTCAAATGAAAGCCTAAATATCCACGTCGTTCAATAAGAAAACTTGACAAATAGAAACAACAACTTAATAGCAGTTAATGCTAAAATCACACTAGTAAACAAATTTACTCTTTTTTTCATTATGAACTTGACATTTTTCAAGTTCTTGACAATCAATCTCAATCTAATAAATAATTTATTGTAGCATGGAATAGTTAGACAATCCATTTTTGCAAAATTGCCTTCAAAAGGTAACTATATCAAGTCCGTAAACCTTAACATATATTCTTATTAGAACTCACAATCATTTGATTCACTAGTAACTCAACTTTCTTCAAACTTCTAGCACATAATCTTGTGTTCTTCAACATTGAAATACTTTGATTCAACCCAAAATGCAACATCTTTGATTGTTTTGGTGATAGTCTCGTTGTAAGCATTTCTTTGTAGTAACTTTACTGATTTCTTTTTCATCTCTTATTTCTTTGTTTTTTCCTTTAAATTTTAGCCTTTCTTTTTTTTCCAATTTACATTAACCTTTGTTGTTCCCTTTAGCCGACACACTTAACAGATTCGAAAGATCAAAATTAGTTTGTAAAAGAACTGATTACAAGAGAACAAGTGGAAAAGGCTTATTGAGCATGTGAGATTAGAAGGGGAGATAAAAAAGGGCCATTAAAAGTTTTTCTCGAGTGAAACATGAGTGTTGAGTGATTGAGTGCCAATTCTGATTTCTTTGGAGCGAAATTATAAGAATCTTTGTGTGTGTGTTGTGAGGTCGTATATACATTAATTATTTTTGTGTTGTCTTGTTTTATTTTACTAATATGCAAAGTTCCAGTGATAGCAATCCGGGTGACTAACTACCAAACTTGCAAATGCAAGCCATTACCCGTGAGATATAGAGGATGTTAAGGGCTAAACTTGAGGCTTTACATTATAGAATGGATAAAATCGATGGAGGATCAAGAGATTAATGATGAAAATGAAATTGATCAGCCTCCGAGACTGAATAAGAGACATGGGCATGCATTTGATGATAATTTGGCTAACATAAAAGTTGTAATTCCATCTTTTCAGGGACGAACAGACCCTGATGCATATTTAGAATGGGAGAGTACAGTTGAGCATGTTTTTTAGTGTTATAATTAATTGGAACAAAAGAAGGTTTGTATGGAAGCAATGGAGTTTGTTGATTACGATCTCATTTGGTGGGATCAATTGTTGATCGGTAGACGAAGAACCAGTGAGGGTCCAGTGAACACATTGGCATAAATGAAGCGAGTCATGAGAAAATGGTTTGTTACATCTCATTATTATCGTGATTTATTTCAGAAATTAAAAAACATGAAATAGGGTAATCGAAGTGTTGAAGATTACTTCAAAGAGATGGAAATGGCCATGATATGTGCAAATATCGAGGACGATAGAGAAGCAACTATGGCACGTTTTCTTGCAGGTTTGAATTTTGAAGTTGCTAACATTGTTGTGTTGCAGTATTATGTTGATTTGGATGACATGGTGTATATGGTGATCAAAATAGAAAGGCATCAACGTATAAAATCATCTTACAAGGTAATACTCCATCTAAAGTTTTCTTTAATCCATTATTCACTCTTAACAATTCCAGGAAGCAAGCACAACTTAAGATTAAGGAAAGAACATAAGCAAGTAGTCCAAAGCCCCCCGTTGTTGAAGTTTGACGTGGAAAGCAACATATACAACCGGAACACACAAGAGACATCCAATGCTTCAAATGCCTTGGAAGAGGGTGTGTTACAAGTTAGTGTCCTAACCGAAAGACAATGTTGATGCGTGTGAATGGGGATGTAAAGGCCAAATCTAAAAATGATGAGCAAGACACCCCTTTAGTTGAGATGATGGCCAATTGAAGACTTGTGCAACGGGTGAAGCACTTGTGGTTAAGAGAAGTTTGAATGCACGACCGATTCAAGATGAATAGCAGCGAGAGAACATCTTTCATACAAGATGTCTTGTAAATGATAACATATGTGTTGTGATTATTGATAGTGGTAGTTGTACTAACATTACAAGTACTGTTATGGTTGACAAGTTAGGGCTGAAAACGACAAAGTATCCTAATCCATACAAGCTATAGTGGTTGAATGATGCTGGAGAGTTGAAGGTTACTAAACAAGTTCTTGTACTATTTACCATTGGAAAGTACAAGGATAAAGTGCTATGTGATGCTGTGTTAATGGATGCCACTCATTTGTTGTTGGGACGTCTATGGCAATTTGATAAAAAGGTGATGCATGATGGTTTCATAAATAGATATTCTTTTATGAATGCAGGTAAGAAAATCACCTTAGTACCTTTGACACCAACTCAAGTGCAAGAATATCAAGTTCATTTGAAAAAGAACAGTGAAGAAGCAAAAGGGAAGAAAAAGATGAACTCGTATGCAAGCATAAAAGAAATCATGAAATGCCTTTCCTCTCAACAGTCTTTACTTATTTAATGTATAAGGAGCATTGCTTATTGGTTGAAATTTCTACTGACTTGCCTATTTCTATTGCATCTCTTTTGCAGGAATTTGAGGATGTGTTTCCGGATGAGACACCGAGTGGATTGCCACCTATTCGGGGTATTGAGCATCAGATTGACTTTATTCCGGGAGTAACTATTCCAAATAGGCCAGCATATCGAAGTAATTCCAAAGAAAAGAAAGAAATTCATAAGTAAATCATTGAGTTGATGGAGAAGGGTTACATTCGAGAGAACTTGAGTCCGTGTGTTGGGCCAGTGTTATTGGTGCCAAAGAAGGACGGAACGTGGAGAATGTGTGTCGATTGTCAAGATGTGAATCAGATTACTATCAAGTATTGACATCCTATTCCTCATCTTGATTATATGATTGATGAATTATGTGGTGCGAGTATCTTCTCCAAGGTGGATTTATAGAGTGGGTATCATCAGATTCGAATGTGAGAAGGCGATGAATGGAATACAACCTTCAAAATGAAATTGGGTTTGTATGAATGGTTTCTGATGCATTTTGGTTTAAGTAATACACCTAGTACATTTATGCAGTTAATGAATCATGTTTTAGGACCTTATATTGGAAAATATTGTGTTGTGTATTTTGATGACATTCTTATCTCAACAAGTCCTTGATGGAACATGAGGAACATTTGAGAAATGTTCTTGGCACATTGACAAAAGAAAGGTTGTTCGGTAATTTACATAAATGTGTATTTTGTATTGACAAGCTTACCTTTCTTGGTTTCATTGTTAGTACCCATGGTGTAGAAGTCGATCCTGAAAAAAGTGAAGGCAATTCATGAATGGCCTCGACCGACGTCGATAAGTCATGTTAGATATTTTCATGGTTTAGCTAGTTTTTATCGTCAGTTTGTGCCTAACTTCAGTTCCATTACCATACCTTTAACTGTGGTTATAAATAAGAATTATGTCTTCAATCGGGGTAATGAACATGAGGAAGCCTTTCTAAAAATAAAGGATTGTTTGACTAAGGCACCAGTGTTAGCCTTGCCTAATTTTGATAAAATGTTCGAGATTGAGTGTGATGCTTCAGGTATAGGAATTGGAGCACTTTTGTCACAGTAAAAGTGACCTATTACATATTTCAGTGAGAAGTTGAGTGGTGCTACCTTAAACTATCCAGTTTATGATAAGGAGATGTATGCATTATTTCGAGCACTTGAGACGTGGCAGCACTATCTTTTGCCGAAAGAGTTTATGATTCACACCAATCATGAGTCTTTGAAACACATTACATGCCAGCATAAATTGAATAAAAAAGCATGCTAAGTGGGTTGAATTTTATAGTCTTTTCCTTATGTCATTCAATATAAAAGGGTAAAGACAATGTTGTAGCGGATGCCTTGTCCTTTAGGTATGTGCTTCTGAATTATTTGGATTCTCATCTGATTGGTTTTTCTTATATTAAATATTTATATACGACTAACCCTGATTTTGGAGAAAGATATATATCATGTGAAAAAGGTGCATATGAGAAGTTTTATCGATATGATGGCTATCTTTTCAAAGAAGGAAGAATCTGCATTCCTCAAGGGTCAATTCAAGAAGTCCTTGTTCGATAAGCACAAGAAGGTGGACTTATGGGACATTATGGAGTTACTAAGATGTTGCACATTATGAAGGAGCATCTATTTTGGCCTAAGTTGCGCAGGGACGTTGAAATAATATGTGAACGTTGTGTAACATGTAAGAAAGCAAACTCGAAGGTTCTACCACACGGTTATGAAAAGGGACGGAAAATCTAAGGCTGACTATGTGAAAAAGATTGATGTAGGATGATCTACACGCTTTGTTGAAGAGAGTATATAGCCTTATTGTATCCCGATCTAGGATTGACAAGTGTTGATGTCCTTGAATTATAAGCTTGGGCTGTAATATAGAAAAGAAATAAATATAATTAATGATGGAAGAATAAATGGAAATAATAATATAAGAAATAAATTTACAAAAAAGGAATAGAGATGGCTATGGAAGTATGAATTTGGTATGGTCTTGATGAAGGATGTTGATGATGAAACGACAATGATGGTGATGTTGTATCTCAAACACGCCAAAGGTGAAACAATGCTAATCAGCACAATCCCGATCTTCACAAACTTGCTTGAGGGGTGGTGATATTGTCTTCAACCCACTAGATATTATTCTAGGAATTTTGGAATCAGGATGGAAGGTATGACGCCACAAGTATTTAAATTATACTTGCTTAATCGATAAAGTTCACAAATAACTTGAAGAGAAAATAACTCACAAGAGTAATTTTAATATATGAGATGAGATGATTACAAATGATGGCAAACCTCTCTATTTATAAGAAATGAGAGGACTTGGTCTAATGGTTACATAGGTATTCGGTTCGTACATGACTTTAGATGGAAGTACATAATGCTTGAGATAAATGGTTGAGTCATTTGGACTTGGTG
This sequence comes from Hibiscus syriacus, assembly GCF_006381635.1. NCBI lineage: Eukaryota > Viridiplantae > Streptophyta > Magnoliopsida > Malvales > Malvaceae > Hibiscus > Hibiscus syriacus. The sequence continues at coordinate 391,095 of NW_024062571.1, read as the reverse complement.
ATGGTTCGACTAAGGATGGGGAGACATCTCCCTTGGCCGAATGTGCATGCTTGTTCATCTTGGCGCCGTTTTTCTCTACTTGGTCGAATGGTAATGGGCCTCCTCATGTTTGGCGCCAAAGGCTCTCATGTGCATGGCAAGTATTGTGGCCGAATAGGCAAGGAGCTCTATCTCATGGTGATTTAAGCCTCCAATGGTTGGAATTTTTTCACCAACGTGCTCCTAGATAAAAAGGGATCTTCATGGGCAGCATCATTCATGAAAGGTCACTATGTATGGGAAAGGTAACCCTTTATGTTTGAGCTACTTCTGGTGTGAATGAGTTTGAGGTGAGCTGGCCATATGTGACTTGTAGCATGGTGAACGTTATGGCATGTGAAAGGTGTTAGGATAATCTTATTTCCTCCATGGTTGAACGAATATTGATTGGTAAAACAATCATGGATGGTTCTTCTATCATATTGCCGTGGTCTTCCAAGGAGTAATAGGCTAGCATGTATAGGAACAACATCACACATAACCTCATCCTTGTTCTTCCCAATTGAGAAAGGAACCATCACCTGTTTGTTGACGTTATGTTCTCCTCGTTCATTGAGCCATTATAATTTGTAGGGATTTGGATGCTTCACCGTTTTCAAACCCAATTTCTCCACCATGATGGTACTTACCACATTGGTACAACTTCCACCGTCTATGATCATGAAACACACCTTTTCATTCACATGGCAGCGAGTATGAAAGATGTTTTCCCATTATGCATTGTCCTCTACCACTTGAGCACTTAGACATCTTTTGACCACTAGGGCTTCCCCTTCCACAGGAACACCAATTTCTGTTTCTTCCTCGACTTCGGTTGGTGTTGTTACTTCCTCCTCATGGTCAAACTCAATTTTACCATTTACAAGTAGTAACATGGTGTTTCGATTAGGACATTGTGTAGAGACGTTCCCTCTCCCAAGACATTTGAAGCATAGAATATCCCTTGATCATTCAGAGTTCTCTTTTCCTCGAATATCCTTGTTGATTTGGGGAGCACTTGATGATTTAGCCTTTTTCTTGGTAGGAGTAGGAGTAGACTTGTTCAAATTGTTGGGACTCCATCTTAAAGGTGTAGGCATGGTAGTGCGAGATATAGATCTTCTCCATAATTGCGTCTCTATTTTTATAGCCATTTGCACCATTTCATCAATTTCTATGTAATGGTACAACTCTAGTGCGTTGGCAATCTCGGGATTGACTCCGACAAGAAATCTAGCCATGGTTGCTTCACGATCCTCTTCAATATTGACTCGGATCATTGCCACTTCCATTTACGTATAGTAACCCTCCACACTTCGTTGGATTTGTTTAAGGTTCTGCAATTTTTAAAACAAGTCACGGTGATAATGAGTAGGAATGAAATGTTTATGCATGATACCTTTATGATGTATGGCTAACCAGGCTTCTTCAATAATGGAGAAGTTGGCAACCTTGTTGTTTCCTGATCTAGGAGAGACACCAAAATGCAACACTTTGAATTGATAAGTAACATACAAAAATTAAAGAAAGAAATGATTAAGATGGAAATATAAATAAGAAACGGAAGAAGAAAAGGAAATGATAAGAATGGAATTGGATAGAAATGTTATCAAAGATGGGCTGCGGAAGTGTTGTTGAATTCTCCTTCAAATGTTAATGAATTCGGCCACCATTGGTGATGATGCACGTGATTCTTGATGAATGTTGATGGATAATTCAATGGTTAAGGAATGGTGATGAATATGGTAATGGGATGAAGATAGAGTTGGCGTGAAAGTGATGGATAATGGTGAAGGAAATAGTATCTTATAAAACTAATAAGGAACCAATGTTATAAAGAACAATGACCCATTTCTTATAAGTTTTATAAGGGATGGTAGAAAGGACTTTGACCCACTAGTTATAGGAACTAGGAACCAGAAGTATCAAGTAAGGGATTGACGCCACAAACTTTAGAAAACCTTGCTTAATCGATATAGTTCTAAAAAGAATTTGAAGAGAGAATAATCTCACAATAGTTTTAATTTATCAAACGGTTGTGTTTTACAAATGAATGCCAAAGCCTATTTATAGATTTGTAAAGGTTTGGTCGAATAGATATATGCCTTTTTGGCAAAGTACATGATTTAAATTAAAATGCATGATTCTTGGATAAAAGGAAATGTCCTTGGTCGAATGGTCTTCTTATAGTTCATCTTGGCGCCAACTTTGAAGCAATGCCTTGCTTTGACCGAATAGGGAGAAGCCTCTTCACTTTGGTGCCCATTTCACCCACACGTATGGAACATGTGTAGGTTGGCCATGAGGCACTCACATGGATGGTGTAGAATGCTTAAGGTGTGGACTCCTCCATGGTACGAAGATAAGCAACAAGTTAGGCGTGACCTGGCATCAAACATGTGTCTAAATGACATGTCATCAATTGGGCAGCAACTAATTATGAAAGGGCACATTTGTGTGAAGCAACCTTTCATCATTTGAGCTACTTCCCATGGGTTTGAACTGAAGTTGAGCTGGCCATAGATGAAGGACATGTGTATAAGTCTTAGGACAACTCCTTGTGAAAAGGCACTTCTCGGAATGGCAACTTTTCGTGAAAAGGTACGAATCCACAAAATTTAACCTATACCATATTTGTAGTGCTCTCTGTGGTTAAGATGATGGTGTAACTCTCCAGCTGAAATGAGGTCTTTAGCTAGCTGAAAAGTCCAGCTCAAGTGAGCTATGAGCTCGGGTGTCAGATGGCAACTTTGTCCCAAAATGTTCTTGAGTTGTCCTGAAGTTGTCCTAGTCACGTTTCCTTAGCTCGTTGACTCCAATGTTAGCTTTAAGTCAGTTCCCATTATGTGGCGGAACAAGCACCTACAAAAGAAAACATTTATAAGATAAGTAATATAAGATATAAATATATAAATATGTGGTTCATAATAATATCTTCATACATTCATAATATCATCATCATAACTATAAATATAATGTATGTAAGATATTATCATAACTATGGTATAAAGAAAGATTAAGTTAAAGAAAACCCCCCTTTGATTATTGAGAAAGGTTGTAGATGCATGTCCAATTTTTAAGCTGAATTTGTTCACATCATCCCCTTCTTTAAAGCGATTTGTCCTCAAATCGAATGGTGATTTTTTTTCAATGTTCCTCCATTCTATAGTTGTTGTTTAGTCAGAAATTGGGATTCCTTTAATAGGTTCTTGAGTGAGATATGCCCATGTAATTTTCTTTGAACATTTAGGTCCCTTTATTTCCCAAAAGTGGTGTCTCTTAATACTCCAATAGGCATGATCATTAAATCCCCATAGGTCACATCCATTGGTTCTTCCAAATACACGTTCTTTGAATGAAAAATAGTGTCCTTTTTTTGTTTGATGGACACATCTTTTTCATTCCCAAAGGTCACTTCCCCTAATTCTTTCTTTTGGCAAATGTCATCCTTTGGTATATCCTACAAGTCAAAGAAAAAATCTGCATGTTCAAAGTTAGAATAATCATCTTCAACCTTGCATTCTGTCAATAGGCATTCTCAAATCAAGCACTTTAAAGAATAAGTAGTTGTTCTTAGATCAGTTTTATCCATGGTTGTTGCTTTTTTTTTCCTTATAGCCTCAACACTTTGCTTCATTTTGGCTTGATCATTCTGGACTTGTTTAGACGTTAAAGGAGTAAGGGTAATCTTCTTTCCTTTATGGATGAATGAGTATTGATTGGTAAAACAATCATGAATAGTTCTTTTATCGTATTGCCATGGCCTTCCAAGGAGTAGATGGCTAGCGTGCATAGGAACAACATCACACATAACCTCATCTTTGTATTTTCCAATGGAAAAAGAAACTAACACCTGTTTGCTAACGTTGAGTTCTCCTCGTTCATTGAGGCACTGCAACTTAAATGGATTCTGGTGCTTCATTGTTTTTAAACCAAGCTTTTCTACCATTATTGTTCTAGCCACGTTAGTACAACTTCCACCATCTATAATAACAAAACATACCTTTTCATTCACATGGCATCGGGTATGAAAAATGTTCTCATGCTGTGCATTATCTTCTATGACTTGAAGATTCAAACTTCTTTTAATTACCAAAGCTTCTCCTTGATCAACGAGATCTGAAAGAGTGATTTCTTCATTTACTTCAATGGGTACCTCTTGTTCTTCCTCAGATTCAGATTATATTTCACAATTTCCAAGCATGGTGTTCCGGTTAGGGCATTGTGTAGATACGTGGCCTCTCCCAAGACATTTAAAGCACCTAATGTCTCTTGAATGTTCAGTAGTTTTCTTTCCTCGGTTGGAATCTTTATTTACTTGTTGATTCTTTGAAGATTCAGCTTGATCTTTGACAAGAGGAGGAGTTGGCTTCCTCATGTTGTTTGGACTCCATTTGGATTATGTGGGTGCAATATTGCGAGATGTATGTCTCATTTTTAGTTGCATTTCAATTTTCATTTCTATTTGCACCATCTCATCAATTTCGATGTAATGATACAACTCCAAATTGGCAATTGCAGAATTAAGTCCAGTAAGGAATCTCACCATAGTTGTTTTACGATCCTCCTCAGTGTTGACTCGGATCATTGCCACTACCATTTCTTTGTAGTAGTCCTCCACACTCCTCTGGCCTTGGTTAAGATTCTGTAACTTTTGAAACAAGTTCTGGTGATAGTGAACAAGAATAAATCGTTTCCGCATAATACCTTTCATTTCATGCCAAGTTGAGACTGGTCTTTCTCCATTCCTTCTTCTATTAAGGGTAAGTTGATCCAACCATATTAAAGCATAGTCTATGAACTCCATGGCTGCCAATCTCACTTTCTTCATCTTGGAATAATTGTGGCAACTAAAAACGTGTTCCACTTTGCTTTCTCATTCGAGATAGGCTTTAGGATCAGTCTTTCCTTGGAATTGAGGAATTTTGATCTTGATATTGCTCAAATTGTCATCAACAATGGCACGTCTAGAGCCTTGGAATGCTGCTTGTTCTCCATCGTCTAAATTTTCTTGAACATCTTCTTCTGGAGGTAGTAGTTGTTGTTTTCTTCTATGGGCTCCATTATTACGTCCTGTTGGTAGATCCTGGCATTGATCTATCTTTTCATGAAGAGCATCAAACTCTTCACGAAACATTCTCATCATTTCGTCAATGAGTGCCTGTATTTGTAAGTTTGGTGTTCATGCATTTTCTTTGGGGCTTTGAGAAATGGTTAGTAAAATAAATTAAAAACCTTACCAACACACTCACAAAACCTCACTTGATCACTCCAAAAAATTTTTAGATTGCACCCCACTCACACTCGAGTTTGCACTCAGGGATATATGTCTTGGATTTTTCTGATCCCCCTTCTGATCTCACCCTCTCTTTTTCTTTTTTCCGTTCGATTATCTCTTGTGGGTCCTTTTTAAGAACTAACTCAAGATTGAGCAAGTCTCTTTAGTTTATGCGTCAGTTTAGAATGGTTAGGAATAAAAATGGTTACGATATAGGGTAGGAAAGAAGAAGGGTAAGAAAAGGATATGGTATTGAAATAAGAAAAGATGAAAGAAAAGGAAATGAAATAGTAAGAAAGTGAAGATAACTTACAACTCGAGTTGCAACACTTACTATCTTCCTTCACAAGAAACAACAAGGATACCTCCTTAAGGTTTGATGTTGGGTAGATTGTAATATATTTCTCTTTGAGTGTACTTTGCAACTTTGCTTCACTTTTTCTTTTTCTTTGAATTTTCATATTTTCTTTTCTTTCTTTTTCACTCCAAATATGATTTAGGATTCTTTTTCTTTTCTTTTTGTTTTTCTTATTTCTTTTTCTCTTTTTGTTGCTTTTGTTGTAGCACTTGATTGTCAATTCACCAAAGCCCTTATTACCGCTTGATGTATGGCTAACCAGGCTTCTTCAATAATGGAGAAGTTGGCAACCTTGTTGTTTTCCGATCTAGGAGAGACACCAAAATGCTACACTTTGAATTGATAAGTAATCTGTAAAAATTAAAGAAAGAAATGATTAAGATGGAAATATAAATAAGAAATGGAAGAAGAAAAGGAAATGATAAGAATTGAAATGAATAGAAATGTTATCAAAGATGGGCTGCAGAAGTGTTGTTGAATTGTCCTTCAAATGTTAATGAATTCGGCCACCATAGGTGATGATGCACGTGATTCTTGATGAATGTTCATTGATAATTCAATGGTTAAGGAATGGTGATGAATATGGTAATGGGATGAAGATAGAGTTGGCGTGAAACTGATGGATAATGGTGAAGGAAATAATATCTTATAAAACTAAGAATGAACCAATATTATAAAGAACAAAGACCCGTTTCTTATAAGTTTTATAAGGGATGGTAGCAAGGGCTTTGACCCACTAGTTATAGGAACTAGGAACCAGAAGTATCAAGGAAGGGAATGACGCCACAAACTTTAGAAAAGCTTGCTTAATCGATATAGTTCTAAAAAGAAATTGAAGAGAGAATAATCTCACAAGAGTTTTAATTTATCAAAGGGTTGTGTTTTACAAATGAATGACAAAGCCTATTTATAGATTTGTAAAGGTTTGACCGAATAGATACATTCCTTTTCGGCAAAGTACATGATTTAAATTAAAATGCATGATGCTTGGATGAAAGAAAATGTCCTTGGCGAATGGTCTTCTTATGGTTCATCTTGGCGCCAACTTTGAAGCAATGCCTTGCTTTGGCCGAATAGGGAGAAGCTTCTTCACTTTGGCACCCATTTCACCCACACGTATGGCACATGTGTAGGCTGGTCATGAGACACTCACATGGATGGTGTAGAATGCTTAAGGTGTGGACTCCGCCATGGTGTGAAGATGAGCAGCAAGTTAGGCGTGACTTGGCATCAAACATGTGTCTAAATGACATGTCATCAATTGGGCAGCAACTAATTATGAAAGGGCACATTTGTGTGAAGCAACCTTTCATCATTTGAGCTACTTCTCGTGTGTTTAAGTTGAAGTTGAGATGGCCATAAATGAAGGACATGTGTATAAGTTTTAGGACAGCTCCTTGTGAAAAGCCACTTCTCGGAATGGCAACTCTTCATGAAAAGGTACGAATCCACAAAATTTAACCTAGACCATATTTGTAGTTCTCTCTGTGGTGAAGATGATGGTGTAACTCTCCAACTGAATTGAGGTCTCTAGCTAGCTCAAAAGTCCAGCTCAAGTGAGCTATGAGCTCAGGGGTTAGCTAGTAACTTTGTCCCAAAATGTTCTTGAGCTGTCCTGGAGTTCTCCTAGTAACGTTTCCTTAGCTCGTTGACTCCAATGTTATCTTTAAGTCAGTTCCCATTATGTGGCGAAACATGCACCTACAAAAGAAAACATTTATAAGCTAAGTAATATAAGATATAAATATATAATTATGTGGTTCATAATAATATCTTCATACATTCATAATATCATCATCATAAATATAAATATAATGTATGTAAGCTATTATCATATCTATGGTATAAAGAAAGATTATGTTAAAGAAAATTCCCCTTTGATTTTTAAGAAAAATTGGAGATGCAAGTCCATTTTTGAAGCTGAATTAGTTCACATCACTTTCATTTTAAGCCATGTTGAGATTGGTCTTTCTCCATTCCTCCTCCTGGTAAATGTAAGTTGATCCCACCATATCAAAGCATAATCAACAAACTTCTTGGCTACCAATCTTACTTTCTTGAGTTCGGAATAGTTGTGGCAACTAAAAACATGTTCCACCTTGCTTTCACATTCAAGATAGGCTTCAAGATCAGTTTTCCCTTGGAATTGAGGAATCTTGATTTTGATGTTACCATAATATCAACAACATTGGCACGCCTACGTCGTTGTAACATTGGTGGTCCTTCATCATAATTGTTTAGGACATCATATTTTGGAAGATGTTGTTGCCTCCAAGGAGTATCATTGTTCTGAATTTGTGGTTGATCTTGTATTTGGTCTAGTTTTTCATGAAGAACATCAAATTATGTCCAAAACATCCTCATCATTTCACCAATCAGGGCTTGCATTTGCAAGTTTGGTTGACGTGCATTTCATTTAGGACTTTGAGACATGGTTGGTAGATAAATAAAACAAAAATTAAACCTTACCAACACACTCACAAAGCCTCTCAAAATTGACTCCAAAGAAATGATAAGATCACTCCACTCAATACATCGTGTTTACTCTCAGGAATATATTTTGGCTTTTAACAATTCTCCTTATGTTCTCACTTTCTCAATTTCTCTTGCTAAGTCCTTTGAAGAACTTACTCAATATTAGAACAAGTTAATTCTTTCCTTGTGTGCGTCAACTGCAAATAAGTTAGGCTATAAAGGAAAATAGAAATGGAAAGATAGAAGAAAGGATTTAAGGTATTAAAAGAAGGAAATGTTTGAAGACAAGGAAAATGATAGAACAGAAAAGGAAGAGGTGACTTAAAATTCAAGAAACAACACATACTGTAACCTTTCTCAAGAAACAATAAGGTTATCTTCTCTTAGTGTAGTTTGGCCTCTTTGATGTACTTGTAATAGTAGAACACTTTCATTGGCTTTCTCTTTTTATATTCTTTTTCTTTTCTTCTTTTCTGATTTTTTTGTTCTATTTGTCTTTTCTTTCTTTTTGTACTCCAATTTTGATGTAGGAGTCTTTTGCTTTGCACGCCAATGACACTTTTGTTGTCAATCCAACTATGCTCTGATTATCGCTTGATGTAGGCTGATTTATAAGCTTTGGTTAAAAGAGTAGATAACCTTATTATATACCGATCTAGGATGACAATTATTGATGTTCTTGAATTATAAGCTTAAGCTGCGATATAGAAAAGAAAGAAATATGATTAATGATGGAAGAATAAATGGAAAAAATAAGATAAGATATGATTTTAAAAAGAAGGAATAGAGATGCTGCGGAAGTATGAATTTGGTATGGTCTTGATGAAGGATGTTGATGATGGTTTATGATGAAATTGAAATGGTGGTGATGTTGTATCTCAAACACGCCAAAGATGAAACAATGCTAATGAGCACAATCCCCTTAGTCGAATGTGCATGCTTGTTCATCTTGGCGCCAGTTTTCTCTCATTGGCCGAATTTTTATGTGCCTCATCATGTTTGGTGCCAAAGGCTCTTATGTGCATGGCATGTGTTGTGACTAAATAGGAATGGAGCTCTTTCTCATGTCTCATGGTAATTTAAGCCTCCAATGATTGTAATTTCTTCACCAATGTGCTTCTAGATGAAAAGGCATACTCACGGGTAGCATCATTCATGAAAGGTCACTATGGTTGGGAAAGGTAACCCTTCATGTTTGAGCTAATTATGGTGTGAATGAGCTGGAGGTGAACTGGCCATAGGTGACTTGTAGCATGGTGAACGTTATGACAGCTCCTTGTGAAAAGGTACCTCTTGAGGTGGCAACTATTCACAAAGAGGTACAATTTCACAAATTTTAACTTAAGACATATTTGAAGTGTCCTAAGTGGTGATGACGATGGTGCAGCTCCCCAACTGAAATGAGGTCATCTTGTAGCTCAAATCTTCAGCTCAATCCAACTATGAGCTCACGAGTCTCCAGACAACTTTTCACCAATCGCTCCTTATGTTCTCCTAATTGTCCCCATATGAGTTTCCTTGCTGTTACATGCTCCATTTAGCTCCAATGTAGCTCCTAAGTGTTGGTTGAATATGCCTTCATACATAACATAAGGAAATAAACTAAGTATATAAACTTATATAATGTGTATAATATAAGAATGTGAACTATAGTATATTATAATAACTTATATCTCATATATTAATGGATAAGTTATTATCATAATAACTATAGCTATAATATAAATATATAAATATATAAATAACTATATTATAACGTATGAAATAAGCATCTATAGGTATAAAGTTATAAAGTTTCTTTCCTTGAAATGTTGGAATAGCCATTGCAATCATGATGTTAAATTGGGTCACAACAAGGTTACATCAACAGGTTAAGGAAAATCTAGAGCGAAGGACTCAATAGTACGAGAAGTAACCAAATAAAGGTCGTAAGCGAGTTACCTTCGATGTTGGAGATTGGGTTTGGGTTCATTTCCGAAAGGAACGATTTCTAGCCCAACGATGTTCTAAGTCGTTACCATGAGGAGATGGTCCGTTTCAAGTGTTGGAGAGAGTGAACGATAACGCTTACAAGTTGGACTTACCGGGTAAATTCAATGTAAGTGCTACATTTAATGTTTCTGATTTATCCCCTTACGATGTATCTACAAATTTGAGGTCAAATCTTTTTCAAGAAGGGGGATAATGTGAGCACATCTATGCCAGCAAAGGAAGCTTATCTGAAGGTCTTACCAACAGGATCGATCACACGTTCTAAGGTAAAGCATTTAAGGGAAGCTCTTTCTCTTAAGTGTTTACAAGTTTCTGAATCATTCTATAATGTTTATACCTTAGAAACTAAGCTTTTCAATGTGTTTCATTCTGATGTGTAACATCACCTTAGTTATACTAAGTAATTATATGCATTTGCATTAGTTTCATTAGATATATAAGTGTGTGCATTATATATATTACTTTATAGTTTTTTTTATAAGTTTTATAGTTCATAAGTGTGTTTGAATGGTATTTTCAGTTTATTAGTAAGTTTACAATAAGTTTTCCATACTTGGATGGATGTTATTATGTTTTTCATATAGGAACAATAAAGGGCAGCAACTTAAGGTCTTATTCCTAGCTCGGTTGAAGCTCAAAGGAGTGTATTCAGCTTATCTCAGCTCAAATTAACTCACTACACTTTCAGCTAGTTGAATTCAGCTCACCTTAGCTCTGTTAAGCTCCATTAGCTCAATTCAAGCTAACAAGTCCAGAAGTAGCTCGAAGGTGTCCTACGTGTGTGAGAGTATCCTACAAGCATGTGAGCAACATTTGGGGCGTTATATACCTATCCAAGAGTGCATGGCATGTGTGACATTGGGCACATGTGTGGAAATTCAACATTGGGCAGATTTGAATTCAAACTAGAAGCACATGTGAAATTGTTTGAATTCTCAACCCTTCCCTCCATGCATGGACGTTTAACCTCCTTATCCACTCATTTAATACATGAAAAATGTGTTAAATGCATTCAAAATCAGCCACACGAATGGGCAGCAAAACAAGAAAGTTACATGGTGATTTTTCATTTGAGTTTTAAATTCAAAATCTGATTGTTTTGTAGCCACAAGTGGTGGTAAGCCATATTTCTCCTTCATCTATATATTTTGTAATTTTGTAAGTACAAAGGTTAGATATTTGATGAATAAAAATTATTGTGAGGTTTTCTCTCAATGTTGGTTTTTCTTAGAATTATTTTCTTGACATTTGAAGTCTGATCTTGTTGTGTCAAACTTGTGATACTTCGGGTTCTTAGATTGCTATCTAATGGGTCCAAGTCAATTGAACATTGAAAATATAATGTTTGGGTTTATACCTTTTAGTATAGGTTCTTCCTTGTTCTTTGTTTATTAACCAAATTTCCAGATTTTCTCTTTCACCATTGTCATCTTCACCAAGCATTCATCTTTCACCTTTCAACATTCTAAATTTCCAGCAACGTAATTCCTTCTCTTGTTCATCATTTCTTCACCCCTTTATTCACCATTTTTGTCCATAACATTAGCTATACAACCAACAACATCATCCTTAGTAAGTTTTCTGCAAAGGAATTGGTTACTTCATTCTAGATCCATTACAATCGAAGAGGTCCTCATCCAATAGGCTGCCTCATATCATCCCTTCATTTTGGAGCCTAATTGATTCACACGCATGGCACATGGGTGGGTTGGTCATGAGACACTCACATAGGGGTCATAGGATGTTTTTTGTATGGGCTTGCCCATGGAATGAAGATAAACAACAATCTAGGAGTGACTTGGCTTCCAACATGCACCTATATGACATGGCATCCAATGGGAAGCAACTTGTCGTGAAAGGTCACATTGTGTGTAAGGTAACCTTTCATCAATTACGCTACTTCCCATGTGTATGAGCTAAAGATGAGCTGGCCATAGATGAAGGACATGTATGTGAGTCTTTGAACAGCTCCTTATGAAAAGGCACCTCTTGGAATGACAACTCTTTGCAAAAAGGCATGATTCCACAAAAATTGACCTAGGCCATATTTTAAGTATTCTGTGTGGTGGTGATGATGGTGCACCGCTCCAACTGAAATGAAATCTCTAGCTGCTCAAAATTCCAGCTCAAGTAAGCTATGAGCTCGGAGGGTAGCTGACAACTTTGTCCCAAAATGTTCTTGAGCTATCACATAGTTGTCCTAGTCAAGTTTCCATAACTCTTGGACTCTAATGCTAGCTTTAAGTTTGCTCCCATCATGTGGCCACCTATGTACCTACAAAAGAAAACATAATATAAGATAATTATTAAAGGTAATTAAACATATAAAGAAGTGGTTAACAATAGTAACTTCATACATCACATGTTTTTATCATCATAACTATAAATGTAATATATGTAAGCCATTAGCATAACTATTGTATAAAGAAAGAATAAGTTAGAGAAAATTCCCCTTTGATTATTGTGAAAGGTTGGAGATGCAAGGACATTTATTATGCTGATTTGGATCACATAACCCCCTTATTTAAAGCGACTTGTTCTCAAATCTAAAGGTGGTGTTTGCTTAGTTTCTTCCCATCTAATAGATGCAACAGGGATCTTTATGAAAATATTCTTTTCATAAGTCTTGTCTTTTGAATAAGTGCTTTGAATTTACATGACATTAAAAGATATATAACACTCATAAGTAAAAACATGATTGAATACAAATAATTGAAAATTGAGCTTTCTGTTGGTGTTTGATGAATGGTTAAAAATCATGTCTGTTGAAGATATGTTGCTTTGAATGATCATGTCCCTTGGTATCCCAAAATTCATGTCCATTGGATCATGGAAATTCACAATTTTATGCTCTTGAAGGGTCACGTCTGTTAAGCCTTTATGAGCCACATCTCTTGGTTCTTTCCCTTGGCAAATTGTATCATTTGAATCATCCTTGTAATCACAAGTTGATAAGATAATGCCATAGACAAGAATCGAATTGCTGCAAAATAAATCAAAATAAGTAAATTAAAAACTATTGACAAGATGAATGGAAATATCAAAACAAAGTGGATGTTTAATGGGAGTTGGTTGTTTAATTCTTTTTAGGATTGGCAATGCTCTTGGAATGTCAACGAACACAATTATTGGCACTTCAAGTGACGTTTCTTTTGAAACTTCAAATAGTATAACCTTTGAAACATAAGAGATATGTCTTGTGGATCAAAAAAACCACGCCTATTGGTTTTTCAAAGGTCACATCTTTTACTCCTCTAAAAGTCATTATTCTGGAATCATCTCCCTGAAAAGACACATCTATTGGATTATCCTACAAAATAATAGGAAGAATGGATGAAAGAGTAAGGTTAGTTAAAATTTGTTATTCATTCTCCTCTTTATCTCCAAATTCATCATTTTCAACTATCTCATTTTTAACTCCAACGTCTTCTTCATCCACTCTTTGATTCTCATCATTTTCAATGTTTTGTTCGATTTCAAAATGCATTCATTCATTCAAACTTTCTTCCAAACGTTCTTCTTCAAGTTGCTTCTTCATTGCTTCAATGCTTTTTCTCAAATGAGTTTGGTCTTCTTTCACTTGACTAGGAGAAAGTGGAGTCAAAGTGATTTTCTTTCCATTATTGTGATAACATATCTGTTTGTAAACCCATCATGGATTGCTCATTTTTTGAATTGCCACGACGTTCCCAAAGGTATATGGCTAGCATCTATTAGTATAACATCAAAAAGAAATTAATCTTGGTATTTGCCAATTGAAAACTGGATGACAACTTGCTTTGTGACTTTTACTTCTCCTCCGTCTTTTAACAATTGAAGTTTATATGGATTCGGGTGCTTCATTGTTTTAAAGCCAAGCTTTTCTACCATAAGGGTACTTGAAACGTTCTTACAACTTCCTCCATCGATGATCATGAAACAAACGTTGTTGTTTACATGACAATGAAATATGTTCTCTCTTTGGTTATCTTCTAAGATTTAAGTGCTTAAAGCCTTTTTAACAACAAGCACTTATTTTTAAGATGTATGAAAATCAAGCAACTCTTGTGACATGGTTAATGAAATAAAAATAAATTGAAAACCTTGCCACTACGCTCACAAAATCCTCACTTGGTCACTCCAAAGAAAAATTCAGATTTCACTCCACTCACACTTGTGTTTGCACTCGGGGATATGTTCTTGGCTTTTTCTGATCCCCGTTCTATTCTCACCCTCTATGTTTCCTTTTTCCGCTCAATTCTCTCTTGTTGGGTCCTTTAGAGAATTAACTCAAGATTGAGCAAGTTTTTTTTGTTTGTGGGTTAGCTAAAAGAAATGGTTATGGTATAGAAATCGATATGCTAAAGGTAATGATGTGATCACGACTACCTTGGATCCATAAGTAATGCCTCAAGGTCCCATTACTAGATCAAGGGCCAAACAATTCAGGGAAGTACTCTTAACTAAGTGTCTTGAAGCTTTCAATTCATTTGACAACTTAACACCATCAAATGTTAAGCTGTATAATATTTTAATATCTAAAGGATAAACTTAGCATGTAAACATCTTTATAATTGATGCCCATTGTTATTTAAGTATGTAAAGCATGTCAGAATAGTCTTGCACTCATATTAAGCACGATTCATTACATTTATGAAATGACAACATTCTTATCATTCATTTGTTAGCTCATATGCATTCATTTAGCTCTTCAACCTTATACATTAGCTTACATATATTATATGATGATATACTAAGCTTATGTCATGCATTCATAGCTCACAAGATCATGATCAAGCACGTCAGCAAGGTAATAAGCCCATACAAGCTCAACACCATTGAAATACCTTATTTTCTTTGCACCTGTAGGTACTTTGGAGCATGGCACACATTGGGACAGCTTGGTGGAGTATTTGGAAGCCATATGTAGTTCACAATCAACTAAAAAATATCATAGCAGCTCGTGGAACACTAAGGGAAGCTCAACTCAACTGGAGGAGCTCAAGGCTAGCTAATCTCAGCTAGTTGGACTATTTAAAAATAAGTTGCTCAATGTGACATCAATTGTAGCTGAATGAAGCTGAAGGTGCTACTATGAATCTTGGGAGGTCACAGCTAAGGAGTTCATTCACCACCAGCCTTTACATTGTTAGCTAGCTAAGCACATGCAAGCTTCAAGGAAGCTCAACTCACGCCCAAGGTTGCTGCCCATGCTTGGTCTTCATCCTATGCATAAGGTTGCACCACAAGCATCCTAGAGAGCCATGTGTATGCCTTGTGACCAGCCATGCCATGTGCTATGTGTGTGACTCCATTTAGGCGCCAAGATGAATTGTCACCTATCCATTCGGCCAAGCATCATTCCTCCTCCAATTTGGCGCCAACTTGAAGGGCTTTAAGTACTATTTGACCATGATACATGCCCCTCCATTCCAACTAAACCAATACCTATTCTTTTATGTTATTTATTAATTAATTATGTCCTTATAGAGAGACACAAGGGCTGGCTGAACCACCATGTAACCATTCGGAAAAGTCCCTTCAAAAACTATAAATAAGATAGTCCTATTTCATTTGTACTTACACCTTTTTTATCAATTAAAGTGAGATTATTCTCTTTGCTTAAGTCCTTGTGACTTTTATCGACTTATCAAGTAATTTATTTACTTATGGCGTATACCCCTTCCTCTTTTGATACTTGTGGTTCCTATCTCCTTATAGATAGTGGGTCCAACTTATTGTTACCACCCCTTAGGAAAGATTTGTAAGGCTGGGCCTTTGCTCTCTATAGAACTGCTTCTTCCTTGGTCATTTCTTAGATACTATCCTCATAAGTTTCCATTGTTTCATCAACCATATCATAACCATAACAACATACTTCCGCTACCATTTCTCTTAACATAAATAGCCTACCATTTCACCTTTACATCTACCACCAAACCACCTATTTGAGCCATTCACTTATGCAGGATGTTTTGCTTCCTTCCTAGATCCACAATCAATTAAAAGGCAGGAGTACCTTGCATCAAGTGGTATTCAGAGCTTTGGTGGAAGAAGCAATGTGCAAAAACAACAAAAACAAAATACAAAAAGAAGTGAAAGTGAAAGAAATAAAAAAAATCAACAAAAAAATTGAAGCACTCAAAAGAAGAAAATTGCAAGCACTAAAAAAAGAAAATAAAGAAAAGTTGAAAGCACACAACAACAATTCTCGTCACCAAGCCATTCAAGTAAGCCTTTAAAATTGATTGTGGTGATTGAAGGTAGTGAAGTGACTTTGTGTATGTAACCCTTTTATTCTCTTCTTTCTATATCTAATCCACCCTTTCATTATTATTTGTTTTCCATTCCTACTAACCCTTTTACAGCCGACGCACAACAAGTAAAACTTTACTTGGTATAGTTTTGAGTAAAGTTACCTAGAACTTGAGATAAAGAGATTGAGAGGGAAAAGGCTTGAGTGTATGAGATCATAAGAGGACTAGTAAAAGCCTTGAAGTCCTAGAGTGCAAAACGAGCGAATTGAGTGACATTAAGATATATGAACCACAAGTATAAAGGTGGATACAAGATAGGTGACCCCACAAGCACAAGAGCATTTGATAAGTCGATATTGTTCTTAAAGAACTAGAAAGAGATAAAATCTTACAAGTTTTGATTAAACAAAGGTTGTTCATTTACAAAATGAAACCTAACTATTTATAGGCCTAAGGATCCTTATGATAAACATACAAGCTTTAATGAGTGAACATTCATGGATGAATGTTCATACTTTAAGTAGATACAAAGCATGGCTTAGGTGAATGAGTTTGATGAATGGATGTTCATGATTTAATGGAATGCATCTTTTACCCAAATTCATCCCACCTTGTGTGAACTTGTTGATTCTTATTCTATGGATGAATGTTCATAAATGTATCTTGGCTGAAATTCTTCGGCCCTTGTGTGAACATGACTATTTGGCTTCTTACATGAATATGCATGAATGGATGAACTTAAAAGCCTTTGAGTGAATCCTTGCACCTCCACACAAATATGCTGATTCATTTTAATATTCTTTTCTTGTCCATGCATGTCTTCATTAACTCCTCCCATGCATAAGTTCTTTGAAGGAAATGAATGGTTGCAAATACTGTATTTATTTCCAGCCTGCACTGTCTTTAGTAATCTGGGCATATTTCGAGCTCCCAATATTGGATTGATACGATTCAAAGTTCGTTGTAAAGATAAGAGATATAGGATTAAATTTTAATAGACTTAATCCCCCAAATATTCTTGGAACATGCTCCAAAATGGCAATCAATCTGAATGACATGAACTGTCCAAGCAACTCTTCAATTGCCTTTAGTCTTCTTATCATCCAATGTACCTAGATAAAGTATATAAACAAATAATTAGATATGAATTGAGATACATGCTTCCACCTATGTTATTAATGCAAATGAGATAACTATGAATGCATATACATTGAATGAGTTATATAAAGATGTGAATTAATAAGTATGCAGGAATATCATATATTATACATATAAATGACATCATATAATATTCTATGATACAGGGCGTTTCCACCTTATCGATTGATTGTGGATCTAGGAAGGAAGCAAAACAACTTGCATAAGATAATTGTGATAAATGGATAGTTTTAAGGTGGTAAATTGTCGGTTCAAGGGATGGTAGCGGAAGATGTTTGGATGTGGTTATGAAATGGATAACGAAATAATGGAATGGTAAATATGATAGTGTCTTAAGGAAGACTCAAGGAAGAACCAATGTTAAAGAACAAAGATCCATACTTTATATTGCTTCAATAAGGGATGGTAAATAAGGAATGGATAATATCTTAGAATAACCAAGGAAGAACCAGTGCTATAAAGAGCAAAGACCCAACCTTACAAATCGTTCTAAGGGATGGTAGATAGGACTTTGACTCGTTATCTATAAATAGATAGGAACCACAAGTATCAAGGTGAAAAGGAATGGCGCCACAAGTAAATAGTTACTTGATAAGTCGATAAAAGTCACAAAGGACTCAATAAGAGAAAACTCTCAAGTTTAATTCAAATTCAATGTTAAATTTTACAATGCAAAATGAATGTTGTTTATAGGGCTTAAAATGCATGCATGGACGTAGGTTACAATATGCATGGTCGAATGTTACAATTTGCATGGCCTCATGGTGCTTGTTGACGTGGCTCCTAATTTGAACACAATGTAATGTATGAAATAGGTCAAATGTTGGTGTAGTGTGCTCTGGCCGAATGTTCCATTATGATTGGCTGAATGGTGCTTTGTTTATGTGGCATTCTTTGTCTAATAATCCAAACATATTTGAGCATGATGATCATACATATATTCGATCAAATGGAGGAGTTAAATGCCTTGGCTAAATTTTCTTCAAGAGATGACTTAGTGGAGACAAAGCTAAGTGGAATTGTAGAAACTTGTGTCCTTGGTTGATTTAGCAAGTGTATCCTTCATTTGAGAACTAGTGGAGACAAGCATCTTTGGAAGCACATGAGCTGTTTGTAGTGCATTGTAAGATCACTCACATGGCTTATTCCTTGAGTGCATTTGTGTGTAGGATCAGCATCATGAATTGGAGTGTAATATGTTCATTTTAAGCTTGATTAAGTGGTATGCCAATTAACAAATGCAAGGGCTAGTGGTATTGAGTTTTCTTTGTGCAACTCCAGCCGAGATTCCATCCAACAAGTTGCCCACGTTCTGCCTTGAATTGTTGAATGGTTTGGTGAGTTGTTCTTGTTCCCTTTGTTAGGACCGTCGGCACACCCCATGGCATAGTGGAAATAAAACTCGACGGTCTCACCAGCGATCCAAGTACGAAAAACCAAAATTGGGAGGAAAGGATGCAAATACTTATAGCGGTTTCCTTGAAAAACAAAAGGAACAATAGTGAATACTGGTGGTGTAGATCGATTCGAATCGAAAACCTCCACGAAATCACGTCTCGACCTCTACTCAGTTCACCCGATTGAGAGCAATATTTGTTTTCCCCAAAATTGTTTTGAGAGAAAACGGCTGAAGGGTTTGTGTGTGTGTTGCAAAATGGCTGCTAGACCTAACACACCCTTTTATATCCATTACCCTAACATCTTAGGGTTTTTAAAGTTATTTTGAATTAATAAATAAAATATTATTTAGTTAATTCAACTTAAATATACATTAAAGACTTATAATCCGAATTACAATCTTTAATGTTTACTTAAAACATTTATTTAATTATTCTGAATTATATATATATATATATATATATATATATATCAATTAAAAGAGTTGTAATATAAATTACATTCTTTTAATGCTTACTTAATATATTTGGGATAATTAAATTCACATGTATATCAAATATACATATCTTAAGTTTAGATATATTTTAGAAACGTACAACAAATTGAACATCTTTGCTCATTTCAATTATAGGGTGTGACCTTGTAGGTTCTTGTAATGTTAGTAGTAATTATTAGAACAATTCTAAAATTACATACAATGAGTGACATCTAGCAATATATCATTGTCACCTAAGTTACAAGAAAATATGATTCGACATATCATCTTGATGATTAACTCTTTTATGTATTACATCCTTATGTCCTTTATATCTAGAATAGGAACAAGTCTTGGAATAGTCACACTTGTATAGCCCATCTATTGTTTCTTGATATCTATAGTAGACTTTAATTAACGAATAGTTTGTGATATCTCATATCAACTTATTCGAGCATGGCCATGCGTTTCTAGTCTCACTCAATCAAATGGCCTGTGATATATTTCCTATTATGTAGGAAGAAAAAATCCTATCTTAATCATACACACCCACTACATATATTGAGATATATTCAATAACAGTCTTTATAGAGCAACCAGTTACGAAGCTTGTTTATCTGCATCCAAACATACAACAATATATGTTGGGATAGTATTGATCTCAAGTCTGATGATCATACATATAGTTATCACCATGAGCAATGTTATGACTGTCACATAATAATCCAAGACATATGCTCATGGTGGGTAAATCCAATACATTGTTCTCTAACAATATAATCATGTATCAATTCTAACATCTCTATGTCAATGACAACTCATTATCATCAATCAATAACATGTTAGTCTTAAGCGTATTATTATTATCCATGCCCACAATAATACTTGACTAGGGATCTTTTAATAATACCAATTATGTCATTATATGGACTTTATTATCTTCCAATTTATGTAAAACACATATATATAACTGAAAATAATAGCAGCAATGCCTTTATTCAATAAAATCGGTAAATAAAAGTATTATTACAATCATCATATGATTGGTCTTTGGGCATACTATAACACCCTTAATGCTCAATAAGCTGCCAAAATGTGTGCCATATTCTAATAACCATGTGTCGTGTTTTGTATCATGAAAATGTGTTGAAATAGCTCCACTAAACCGTCCATCATGGGGCTTATTCCCATTGTTCCTACATGTGCAAGAATAACAAGTATTTTAATTGATAATGGTTTGTTATAAACAAAACACTTGCTGCCATGTATGTCCTTGTGCCTTGTGAACCATGTTGCATGTTTATTAACTTTAAACTACATTAACAACATGTGAAAACTACTAAGGGCAATGATGAATGCATTGAACAAATGACATGTTATGTGAATGCACAAAATGAATAACACGTGAAAACTATAAGTAATAAAATGAGTGCATTGAGTCACGCGAATGCATGTAAGCTTATTATTAAAATATGCTTAGATGAATACAAATTAACCACACGAGTGCTATATATGCTGCCATGAATGTGAATGCACGTGAGTTATCAAAATAAATGATAATATACTGTTATGATAAATGCTAATGCAACTATATCTAGTTATAATAATAAGATGCACATGCTAAACAAGATGCTGAAATAAGTTGATGAATGTATATAATATGTAAATGATATGAAAATGACTGATAACATATGATTAGGCAAATGTATGTTCATAATAATATATATTGCATAAATAAGTAAATAAATAATAAAATAAGGAAGAAATCATCTTGAAAGAACTTCCATGGTGTGATCATGTCATAAAGTAAGTCGGTTATTGGCGTGCTCACATTATTCAAGCATAATTAAGAATACGATAAACATATTCACATGACATGTAATGCATAAATAAGTAAATAAATAATAAAATAAGGTAAGACTCCCTTAAAATCAACAAGGTAGAATGTCCATGAAGTGATCATGTGTTGAAGAAGTTTGGTCATTGGCATTATCACATCATCCTCCCTTCTTTAGAGTGATTTGTCCTCAAATCGAATGCTTCTATCATTGATTGATCGATTGGTGTAAGAAATGATGAATTAAGATCGTTATACCTATTAGGGTATGCATGAATTTCTTTGAATCCTTCAAGTAGGTAAGTCACGCCAACTTTAGTCTTTGTACCCTTCCACATTATGAATATTGAATAGTTGGATAATGCTCTTTTCTTTTCCTTGAATGGGTGATCACAATAAAGAACACTTCCATGTAAATGATTCAATGTGCTGAAAATGGTTCGTTGAAACTTCCTTTTCATAAGGTTCATTGTATCTTAAATATGAAGTAAATGTACTTCGAATGTGAAAGATCACATGATTTGGAATACCAAATGTTATAACCTTTGGAACTTCAATGGATAAATGTGATTAATCAATTTGTAATGGTATGGCCTTTAGAATAAGCTACAAATCAAATGAAAGAATAGGAAGAAAAGATTGATTAGTAGAAAGTAAAACTTCCTTGTCCTTATATTATTTTCACTCATGTTCATGTTCCTTTATGAAATTCTCTTCTTCATACTCTTCTTGTATGCTCTCTTTGTATTCATATACTTTTTGAGTTCCACTTTCACACTCATGTTTTACAACACACTTAACTTCACTCTCAATACTCTTACTCTCATTTTCGATTACTCCAATGGCCTTCTCATGAAAAATCACACTCTCATTTTTAAATCCAAATGTCTTGGTTTTCTCACGATATTCTTCAATGTTTTTCTTCAATTGAGTTTGGTATTCATGCACTTGATTTGGCAACATTGGCACCAACGTGATCTTCTTTTCATTATGGATGAATGAGAAGTGATTGGTGAAGCAATTATGTGTTGCGCGTTTATCAAACTGCCAAGGTCGATCGAAAAGAAGATGGCTTCAATTTATGGGAATAACATCACATAATACTTCATCTTTGTATCTTCCGATTGAGAATGGTATAAGTACTTGTTTAGTGAACTTCAACTCTTCTTTGTCGTTTAACCATTGCAATTCGTATGGGCTGAAATGTTTGATCGTTGTAAGCCCCAACTATTCTACCGTATATATGTGCTAGCAAGGTTTGCACAACTTCCACTATCAATGGCTACAAGACTTACTTTACCATTTACATGGCAACGAGTATGAAATGCATTCTCTCTTTGCTGAATATTCTCCATTGCTTGGGAAGAGGAAAGATCAAGTAGCAATGTTAGTAAAAAAAATTGAAATGTGAAAAATAGGACCTTACCAAATTTCACACAATTAAACCTCACGGTCACTACAAAAAAATTTGTGATGTCACTACACTCAAACACCCAGGTTTCACTCGGGAATATGTTTTTGGCTTTTGTAATTCCCCTTCTGATCTCACACATTTTTTATACTTTTTTCCACTTGTTTCTCTCTTGTTAAGTTCTAAAAGAACTAACTTAAGACCTTCAAATGAAGTGCTTAGGCGTTTGCTGCAAAAAGATGTTAGGTAGGAATAAAACAAATAGATGGTAAAAGGTTGGCTTAAGAACAAAGGAAATAAATTGATAGAAGGAAAGGGGTTCTTACTACAAGACACTAACAATCTTCCCTAGCCACAATCAAAGTGTTGAAAACAACTTTAGGCTTGTTAGCACTTGTTGATGTATGAAACAACCTTTTCTTTTAACTTTACTTTTCTTTCTTTGATTTTGTCTTTCCTTTGACTTTCTTTTTGCACGTTTTCTTCAATGATTTTTGAATAGCACTTCTTTTTTCCTTTTGGTTTTGCTTGATTCATTGAATCAACACTTCACAACTTGCTTGCTTCCACCTTAGCTCTGATACCATATGATACAAGCACGCCCTACTCCACTTGGTGAAGTAAGACTTGCACTTTGATTCTAAGACCTAGGAAGGCATCAAGTGTTCCTGAAATAAGAAGACTCAAAAGAAAATGGTTAAGTATGAATGAATAAGTTGGTAAAATAAAAAAATGGCAGCCGAATAAATGAAGATGATGATATGTTTAAAAGGATTTAGAGTAGTATTTATATAGTGGAATGATGGTATGGTTATGATTGAGTTTATGAAAGAAAATGGAAGATGATGGATAGTATCTTAGAAAGATCAAGGAATAACCAATGCTACAATGAGCAAAAACCCAACCTTACAAATCTCTCTAAGGGGTGGTAGAAAAGGACTTGGACCCAATATCTATAAACATATAGGAACCACAGGTATCAAGGTGGATAGAAGATAGCTGACGCCACAAGGACAAGAGTACTTGATAAGTCGATATAGTTCTTAAAGAACTAGAAAGAGAGAAAATCTCACAAGTTTTTATTAAACAAATTAGTTCATTTACAAAATGAAAGCTAAACTATTTATAAGCTTACGGACTCCTAGGATACACATACAAGCTTTAATGAGTGGACATTAATGGATGAATGTTCATACTTTAAGTAGATACAAAGCATGACTTAGGTGAATGAGTTTGATGAATGGATGTTCATCTTTTAATGGAATGCATCCTTTGGCTGAATTCATCCCACCTTTTGTGAACTTATTGATTTGTCTTCTATGGATGACTGTTCATGAATGTATCTTGGCTGAAATTCTTCCCCCTTGTGTGAACATGACTATTTGGCTTCTTGCATGAATGGATAAACTTAAAAGCCTTTGAATGAATCCTTGCACCTCCTCACAGATGTGTTGATTCATTTTAATATTCTTTTCTCTTACATGCATGTCTTCATTAATTCCTCCATGCATAAGTCCTTTGAAGGAGATGAATGGTTACAAATCCCGTATTTATTTCCGGCCTGCACTATCTTTATTAATCTGGGCATATCTCGAGCTCCCAATATCGGATTGATACGATTCAAAGTGCGTTGGAAAAATAAGAGATAGATGATTAAATTTTAATACGACTTCATTACCCAAAGATGATTGGAATATGTTCAAAATGGAGATCAATCTGAATGATGTGAATTGTCCAATCAACTCTTCAATTTCCTTTAGTCTTCTTAGCATCCAATGTACCTAGACAAAGTATGTAAACAAATAATTAGGTAGGAATTAAGCTATGATAATTATGAATGCATGCTTCCACCTATGCTATTAATGCAAATGAGATAACTATGAATGCATATGCATTGAATGAGTTATATAAAGATGTGAATTAATAAGTCATGCATGAATATCATATATTATACATATAAATGACAACATATAATATTTATGCATAATTAAGAATAAGATAAACATATTCATGTGACATGTAATGTATAAATAAGTAAATAAATAATAAAATAAGGTAAGACTCCCTTAGAATCAACAACGTACAATGTCCATGAAGTGATCATGTGTTGAAGAAGTTTGATCATTGGCATGATTGCATCATCCCCCCTTCTTTAGAGTGATTTGTCCTCAAATCGAATGTTGCTTTTGTCATTGATTAATCGATTGGTGTAAGAAATGATGAATGAAGATCATTATGCCTATTAGGGTATGCTTGAATTTCTTTAAATCCTTCAAGTAGGTAAGTAACGCCAACTTTAGTCTTTGTACCCTTCCACATTATGAATCTTGAATAGTTGGATAATACTCGTTTCTTTTCCTTGAATTGATTATAATAAGAAAGAACACTTCCACGTAAATGATTCAATATGTTACAAAATAGAAATAAGTTAGAACATGAAACATCATCAACAATGTGAATGAATGTACAAGATTCATTAAGGTTCATGAATGGAATTTGGTTCGTTTAAGCTTTCCTTTCATAAGGTTCATTTTATCTTGAATATTAAGTGTATATAGTTCGAATGTCAAAGAGCACATGCTTTGGAATACCAAATGTTACAACCTTTGGAACTTCAATGGATAAATGTGATTCATCAATTTGTAATGGTATGGCCTTTGGAATAACCTGCAAATCAAATAAAATAATAGGAAGAAAAGATTGATTAGTAGAAAGTAAAACTTCCTTGTCCTTATATTATTTTCTCTCTTGTTCATGTCCCTTTAGAAAATTCTCTACTTCATACTCCTCTCGTATGCTCTCTTTGCATTCATGTTATTTTTTAGTTCCACTTTGATACTCTTGTTTTACAACACACTCATCTTCACTCTCAATTCTCTTACTCTCATTTTCGATTACTCCAATGGCCTTCTCATGAAAATCACACTCTCTGATAGGGAAGCGGTGACGGTTTATTGAACGTTGCTCTTGTTGACGAATCAAACCTAGAAAGCTCTAGACTTGATGAAGAACAAAGGGGGATGAATAGGGAAAGTGATGGCAGTAATTAGGGTATTTTAGAGTTTCTTTTAAGTGTTGGAATCGAGGTAAGAACAAGACTAGAACAAGATAAACAAAAGATAAAGAAGTTGAAAATAAAATAAGATAACCAATAAATCAAAAGATCTTCCTAATAAAGTTGAATGGAAAAGATAATTGATGGTGTGGATGGAAATATAGAAAATCGATTTGATATGGTCATACCCACCCCAGATCCAGAAGTCATGCCACAAGGTCCCATTACTAGGTCAAGGGCCAAACAATTCAGGGAAGAACTCCTAATTAAGTGTCTTGAATCTTTTGATTCATTTGATAACTTAACACCCTCCTATGTTATGTTATATAATGTTTTAATAGTTAAAGAATAACTTAGTATGAACACATCATGAACATTGTTATTTTAATATATTAAACATGTTAAAATAGTCTTATAATCATATTAAGCATGATTATCACATATACATCAAGGCAGAATACTTATAGTACATTTCATTAGTTCATATGCATTTATTTTAGCACTTAGTCTTTATGCATTAGTTCATACATATTATAAGATGATATAATTAGCTCATGACCTTCAATCATATCTCACATTACCATAATCATGCATGGAAGCAAGGTATTTAGCTCATATCAGCTCAATGTCATGGACTTACCTTATTTCCTTGCATATGTAGGTACATTGGAGTTTGACACATGTTGGGGTAGCTTGATGAATTATTTAGACATCATATGCATCTCACAAACATCTCACAAAGTACATGGCAGCTCATGGAACACTAAGGAATGCTCAATTCAGCTGGAGGAACTCAGGGCTACCTAAACTCAACTAGTTGGACTATTTGGAGCTGAGTTGCCAAAAGTGATATCAATGGTAGCTGAATGTAGCTGAACATGCTATTATGGAGCTTACAAGGACTCAATTAGGAAGCTTGTTCACAAGCAGCCCCATGCTTGCTAGCTAGCTCCACACTCAAGCTAGCTTTGAGAAGACACATGAACGCCCAAGATGGAGCACATGCCCTGCCATCATCCCATGCACAAGGTTGCACCACAAGGCTCCCTAGAACACTCATGTGCATGCCATATGACCAGCCCCATGTGCATGCCATATGACCAACCTCCATGTGCCTTGTATGTGGTATCATTTAGGCACCAAGATGAAGAGCTGATACAATCCAAAGTAGCTCCAACTTTCTCCATGACTTGAACACACCATGGACTTTCTTCAAAGTTGTTTCTAAGGGAGTTCTTCATTACCCTATCTTATACTATATCATTTATACATTCGATTCTATCATAAGCATGCATTCACATGTTAGTATAAATTATCATATTATTATTTCCATCCTATGCTTATTTGATTATGTTTTTCATATTATTCAAATATATGCTATGATTACATATTATTTCTTAGGATATTATTATTACATGTTTCCTTTTATCATTTATGAATACCATGTTATATGATATTCATGCATACAACATATAACAATATCTTTATGATTGATACACAATGTTATAAGCATGTTAGGATAGTATTATAATCATATTAAGCATGATTATCATATATACATCAAGGCAACATCATTATAAATCATTTCATTAGTTTATATGCATTCATATTACCTCTTAAGCTTTATGCATTATCTTAAACATATTTTGAGATGATATAATTAGCTCATGACCTTCAAACATAGCTCACATCACCATAATCATACATGACAACAAGGTATTTAGCTCATAACAGCTTAATATCATGGGCTTACATTGTTTCCTTGCACATATAAGTACATTGGAGTGTGATGCATGATGAGGCAGCTTGGTAGAGTATTTGGACGTCATATACAGATCACAAACAGCTCAAAAATATCATGGTAGCTCATGGAACACTAAGGAAAGCTCAACTTAGCTGGATGAGCTAGTATGTAGCTGAACTTAGCTGGAGGAGAGCTTTGGACCAAAGTGTTGAAAAGTGGACTAAAGGTAGCTGGAAGTAGCTGGGAGAGTAGATGAGAAGCTGAGAAGACCAAAGCTAACTAGCTTGAGTTTATCAAGCTATAACTCACCTAGTTAGCTACCAAGACACTCATCTAGCTTACCTTGAAGCTAGTTCATCTCTAGGCTGCCCAATGGAAGCCATGTCATCTAGATATACATTAGAAGCTAATTCACGCCTAGTTGTTGCCTATCTTCATTCCATGGACTTCAAGACATCATTCGATGGTTGCAACCTCATCAAAGCATAGCAAGAAGACCCATGTGCATTCATGTAGGCTGCCATGTGCATCATTCAAGCATGTGCACTTCATGTGACATCAAATTGGCGCCAAAACACCAAGGGATGCTTCCTATTCGGCCAAAGACTCTTTCCTCTTCATTTTGGCGCCCAAATAACTTCCAAATGCATTCAAATCATCCTTAGGGCCGAACCAACACATAACCATTCGGCCAAGAGCATCTATTTTCATTAAAGTCTTGTTTTTTTCATTAAAAATCATGTCATTTTAGGAAGGTACAAGGGCTGACAGAACCAACATGTACCTATTCGGCCAAGTCCCTTCAAAAACTATAAATAGGACATTATATTTTATTTGTAA
Source organism: Hibiscus syriacus (assembly GCF_006381635.1). Taxonomy (NCBI): domain Eukaryota; kingdom Viridiplantae; phylum Streptophyta; class Magnoliopsida; order Malvales; family Malvaceae; genus Hibiscus; species Hibiscus syriacus. Next base: position 362,820 of record NW_024062571.1, on the reverse strand, counting down.
TCAGACCTTTTGATCAATATAAGTGAGATTGTACTCTTCCTTAAATCCTGGTGACTTTTATCGACTTATCAAGTAATTTTATACTTGTGGCGTCAACCCTTTATTTTCACCTTGATACTTCTGGTTCCTTGTTCTTATAACTAGTGGGTCAAAGTCCTTAACACCACCCCTTGAAGAAGAAATATAAAGTCTGGGTCTTTGCTCTCTATAGCATTGGTTATTCTTTGAGACTTCTTCAAGATATTATCCTCACTATCATCCCTTTGTTTCATCGCCATAACAATAGCCATATTAACTATCTTCCGCTTCCATCATTTATTATTTAAATAGCCTACCTATTTCACCCATACGTTTACCACCTTAACCATCTCTTTGAGCCATACACTTGTGCAGGTTATTTGCTTCCTTCCTAGATCCACAATCAATTTGTTAAGGTACAAGTGCCTTACATCAAGAGCCCTCTCACTATCAAGTATTTTTAATACTTGTGGCGTCAACCCCTTCCCCTTGATACTTTTGGTTCCTAGTTCTTATAACTAGTGGGTCAAAGTCCTTTATATCACCCCTTAAACAAGCAATATAAAGTCTGGGTCTCTGCTCTCTATAGCATTAGTTCTTCTTTGTGTCTTCTTTCAGATACTACCTCACAACCATCCCTTTGTTTCATCAACCATAACCCATAGCCATATAAATCATCTTCCGCTTCCATCTCTCATTTATTAAACAACCCACCTATTCACCCATACGTTTACCACCCTTAACCGTCTCTTTTGAGTCATTCACTTGTGCAGGTTATTTTTCTTTCTTCCTAGATCCACAATCAATTGAAGAGGTACAAGTTCCTTACATCAAGTGGTATCAGAGCTTTGGTGGAAGAAAACAACGTGCAACAATAACAAAAACAAAAATACAAAAAAAGTGCAAGTGAAGTGCAAAGTGAAAAAAATGAAGAAAAATCCAGCAAAGAAAATCAAAGCACTCAAAAGAAGAAATGAAAAGCAATCAAAAAGAAGAAAAAGATAAAAAAGAAAGAAAGAAAGTTGAAGCACTCATCAACAATTCCCATCACCAAGCCAATCAAGTAAGCCTTTTAAATTGATTGTGGTGATATAAGGTTGTGAAGTGACTTGTGTAAGTAACCCCTTTTATTCTCTTATTTCTATTTTCTAAGCTATCCTTGCAATTATATTTTGCTTTCCATTCCTATTAACCCTTTTACAGCCAATGCCAAGCAAGTAAAAATTTACTTGATACAGTTTTGAGTAAAGTCCTCTAGAACTTGGGATAAGAGAATCGAGAGGAAAAAGGCTTGAGTGTGTGTGAAATCAGAAGAGGACAAGTAAAAGCCATTAAAGTCCTAGAGTGCAAATACGAGCGGATTGAGTGACATTCATGTTTCCTTGGAGTGACTCGTGAGGCTTTGTGAGAGTAATTTCTGGTAAGGTCCTACACACATTTTGTTTTTCCTTATTTGCTAACATGTCTCTTCCATCAAACATATTTGTAGTCAAAAGGACTTTGAACATACAAAGTCAAGAAGATGAATAAAGAGAAAATATTTTACATACAAGATGTCACGTGGGAGATATCGTTTGTGTGGTGATCATTGATGGAGAAAGTTGTACAAAAGTAGCAAGTACTCACATGGTGGAAAAGTTGGGTGTCAAGACTTCAAAGCATCCTCATCCATACAAACTTCAGTGGCTCAACGATGTAGGTGAAGCCAAGGTAACCAAACAAGTTGTTGTACCTTTCTCAGTTGGAAGATACAATGATGAAGTCCTTTGTGACGTGGTGCCCATGAGTGCAAGCCACCTTATACTAGGACGTCAATGGCAGTTTGACAATAAGGCTACCCATGATGGATTTTCTAATAAGTACTCTTTCCAACATCAAGGAAAGAAAATCATATTGGCACCCTTTCTTCCCAGTCATGTCCATGAATGTCAAGTGACCCTTAAGTCACGCATAGAAGAATGGGAGAAGGAAAAGAAGGCCAAAGAAAGTCATACTCAGAAGATGAATATCTACGCCAGTAGAGGAGATGTTCGGAAACATTTATCAACCAAGAAGGTTATACTTATACTTATGTATAAGGAAAGTTTTCTACTTACTAACCCTTCTGAAGGCTTGCCTACTTCAGTTTCTAATCTTTTGCAAGAATTTGAGGATATGTTCCCTGAAGAAATTCCAGATGGATTACCACCAATTAGAGGAATTGAGCATCAAATTGATTTCATTCCTAAAGCCACCATTCATAATAGACCAGCATGCAGGAGAAATCCCGAGGAAACGAAGGAATTACAAAGACAAGTCAAAGAAATCCTAGACAAAAGTTACATTCGAGAAAGTTTAAGTCCTTGTGGTGTACCCATTTTGTTGGTGCCAAAGAAAGATGGAAATTGGAGAATGTGCGTTGATTGTAGGGCTGTGAACCAGATCACTGTCAAATATAGACACCCTGTACCTTGGTTGGATGATATGCTTGATGAACTTAGTGGAGCCAGCAACTTCTCCAAAATTGACTTGGAAAGTGGCTACCATTAGATTAGAATGAGGGAAGGTGACGAGTGGAAAATTGCATTCAAAACTAAACAAGGTTTGTATGAATGGTTAGTCATGCCTTTTGGCTTGACTAATGCTCCTAGTACCTTTATACGTTTAATGAACCATGTCCTTCGGCCTTACATTGGTAAGTTTTGTGTTGTTTATTTTGATGATATTTTGATATACAGTAAGTCTTTGAAAGATCATGTTGAACATTTACGTTCCATTCTTAGCACTTTGAGAGAAGAGCAATTATATGCTAATCTCAAGAAGTGTGTTTTTTGTACTAATCAAGTTACTTTCTTAGGCTTCATTATAAGTTCACAGGTGTTATCAGTGGATCTAGAAAAGATTAAGGCAATAAAAGAATGGCCAAAGCCGGTTAATGTCTGTCAAGTCTGGAGTTTCCATGGATTAGCCAGTTTTTACAGGAGGTTTGTACCAAATTTCAGTTCTATTGCCACCCCCTTAACAGGGATTATTAAGAAGAATTCAAACTTATCTTGGGGAAAGAACAAAATGAAGCATTCAACAAACTCAAGGGTTGTTTAACAAGGGCTCCACTATTAGCATTGCCAAACTTTGAGAAAACATTTGAAGTTGAATGTGATGCCTCCGAAATTGGGATTGGTGTTGTTTTAAGTCAAGAAGGAAAGCCCATCGCCTACTTTAGTGAAAAACTAAATGGTGCAACTTTGAACTATCTAACATATGACAAAGAGATGTACGCACTCATTGAACCCTTGGAGACTCGACAACACTACTTATTGCCAAAAGAATTTGTGATACACACAGACCATAAGGCACTAAAGCATATCAAATGACAACACAAACTCAACAAGAGACATGCCAAATGGGTCGAATTCCTTGAGTCTTTTCTCTATGTCATACACTATAAGAAAAAGAAAGGACAATATTGTGGCACATGGTCTTTCACGCAGGTATGTCCTACTTAACACTTTGGATTCCAAACTTCTAGGTTTTTCATCCATTAAGGAACATTATGCTACTGATTCGGACTTTGGAGAAAGGTATAAGTTATGTGAAACAGGTTCTCATGACAAATATTATCGGCATGAAGAAATATATTTTCAAAGAAGAAGGACTATGTATTCCACAAGGTTTTATGAGAGAAGTGCTAACCAAATAAGCGCATAAAGGATGACTTATGGGACACTTTGGCATTGAAAAGAGACTTAGCATTTTGAAAGAACACCTCTTTTGGCCAAAGAAGAAAAGGTATGTTGAAAAGGTATGTAAAAGGTGTTTAGTATGTAAAAAGGCGAAATCAAAGTTATGCCTCATGGATTGTACATGCCTTTGTCGATACCAACCATGCCATGGGTAGATATCTCAATGGACTTTGTTTTGGGATTACCAAAGACAGAGCGGAAAGGATTCGATATATATGGTGGTTGATCAATTTTCCAAGATGGCTCACTTTATACCATGTCACAAGATCGATGATGCTATTCATATTGCTAACTTATTCTACCGAGAAGTGGTAAGGTTACGTGGACTTCCTCGAACCATTGTGTCGGATAGAGATGTTAAATTCCAAAGCCATTTTTGGAGAACTTTTTGGAGTAAAATTGACACAAAACTACTATTCTCTACTACATGTCATCCTCAAACAGATGGACAAACTGAAGTAGCTAATAGATTTTTATCAACACTACTAAGATACATCATCAAGAAGAACATCAAGACTTGGGAAGAATGCCTACCACACGTGGAATTTGCATACAACTGAACCATTCACTCAACAACCAAATATTCTCCATTTGAGGTAGTATACGGTTTCAATCCTTTAACTCCTTTAGACTTACTTCCTTTACCTTGTGAGCAACTAGTGAACAAAGATGGAAAGGACAAAGAATAATTTGTTAAAAGACTCCATCAATAAATCAAGGACAATATTGAAAGAAGAACCAGACAATATGAACAACAAGAAAACAAGGGAAGAAAGAAGGTAACTTTTGACGTGAGAGATTGGGTTTGGGTACACTTTAGGAAAGAAAGATTCCTAAACCAAAAGAAGTCCAAACTATTACCCCAAGGTGATGACCCATTTTAGATTGTGGAAAAGATCAACGACAATGCATATAAACTAGAATTGCCCAGTGAGTTTAGGGGTGTTAGTGCTTCATTCATCATCATAAAATTATCACCCTTTGAGGATGGACAAGATTTGGGGACAAATCGCTTACAAGAAGTGGGATGATATGGTCACACCCACCCCATATCTGAAAGTCATGCCACAAGGTCCCATTACTAGGTCAAGGGCCAAACAATTCAGGGAAGTACTCCTAACTAAGTGTCTTGAAGCTTTTGATTCATTTGATAACTTAACTCCCTCCTATGTACATGGAAGCTCATGGAACAATAAGGAAAGCTCACAAAAAGCTCACAAAGTACATGGAAGCTCATGGAACAATAAGGAAAGCTCAATTCAGATGGACGAGGTCAGAGCTATCTAAACTCAGCTAGTTGGACTATTTGGAGCTGAGTTGCCAAAAGTGATATCAATGGTAACTGAATGTAGCTGAACATGTTGTTATGGAGCTTACAAGGACTCGGCTAGGAAGCTTGTTCACAAATAGCCCCATGATTTCTAGCTAGCTCCACACTCAAGCTAGCTTGGAGAAGACACATGTATGCCCAAGATGGAGCACATGCCCAGCCATCATCCCAAGTACAATGCTGCACCACAAGGTTCCCTAGAACACCCATGTGCGTGCCATATGACCAGCCCCCATGTGCGTTGCATGTGGTATCATTTAGGCGCCAAGATGAAGAGCCCTCTAACAATTTGGCCAAGCATCATCTCCTATCAAATTTGGCGCCAACTTGAAGGGACACAATAGCTATTCGGCCAAGGGATATTACCCTCCATTTAAACCGAACCATCATCTTTATTTAGCATTAAATTATGTCACTTTAAAAAGGCACAAGGCCTGGCCAATACCCCTTGTAATCATTCAGCCATGCCTCTCTATTTCTAATAAATAGGAAAGCATATTTCATATGTAATCAAACCTTTTTGATTAATACAAGTGATATTATTCTCTTTCTTAAGTCTTGGTGACTTTTATTGACTTATCAAGTATTTTTAATACTTGTGGCGTCAACCCCTTCCCCTTGATACTTCTAGTTCCTAGTTCTTATAACTAGTGGGTTAAAGTCCTTTATACCACCCCTTAAAGAAACAATATAAAGTTTGGGTCTTTGCTCTCTATAGCATTGGTTCTTCTTTGAGTCCTCTTTAAGCTACTACCTCACAACCATCCCTTTGTTTCATTAACCATAACCCATAGCCATATCAATCATCTTCCGCTTCCATCTCTCATCTGTAAAACAACCCACCTATTTACCCATACGTTTACCACCCTTAACCATCTCTTTTGAGCCATTCACTTGTGCAGGTTGTTTTACTTCATTCCTAGATCCACAATCAATTGAAGAGGTACAAGTGCCTTACATCACAATGGATAATGTCCTATGAGCCCTCCTAGTCACAATTAAAAGGCAAACATGATAATATGGCTCTAACCAACCCTCCTAGTCGCAATGTAAAGGGAAATTGGGGTGTGAAGATTAATCTCCCTCGGAAGAACTTGGAAGAACTCAAGGATAAGAAGCTTCGAAGGCACAAGGCAATCAACACTTGCAAAACCAAACTCTCGTTGTATTATTAATCAAGGAAATCTTATTTACAAAGTTGAATGAAGCCTCCTTTATATAGAGATTGAGTTCTAAAGGTCCTAAATAACTAAAGAATAAACTAAACATGTCTTAACTGTAATTCCTAATAAAAGAATAATAACTAAAATTATTATTTTAACCCATCCTTAATTCCTAATAAAATAATAAATATGATCCTAAAAGATAATTCATTATCATATATTAAATTATATTTCAAATAATCAATATAAATTTTAGAAATTCATAATATTTACAAAATCACGTATTAATCCCGTATAGGATTTCGTGCATGCACCGTCTTCAGTAAAATGGCAATATCTCGAGTTTCAATATCGGATTGATGCGATTTAAGAACCGTTGGAAAAATAAGAGACAGATGGTTGTATATCCAGAAGATATGTTGACCAAATAAAATCAGGATCCCATTCAAAAAGTCATCTCAAGTCTGCTGCTACTCTGGTCTTCTTTTCCAAGGCTTGGACGAGTGGATCATTTGGAAGAGTTATTACTTATTCCTTTGAAATGAGCCTTGTTATGCATGTATCATTATCCCTTTTTTCAAAAAGATTCGACCTCGAATTTGAAACATTAAAGGGAACAACATTTGAATAGTTTAATAATTCATTCACATTATGCTTACCAAATAGATTTGCTTTGAATCTTCGAGACATTGTTCTTCTAATAGGTTCGAGTAGAAACATTAGTCCAAAGAAGCATGTATCATGAACCCTGGTGCATTTATTATTCCCCCACTCCTCAAAATGATTCGTCCTCGAATCTAAAAATCCAAAAGAAAGAGAATTAGATGTGTTGAAAGAAAAACTTGTGAAACATTTACCAGGATCAATGTGATGTGTCTTTATGCATTTTAGTCACGGTTTCTTCTTTGTAGGAACTGATTTCTTGTAGTCTTGGAATCCTCTTTTGCATACAAGTCTTTTAATATGATGTTTAGATTCTAATTCAACATGGTGTCGACCATTGTTGTCTTTCTGTATGATTGCTGCAAATAATTTCTCCAAGGTTTTATTCGTGTGTGGCGAGAATGAGTGTTTAAAAACCATGTCAACTGGTTTGTTAAAGTAATTCCTTAAGTCTCCTAAGTGTGGATCATGAATTAAGAATTCTCTGGAGGAGATTTGTAGATTGTATAACCTATTTAGTTGGCAAGGAAACTCATATACAAGATAAAACTCATTAAAAGAACTTTTAAAAGTATGGACAGAAATATAAAAAATATCTAAGTTATCGTGATATATATCTTTGATATGTTCAATTCTCAGAATAGTAGTATGCTTATGAGTATACCTTCGTGGTAAAGCATCGTCTACTATGTTTTCTTACCTCAGTTTATTATGCACTTAAAGGAGTTGTGTTTGGTATGAATGACAACTTCAAGAGTCTTACCTTGTAAAGAGCAGAAGAAGTACGTTACAATGTCATTAAAATGAGCAATAAAATATGTACCTTTGGACTCTCATAAATTATGACTCTTTATTGATATGGCATAGTGATTAGGGCTTTCACGTGGTAACCCGTCAGGAGGGTCACCTAGCACTATCCGACCACTCTTAACGATGAAAGATGGTGTGGGCCAGTCTCGTATTGCTTTTACTTTCTCATCATTTACATGGATTACCTGTGCACGAACTATAAAGCATGTGGAGTTGTTTAAGCCATGTTTCGTCCTTATGATGACATCACGACTAAGGCTTTCATGGATGTAGCATTTTTGTAACAAATCTAACTCTTTGGTTTCTTCGAGATTGTATGTTTGACGAGGTATGATGGCACCTTGAATTAGATTGGTTTGGTGTTGTTTTCCTATTTTTGTTGGTAATTCATTAGATAGATCACCTAACACTTCTCGAAAATCTTGTAAAAGATACGAAAACACACTAGGCAAATCCTTGTTAATGTTAGAAATCAAAACAATTGATTTCCTAAAGCGAACACGGATGGAAGGCTATTTGTAAAGAAGGTTCTTTCTGAATTCTTTTAATGTTATCACACCAATACCATATACAAAGGATATGGAAGTAATTCCACAAAGACCAATCATTCGATCAAGAGCCAAATTATTCAGGGAAACTCTTACAACCAAATGCATTAAAACCTTTGAATCATTTAGAAATGCATCCCCAAACAATAGATTATATACTATGTTTCATGTTAACATATAATATAATATATGAACCACATATTTACATGATTATATCTTATATTACTTAACTTATAATATGCTTTCTTTTATAGGTGCATGTTCGGCCACGTGATGGGAGCTGACTTAAAGCTAGAATTGGAGTTCAAGAGCTATGGAAACTTGAATATGACAACTCCGGGACAGCTCAAGAACATTTTCGGACAATGTTGACAGCTGACCCCCGAGCTTATAGCTCACTTGAGCTGGACTTTTGAGATAGCTAGAGACATCATTTCAGTTGGAGAGTTTCACCATCACCACCACCACACAGAGCACTTCAAATATAGTCTAGGTCAATTTTTTTTGGATTCATACATTTTCGCAAAGAGTTACCATTTCAAGAGGTGCCTTCTCACAAGGAGCTGACCTAAGACTCATCTACACGTCCTTCATCTACGACCAGCTAATCTTAGCTCAAACACATGAGAAGTAGCTCAAATGATGAAAGGTTACCTTACACAAAAGTGACCTTTCATAATTAGTTGCTGCCCCATTGATGCCATGTCACCTAGACGCAAATTGGATGCCAAGTCATACCTAGTTTGTTGATTATCTTCACGCCAAGGAGGAGCCATGTCATAAGTACCCTATGCCACCCATGTGAGTGCCTCATGACTAGCCACCCATGTTCCATGCGTGTAGATGAAATGGGTGCCCAAATGAAGGGGTTCTCTCTATTCGGCCAAAGCATCATCTTGCTTCAAAGTTCGCGCCAAGATGAACATCAAGGAGACTATTCGGCCAAGGATATTTCCCCTCATCCAAGCATCATCTATTTTCATTTTAAAGATATGTATTTCTGTTAAAAGTCATGTATATAGCCAAATTGACACATAATTATTCGATCAAACCTATGCAAGCCTATAAACAGGGCTTTGACATATCATTTGTTTTTAACCCTTTGATAAATTAAATCCTTGTGAGATTATTCTCTCTTCAAGTTCTTTTTAGAACTATATCGATTAAGCAAGCTTAATTATTAAGTTTGTGGCGTCAATCATTCCCTTGATACTTCTGGTTCCTAGTTTTTATAACTAGTGGGTCAAAGTCCTTACTACCATCCATTATAATGACTTATAAGAAACGAGTCTTTGCTCATTTATAGCATTGGTTCCTTCTTAGTCTTATAAGATTCTACCTTTCCATCACCATCTTTCTAATACCATCTTTCCATTACCATCTTCTATCACCATTCACGCTTATATAATCACCATTCCATTACCATTTATTCAACATTAAATTATCCTTCGCCATCAACAAGGCATACGTCTATTACCACCATTGGAGGCCGAATTCATCAACACTTAAAAGATATTTATTCAACACTTTTGTAGCCTACTTTGATATAATTTCTTTCCATTTCATTCCATATCAATTTCCATTTCTTTTAATCCTTATTTTCATTTAATCATTTCTTCTTTTCAATTGTGTAGATTAATTTCAATTCAATGTGTAGCATTTGGTGTCTCTCCTAGATCGGGAAATAACAAGGCTACCAACTTCTCCATTATTGAAGAAGCCTGAATAGCTTTACATCATCATTTGTGCTCACATATAGATTTTGAATCACTATTTTCTTCTCACAATTAGGTTCACTCACCTCCCATGGGTCATTATTCTTTTGGATTTTGTAACTAGTGACCACTTTTTCTTTTGCCTCTTTCTCAGGTTTTTCTTTTTTTGCTTTTCCTACCTCCTCACAAATTATCATTTGGTCTTTAGGGGCTGGAAGTGTGTCATTCTTTGCTTTTCGTTCTTTCTCCTTGTCAGGTTTGTCATCTCTTGGCTTTAGAGAAGATGGAGTATAAGATGAGGAAGGATTTGAAGGATTACCTTGGTAAGAGGATGAAGTACCTTGGTAATGTTCTTTGAATCAGAATCTCCTTTGGATTTGTGCTTCAATTGTCATTGCTTTATTTAGTGTATCTTCAAGGTTTTCGTACCCATGAAGATCAAGAAGATCAGTGATGTTTGAGTTTAAGCCGACGACGAATCTTGACATGGTGTCCTCTCTTTCTTCAGTTATGTTAGCACTATTGAGTAAGGACTGCACCTCCTTGTAGTAATCTTCAACTGAACTTTTCCTTCCCAATCGATATACCTGTTCGGATCGTTGTCTCCTTTGAAATACAGGATCATGAACTTTGGTTTTGCAAAGAGTTCGGGTGCTTGGAAACATGGTTGTTCTCGTCTCGGTACCAAAAGTTCAACATTATTTGGTCTTGGATTCTGGTTTGGTAGATCCAGCTGTGGTTCTTGTAGTTCTCTCATGGTTTCATCAAATCTTTAAACTTGAGTCGTGAGTTAGGAAAGTGAGGCTAAGATAGCCGTGAGTGTCTTGTTGTTATTGTCACCCATACTGAAATCATAACACTCAAAAGAGAATTTTAAAGTAAAATAAAAATAAAAGAAAGAAAATTCAACAAAGAAAGAAACCTCACAAGTCACTCCAAGAAAGTAACACAACGAGAGGCAAGTAAGCCGATCTTGTACTCTTTAAAACTCACTTTACCAAGTAGTCTTCAACAATTCGTATCGGAGTTTGATTACTAGCAAAGGTGATAAGAAAAACTTAAAAACTCTAAGAGGCCAAACAAAGGTTAGACTCCAAAAGAATGAGAATGCAAAGAAGGAAGAAGTATGCAGACTTTTTAGTCCTACTAACACAAGTAAGATAATGTGTTAGATATTGCAAAAGAACAATAAAAAGGAAAAACAAAAGAACCTAAAGCACTAAGAGTCAAAGAAAAAAAGAACCAACCCAGAAACATAGAAAACGCTGCATCAACTTGAGAAACATTTTTGAGGAGGTTAACTATGTAAAAAAAATTTGTAAAAATTCTTGAATGTCTATCGATGCGTTAGGAAACCACCTGTAAAATTTCAGAACCAAATACCTACCGTAGTATCCAGTAAACTCTGTTGAACGGTGAGTTCTCAAACAATCTGTTTTTCTTGATCGCTTTGTTCGAAGGTGTTCTTGATCTCCAACAATTCTAATTTTTTGTGTGACTTATCTTGAATATATTAAGTTTTATTCTGAAAATTTTCACTACGAAATTCCTCCTGTATCATTTTCAATAAATTCAACAAAATACTAGACCAAATCTGCCGAGGAGACTTGAATGATGTATTTGAAGGCTCTAATAAACTCCGATTGTAGTGAACTTTGGAATGATGATTACTATTAGAATGAATATGAGATTTGGAGAAAATATACTTTAAATTCCTTCGTTTTCTATTTTATGAAATTTTGGGTTTTTTTGTTTAAAAAAAAACAAACTAACAAAAAGGATTTGAATCTAAATTTAAATTAAATAAAAAGAACCATACGCGATGAATCTTTTGTGAACTAGATCTGTTGGGGTACCTTGACGGTTTTGTGTGCAGTAACAAGCAAGATTGCTTGCTTCTTTCCAATAATCGGCCCAAATCTAATACCAATTGATAGGGAAGCGGTGGCCGGTTAATGGACATTTCTCTTGTTGAAGAATCAAACCTAGAAAGCTCTAGACTCGATGAAGAACAAAGAGGGATGAATAGGGAAAGTGATAGCTGTAATTAGGGTCTTTTACAGTTTCTTTTAAGTGCTGGAAACAAGGTAAGAACAAGATAAAAAAAAGATAAAGAAATTGAAAATAAAATAAGATAATAAAGATATCAAAAGATCTCCCTTATAAAGGTGAACATAAAAGATGATTGATGGCGTGGATGAATATGTGGAAAATCGATGGATAATGTCCTATCGAGCCCTCCTAGTAGCAATTAAAAGGAAAACATGATAATATCTCTCTAACCAACCCTCCTAGTCGCAATGAAAAGGCAAATTGGAGTGTGAAGATTAATCTCCCTCACAAGAACTTGGAAGAACTCAAGGAGAATAAGTTTCGAAGGCACAAGGCAATTAGCACTTGCAAAAACAAACTCTCGTTTGTATTATTAATCAAAGAAATCTTATTTACAAAGTTGAATGAAGTTTCCTTTATATAGGGGCTGAGTTCTAAAGGTCCTAAATAACTAAAAAATAAAATAATAATAATAAACTAAACATGTCTTAACTCTAATTCCTAATAAAATAATAATAACTAAAAATATTGTTTTAACCCAACCTTAATTCCTAATAAAATAATAAATCTGATCCTAAAAGATAATTCATCATCCTATATTAAATTATATTAGAAATAATCAATATAAATATTGAAAATTCGTAATATTTACAAAAGCACGTATTAATCCCGTATAGAATTTCCTGCACAAACCATCTTCAGTAAATTGGCCATATATTGAGTTCCCGGTATCGGATTGATATAATTCAAGAACTGTTGGAAATATAAGAGACATAAAGTTATATCTCCAGAAGACATGTTGACCAAATAAGATCATGATCCCATTCAAAAAGTCGTCATATGCTGCTCTTCTGGTCTTCTTTTCTAATGCTTTGACAAGTGGATCATTTGGTTATTACTTCTTCCTTTGATGTGAGCCTTGTGATACATGTATCACTCTCATTTTTAACTCCAAATGTCTTGGTTTTCTCATGATATTCTTCAATGTTTTTCTTCAATTGAGTTTGGTCTTCATGCACTTGATTTGGCAACAATGGCACCAATGTGATCTTCTTTTCATTATGGATGAATGAGAAGTGATTGTTGAATCAATTATGTGTTGCTCGTTTATCAAAATGCCAAGGTCAACTGAAAATAGGATGGCTTGAATTCATGGGAACAACATCACATAATACTTCATCTTTGTATCTTCCGATGGAGAATGGTATAAGTACTTGTTTAGTGAACTTCAACTCTTCTTCGTCGTTTAACCATTGCAATTTTTATGGGCTAGAATGTTTGATCATTGTAAGCCCCAGCTTTTCTATCATATATGTGCCAGAAAGGTTTGAACAACTTGCACTATCAATGGCTACAAGACACACTTTACCAATTACATGGCAATAAGTATGAAATGCATTCTCTCTTTGCTGAATGTTCTCCATTGCTTGGGAAGAGGAAAGATCAAGTAACATTGTTAGTAAAAAAAATTGAAATGTGAAAAATAGGACATTACAAAACTTCACACAATAAAACCTCAAGGTCACTCCAAAAAAATTATGATGTCACTCCACTCCAGCACTCGTGTTTTACTCGGGAATATGTTTTTTGCATTTGTAATTCCCCTTATGATCTCACACGCTCTTTATGCCCTTTCCACTTGTTTATCTCTTGTTAAGTTCTAAAATAACTAACTCAAGACCTTCAAATAAAGTGCTTAGGTGTTTGCTGTAAAATAATGTTAGGTAGGGAAAAAACAAATCGATGGTAAAAGGTTGGCTTAAGAAGAAAGGAAAGAAATTGATAGAAGGAAAGGGGTTCTTACTACGAGAAACTAACAACCTTCCATAGACACAGTCAAAGCGTTATAAATAGCTTTAGGCTTGTTAGCACTTGTTGATGTATGAAACAACCTTTGCTTTTAATTTTACTTTTCTTGCTTAGATTTTGTCCTTCCTTTCGCTTTCTTTTTGCACATTCTTCAATGATTTTTGAATAACACTTCTTTTTTCCTTTTGGTTTTGCTTAATTCATTTAATCAACACTTCAGAACTTGCTTGCTTCCACTTTAGCTCTGATACCATATGATACAAGAACGCCCTACTCCACTTGGTGAGGTAAGACTTGCACTTTGATTGTAGGACCTAGGAAGACAACAAATGTTCCTGAAATAAGAAGACTTAAAAGAAAATGGTAAAGTATGAATGAATTAGTTGGTAAGATAAAAAAATGGCAGCGAAATAAAAGAAGATTATGATATGTTTGAAAAGATTTAGAGAAGTATTTGTATGGTGGAATGACGTTATGGTTATGGTTGAGTTTATAAAAGAAAATGGAAGATGATGGATAGTATCTTAGAAAGATCAAGGAAGAACTAGTGCTACAATGAGCAAAGACCTATCCTTACAAATCTCTCTAAGGGGTGGTAGAAAAGGACTTGGACCCACTATCTATAAAGAGATATGAACTACAAGTATCAAGGTGGATAGAAGATAGGTGATGCCACAAGCACAAGAGCACTTGATAAGTCGATATAGTTCTTAAAGAACTAGAAAGAGAGAAAATCTCACAAGTTTTAATTAAACGAAGTTGGTTCATTTGCAAAATGAAAGTTAAACTATTTATAGGCCTAAGATTCCTAGGATACACATACAAACTTTAATGAGTGAACATTCATGATTGAATATTCATACTTTAAGTAGATACAAAGCATGGCTTAGGTGAATGAGTTTGATGAATGGATGTTCATCTTTTAATGGAATGCATCCTTTGGCCGAATTCATCCCACCTTGTGTGAACTTGTTGATTTGTCTTCTATGTATGAATGTTCATGAATGTATCTTGGCTTAAATTCTTCCCCCCTTATGTGAAAATGACTATTTGGCTTCTTGAATGAATATGCATGAATGGATGAACTTAAAAGCCTTTGAATGAATCCTTGCACCTCCTCACAAATGTGCTGATTCATTTTAATATTCATTAAATGTTGGATTGATACGATTCAAAGTAAGTTGGAAAGATAAGAGATAAAGGATTAAATGTTAATAAGACTTCATCACCCAAAAATGCTTGGAATATGTCCAAAATGGAGATCAATCTGAATGACGTGAACTGTCCAACCAACTTTTCAATTGCCTTTAGTCTTCTTAGCATCCAACGTACCTAGACAAAGTATGTAAACAAATAATTAGATAGGAATTGAGCTATGATAATTATGAATGCATGCTTCCACCTATGTTATTAATGCAAATGAGCAAACTATGAATGCATATACATTGAATGAGTTATATAAAGATGTGAATTAATAAGTCATGCATGAATATCATATATTATACATATAAATGACATCATATAATATTCAAGCATAATTAAGAATAAGATAAACATATTCATGTGACATGTAATGCATAAATAAGTAAATAAATAAAAAAATAAGGTAAGACTCCCTTAGAATCATCAAGGTAGAATGACCATGAAGTGATCATGTGTTAAAGAAGTTTGGTCATTGGCATGATCACATCATCTTATTTGGCGTGTTTGAGATACACTTTCATCACCATCAACCATTCAATATCAACACCATCAACCATCTTTCATTGAAGAATATCATCATCATATTCAATTCCGCAACCAACTATTTCTTATCTTTTCATCTTTTATTTTACCTATCCATTCCCTTATATCATTACTAATATTATCTATTTATATTCTTTGTTGCAGCCATACTTATAATTCAAGAGCATTACTTTTTATCATTCATAGATTGGCACAACAATAAGGCTATCTATTCACTTCCCTTTGAAGAGTGTATATTCATCTTATATCAAGTATCCTCCCCTTCTTTTAAGCGATTTGTCAAAGAGCATTACTTTTTATCATTCATAGATTTGTCAAAGTGATTTGTCCTTAGTGTCCTTCCATCCAATAAATGCAACATGTACCTTTTAAAAAAAGTTCATGTCCTTTGAATGAATGCTTTGAAGATCCATGATCTAAAAAGAAAGAAAACTTTCATAAGTAAGAATATGATTAAACATAGTTAATAACAAGATGTAATCCCTGTTAGATGGATTGTCAAAGATCATCTCCATTGAAGACATATGTCTTTGTCCCTTCGCATCCCAAAAGTCATGTTCCTTGGGGCCCTCCAATAGGTGTATTCATTGAATCATGAGTGGGTATAACTTGTGTAATAGAAATGTTCTTTGAATATTAATTAGTCACGTCCTTTGGATGATCAATTGGATCCATTTGCCCATTATTAGACGTATTTCTTGGATCTTCAAATATCATGTCTCCTAGTCTTCTAATTTGACAAGTTGTGTCTCTTGGAACATCTTGCAATTCAAAGAAATTTTTTTTCATTTTCAAAGTTAGAAAAATTTGCTTCAATCTTACGTCTTGACAATAAGCATTTTTGTATCAAGCACTTGTTTTCGGACAGGTTTCCTCTATGTTAGATTACATTTTTCCTTTCCTCGTGGCCTCAATACTTTGTTTCATTTTGAATTGATCAATTTAAACTTGTCCTGGTGTCAAAGGGGTAAGAACAATCTTCTTTTCTCCATGGTTGAACGAGTATTGATTGGTAAAACAATCATGGATAGTCCTTTTATCATATTGCCATGGTCTCCCAATAAGTAAATGGCTAGCATGTATAGGAACAACATCACACATAACCTCGTCCTTGTATTTTCCAATTGAAAAAGTGACCATCACCTGTTTGTTGATGCTACGTTATCCTTGTTCATTGAGCCATTGTTTCTTATATGGACTTGGATGCTTCAAGGTTTTTAAGCCCAACTTTTCCCCCATGATTGAACTTGCTATGTCGGTACAACTTTCGCCATCTATGATCATGAAAAATACCATGTCATTCATATGGCATTGCATATGAAAGATATTTTCTCGTTGTGCATTGTCCTCCTCCACTTGTGTACTCAGACTTATTTGAAAAACCAGAATTTCTCCTTCAACGGGAGCCTCAATTTACTTCTTTATTGACATCTATTGGTGTTTTTTCTTCTTCTTCAGGTTCAACTTCAAATGTTTTCTTAAAGTTCGACAATGCTAATAGTGGAGCCTTTGTTAAACAACCCTTGAGTTCATTGAATGCTTCATTAATCTTGTTCTTTGCCCCAAGAGAAGTTTGAATTCTTCTTAATTATCCCTGTTAAGGGGGCGGTAATAGAACTAAAATTCGGTACAAACCTTCTATAAAAGCTGGCAAATCCATGGAAACTACAAACTTGGCTGACATTGACTGGATTTGGCCATTCTTGTATTGCCTTATTCTGGATCCACTGATAATTCCTATGAACTTACAATGAAGCCTAAGAAAGTAACTTGATTAGTACAAAAAGCACACTTCTTGAGATTAGCATATAAGTTCTCTTCTCTCAAAGTGCTAAGAATGGAACGTAAATGTTCAACATGATCTTTCAGAGACTTACTATATATCAGAATATCATCAAAATAAACAACATAAAACTTACTAATGTAAGGCCGAATGACATGGTTCATCAAACGCATAAAGGTGCTAGGGGCATTGGTTATGCCAAAAGGCATGACTAACCATTCATACAAACCGTGTTTAGTCTTGAGTGCAATTTTCCACTCATCACATTCCTTCATTCTAATATGATGGTAGCCACTTTTCAAGTCAATTTTGGAGAAGATGATGGCTCCACTGAGTTCATCAAGCATGTCATCTAATCGAGGTATATGGTGTCTATTTTTTATAGTGATATAGTTCACAACCCTACAATCCACGCACATTCTCCAAGTTCCATCTTTCTTTGGCACCAACAAAACGGGTAAAGCTCAAGGGCTTAAACTTTCCCGAATGTAACCTTTGTCTAGGAATTCTTTGATTTATCTTTGTAATTCCTTTTTTTCTTCGGGATTACTTATGTATTCTGGTCTATTAAGAATAGTGGCTCTAGGAATGAAATCAATTTGATGTTCAGTTCCTCTAATTGGTGGCAGTCCATCGGGAATTTCTTCAGGGAACATATCCTCAAATTCCTACAAAAGATTAGAAATAGAGGAAGGCAAGCCTTTAGGAAGGTTAGTAAGTAGAAAACTTTCCTTATACATAAGTATAAGTATAGCCTTTTTAGTTGATAAATGTTTCCGAACATCTCCCATGCTGGCATATATACTTATTTTCGGAGTATGAATTTTTTGGCCTTCTTTTCTTTCTCCCATTCTTCTATGCATGACTTAAGGGTCACTTGACATTCATGAACTTAGTTTGGTAACAAGGGTGCCAATATGATTTTCTTTCCTTGATGCTAGAAAAAGTACTTGTTAGAGAATCTGTCGTGGGTAGCCTTCTTATCATATTGCCAAGGACGCCCGAGTATAAGGTGACTTGCACTCATGAGCACCACGTCACAAAGGACTTCATCTTGGTATCTTCTAATTGAGAAAGGTACAACAACTTGTTTGGTTACCTTTGCTTCACCCACATCGTTGAGCCATTGAAGTTTGTAAGGATGAGGATGCTTGGAAGTCTTGAGACCCAACCTTTCCACCATTTGAGTACTTTCTACGTTTGTACAACTTCCTCCATCAATGATCACCACACAAACTTTATCTCCCACTTGACATTTGGTTTGGAAGATGTTCTCGCTCTGTTCATCCTCTTGACTTTGAATGTTCAAAGTCCTTTTGACTACAAGGATGTTAGATGAAAGAGACATGTTAGCATATAAGAAAAAATGAAATGTGTGTAGGACCTTACCATAATGCACTCTCACAAAGCCTCACGAGTCACTCCAAGGAAAACTTGAATGTCACTCAATCCACTCGTGTTTGCACTCTAAGACTTAATGGCTTTTACTTGTCCTCTTTTGATCTCACACACTCTCCAGCCTTTTTCCTCTCGATTCTCTTGCTCAAGTTCTAGAGAACTTTACTCAAGACTGTATCAAATAAATTTCTACTTGTTTGGCGTCAACTACAAAAGAGTTAGTAGGAAGGGAAAACAAATATAATGAAATGGTGGTTTAGAAATAGAAAAAAAGAACAAAAGGGGTTACTTACAAAAGTCACTTCACAACCTTCTATCACCACAATCAATTTAAACGGCTTACTTGAATTGCTTGGTGATGAGAATTGTTGATGAGTGCTTCAACTTCTTTCTTTTCTTTGCTTTTTCTTCTTTTGAGTGCTGGATTTTTTTATTTCTTTTGAGTGCTTCACTTTCTTTTCTGATTTTTCTTGATTTCTTTGACTTTACACTTCACTTTGCACTTCTTTTTGTATTTTTCTTTTTGTTGTTGTTGTTGCACGTTTCTTCTTCCACCAAAGCTCTGATTACCGCTTGATGTATTTTTACCTTAACAAATTGATTACGGATATAGAAAGGAATCAAACAACATGCACAAGTAAATGGCTCAAAGAGATGGTTAAGGTGGTAAACGTATGGGTGAAATAAGTAGGCTATTTAAATAGTAAATGATGGAAGCGGAAGATGGTTGATATGGATATGGTTATGACAATGAAACAAAGGGATGTAGTGAGGATAGTATCTTGAAGAAGTCTCAAAGAAGAACCAATGCTATAGAGACCAAACACCCATACTTTATATTGCTTCTTCAAGGGGTGGTGTTATGGACTTTGACCCACTAGTTATAAGAACTAGGAACCAGAAGTATCAAGGTGAGAAGGGGTTGACGCCACAAGTATAAAATACTTGATAAGTCGATAAAAGTCACCAGGACTTAAGGAATAAAATAATCTCACTTATATTGATCAAAAGGTCTGATTACAAATGATATACGCTTTCTTATTTATAGGAAATGGAGAGGCATGGCCGAATGGTTACAAGGGGATTCGGTCAGCCTTGTGCCTTCCTATAGAGACATAATTTAATTACAAAATAGAGATGATGGTTCAGTTTAAATAGAGGGTAATAACCCTTGGCCGAATAAATCTTGTGTCCTTTCATATTGGCGCCAAATTGGATGGGAGATAATACTTGGCCGAATAGGGAGAGGGCCCTTAATCTTGGCTCCTAAATGAGACCACATGTAAGGAACATGGGGGTTGGTCATATGGCATGCACATGGGTGTTCTAGTGAACCTTGTGGTGCAGTCTTGTGCTTGGAATGATGGCTGGTCATGTGCTCCATCTTGGGCGTGCATGTGTCTCCTTCCAAGCTAGCTTGAGTGTGGAGCTAGCTAGCAAGCTTGGGCTGTTTGTGAACAAGCTTCCTAGCCGAATCCTTGTGAGCTCCATAACAACATGTTCAGCTACATTTGACATCACTTTTGGCAACTCAGCTCCAAATAGTCCAACTAGTTGAGTTTAGCTAGCCTTAAGCTCCTCTAGCTGAATCGAGCTTTCCTTAGTGTTCCATGAGCTGCCTTGTACTATTTGAGTTGTTTGTGAGCTGCATATGATGTCCAAATCATCCATCAAGCTACCTCATCATGCATCACACTCCAATGTACCTACTTGTGTAACTAAACAAAGTAAGTCCATGATATTGAGCTGATATGAGCTTAATACCTTGCTTCCATGTAACAATATGGTAATGTGAGCTATGTTTGAAGGTCATGAGCTAATTATATCATCTCATAATATGTGTAAGATAATGCATGGAGCTTAAGAGCTAATATGAATGCATATGAACTAATGAAATGAATTATAATGATGCTTCTTTGGTGTATATAAGATAATCATGCTTATTATTATTATAAGACTATCCTAACATGCTTAAATATCAATGTGCATGTTATGTTCATACTAAGTTATTCTTTAACTATTAAAACATTATATAACATAACAAAGAAGAGCGTTAAGTTATCAAATGAATCAAAAGCTTCAAGACACTTTGTTAGGAGAACTTCCCTAAATTTTTTGGCCCTTGATCGAGTAATGGGACCCTGTGGCATGACTTCCGGATCTGGGGTAGGTGTGACCATATCAGTTATTCTTTAGCTATTAAAACATTATACAACTTAACATTAGATGGTGTTAAATTGTGAAATGAATTGAAAGCTTCAAATCACTTAGTTAAGAGTATTTCCCTGAATTGTTTGGCCCTTGATCTAATAGTATGACTATGAGGAATGACTTTTGGATCGAAGGTAGGCGTGTTCACATCATCCCTCTTCTTTTAAGCAATTTGTCCCCAAATCGTTTCCATCCTCAAATGGTGATAAGTTTGAGATGTTGAATGAAACACTAACGCCACTAAACTCATAGGGAAACTCTAGTTTATATGCATTATCATTTATCTTTTTCATAATTTGAAACAGACCATCTCCTCGAGGCAATAGTTTGGACTTTCTTTGATTTGGGAACCTTTCTTTTCTAAAGTGTACCCAAACCCAATCACCGACTTCAAAAGTTATATTCTTCCTTCCCTTGTTTGCTTACTGTTTATTTTGTCTAGTCCTTCTTTCAATATTGTCCTTGACTTGTTGATGGAGTCTTTTAATAACTTCTGCTTTGTCCTTTCCATCTTTTTTCACTATTTGATCATAAGGTAAAGGAAGTATGATGTAAGGCATTTTTACCTTAACGATTGATTATAGATCTAGGAAGGAAGCAAAGCAACATGCATAAGATAAATGGTAAATAATGGGTGGTAAATGGTTGGATTTTAGAGATGGTAGCGGAAGACTTGGTTGTGGTTTAAAATGGATAACGTAATAATGGGATGGTTAATATGATAGTATCTTAATGAAGACTCAAAGAATAACCAGTGCTAAAGAACAATGACCCATACTTTATATTGCTTTAATAAGGGATAGTAAATAAGGAATGGATAGTATCTTAAAATAACCAAGGAATAACCAGTTCTATAAAGAGCAAAGACCCAACCTTACAAATCATTCTAAGGGATGATAATTTGGACTTTGACCCACTAACTATAAAGAGATAGGAACCACAAGTATCAAGGTGAAAAGGAATGACGCCACAAGTAACAAGTTACTTGATAAGTCGATAAAAGTCACACAGGACTTAATAAGAGAAAACTCTCAAGTTTAATTTTAATTCAAAGTTAAAGATTACAATGCAATGTGAAACCTATTTAAAGGACTTGAAATGCATGCATGGACGTATTACATTTGTATGGCCGAAGATTCTAATGCATTTTGGTCAAATGGTGCGTGTTGAGGTGTCTGGACTTGGCACATAATTTAATCATAATTTTGAGCACAATTTCATACATATATTCGGTCAATGGTAGGGAGAGAATTTCCTTGGCCGGATTTCCTTCAAGGGAGGTGTAGTGGAGACAACACCAAGTGGAGACAAGCAATCTTCCATGCACATGGGTTGTTTGTAGTGGATTTCTTTTCTCACGCACATGGACTGTTCCCTTAGTGCAATTATATGATTTGCAGCAGCTAGTGGCGTGAATTCGTCCTCATCTCATGCTTGATTAAGTGGATAAACAAGGACTAATGGTGTGGAGTTGTTATAGTGCATTTTCAGCCGAAATTAATCTCCATTAAGCTACCCACGATCTGCCATGAAATGCTGAATGGATGGTGAGCTATTTTTGTTCCCTTAATGCTCAACAAGTTGCCCTTCATGTTCCATTAACCATACTGCCATGTTATAACCTGGATATATCCTCCCAAGTGGTTCAACATGCTGCTTAACAAGTGTGTCGTTCTTTAATACCCTTGCTGCCATGTTTTGTGAGTGGGATTTATCTCTAGTGTTCCACTAAACCTTCCATTAGGGGCATGTTCTTGATGTTCCTACAAGTGGAAATTAAACAAGTAATTTAATGATATTGAATCCTTATAATCTGATTACTTGCTACTGTGTATGTCCTTATGTTCCTACAAGTGCAAATAAACAAGTAATTTAATGGCATTGGAGCCTTGTAATATGTTTATTTGTTACTGTGTATGCCCCTTTGCCTTGTGAACCATGTGCATGTTTATTAACATTAAACTATATTAACAACACATGAAAGTCCTAGATGCAATGATCTTACACGTGAAAATGCTAGATAAAAAGATGAATGTAAACATGAACAACACGTGAAGATTATAAGTAAAATGAAAGCATTGAGTAAAACTAATGTATGTATGCTTATTATTAAAATATGTTTAGATGAATGCAAATGCAACTACACAATGATATGTATGTTGTTCATTGAAACATGCTGAATGCCTAACACGTGAACATCTTAAATGCTAAGATGAAATGCAAAACTAATATAGTAGTAAGCGTAACATGATATGTAAATGAAATGTGCATTGAATGAAATATTAATAAGTAATGAATGGTCATGGTATTCATAAATGATAAATGGAAACATGTAGAAATAATATCCTAAGAAATGATATGTAACCATAGCATATATTTCAAGGATATGAATAGCACGATCAACTAAGTATAGGATGGAATGAATGACATGATAACTTACACTAATATGTGAATGCATAATGATGATTAAACACAATGTAAAAATGACATAACAAAAGGTAAGGTAAGAAGGAACTCAATTAGAAACAGCTTTCAACAACGTCCATGATGTGATTACGTCATGGAAAAAATTAGAGCAAGACATGATCACATCATCCTCCCCTTCTTTAGAGTGATTTGTCCTCAAATCAAAGTGGTTTGTCATTGAAGATCTTTTTGATGTTAGAAGGATTGATTCCTTATGCTTTCCTCTAATAGATGATTCACACGACATGTTTAACCTTTTAGCCTCAAATCTGGTAACTTCATGTCTCCTTGGATCATCATGATGGTTGATGAAGAAATCTAACTTTTGATCCCTATTAAAGTGGCTGAATTTGATGCACCAATCAAACTCAAAATGATCAATGATCTTGCCATCATAAATTGGTTGGATAACACTACTTAAAGGAATCAAATTATTGTAAAATAAATCAAAGTTAGTTAATGAAAAACTATTAACAAAATAAATAGAACTAACAAACCAGGGGAATGTTTAATGGACAACGATTGCTTGATTATTAGATCCTCCATTGGTTGTTGAACTTTCGTAAAGATTGATTTTGCACTCGGGATGTCAAAATTCACAATTCTTGGATCTTCAATTAGCATATTATTTTGAGCCTTAAGAGGTACATCCTTTGAAATGTTTTTAACAACCTGCATTGATGAACAATCAAGAAGAGGAAGAAAAGAAATGTTAGTGTGAGATGAAATTTCTTTCTCCTTTTCTCCTTTACGCTCTTCATTCTCACTCTTATCCTCTTTTTCTCTCACAGATATGTTGATTTTATTTCCCTCATCTTTTTCACTCTCTTTAACTTTTTCAAAAATTTGTATGTGATATTCCTTCACATGGTTTTGCGTTTGGGGTGACAAAATGATCTTCTTGGTGTTGTGATTTGAAACATCCTCGGATGTGATTTCTCCCTTGCCTTTTACATCTTTGCTCTTATCTTGTCTCAGATTAACTTCTTCATTCGCCTTTACTTTGATTTCTTCATTTGGTTGATGGTTGACGATAACTTTAGACTTTGTAGCACTCCGAGAAGGACATTGACTAGGTACATTTCCTTTTCCCAAACAACGATAGCATCTAAAGTCTGGATGTAAGTTGTATTTAGTTCTAGTGGTGTCCTCTATGTACTTCCTCGATTAAGAAGCTACACCATCTGTTTTTGGTCTTTGATTCGAGCTAGAGATAAAATTCGAAAGGTGTTTTACAATATTTCTTTCTCTTGTAATGGCTCTTACTTCTTCCTTTAATAATCTTGAGAACTCACGAATCATTGTTTGTGTTTGTAAGTTAGGTGCAACACCATAACTTTTGTAATCACATTGTTTATGAAACATGTGAATTGTCTCTCGAAATATGAGACATGATTAATAATAAAAAAAAATGAAAAATATACCTCACCAACACAAAACCTCAACAATACACTCCAAATAAAAACTTGAATGTTGCTCAAAACTCTTGTTTAACTCGAGATGGTTTGTACCCTTGGTGTTCACTCTTGCCTTTTTCCACTCAATTCTCTTTGTAAAGTTCTAAGTGACTTTACTCAAAACCGTCTCAAGGCAATGTTACTTGTTGTGCGTCAGCTGCAAAGAGTTAGTAGGAATGGAAAACAAAATATACAAAGGGTGGCTTTAGAAATAGGAAGAAAAAAAATAAAAAGGTTACTTGCACAAGGTTACTTCACAACCTTTCTATCACCACAATTAATTAAGGCTTACTTGAATGGCTTGGTGATGAGACTTGTTGTTGTGTACCTTATTCTTTCTTTCCTGATTTTCGTTTGTCTTGCACTTGCACTTGTATTTCTCTTTTTTTATTTTTTTTGTTGCTCGTTGCTTCTTCCACCAAAGCTCTGATTACCACTTGATGTAATGCGTTTCTACCTTAACGATTGATTGTGGATCTATGAAGGAAGCAAAACAACCTGCATAAGATAAATGGTAAATAATGGATGTTAAATGGTCAGATTTTAGAGATGGTAGTGGAAGACTTGGTTGTGGTTTGAAATGGATAACATAATAATGGGATGGTTAATATGATAGTATCTTAATGAAGACTCAAATAAGAACCAGTGTTAAAGAACAAAGAGTCATACTTTATAATGCTTCAATAAGGAATGGTAAATAAGGAATAGATAGTATCTTAGAATAACCAAGGAAGAACCAGTGCTATAAAAAGCAAAGACACAGCCTTACAAACCATTCTAAGGGATGGTAATTCGGACTTTGACCTACTATCTATAAAGAGATAGGAACCACAAGTATCAATGTGAAAAGGAATGACGCCACAAGTAACAAGTTACTTGATAAGTCGATAAAAGTCACACAAGACTTAATAAGAGAAAACTCTCAAGTTTAATTTCAATTCAAATTTAAATATTACAATGCAATATGAAACCTATTTATAGGACTTGAAATGCATGCATGGACGTATTACATTTGCATGGCCGAAGATTCTAATGCATTTTGGTCGAATGGTGTGTGTTGAGGTGTCTAGCTTTGGCACATAATTTAATCATAATTTTGAGCACAATTTTATGCATATATTCGGTCAATGGTAGGGAGAGAAGTGCCTTGGCCGGATTTCCCTCAAGGGAGGTGTAGTGGAGACAAAACCAAGTGGACACAAGCAATCTTCCATGAAATGTTGATTGGATGGTGAGTTGTATTTGTTCCCTTAATGCTCAACAAGTTGCCCTTCATGTTTCATTAACCATACTTCCATATTATAACCTGGATATATCCTCTTAAGTGCTTCAACAAGCTGCCAAACAAGTGTTCCGTTTTTTAATACCCTTGCTGTCATGTTTTGTGAGTGGGATTTGTCTCTAGTGTTCCACTAAACCGTCCATCATGGGCCATGTTCTTGATTTTCCTACAAGTGGAAATTAAACAAGTAATTTAATGATATTGAATCCTTATAATCTGATTACTTGTTGCCATATATGTCATTCTGTTACTACAAGTGCAAATAAATAAGTAATTTAATGATATTGGAGCCTTGTAATCTATTTATTTACTGTCGTGTATGCCCCTTTGCCTTGTGAACCATGTGCATGTTTATTAAAATTAAACTATATTAACAACACGTGAAAGTCCTAGATGCTATGATCTTACACGTGAAAATTCTAGATGTAAGGATGAATGCAAACATGAACAACACGTGAAGATTATAAGTAAAATAAAAGCATTAAGTCAAACGAATTCATGTATTCTTATTATTAAAATATGTTTAGATGAATGCAAATGCAACTACACAATGATATGTATGTTGTTTATTGAAACATGCTTGAATGCCTAACACGTGAACATCTTAAATGCTAAGATGAAATGCAAAACTAATATAGTAGTAAGCGTGACATGATATGCAAATGAGATGTGCATTGAATGAAATGTTAATAAGTAATGAATGGTCATGGTATTCATAAATGATAAATGGAAACATGTAGAAATAATATCCTAAGAAATTATATGTAACCATAGCATATATTTCAAGGATATGAATAGCATGATCAACTAAGTATAGGATGGAATGAATGACATGATAACTTACACTAATATGCGAATGCATGATGATGATTAAACACAATGTAAAAACTACATAACAGTAGGTAAGGTAAGAATGAACTCCCTTAGAAACAGCTTTCAACAATGTCCATGATGTGATTACGTTATGGATAAAATTGGAGCTAGACATGATCACATAAAAGTAAGTCCAAAGGAGTTAAAGGGTTAAAACCATACACTACCTCAAATGGAGAATACTTGGTTGATGAATGAATTGTTCGGTTGTAAGCAAACTCCACGTGTGGTAGGCATTCTTCCCAAGTTTTGACGTTCTTCTTGATGATGGATATAAGTAATGTTGACAAAACTCTATTAACCACTTCAGTTTGTTATCCGTTTGAGGATGACATGTAGTAAAAAAAGAGTAGTTTTGTTCCAACTTTGCTCCAGAAAGTCCTCCAAAAGTGGATTAAGAATTTGACATCTCTATCTGACACAATGGTTCGAGGAAGTCCATGTAACCTTACCACCTCTTTGAAGAATAAATTGGTAACATGGATAGTATCATCTGTCTCGTTGCATGGTATAAAGTGAGCCATCTTGGAGAACCGATTGACCACCATATATATTGAATCCTTTTCACTCTTGGTCTTTGATAAACCCAAAACAAAGTCCATAGAGATATCTACCCACGGCATGGTTGGTATCGGTAAATGCATGTAAAATCCATTAGGCATAACTCTTGATTTCACTTTTTTACAAATAAGCACCTTTCACATACCTTTTCATCGTTGGCTAAAAGAGGTGTTCTTTTAAGATGTTTAGTGTCTTTTCAATGCCAAAGTGTCCCATAAGTCCTCCTTCATGTGCTTCTTTGGTTAATACTTCTCTCATGGAACCTTGTGGGATACAAAGCCTCCCTTCCTTGAAAAAATATCTATCATGTTGGTAGTATTTTTCATGAGCACCTATTTCACATAACTTATACATTTCTCCAAAGTCAGTAGCATATTGTTCTTTAATGAATAAAAAACCAAAGAGCTTACAATCCAAAGTGTTAAGTAAAACATACCTACGTGAAAGAGTATCTACCACAATGTTATCTTTTCCTTTCTTATAGTAGATGACATAGGGAAAAGACTCATGGAATTCGACCCATTTGGCATGTCTCTTGTTAAGTTTGTGTTATCCTTTGATATGCTTTAATGCTTCATGGTCAGTGTGTATAACAAATTCCCTTGGTAACAAGTAGTGCTGCCAAATCTCCAATGCTCGAATGAGTGCATACATTTCTTTGTCATATGCCGGATAATTCAAGGGTGCACCATTTAGTTTCTCACTAAAATAAGAAATTTTCTTCCCTTATTGACTCAAAACAACACCAATTCTAATTCCGAAGGCATCACATTCAACTTCAAATGTCTTTTCAAAGTTTGGCAAGGTTAATAGTGGTGTCTTTGTCAAATAATCCTTGAGTTCATTGAATGCTACATCTTGTTCTTTGCCCCAAGAGAAGTGTGAATTCTTCTTAATAATCCATGTTAAGGGGGCGATAATATAACTAAAGTTTGGTACAAACCTCCTATAAAAATTGGCCAATCCATGAAAGCTCTAAACTTGACTGACATTGATAGGTTTTTGGCCATTCTTGAATTACTTTAATCTTCTATGGATCTACCGCTAGTCCCTGTGAACTTACAATGAAGCCTAAGAAGGTAACTTAGTCAGAAGAAAAAGTACACTTCTTGAGACTAGCGTATAAGTGCTCTTCTCTCAAAGTGCTAAGAATAGATCTTAAATGTTCAACATGCTCGTCAGGGACTTACTGTATATCAAGATATCCTTAAAATAAACAACATAAAACTTACCAATGTAAGGCTGTAGGACATGGTTCATCAGATGCATAAAGGTACTAGGGGCATTAGTTAAGCCAAAAAGCATGACTAACCACTCATACAGACCTTGTTTAGTCTTAAATGTGGTTTTCAACTCATCTTCTTCCTTCATTCTAATCTGATGGTAGCCATTTTTCAAGTTGGAATGGAGGGGCATGTCTCATGGCCGAATAGCACTTAAAGCCTTTCAAGTTGGCGCCAAATTAAAGGAGGAATGATGTTTGGTCGAATGGATAGGTGGTCATTCATCTTGGTGCCTAAATGGAGTCACATGCATTGCACATGGCATGGCTGGTCACAAGGCGTGCACTTGGATCTATAGGATGCTTGTGGTGCAACCTTATGCATAGGATGAAGACCAATCATGGGTAGCAGCCTTAGGCGTGAGTTGAGCTATCTTCAAGCTTGCATGTTCTTAGCTAGCTAATAATGTAAAGGCTGGTGGGGATTGAACTCCATAGCCGTGACCTCCCAAGCTTCATAGCAACACCTTCAGCTACATTCAGTTACATTTGAAGTCACCTTTAGCTTTTTATCTTCAAATAGTCCAACTAGCTGAGATTAGCTAGCCTTGAGCTCCTTCAGCTCAGCTGAGCTTTCCTTAGTGTTCCACGAGCTGCCATGATGTTTGTGAGCTGATTATGAGCTGTATATGGCTTCCAAATACTCCACTAAGTTGTCCCAATGTGTGTCATGCTCCAATATACCTATATGTGCAAATAAAACAAGGTAATTCAATGGTATTGAGCTTGTATGAGCTAATTACCTTGTTGTCATGCTTGATCATGGTCTTATGTGCTATGAGTGCATGACATTAGCTAAGTATATGATCATATAATATATGTAAGCTAATGTATAAGGTCTAAGAGCTAAAAATGAATGCATATGAGCTAATCAAATGAATGATAAGTATGCTTCCATTTCATAAATGTAATGAATCATATTAATATGAATGCAAGACTATTCTAATATGCTTAACATACTTAAATAACAATGTGTATCAATTGTAAAGTGTGTACATGCTATGTTATTCTTTATCTATTAAAACATTATATAACTTATCATTGGATGGTGTTAAGTTGTCAAATGAATTGAAAGCTTCAAGACACTTAGTTAAGATTACTTCCCTAAATTGTTTGGCCTAAGGGACCCTGAGGCATGACTTCTGGATCCAAGGTAGGCGTGTTCACATCAACTTCTCATCTGCACCTTTTTCACTTGACATATATCTTTCTCCAAAATCAGAGTCAGTGGTATATAAATCTTTTATATAAGCAAAACCAATCAAATGAGAGTCAAAATAATTGAGAAGTACATACCTGCTGGACAAGGCATCCACTACAACATTGTCTTTAGCCTTTTTATATCGAATGACATAAGGAAAAAGACTCTAAAAATTCAACCCACTTAGCATGCCTTCTGTTCAACTTATGATGACCTGTAATGTATTTCAAAGCCTCTGATCGATGTGAATGAAAAATTCTTTCGGAAAAAGATAGTGCTGCCACGTCTCAAGTGCTCTAACTAATGCATACATCTCCTTATCATAAACTATATAGTTTAAGGTAGCACCACTCAACTTCTGACTGAAATATGCAATAGGCCAGTTTTTCTCTGAATACTCCTTTATTTGTAAAAAAGCTTCCTCTTGTTCATTACCCAAATTGAAGACAAAATTCTTCTTTATAATCTCGGTTAAGGGTGCGGTAATGGAACTGAAGTTAGGCCCGAATCAACGATAAAAACTAGCAAAACCATGAAAATATATAACCTAACTTATCAACGTCAGTCGAGGCCTTACCTTAATTTCCTTCATTTTTCAAGATCGACTTCTACACCCTGGGCACTAACAATGAAACCAAGAAAGGTAAGCTTGTTTGTACAAAATGTTCATTTATGTAAATTACCGAACAACCTTTCTTTTCTCAATGTGCCAAGAATATTTATCAAATGTTCCTCATGTTCATGTAATGACTTGTTGTAGATAAAAATGTCATCAAAATACACAACACAATATTTTCCAATATTAGGCAGCAAAACATGATTCATTAACCGCATGAACGTACTAGATGCATTAGTTAAACCAAAAGACATCACTAACCATTCATACTAATCCAATTTAATTTTGAAGGTTGTCTTCCATTCATCGCTTTCTCACATTCGAATCTGATGATACCCACTCTTTAAATCCACCTTGGAGAAGATACTCGCACCACCTAATTCAACAAGCATATCATCAAGGAGAGGAATATGATGTCGATACTTGATAGTAATCTGATTCATAGCTCGACAATCGATACACATTTTCCACGTTCTGTCCTTCTTTGACACCAATAGCATTGGTACAACACAAAGATTCAAGCTCTCTCAAATATAACCCTTCTCCATTAATTCAATGATTTTCTTCTAAATTTCTTTCATTTCTTCGGGATTACTCCGATATGATGGCCTATTTAGAATAGTGGCTCCCGGAATAAAGTCAACCTGATGCTCAATGCCCCGAATAGGTGGCAATTCACTCGGTGTCTCATCCGGAAACATATCCTCAAATTTATACAAAAGAGATACAATAGACACAGGCAAATTAGTGGGAATTTCAGCCAATAAATAATTCTCTTTATACATTAAAGTAAGTAAAGACTGCCGAAAGGAAAGACATTTCCTGATTTTCTTTTTGTTTGCGTGTACGTTCATCTTTTTCTTCCCTTTTGCTTCTTCACTATTCTTTTCGAAACCAACTTGATCTTTTTACACTTAACTTGGCGTCAAAGGTTCTGAGGTGATTTTCTTACATGCATTCAAAAAAGAATATATATTTGTGACACCATCATGCATTACTTTTTTTATCAAACTACCACGGATATCCCAACAATAAATTAGTGGCATCCATTGACACAACATCACACAACACTTCATCCTTGTACATTCCAATGGTAAATGGCACAAGAAATTATCAACCATAAAAGTACTTGCAACGTTAGTACAACTCCCACTATCAATAATCACAAAACATACTAATGTAAGGTACTCCTACCTTAAATTGATTATGGATTTAGGAAAGAAGCAAAACAACTTGCATAAGTGAATGGCTCAAATAGATGGCTTGGTAGTTGATGTAAAGGTTAAATGGAGGGTTATTTATATTATGAAGTTGGTAGCGGAAGTAGGTTGATATTATTATGGTATGACTTATGAAAGAAATGATGGTTGGTGAGGATAATATCTTAGGAAGAACCAGTGCTATAATGAGAAAGACCTAGGCTTACAAATCTCTCTAAGGGATGGTAACAAAGGACTTGTACCCACTATCTATAAGGAGATCAGAACCACGAGTATAAAGGAAATAGAGGTTGACACCACAAGTAATAACTTACTTGATAAGTCGATAAAAGTCACAAAGACTTGAGAAAAGAAAATAATCAGACTTTAAATTATAAGAAAGGTGTGTTTACAAATGAAAATGACTAGCCTATTTATAGTTTTTGAAGAGACATGTTCGAATGGGAGATGATGCTTGGCTGAATAGGGAGAGGGCTCTTCATCTTGGCACCTAAATGATACCACATGCAAGGAACATAGGGGTTGGTCATATGGCACGCATATGGGTGTTCTTCGAAGCCTTGTGGTACAGCCTTGTGCATGCCATGATGGTTGGGCATGTGCTCCATATTGGGCGTACATGTGTCTTCTCCAAGCTAGCTTGAGTGTGGAGCTAGCTAGCAAGCATGGGATTGTTTATGAACAAGCTTCCTAGCCGAGTCCTTGTAAGCTCCATAAGAGCATGTTCAGCTAAATTCAGCTACCATTGATATCACTTTTGGCAACTCATCTCCAAATAGTCCAACTAGCTGAGTCTAGCTAGCCTTGAGCTTCTCCAACTGAATTGTGCTTTCCTTAGTGTTCCATGAGCTGCCATGTACTTTGTGAGCTGCATATGATGTCCAAATAATCTACCAAGCTACCCCAACGTGTGTCATACTCCAATGTAGCTATATGTGCAAGGAAACAAGGCAAGTCCAAGGCATTGAGCTGATATGAGCTAAATACATTGTCGTCATTCATGATTTTGGTAATGTGAGCTATGATTGAAGGTCATGAGCTAATTATATAATCTTATAATATGTATGAACTAATGCATAAAGACTAAGTGCTAAAATGAATGCATAAGAACTAATGAAATGAAATATAAGTATGATGCCTTGATGTATATGTGATAATCATGCTTAATATGATTATAAGACTATTCTAACATGTTTAATATATTAAAATAACAATGTGCATGATGTATTCACACTAAGTTATTTGTTAACTACATAACAAGTATTCTTATCATGAAATGTATTATAGAAGAATATAGAAGCATATAGTATATAACAAGTATTCTTATCATGAAATTGAGTTCATTTTGTCCTTGTATAGCTTCACGTCTCTTTGCTAAAAGAAAGTATCCTTTGAATGTTTGTGTTCTTCCATTAGATACCCTTTCGTAAGATTTCCCTTTAGTCCTTTATTTGGAATATGATTTACCAACATGTACCTTTTAGGAATGATCTTTTTCTAGGGATATCCCTTTTAGATATGACCTTTCACGTGGTTGGTCCTGAAAAGTGAGGAGAGAGTAGGTCTAAAATGAAGGGGTACTTACCTTTTGACGATTAAGACTCTTGGTGAAGAGTTGTGTCTTTAAATTCCAATCATCACCAATTTTCGTAGGAGACCCTTCATTTTCCAGTATTGAGCCATCACGTTTCTTCAAGAAGAAGTTTTGTTTCATGTTTCGTTCCTCTTCATTCTTTATTGGTTGTTTATTTTTGTGCCATGCTTGTATACTTTTTCGCATATGCAATTGGTCTTGTTGTACTTCTTTAGGCGTTAAAGGCACCAAGGTTACCTTGCGTCCATCATGCTTAAAAGTGTATTGATTGTGATAACAATCACGAATGGCCCTTTTGTCCTACTGACATGGTCTTCCAAGTAAGATGTGGCTAGCATGCATAGGGACAATGTCACAAAGCACCTCATCCTTGTACCGACCAACTGAAAAAGGAATTAGAACCTATTTGGTAACATTTAACTCACCTCCTTCATTGAGCCATTGGAGTTTATATGGAGTGGGATGCTTTGATATTGTCAAACCCAACTTTTCAACCATAAGAATGCTGGCTACGTTTGTGCAACTCCCTCCATCAATAATCATAGTGCAAACCTTGTTCTTGACATGGCACCTTTTATAGAAAATATTACTTCTTTGAAGATCCTCCTGAGATGTTTGTGATTGTAGGCACCTTTTTGAAACAAGCATCTCTCTATGATCTACATTTTCCTTAGATTCTTCTTCTAGTATTGCTTCAGGTTCTTCGTCATAAATAGGCTCTTCTATCCATTGTCAAGTACCATCATGGCATTTCGGTTGGGACATTGATTGGGAACATGTCTTTTCCCAAAACATTTAAAACATTTGATGTCTTTGGATCTCTTGAAAGTACTAGTTTACTTCTCTTTCCCCTTGATAGATTCACCCACTTGTTTAGTCTTGGTAAATTCTATAGGATCCTCCCCTTGGACTGGAATTGGCTTCCTAAAGGTGGTAGGCTCTTGCTTCCATTTGGTGGCCGAACTTGGACTGCTCTGATTGTAGGTTTTCCTTTTGAGTTGTCGTTCAATTTTCATGGCCACGTGTACCATCTCTTCAATCTCTGTATAATGCTGAAGTTTAACAAGGTTAGTAATATCAGGATTTAGTCCAGATAAAAACCTTGTCATGGTTGCTTCTCTGTGTTCACCATCATTGGCTCGGATCATGGCTATATCCATTTCTTTGAAATAATCTTCAACGCTCCTACTTCCTTGTTTCAGATTTTTTAGTTTATAATAAAGATCTAGGTGATAGTGAGTAGGCACGAACCTTTTCCTCATAATGACCTTCATTTCTTCCCACGTAGTGATGGGGCGTTCACCATTTCGTCTTCTTGAACTCACCAATTGGTCCCACCAAACTAAGGCATAGTCCACAAATTCCATAGCAGCAAATCTGACCTTCTTTTGCTCCGTATAATTTTGGCATTCAAAAATGTGTTCGATCTTGATTACCCAATCAAGATAGTCTTCAGGATCAGTTTGTCCTTGAAATTGAGGAATGGCCTTGATGTTGCTGAAGTTGTCATTATAATTTCGATAAGCATCTCTTCGGGCTACTGATGGTACTTCAGCCTCCTCTTCTTCGAATTCTTCTTCCATTCTAGGGTAATTTACTCTCCAGTTGCCTAAGGATGCTTCAAATTGATCCATACGATCATGCAAAGGCTCTAATTCTAATTTCAGCAATATGGCCATTTCATGCATGATTGCTTGGGTTTGAAAATTAAGGGCTTCTTATTTAGGGGTTCATCCTGGACTTCGAGACATAGTTAGTGAAATAAGAAAATAAAAAGATGTGTAAAAGACCTTACCAGAAATTACTCTCACAAAGTCTCACGAGTCACTCCAAGAAAACTTGAATGTCACTCAATCTGCTCGTGTTTGCACTCTAGGACTTTAATCGCTTTTACTTGTCCTCTTTTGATCTCACACACACTCAAGAATTTTTCCCCTCGATTCTCTTATCCCAAGTTCTAGAGGACTTTACTCAAAATCGTATCAAGTAAATTTTTACTTCTTTCGCGTCGACTGTAAAAGGGTTAATATGAATGGAAAGCAAAATATAATTGAAATGGTGGCTTAGAAAATAGAAAGAAGAGAACAAAAAGGGTTACTTATACAAGTCACTTCACAACCTTCTATCACTATAATCAATTTAAAAGGCTTACTTGAATGGTTTGGTGATGAGAATTGTTGATGAGTGCTTCAACTTTCTTTATTTTTTTCTTTTCTTTTCTTTTTTCTTCTTTTTGAGTGCTTTCAATTTCTTCTTTTGAGTGCTTTGATTTTCTTTGTTGGATTTTTCTTGATTTATTTCACTTTGCAGTTCTTTTTTATTTTTGTTTTTGTTATTGTTGCACGTTACTTTATTCCACCAAAGCTCTGATACCACTTGATGTAAGGCACTTGTACCTCTTTAATTGATTATGGATCTATTAAGGAATCAAAATAACCTGCACAAGTGAATGACTCAAAAGAAATGGTTAAGGGTGGTAAACGTATGGGTGAATAGGTGGGTTGTTTAATAAATGAGAGATGGAAGATGAATATGATTGATATGGCTA
Organism: Hibiscus syriacus; assembly: GCF_006381635.1. NCBI lineage: Eukaryota > Viridiplantae > Streptophyta > Magnoliopsida > Malvales > Malvaceae > Hibiscus > Hibiscus syriacus. Next base: position 326,752 of record NW_024062571.1, on the reverse strand, counting down.
TGGGTTATGGTTGATGAAACAAAGGGATGGTTATGAGGTAGTATCTTAAAGAAGACTCAAAGAAGAACCAATGCTATTGAGAGCAAAGACCCAGACTTTATATTGCTTCTTTGAGGGGTGGTATAAAGGACTTTGACCCACTAGTTATAAGAACTAGGAACCAGAAGTATCAAGGGGAAAGGGTTGATGCCATAAGTATTAGAAATACTTGATAAGTCGATAAAAGTCATCAGGACTTAAGAAAGAGAATAATCTCACTTATATTGATCAAAATGGTCTGATTACAAATGAAATATGCTTTCCTATTTATAGAAAATGGAGAGACATGGCCAAATGATTACAAGGGGTTTCGGCCAGGTCTTGTTCCTTTTTAATGTGATATAATTTAATGCTAAATAAATTTTATGGTTTGGTTTAAATGGAGGGTAATATCCCTTGGCCGAATAGCTCTTGTGTCCCTTCAAGTTATCGCCAAATTGGATGGGAGATGATGCTTGGCCGAATAATGAGAGGGCTCTTCATCTTGGCGCCTAAATGATACCACATGCAAGGAACATGGGGTATGGTCATATGGAATGCACATGGGCATTCTAGGGAGCCTTGTGGTGCAGCCTTGTGCATGGGATGATGGCTGGGCATGTCCTCTATCTTGGGCGTACATGTGTCTTATCCAAGCTAGCTTGAGTGTGGAGCTAGCTAGTAAGCATGGGGTTGTTTATGAACAAGCTTTCTAATTTAGTCCTTGTAAGCTCCATAACAACATGTTCATCTACATTCAGCTACCATTGATATCACTTTTGGCAACTCAGCTCCAAATAGTCCAACTAGCTGTGTTTTTCTAGCCTTGAGCTTCTCCAGCTAAATTGAGCTTTCCTTAGTGTGCCATGAGCTGCCATGTACTTTGTGAGCTATTTTTGAGCTATATATTATGTTCAAATAATCCACCAATATACCGCAACGTGTGTCATACTCCAATTTACCTACATGTGCAAGGAAACAAGGTAATTCCATGGCATTGAGCTGATATGAGCTAAATACCTTGCTATCATGCATGATTATGGTAATGTGAGCTATGATTGAAGGTCATGGGCTAATTATATCATCTTATAATATGCATGAACTAATGCATAAAGACTAAATGCTAAAATGAATACATATGAACTAATGAAATGAATTATAAGTATGCTGCCTTGATGTATATATGATAATCGTGCTTAATATGATTATAAGACTATTCTAACATGTTTAATATATTAAAATAACAATTCGCATGATGTGTTAATACTAAGTTATTTATTAACTACATAACAATTATTCTTATCATGAAATGTATTATAAAAGCATATAGTATATAACTAATATAAAGTAGATTCAATATAAAGATGTTCAAAAGTACTCTCTTTGTAGGTGAAAACGTGCTTGCATCACTATATCCTTTAGACGAATGTGTTCTTCCAATAGGTACCTTTTCACAAGATCTCCTATTAGGCCTTTCTTTGGAATACAAATTACCAACATGTACCTTTTTGGAATGATCTCTAAGGATGTCCTTGTTAGAAATGATATTTCATTTGTCTTTCCCTGAAAAAGTGAAAATATATGATGTTTCAAATGAAGGGGTACTTACTTTTTGAAGACATGACTCATAACCCTGAAGAGTTGTGACTTTGAACTCTAACCATCACCATTATTCGTTGGAATCCCTTCATTTTCCAGTAACGAACCTTCATACTTCTTCTTGTCTTGTCCACCTTCAATCTTCAATGGTAGTTTACCCTTTCGCAAGGCCTGGACACTCCTTCGCATATGCATATGCATCTGATCTTGTTGGACTTCTTTAGGTGTCAAAGGCACCAAAGTTACCTGGTGTCCTTCATGCTTAAAGGAGTATTGATTATCATAATGATCATGAATGGCCCTTTTGTCATATTGATATGATCCAAACTAGCTCCAACTTTCTCCATGACTTGAACACACCATTGATGTTATTTAAAGCTGATTTTAAGGGAGTACTTTATTACCTTATCTTATATTATATCATTTATACATTCTATTCTATCATAATCATGCATTAACATGTTAGTGTAAATTATCATATCATTCATACCATCCTATGTTTAGTTCATCATGTTTTGCATATCATTCAAATCTATGCTATGATTACATATCATTTCTTGGGATATTATTATTACATGTTTCCATTGATCATTTATTATGAATACCATGTTATATGATATTCATGCATATAACATATCCACATGTTTATATTAATTGCTACACAATGATACTTCAAGCATGTTATTGTTTCATATTCGTGTTGCATTCATCTAAGTATGTTTCAATACATTCATGACATGGAAGCAGGCTTAATCATTCATTTGTTAGCTCATTTGCATTCATTTCAGCTCCTAAGTCATATACATTAGCTCACACACATTATATGATGATATATTTAGCTCATAACATGTAATCATAACTCAAAATACCATAATCATGCATGGCAGCAAGGTATTTAGCTCATACAAGCTCAATGCCATTGATTTACCTTGTTTTCTTTGCACATGTAGGTACATAGAAGCATGGCACACATTGGGGCAGCTTGTTGAAGTATTTGGGGATCCATATGCAGCTCATAATTAGCTGACAAACATCATGGCAACTCGTAGAACATAATGGGAGCTTCAACTTAGCTGGAGGAGCTAGCATGTAACTGAACTTAGCAAGAGGAGAGATTTGGACCAAATTACTAAAAAATGGACTAAAGGTAGCTGGGAGAGTAGCTGAGGAGCTGAGAAGACCAATGCTAGTTAGCTTGAGTTCATCAAGTTATAACTCACCTAGTTAGCTACCAAGACACTCACCTAGCTTACCTTGAAGCTAGTTCATCTCTAGGCTGCCCATGGACTTCAAGACATCATCCTATGGTTGTAACCTCACCAAAGCATTGCAAGAAGACCCATGTGCATTCAAATAGGTTGCCATGTGCATCATTCAAGCATGTGGACTCCATGTGACATCAAATTGGCGTCAAACCACCAAGGGATGCTTCATATTCGGCCAAAGACTCTTTCCTCTTCATTTTGGCTCCCAAATAACTTCCAAATGCATTCAAATCATCCTTAGGGTCGAACCAACACATAACCATTCAGCCAAGAGCATGTATTTTCATTAAAGTCTTGTTTTTTCATTAAAAATCATGTCATTTTAGGAAGGTACAAGGGCTGGACGAACCAACATGTACCTATTCGCCCAAGTCCGTTCAAAAACTATAAATAGGCTTTCCTATTTCATTTGTAATCAGACCTTTTGATCAATGTAAGTGAGACTATTCTCTTCCTTAAGTCCTGGTGACTTTTATCGACTTATCAAGTATTTTATACTTGTGGCGTCAACCCCTTTTCACCTTGATACTTTTGGTTCCTAGTTCTTATAACTAGTGGGTCAAAGTCCTTAACACCATCCCTTGAAGAAGCAATATAAAGTCTGGGTCTTTGCTCTCTATAGAATTGGTTTTTCTTTGAGACGTCTTCAAGATACTATCTTCTCTACCATCCCTTTGTTTCATCGCCATAACCATAGCCATATCAACCATCTTCCGCTTCCATCATTTATTATTTAAATAGCCTACCTATGTCGCCCATAAGTTTACCACCTTAACCATCTCTTTGAGCCATTCACTTGTGCAAGTTGTTTTCTTCCTTCCTAGATCCACAATCAATTTTTAAGGTACAAATGCCTTACATCACATATTGCCATGGCCTTCCAAGTAGAATGTGGCTAGCATGCATAGGGACAAAATCACAAAATAACTCATCCTTGTACCTACCAATTGAAAAAGGAATTAGGACATGTTTAGTAACATTTAACTCACCTCCTTCATTAAGTCATTGGAGTTTGTATGAAGTTTGATGCTTTAAGGTTGTCAAGCCAAGTTTATCCACCATAATAGTGTTGGCTACATTTGTTAAACTCCATCCATCAATAATCATTGTACAAACCTTGTATTTGACATGGCACCTTGTGTGAAAAATGTTGTTTCTTTGTAGTTCCTCCTTAATTGATTAGGATTGGAGGCACCTCTTTGAAACAAGCTAGTTTTTTTGGCTATTCTTCATAGATTACTTTTTGTTCCTCATCATGCACAAGTTCTTCGATATCTGAGACAACATCTCCATTTCCTAGTAATATCATAGTGTTTCGGTGGGACATTGGCTTGCAATATGTCATTTTCCAAAGCACTTGAAACACTTGATGTCTCTAGACCTCTCAAAAGTTTTTACACGTTTTTTTTTCCCTTATTGGATTCACCTACTTGTTTTGTTTTGGATCCCTCAAAATTATCCTTCACTTGAATCGGGGTTGGCTTTCGAAAAGTATTGGGCTCTTGTTTCCATTTGGTGGATAAACTTGGGCTACCCTGATTGAAGACCTTCCTATTAATTTGTTGTTAAATTTTCATGGCCATATGTACCATTTCCTCAATCTCTACATAATGTTGTAATTCAACAAGGTTAGCAATTTCAGGATTTAAGCCAGATAAAAACCTTGCCATGGTTGCTTCCCTATCTTCATCAATATTGGCTCGAATCATGGCTATCTCCATTTTCTTGAAATAATTTTCAACTCTTTGACTTCCTTGTTTAAGATTTTGAAGCTTGTGATAGAGATCACAGTGATAGTGAGTAGGCACGAACATTTTTCTCATGATGGCCTTCATTTCTTCCCAAGTATTGATTGGGCATTCACCATTTATTCTTCTTGAACTTTCTAATTGGTCCCACCAAATGAGAGCATAGTCCACAAATTCTATAGCAGCAAGACTTACTTTCTTTTGCTCCGTGTAGTTTTGGCACTAAAAATATGCTCATTTTTTATTATCCAGTCAAGATAGGCTTTCGGATCAGTTCGTCCTTGAAACGGAGGAATTGCTACCTTGATGTTGATGAAGTTATCATTTTGGTACCTTTCCCTTGGATTCCTATGGAAATCTCTTCTTTCTCCTTGGTTCATTTGAACTACCTCAGCCTCCACTTCAATTTCTTCTTCCATTCTAGTGCGAACTATCCTTTGGTTGCCTAAGGATGCTTCAACTTGATCAATTATTTCATGTAAGGGCTTCAATTCTAGTTTCAACAATCTGGTCGTCTCATGCATAATTGCTTGAGTTCGCAAGTTAGGGGCTTATCTTACAGGTGATCATCCTGGACTCCGAGACATGATTAGTGAAATAAAGAAAAGAAAAAGTTTAAAAGACCTTACCAAATAATGATCTCACAAAGCCTCACGAGTTCACTCAAAGGAAACTTGAATGTCACTCAATCCTCTTGTTTGCACTCTAGGACTTCAAGGTTTTAGTAGTCCTCTTCTAGTCTCCCACGCTCAAACATTTTTCCTCTCAATCTTTTTGTCTCGAGTTCTAAGTAACTTTACACAAAATTATACAAAGTAATGTTTACTTGTTGTGCGTTGGCTACAAATGGTTAATAAGTATGGAAAAGCAAATATAATGTAAACGGTGGCTTAGAAATAAGAAAGAAAAGAATAAAGGGGTTACTTACACAAAGTCACTTCACAACCTTTCTATCACCATAATCAATTTTAGATACTTACCCGAATTGCTTGGTGATGAGACTTGTTATTGTGCTTTCAACTTTTCTTTTTCTTTTCTTTTTCTTTTTGTTTTCTTCTTTGAGTACTTGCAAATTCAATACTAATTTTTTATTTACTTCACTTACACTTCTCTTTGTATTTTGTTGTTGTTGTTGTACGTTGCTTCTTCCACCAAAGTTCTGAATACCGCTTGATGTAAGGTGCTCATACCTTAAATTGATTATGGACCTAAGAAGGAAGCAAAACAACCTGGATAAGTGAATAGCTCAAATAGATGGCTTGGTAGTGGATGTAAAGGTGAAATGGAGGGCTATTTATATTATGCAGTTGGTAGCGGAAGTAGGTTGATATGGCTATGGTATGGCTGAGGAAATAAAGGATGGTTGATGAGAATAATATCTTAGAAAGACCAAGGAAGAACCAGTGCTACAATGAACAAACACTCGGCCTTATAAATCTGTCTAAGGGATGGTAACAAAGGACTTGGACCCACTTTCTATAAGGAGATAGGAACCAAAAGTATCAAGGGAATATAGGTTGATGCCACAAGTAAGAACTTACTTGATAAGTCGATAAAAATCACAAGGACTTGAGAAAGGAGAATAATCTCACTTTAAATTATAAGAAAGGTGTGTTTACAAATGAATAGGACTAACCTATTTATAGTTTTTGAAGAGACATGGCCGAATTAAAACAAAATGGTTTGGCCAGCCCTTGCGTCTCCCTAAAATTACATAAGTAATTGAATAATTAACATGAAAACATAGGTGTTGGTTCGGTTGATATAGGGAGTCTTATTCCTTGGTAAAATAATGTTTGGACCCTTTCAAGTTGGTACCAAAGTGAATGGATAGGTGCCTTGCCCGAATGGTGAATTCCCTTGGTGTTTGGCGGGCATTGGAGAGTCACATGCATTGCACACACTTGCTGATCACATGGGCATGCACATGGGTTCTAGGGATGCTTGTGGTGAAATCTTGTAAATGGAATGAAGGCTGGTCATATGCATCTCCTTGGGCGTGTGTGAGTATTCCTCCAAGCTAGCATAGGTGTGTATGTAGCTAGTAAGCAAGTGATTTGTTTGTATTTCTAGCCGAGTTCTCTTTGGTTCCTTAGTATCTCTTCTAGATACATTCAGTTGGTCACTTGGTCAAATTTATCAACTTAACTTCAAATAGTCCACCTAGCTTAGTTTAGTTAGCCTTGAGCTCCTTCAGCTGACTTGAGCTTCCCTTAGTGTTCCATGAGTTGCATGTGCAAAGAAAACAAGGTAAATAAAAGGCATTGCCTTGCTGTCGTGCATGAATATGATCTTGTGAGCTATGAATGCAAGTCATGAGCTAATTACATAATGATATAACATATGTAAGCTAATGTATAAGACTTAGGAGCTAAAATGAATGCAAATGAACTAACAAATGAATGATTAAGCATGCTGTCAATTCATGAATGTTTTGAATCATGCTTAAATTAATGCAAAACTAATATAACATACTTAACATGCTTGAAATAACATTTTTCATCAATCATAAATATGCGGGTATGCTAAGTTACTTTACTCACTACATAACTAACAACCTTAGCATGATATGCATAAATATTTCATATATGATCAAAATAATATAAAGAAAATTAAGCATTAAGATGTTTTAGAATACTCCCTTTGCATATGGTGTGAATGTGCTTGCATCATCCCCCTTTTTTAGGACGTTTTGTCCTCAAATCAAAGCTTTTGGTGATATAAGAAAACCTAATGATTGAGGACCTCTTCGATTGTAATGGATCTAGAACGAAGTAAGCAATTCCTTTTCAAAAAAACTTACTAAAACTAAAGATGATGTTGTAGGTTGTATGGTTATAGTTATGGACGAAAAATGGTTAATAGAGGATGAAGAAAAGAATGAATTTGGTTGCTGGAAATTTAGAATGTTGAAAGGTGAAAGATGAATGCTTGGAGAAAATGACAATGGTGAAAGAACAATTCTTGAAATTTGGTTAATAAACAAAGAACAGGGAAGAACCTATACTAAAAAGTATAAACCCAAACCTTATGCGTTTAGTGTTCAAAGGATTGGACCCCTTAGATAGAAATCTAAGAACCCGAAGTATCACAAGCTTGACAAAACAAAATCAGACTTGAAATGTCAAGAAAATTGTTATAAGAATAACCAACATTGAGAGAAAAAACCTCACAATAAATTTTATTCATAAAATTTCTAACCTTTGTACTTACAAAATTACAAAATATATAGATAAAGGAGAGATATGGCCGGCCATCACTTGTGGCTACAAAATAATCAGATTTTAAATTTAAAACTCAAATGAAAAACCACCATGTAACTCCCTTGTGTTGCCTCCCATTTGTGTGGCTGATTTTGAATGCTTTTAACACATTTTGCATGTGTTAAACGAGTGGATAAGGAGGTTAAAAACCGTCCATGCTTGGAGGGAATGGTTGAGAATTCAAACAATTACACATGTGCTTTTAGTTTGAATTCAAATCTGCCCATTGTTGAAATTCCACACATGTGCAAAATGTCACACATTCCATGCACTCTTGGATAAGTATACAACGCCCCACATGCTACTCACATTCTTGTAGGACACTCTCATGTGAAGGACACCTTTGAGCTGCTTCTCGACTTATTAGCTTCAATTGAGCTGGTGGAGTTGAAGTGGAGTTGAACGGAGCTAAGATGAGCATAATTTAGCTAGCTAAAAGTGTAGTGAGTTGATTTGAGCTGAAATGAGCTGCATACACTCCTTTGAGCTTCAATCGAGCTAGGATTAAGACCTTAAGTTACTGCCCTTTATTGTTCCAATATGGAAAGCATAATAACATCCATCAAAGTAGGGTAAACTTATTGTAAACTTACTAATAAGCTGCAAATACCATGCAAACACAATTTTAGCTATAAAACATATTAAAACATAAAGTAAGTAATATATAATTGATACAAGCACGTTTTCAACTATAAAGGGAGTATTCTTGAACATCTTTATAATGCATTCACTTTATACTAGCCTTATAATATATACTATTATAATACATATCATGCTTAGGATATTAGTTATGAAGTTAAAGAATAACTAAGTATGAACACAACTTGCACATTGTTATTTTAATATATTAAACATGATAGGATAGTTTTATAATCATATTAAGCATGATTATTATATATACATCAAGGCAGCATACTTATAATACATTTCGTTAGTTCATATGCATTCATATTAGCTCTTAAGCCTCATGCATAATCTTATACATATTATGAGATGATATAATTAGCTCATGGCCTTCAAACTTAGCTCACATTACCATAAACAAACATGGCAGCAAGCTATTTAGCTCATATCAGCTCAATACCATGGAATTACCTTGTTTCCTTGCACATGTAGGTACATTGGAGCATGATGCACGTTGAGGTAGCTTGGTGAATGATTTGGATGTCATATGCAACTCACAAATAGCTTACAAAGTACAAGGCATCTCATGAAACACTAAGGGAAGCTCGATTCAACTCGAGGAGCTTAAGGCTAGCTAAACTTAGCTAGTTGGACTATTTGGAACTGAGTTACCAAAAGTGATGTCAAAGGTAGCTGAATGTAGCTGAACATAATGTTAAGGAGCTCACAAGGACTTAGTTAGGAAGCTTTCACAAACATCCCATGTTTGCAAGCTAGCTCCACAACTCAAGCTAGCTTGAACGAGACACATGCACGCCCAAGAGAGAGCACATGACCAACCATCATTCCATGCACAAGGCTGCACCACAAGGCTTCCTAGAACACCCATGTGCCTTGCATATGACCAGCGCCCATGCGCCTTGCATGTGGATAATTTAGGCGCCAATATGAAGAGTTCTCTCCCTATTCGGCCAAGCCATGTGTTTTGCATGTGATCAGCCCCCATGTGCCTTGCATGTGGTTCATTTAGGCGCCAAGATGAAGAGTTCTCTCCCTATTCGGCCAAGCATCAACTACCATCTAAATTGGCGCCAACATGAAGGACAAAATAACTATTCGGCCAAGGGTTATTACCCTCCATTTAAACTGAACCGTCATCTCTATTTAGCATTAAATTATGTCTCTATAGGAAGGCATAAGGCTGGCCGAATCTCCTTGTAATTATTCGGCCATGTCTCTCAATTTCCTATAAATAGGAAAGCATTCATCATTTGTATTCAGACCTTTTTGTTTAAATTAAAGTGAGATTATTCTCTTCCTTAAGTCCTGGTGACTTTTTATTGACTTATCAAGTATAATTTATACTTGTGGCGTCAACCCCTTCTTCTTTTTTCACCTTGATACTTCTGGTTCCTAGTTCTTTATAAATAGTGGGTCAAAGTACTTCATACCACCCCTTAAAGAAGTAATATAAAGTATGGGTCTTTGCTCTATGTAGCATTGGTTCTTCTTTGAGTCTTCTTTAAGATACTATCCTCACAACCATCCCTTTGTTTCATAAACCATAACCATAGCCATATCAACCATCTTCCGCTTCCATCTCTCAATTAAACTGCCCACCTAATCACCCATAAGTTTACCACCCTTAACCATTATGTTTTGAGCCATTCACGTTGCAGGTTGTTTTGCTTACTTCCTAGATCCACAATCATTTGTTAAGGCATCAAAAGTGCCTTACATCAAGAGGTAATCAGAGCCTTGGTGGAAGAAAGCAACGTGCAACAACAACAAAATGAAAAGTACAAAAAAAAGTGCAAGTGAAGTGCAAAGTCAAAGAAATCAGGAAAAATCAGAAAACAAATTGAAGCACTCCAAAAGAAGAAATTTCCAGCACTCAAAGAGAATAAAAGCAAAGAAAAGAAAAGAAAGAAGTTGAAGCACTCATCAACAATTATCATCACCAAGCAATTCAAGTAAGTCGTTTAAATTGATTATGGTGATAGAAGGTTGTTAAGTGACTTGTGTAAGTAACCCTTTTGTTTCTCTTCTTTCTATTTCTAAGCCAGCCTTTCATAATATTTGTTTTTCCCTTCCTACTAACCCTTTTGCAGTCGACGCAAAACAAGTAAAATTTACTTGATATAGTCTTGAGTAAAGTTCTCTAGAACTTGAGACAAGAGAATCGAGAGGAAAAAGGCTGAAGAGTGTGTGAGATCAGAAGAGGACAAGTAATAGCCATTAAAGTCCTAGAGTGCAAACACGAGTGGATTGAGTGACATCAAGTTTTCTTGGAGTGACTCGTGAGGTTTTGTGAGAGTATATGCTGGTAAGGTATTTTACACATCTTATTCTTTTCTTATTTGCTAACCATGTCTTGGAGTTCAGGACGATCACCAGAAAGAGAAGGCCCTAACTTGCAAACCCAAGCCATTATGCATGAAATGGAATGATTACTGAAATTAGAATTGGAGCCTTTGCAAGATTGTATGGATCAATTAGAAGCATCCTTAGGCAATCGGAGAGTAAACCGCCCTCGAATAGAAGAAGAATTAGAAGATGAGGAGGCTGAAGAAATATCAGTAGCAAGAAGAGATGTTCATAGAAATCAAAATGACAACTTCAACAACATCAAAGTGACCATTCCTCTATTTCAAGGACGAACAGATCCTGAAGCCAATCTGGACTAGGTAATGAAAATCGAACACATTTTTGAATGTCAAAACTATACGGAACAAAAGAAGGTCAGGCTTGCTACTATGGAATTCGTGGATTATACCTTAGTTTGGTGGGATCAATTGGTAAGTTCAAGAAGACGAAATGGTGAACGCCCCATCACTACATGGGAATAAATGAATGCCATTATGAGGATAAGGTTCGTGCCTACTCACTATCACCAAGATCTTTATCATAAACTACAAAACTTGAAACAAGGAAGCAAGAGCATTGAAGATTATTTCAAAGAAATGGAGATAGCCATTATCCGAGTCAATGTGGATGAAGATAGAGAAGAAACAATGGCAAGGTTCTTATCTGGCCTAAATCTTGATATTGCTAACCTTGTTGAACTTTAGCATTATGTAGAGATTGAAGAGACGGGGCATGTACCCATAAAAATTGAACGACAACTTAAGAGGAAAACCTACAATCGGAGCAGTCCAAATTTGACCATCAAATGGAAGCAAGAGCCTATTACCTTCCGAAAACAAACTCCAGTCCAATCAAAGGATCGTACAGTGGTACCCAAAATTATACAAATGGGCGAATCTAGCAAGGGTAAAGAAAAGCAAACAAACACTTTCGAGAGATCAAGAGATATCAAATGTTTCAAGTGTTTTGGAAAAGGGCATGTTGCTAGTTAATGTCCCAACCGAAATGCCATGATGTTGCTTGACAATGGAGATATTGTATCAGATTGTGATGAGCCTATTTTTGACGAGGAACCTGAAACAATACAAGAAGAAGAAACGGAATAAAATGCAGATCATGGTGAGATGCTTGTTTCAAAGAGGTGCCTACAATCACAAATATCCCAAGATGATATTCAAAGAAACAATATCTTTCATACAAGGTGCTATGTCAAGGATAAGGTTTGCACAATGATCATCGATGGAGGAAGTTACACAAACGTAGCCAGCACTCTTATGGTTGAAAAACTTGGATTGGCAACGTCAAAGCATCCTACGCAATATAAACTCCAATGGCTTAATGAAGGAGGTGAGTTAAATGTTACCAAACAAGTTCTAATTCCTTTTTCAGTTGGTAGGTACAAGGACGAGGTGCTTTGTGACATTTTCCCTATGCATGCTAGCCACATTCTACTTGGGAGACCATGGCATTATGAAAAAAGGGCCATTCATGATTGTTTTCACAATAAATACACTTTTAAGCATGATGGACGCAAGGTGACCTTGATGCCTTTAACGGCTAAAGAAGTACAACAAGATCAATTGCATATGCGAAAGAGTGTACAAGCATGGCACAAAGATAAAACCCCAACGAAAAATGAAGAGGAACTAAACAAGAAACCAAACTTCTTCATAAAGAAACATGATGGTTCAATTCTGGAAAATGAAGGGTCTCCTACGAAAAGTGGTAATGATTGGGACTTAAAGTCACAACTCTTCACCAATGGTTTTAATCTTCAAAAGGTAAGTACCATTTCATATGAAACCTTTTTTCTCCTCACATTTCAGGACAAATCACGTGAAAGGTCACTTCCAAAAGGGATATCCCTAGATAAAGATCATTCCCAAAAGGTACCTATTAGTAAATCATATTCCAAAGAAAGACCTAAAGGGAAATCTTACGAAAGGAATCTAATGGAAAAACACAATCGTTCAAAAGATGTTTTCTTTTACCAAAAAGACGTGACGCAATGCAAGGACAGAATGAACTCGATTTGAGGACAAATCGCCCTAAAGAAGGGGGGATGATACAAGCACGTTTTCAACTATAAAGGGAGTATTCTTGAACATCCTTATATTGCATTCACTTTATACTAGCCTTATTATATATACTATTATAATACATATCATGCTTAGGATATTAGTTATGAAGTTAAAGAATAACTAAGTATGAACACAACTTGCACATTGTTATTTTAATATGTTAAACATGATAGGATAGTTTTATAATCATATTAAGCATGATTATTATATATACATCAAGGTAGCATACTTATATTGCATTTCGTTAGTTCATATGCATTCATATTAGCTCTTAAGCCCCATGCATAATCTTATACATATTATGAGATGATATAATTAGCTCATTGCCTTCAAACTTAGTTCACATTACCATAAACAAACATGGCAACAAGGTATTTAGCTCATATAAGCTCAATACCATGGAATTACCTTGTTTCCTTGAAAATGTAGGTACATTGGAGCATGATGCACATTGAGATAGCTTGGTAAATGATTTGGACGTCATATGCAGCTCACAAGCAGCTTACAAAGTGCATGGTAGCTCCTGGAACACTAAGGGAAACTCGATTCAGCTGGAGGAGCTTAAGGCTAGCTAAACTTAGCTAGTTGGACTATTTGGAGCTGAGTTGCCAAAAGTGATGTTAAAGGTAGCTGAATGTAGCTGAACATAATGTTAAGGAGCTCACAAGGACTTAGGTAGGATGCTTGTTCACAAACAGCCCATGTTTTCTAGCTAGCTCCACAACTCAAGCTAGCTTGAAGGAGACACAAGCACGCCCAAGAGAGAGCACATGACCAGCCATCATTCCATGTACAAGGCTGCACCACAAGGCTTCCTAGAACACCCATGTGCCTTGTATATGACCAGCCCCCATGCGTCTTACATGTGGATCAATTAGGCGCTAAGATTAAGAGTTCTCTCCCTATTCGGCCAAGCCATGTGTTTTGCATGTGATCAGCCCCCATGTGCCTTGCATGTGGTTCATTTAGGCGCCAAGATGAAGAGTTCTCTCCCTATTCGGCCAAGTATCAACTACCATCCAAATTGGCGCCAGCATGAAGTGAGACAATAACTATTCAGCCAAGGGTTATTACCCTCCATTTAAACTAAATCGTCATCTCCATTTAGCATTAAAGTATGTCTCTATAGGAAGGCATAAGGCTGGCCGAATCTCCTTGTAATTATTCGGACATGTCTCTCCATTTCATATAAATAGGAAAGCATTCATCATTTGTAATCAGACCTTTTTGTTTAAATTAAAGTGAGATTATTCTCTTCCTTAAGTCCTGGTGACTTTTTATCGACTTATCAAGTATAATTTATACTTGTGACGTCAACCCCTTCTTTTTTTTCACCTTGATACTTATGGTTCCTAGTTCTTTATAACTAGTGGGTCAAAGTACTTCATCCACCCCTTAAAGAAGCAATATAAAGTATGGGTCTTTGCTCTATATAGCATTGGTTCTTCTTTGAGTCTTCTTTAAGATACTATCCTTACAACCATCCCTTTGTTTCATAAACCATAACCATAGCCATATCAACCATCTTTCGCTTTCATCTCTCAATTAAACAGCCCACCTAATCACCCACACGTCTACCATCCTTAACCATTATGTTTTGAGCCATTCACTTTGCAGGTTGTTTTACTTCCTTCCTAGATCCACAATCATTTGTTAAGGCATCAGAAGTGCCTTACATCAATAACACACACACTAAGTGGTGTTACACATCAGTATGTAACATATTAAAATGCTTCGTATCTAAGGTATAAACATTATGGAATGATTCATAAATTTGTAAACACTTAAGAGAAAGAATTCCCCTGAAATTATTTCCCTTAGAATGTGCAATAAGTCCTATTGGTAAGATCTTCTGATGCAAGCACGTTTTCATCTATAAAGGGAGTATTATTGAACATCTTTATATTAAATTTACTTTATACTAGTCTTATAATATATGCTATTATAATACATATCATGCTAAGGATATTAGTTATGTAGTTAAATAATAGCTTAAGTATGAACACAACTTGCACATTGTTATTTTAATATGTTAAACATGTTAGGATAGTTTTATAATCATATTAAGCATGATTATTATATATACATCAAGGCAACATACTTATAATACATTTCATTAGTTCATATGCATTCATTTTATCTCTTAAGCCTCATGCATAATCTTACACATATTATGAGATGATATAATTAGCTCATGGCTTTCAAACTTAGCTCACATTATCATAATCAAACATGGCAGCAAGGTATTTAGCTTGACTTATCTAAATGTCATGGACTTACCTTGTTTCCTTGCACATATAGGTACAATGGAGTGTGATGCAAGTTGAGGTAGCTTGGTGAATGATTTGGACGTCATATGTAGCTCACAAATAGCTTACAAAGTACAGGGCAGCTCATGGAACACTAAGGGAAGCTCGATTCAGTTAGAGGAGCTTAAGGCTAGCTAAACTTAGCTAGTTTGACTATTTGGAGTTGAGTTGCAAAAAGTGATGTCAAAGGTAGATGAATAAAGCTGAACATAATGATAAGGAGCTCACAAGGACTTAGCTAGGAAGCTTGTTCACAACCAGTCCATGTTTGCTAGCTAGCTCCACAACTTAAGCTAGCTTGGAGGAGACACATGCACGCCCAAGAGAGAGCACATGACCAGCCATCATTCTATGCACAAGGCTGCACCACAAGGCTTCCTAGAACACCCATGTGCTTTGCATATGATCAGCCCCCATGTGCCTTACATGTGGTTCATTTAGGCGCGAACTTGAAGAGTTCTCTCCCTATTCGACCAAGCATTATCTCCCATACAAATTGGCGCCAACTTGAAGAGATACAAGAACTATTCAACCAATGGATATTTCCCTCCACTTAAACCAAACCATCATCTCTATTTGTAATTAAATTATATCTCTATAGGAAGGCACAAGGCTGGCCGAATACTCTTGTAACAATTCTACCATGTCCCTCTATTTCCTATAAATAGGAAAGTATTCGTCATTTGTAAACATACCTTTTGTTTAATTAGAGTGAGATTATTCTCTTCCTTAAGTCCTGGTGACTTCTATCGACTTATCAAGTATATTTTATACTTGTGGCGTCAACCCCTTTCTTTCATCTTGATACTTCTGGTTCCTAGTTCTTATAACTAGTGGGTCAAAGTCCTTAATACCACCCGTTGAAGAAGCAATATAAAGTATGAGTATTTTCTCTCTATAGAATTGGTTCTTCTTTGAGACTTCTTCAAGATACTATCCTCACTACCATCCCTTTGTTTCATAAACCATAACCATAGCCATATCAACCATCTTTCATTTCCATCTCTCAATTAAACAGCCCACCTAATCACCCATATGTTTACCACCCTTAACCATTTTATTTCGAGCCATTCACTTTGCAAGTTGTTTTACTTCCTTCCTAGATCCACAATCAATTTGTTAAGGCATCAGAAGAGCCTTACATCAAGCGGTATCAGAGCTTTGGTGGAAGAAGCAACGTGCAACAACAACAAAAAGAAGTGCAAAGTGAAGTACAAAGTCAAAGAAATCAAGAAAAATCAGAAAACAAAGTGAAGCACTCAAAATAAAGAAAAAAATCCAGCACTGAAAAAAATAAGAAAAGTAAAGCAAAGAAAAAAAAGAAGTTGAAGCACTCATCAACAATTCTCATCACCAAGCAAGTCAAGTAAGCTGTTTAAATTGATTGTGGTGATAGGAGGTTGTAAGGTGACTTGTGTAAGTAACCCCTTTTGTTCTTTTCTTTCTATTTCTAAGCCACCCTTTCAATTATATTTTGCTTTCCTTTCCACTAACCCTTTTTGCAGCCGACGCTAAACAAGTAAAATTTACTTGATATAGTCTTGAGTAAAGTTCTCTAGAACTTGAGACAAGAGAATCGAGAGAAAAAAAGGCTAGAGTGTGTGAGATCAGAAGAGGACAAGTAAAAGCCATTAAAGTCCTAGAGTGCAAACACGAGTGGATTGAGTGACATCAAGTTTTCTTGGAGTGACTCATGAGGTTTTGTAAGAGTATATTCTGGTAAGGTCTTTTACACATCTTATTCTTTTCTTATTTGCTAACCATGTATCGGAGTTCAGGGCGATCACCAGAAAGAGAAGGCTCTAAGTTGTAAACCCAAGCCATTATGCATTAAATGGCAAGATTGCTGAAATTAGAATTGGAGCCTTTGTACGATTGTATGGATCAATTAGAAGCATCCTTAGGCAATCGGAGAGTAAACTGCCCTAGAATGGAAGAAGAATTAGAAGAGGAGGAGGCTGACGTACATCAGTAGCAATAAGAGATGTTCATAGAAATCATAATGACAACTTCAGCAACATCAAAGTGGCCATTCCTCCATTTCAAGGACAAACTGATCCTGAAGCCTATCTGGACTGGGTAATCAAAATCAAACACATTTTCGAATGTCAAAATTATACGGAATAAAAGAAGGTCAGGCTTGCTGCTATGGAATTCGTGGACTATGCCTTAGTTTTGTGGGACCAATTGGTAAGTTCAAGAAGACGAAATGGTGAACGCCCCATCACTACATGGGAATAAATGAAAGCCATTATGAGGAAAAGGTTCGTGCTTACTCACTATCACCGATAACTTTATTATAAACTATAAAATTTGAAATAAGGAAGCAAGAGCGTTGAAGATTATTTCAATGAAATGGAGATAGCCATGATCCGAGACAATGTGGATGAAGATAGAGAAGCAACAATGTCAAGGTTCTTATCTGGCCTAAATCTTGATATTGCTAACCTTATTGAACTTTAGCATTATGTAGAGATTGAAGAGATGGTGCATGTGGCCATGAAAATTGAAGGACAACTCAAAAAGAAATCCTACACTAAGAGCAGTCCAAATTCGGCCACCAAATGGAAGCAAGAACCTATTATTTTCCGGAAGCAAACTCTAGTCCAAACAAAGGATCGTGCAGAGGTACCTAAAATTATACAAATGGGCGAGTCTAGCAAGGGTAAAGAAAAGCAAGCCATCACTTTCAAGAGAACAAGAGACATCAAATGTTTCAAGTGTTTTGGAAAAGGACATGTTGCTAGTCAATGTCCCAACCGAAATGCCATGATGGTACTTGACAATGGAGATATTGTATCAGATTCTGATGAGCCTATTTTTGACAAGGAACCTGAAACAATACAATAAGAAGAAACGGAAGAAAATGTAGATCATGGTGAGATGCTTGTTTTAAAGAGGTGCCTACAATCATAAACATCCCAAGATGATATTCAAAGAAACAATATCTTTCATACAAGGTGCCATGTCAAGGATAAGGTTTGAACAATGATCATCGATGGAGGAAGTTGCAAAAACGTAGCCATCACTCTTATGGTTGAAAAACTTGGATTAGCAACGAAAAACATCCTACTCCATATAAACTCTAATGGCTCAATGAAGGAGGTGAGTTAAACGTTGCCAAACAAGTTCTAATTCCTTTTTTCGTTGGTAGGTACAAAGACGAGGTACTTTGTGACATTGTCCCTATGCATGCTAGCCACATCTTACTTGGGAGACCATGACAGTATGACAAAAGGGCCATTCATGATTGTTTTAACAATCAATACACTTTTAAGCATGATGGGCGCAAGGTGACCTTGATGCCTTTGATGCCTAAAGAAGTACAACAAGATCAATTGCATATGTGAAATAGTGTACAAGCATGGCGCAACGACAAAACCCCAACAAAAAATGAAGAGGAACTAAACAAGAAACCAAACTTCTTCATAGAGAAACATGATTGTTCAATGCTGGAAAATGAAGGGTCTTCTACAAAAAGTGGTGATGTTTGGGACTTAAAGTCACAACTCTTCACCAATGGTTTTAATCTTCAAAAGGTAAGTACCCCTTTATATGAAACCTTTTCCCTCCTCACTTTTCAGGACCAACCATGTGAAAGGTCACTTCCAAAAGGGATATTCTTAAAAAAAGATCACTCTCAAAAGGTACCTGTTGGTAAATCATATTCCAAAGAAAGACCTAAAGGGAAATCTTACGAAAGGGTACCTAATGGAATAACACAAACGTTCAAAGAATACTTTCTTTTAGCAAAGAGGCATGAACCTATGCAAGGACAGAATGAACTCGATTTGAGGACAAATCGCCCTAAAGAAGGGGGATGATGCAAGCACGTTTTCATCTATAAAAGGAGTATTATTGAACATCTTTATATTAAATTTACTTTATACTAGTCTTATAATATATGCTATTATAATACATATCATGCTAAGCATATTAGTTATGTAGTTAAATAATAGCTTAAGTATGAACACAACTTGCACATTGTTATTTAAATATGTTAAACATGTTAGGATAGTTTTATAATCATATTAAGCATGATTATTATATATACATCAAGGAAGCATATTTATAATACATTTCATTAGTTCATATGCATTCATTTTAACTCTTAAGCCTCATGCATAATCTTACACATATTATGAGATGATATAATTAGCTCATGGCTTTCAAACTTAGCTCACATTACCATAATCAAACATAACAGCAAGGTATTTAGCTCGACTTAGCTCAATATCATGGACTTACCTTGTTTCCTTGCACATATAGGTACAATGGAGTATGATGCACGTTGAGGTAGCTTGGTGAATGATTTGGACGTCATATGCAGCTCATAAACAGCTTACAAAGTACAAGGCAGCTCATGGAACACTAGAGGAAGCTTGATTCAGCTGGAGGAGCTTAAGGCTAGCTAAACTTAGCTAGTTGGACTATTTAGAGCTGAGTTGCCAAAAGTGATGTCAAAGGTAGCTGAATGTAGCTGAACATAATGATAAGGAGCTCACAAGGACTTAGCTAGGAAGCTTGTTCACAAACAACCCATGTTTGCTAGCTAGCTCCATAACTTAAGCTAGCTTGGAGGATACACATGCACGCCCAAGAGAGAGCACATAACCAGCCATCATTCCATGCACAAGGCTGCACCACAAGGCTTCCTAGAACACCCATGTGCTTTGCATATGATCAGCCCCCATGTGCCTTATATATGGTTCATTTAGGCACGAACTTGAAGAGTTCTCTCCCTATTCGGCAAAGCATTATCTCCCATACAAATTGGTGCCAACTTGAAGAGATACAATAACTATTCGGCCAAGGGATATTTCCCTCCACTTAAACCAAACCATCATCTCTATTTGTAATTAAATTATGTCTCTATAGGAAGGCACACGGCTGGCCGAATACTCTTGTAACCATTGGGCCATGTCTCTCTATTTCCTATAAATAGGAAAGCATTCATCATTTGTGAACAGACCTTTTGTTTAATTAAAGTGAGATTATTCTCTTCCTTAAGTCCTGGTGACTTTTATCAACTTATCAAGTATAATTTATACTTGTGGCGTCAACCCCTTTCTTTCATCTTGATACTTCTGGTTCCTAGTTCTTATAACTAGTGGGCTAAAGTCCTTAATACCACCCCTTGAAGAAGCAATATAAAGTCTGGGTCTTTGCTCTCTCTAGCATTGGTTCTTCTTTGAGACTTCTTCAAGATACTATCCTCACTACCATCCCTTTGTTTCATAAACCATAACCATAGCCATATCAACCATCTTCCGCTTCCATCTCTCAATTAAACAGCCCACCTAATCACCCATACGTTTACGACCCTTAACCATTCTGTTTTGAGCCATTCACTTTGCAAGTTGTTTTGCTTCCTTCCTAGATCCACAATCAATTTGTTAAGGCATCAGAAGAGCCTTACATCATCTTCGGATCAACTTCCTTTGCTAGTATAGATGTGCTCACATCATCCTCCTTCTGGAAAAAGATTTGACCTCAAATCTGCAGAAACATCATAAGGGATAAATCAAAAACGTTAAATATAACATTGACATTGAATTCACCTGGTAAGTCCAACTTACAAGCGTTATCATTCACTTTCTACTACACTTGAAACAGACCATCTCCTCTTGGCAACAACTTATGATACATGCACCAGAGTCCATAATACATGCTTCTTTGTAATAATGTTTCTACTCAAACCTATTAGAAGAACAAAGTCTTGAAGATTCAAAGCATATATATTCGGTAAGCATAATGTGAATGAATCATTAAACTATTCTAATGTTGCTCCCTTTAATGTTTCAGATTCAAGGTCGAATCCTTTTAAAGAAAGGGAGGATGATACATGCATCATAAGGTTCACATCAAAGGAAGAAGCAATAACTCTTCCAAATAACCACTCGTCCAAGCCTTGGAAAAGAAGACTAGAACAGAAGCCGACTTACGATGAATTTTTTGAATGGGATCCTGATCCTATTTGGTCAACATGTCTCTAGAGATACAACCTTCTACCTCTTATCTTTTCAACAGTTCTTGAATCGTATCAATCCAATATCGGGAACTCAATATACATTCATTTTAGTGAAGATATCGCATGCAGAAATTCCTATACGAGATTAATACGTGATTTTGTAAATATTACAAATTTTCAATATTTATATTGATTATTTGTAATATAATTTAATATAGGATGATGCATTATCTTTTAGGATTAGATTAGTTTTAGTTATTATTATTTTATTACGAATTAGAGTTAAGACATGTTTAGTTTATTATTATTTTATTCACTAGTTATTTGGAACCTTTAGAACTCAGCCCCTATATAAAGGAGGCTTCACTCAACTTTGTAAATAAGATTTCTTTGATTAATAATACAACGAGAGTTCATTTTTGCAAGTGCTGATTGCCTTGTGCCTTCGAAGCTTCTTCTCCTGGAGTTCTTTCAAGTTCTTGTGAGGGAGATTAATCTTCACACTACAATTTGCCTTTTCATCGCGACTAGAAGGGTTGGTTAGAGCCATATTATCGTGTTTTACTTTTCATTGCGACTAGGAGGGTCTAATAGGGCACTTATCCATCTATTTTCCATAAATCCATCCTCACCATCATCATTTTTATCGTTCATCTTCATAAGGGAGATATTTTGATTTCTTTGTTATCATACTTTACTTTCAATTTCTTTATCTTTTGTGTATCTTGTTCTAATCTTATTTCTTACCTTGTTTCCAGCACCTAAAAGAAATATTAATAACCCTACTTGTTGTCGCCACCTTCTCCTATTCATTCCCCATTGTTCTTAATCAAGTATAGAGCTTTCTAGGTTTGATTCTTCAATAAGAGCAACATTCATTAACCTGCCACCACTTGCCTATCAATTGGTATCATATTTGGGCATTCTTGGAAAGAAACAAGCAATCTTTATTGCTCTTGCACGCAAAATCGTCAAGGCACTTTGACAGAGCTAGTTCGTAAAAGATTCATCGTTTAAAGTCATAAAAATTGAATAATTGAAGATGGAGGAATTTAGGGATGATTTTATCCATATATCATAGTCATTCTAAGAGTAATACTCAACCCAAATTCACCCCAATCGAAGTTCATTAGAGCCTTCAAATACATTATTCAAGTTTCATTGGCAGATTCAGTCTAGAATCTTATCGAATTTCTTGAAAATTCTACAGGAAGAATTTAGTGGTGAAATTTTTCATATTGAAAATTCGTATTTTTAAGATCATTCATACAAAAATTTAAATTTTTGGAGATCAAGAACACCTTCCAACAAAGCGATCACGAAAAATAGATTGTTTGAGGACTCACCATTCAACAGAGTCTACTAGATACTACTGAAGGTATTTGGTTATGAAATTTCCCAGATGGATTCTGTAAGCATCGAAAGACATTAAAGAATTTTTACAAAATTGTTGGACACCGTTAACCCCCTAAAAAACGTTACTTAAGTTGATCCAGCGTTTTCTAGGTTTCTTGTTGGTTCTTATTTTTTCTTTGACTGTTAGTGCTTTAGGTTCTTATGTTTTTCCTTTTTATTATTCTTTTGCACTATCTAACACATTATCTTTCTTGTGTTAGTAGGACTAAAGAATTTACAAACTTCTTCCTTCTTT
Organism: Hibiscus syriacus; assembly: GCF_006381635.1. NCBI lineage: Eukaryota > Viridiplantae > Streptophyta > Magnoliopsida > Malvales > Malvaceae > Hibiscus > Hibiscus syriacus. Next base: position 303,856 of record NW_024062571.1, on the reverse strand, counting down.
GCATTCTCATTCTCTTGGAGTCTAACCTTTGTTTGGCCTCTTAGAGCTTTTAAGTTTTTCTTATCGCCTTTACTAGTAATTAAACTTCGATACGAACTATGGAAGGCTACTTGGTAAAGTGAGTTTTAAAGAGAACAATATCGGCTTACTTACCTCTCGTGTGTTACTTTCTTGGAGTGACTTGTGAGATTTCTTGCTTTGTTGAATTTTCTTTCTTTCTTTTATTTTTTATTTTACTTTAAAATTTTCTTTTGAGTGTTATGATTTCAGGATGGACGAAAATAACAACAAGACACTTACGGCTATCTTAGTCGCATTTGCACGACTTACGACTCAAGTTGAAAGATTTGATGCAACCTTGAAAGAACGATAAAAACCACAACTAGATCTACCAAACCAGAATCCAAGACCAAACAATGTTGAACTTTTGGTACCCAAGCAAGAACAACCACATTTCCAAGCACCCGAACTCTTTGCAAAACCAAAGTTTACGATCTCATCTTTCAAATGAGACAATGATTTGGACAGATACATCGATTGGGAAGGAAAAGTTGATCTCATGTTTGCATACAATGACTGCCCCCAAGCTAAACAAGTTCCGCTCATCACCATGCAATTCGAAGGATATGCTCGAACTTTGTGGATGAAAACAAGAAAAAAGATCCAAAACTTCCAAATTTCAACAATCACTTCTTGGACCGACCTCAAACAAACCATGAGAAAGTGATTCCTACCGACACATTATACACGAGAAGTTAAACTACGACTACACCGACTTCGACAAGGTAGAAGTTTAGTTGAATACTACTATAAAGAGATTCAGTCCTTACTCAATAGGGCTAACATAAGCGAAAAAGAAGTGGTCATCGTGTCAAGATTTATCGTCGGCTTAAATTCAAACATCACTTATCTTCTTGATTTCCATGGTTACAAAAACCTTGAAGATACACTAAAGAAAGCAATGACAATCAAAGGACAAATCCAAATTAGATTACGATTCAGAGAACATTACCAAGGAACTTCATCCTCTTACCAAGGTAATCCTTCAAATCCTTTCTCATCTTTTACTCTATCTTCTATGAAAAAAGTAATAGATGGCAAACCTGACAAGTTGAAAGAACGACCATAATAGAATGACACATTTCCAGTCCCTAAAGATCAAATGATAATTTATGAGGAGGTAGGGAAAGCAAAAAAAGAAAAAGTTGAGAAATAGGCAAAAGCAAAAGAGGTCATTAGTTGCAAAAGAATAATGACCCATGGGAGGTGAGTGAATCTAATTGTGAGAAGAAAAGAGTAACTCAAAATCTATGTGTGACCACAAAATAATTGAGAGAGAATCTTCTTTACAAATAACCTTCCATCCTTGTTCACTTTAGGGAATAAATTATTTCGATTTCTAACATTAAGAAGGATTTGCGTAATGTGTTTTCATCTTTGTTACAGGATTTTTCGAGAAGTGTTAGGTGATCCACCTATCGAATTACCACCAAAAAGAGGAAAACAATACTAAACTAATCTAATTCAAGGTTTCATCATACCTCATCAAACATACATTCTCGAAGAAACCAAAGAGTTAGATTTATTACAAAAAGGCTACATCCAAGAAAGCCTTAGTCGTGACGCCATCTTAATGACGAAACAAGATTTAAAGAACTCCACGGGCTTTATAGTTCGTGCACAGGGAATCCATGTAAATTATGAGAAAGTAAAAGAAACACAAGATTGTCCCACACCATCTTCCATCGCCAAGAGTTATAGAATAGTGCTAGGTGACCCTCTTGACTGGTTACCACCTGAAAGCCCTAATCAATATGCCATATCAATGAAGAGTCATGATTTACGAGAGTCCAAAGGTTTGAGGATGAATCATTTTGAGGAGTGGGGAAATGATACATGCACCAGATTCCATAATACATGCTTCTTTGGAATAATGTTTCTACTCGAACCTATTAGAAGAACAAAGTCTCGAAGATTCAAAGCATATATATTCGGTAAGCATAATGTGAATGAATAATTAAACTATTCTAATGTTGCTCTTTTTAATGTTTTAGATTCAAGGTCGAATCTTTTTGAAGAAAGGGAGATTGATACATGCATTAAAAGGTTCACATCAAAGAAAAAAGTAATAACTCTTCCAAATGATCCACCCGTCCAAGCCTTGGAAAAGAATACCATAACAGAAGTAGACTTGCGATGACTTTTTCAATGGGATCCTGATCTTATTTGGTTAACATGTATTCTGTATATACAACCGTATGCCTCTTATATTTCCAAAGGTTCTTGAATCACATCAATCCGATATCAGTAACTCATGATACGTTCATTTTAGTAAAGACAGCGCATGCAGAAATTCCTATACAAGATTAATACGTGATTTTGTAAATATTACGAATTTTCAATATTTATGTTAATTATTTTTAATATAATTTATTATAGGATGATTCCTTATCTTTTAGGATTAGATTTATTATTTTATTAGGAATTAAGGTTGGGTTAAAATATTATTTTTAGTTATTATTATTTTATTACGAATTAGAGTTAAGACATGTTTAGTTTATTATTATTTTATTCATTAGTTATTTAGGACCTTTAGAACTCACCCCTATATAAAGGAGGCTTCACTCAACTTTGTAAATAAGATTTCTTTGATTGATAATACAACGAGAGTTTATTTTTGCAAGTGCTGATTGCCTTGTGCCTTTGAAGCTTCTTCTCCTGGAGTTATTTCAAGTTCTTGTGAGGAAGATTAATCTTCACACTCCAATTTGCCTTTTCATCTTGACTAGAATGGTTGGTTAGAGTCATATTATCGTGTTTACCTTTTCATTGCGACTAGGAGGGCTCGATAGGACACTTATCAATCTACTTTCCATAAATCCATCCTCACCATCATCATCTTTATCGTTAATCTTTACAAGGGAGATCTTTTGATTTCTTGGTTATCATATTTTATTTCCAATTTCTTTATCTTTTTTTTATCTTGTTCTAATCTTATTTCATACCTTGTTTCAAGCACCTAAAAGAAATCCTAAAAACCCTACTTGATGTCGCCACCTTCTCCTATTCATTCCCCATTGTACTTCATCAAGTCTAGAGCTTTCTAGGTTTGATTCCTCAATAAGAGCAACATTCATTAACTTGCCACCACTTCCCTATCAATTGGTATCAGATTTGGGCATTCTTGGAAAGAAACAAGCAATTTTTCTTGCTCTTGCACACAAAACCGTCATGGCACCCTGACGGAGCTAGTTCATAAAATATTCATCGTTTCAAGTCATAAAAATTGAACAATTGAAGACGAATAAATTTAGGAATGATTTTCTCCACATCTCATATTAATTCTAAGAATAATATTCATCCCAAAATTTACCACAATCGGAGTTCATTAGAGCCTTCAAATACATTATTCAAGTTTCATTGGCATATTAAGTCTAGAATCATGTTGAATTTCTTGAAAATTCTACAGGAAGAATTTCGTGGTGAAATTTTCCAAATTGAAAATTCATATTTTGAAGATCATTCATACAAAAATTCAAATTTTTAGAGATCAAGAACACCTTCGAACAAAGTGATCACGAAAAATAGATTGTTTGAGGACTCACCGTTCAACAGAGTCTACTGGATACTACTGAAGGTATTTGGTTCTGAAATTTCATAGACAGGTTCTGGAAGCATTGAAAGACATTAAAAAAATTTTACAAAATTTTTGGACACCGTTAACACCCTAAAAACGTTACTCGAGTTGATCCAGCGTTTTCTAGGTTTCTGGGTTGGTTATTTTGTTTTTTCTTTGACTCTTAGTGCTTTAGGTTCTTTTTTTTTCATTTTTATTGTTCTTTTTCATTATCTAACACATTATATTTCTTGTGTTAGTAGGACTAAAGAGTTTGCAAACTTCTTTCTTCTTTGCATTCTCATTCTCTTGGAGTCTAACCTTTGTTTGGCCTCTTAGAGCTTTTAAGTTTTTTTAATCACCTTTGCTAGTAATCAAACTCCAATACGAAATGTGGAAGACTACTTGGTAAAGTGAGTTTTAAAGAGAACAATATCGGCTTACTTACCTCTCGTGTGTGACTTTCTTAGAGTGACTTGTGAGATTTCTTGCTTTGTTGAATTTTCTTTCTTTCTTTTATTTTTTATTTTACTTTAAAAATTTCTTTTGAGTGTTATGATTTCAGGATGGGCGACAATAACAACAAGACACTTACGGCTATCTTAGTCTCACTTGCACGACTTACGACTCAAGTTGAAAGATTTGATGAAACCGTGAGAGAACGACAAGAACCACAACTAGATCTACCAAACCATAATCCAAGACCAAACAATGATGAACTTTGGTACCCAGGCGAGAACAACCACATTTCCAAGTACCCGAACTCTTTGCAAAACTAAAGTTCACGATCCCATCTTTCAAAGGAGACAATGATCCGTACAGGTATATTGATTGGGAAGGAAAAGTTGATATCATGTTCGCATAGAATAACTGCCCCAAGTTAAACAAGTTCCCCTCATCACCATGCAATTCGAAGGATATGCTCGAACTTGGTGGATTGAAATAAGGAAAAAGATCCAAAACTTCCAAATTCCAACAATCACTTCTTGGACCGACCTCAAACAAACCATGAGAAAGCGATTCCTACCAACACATTATACACGAGAAGTTAAACTACGACTAAACCGACTTTGACAAGGTAGAAGTTTAGTTGGATACCACTATAAAGAGATGCAGCCCATACTCAATAGAGCTGACATAATCGAAAAAGAAGAGGTCACCATGTCAAGATTCATCATCGGCTTAAATTCAAACATCACTTATCTTCTTGATTTCCATGGGTACAAAAACCTTGAAGATACACTAAAGAAAGCAATGACAATCGAAGCACAAATCCAAAGGAGATTCTGATTCAGAAAATATTACCAAGGAACTTCATCCTCATACCAAGGTAATCCTTCAAATCCTTTCTCATCTTTTACTCCATCTTCTATGAAAAAGCCAATAGATGGTAAACCTGACAAGGTGAAAGAACGACCAGAATAGAATGACACATTTCCAGTCCCTAAAGATCAAATGATAATTTATGAGGAGGTAGGGAAAGCAAAGAAAGAAAAAGCTGAGAAAGAGGCAAAAGCAAAAGTGGTCATTAGTTACAAAAGAATAATGACCCATGGGAGGTGAGTGAACCTAATTGTGAGAAGAAAAGAGTGACTCAAAATCTATGTATGACCACAAAAGAATTGAGAGAGAATCTTCTTTACAAATAACCTTCCATGTTCACTTTAGGGAATAAATTGTTTCGATTTCTAACATTAAGAAGGATTTGCCTAGTGTGTTTTCATCTTTGTTATAGGATTTTCGAGAAGTGTTAGGCGATCCACCTAACGAATTGTTATAGTATGCCCAAAGACCAATCATATGATGATTGTAATAATACTTTTATTTACCGATTTTATTGAATAAAGGCATTGCCGCTATTATATTCAGTTATATATATGTGTTTAACATAAACTATAAGATAATAAAGTCTATATAATGACATAATTGTTATTATTAAAAGATCCATAGTCAAGTATTATTATGGGCATGGCAATAATAATACGCTCAAGACTAACATGTTATTGATTGATGACAACGAGTTGTCATTGACATAGAGATGTCAGAATTAATACATGAATATATTGTTATAGAACAATGTATTGGATTGACCCACCATGAGCATATGTCTTGAATTATTATGTGACAGTCATAACATTACTCATGGTGATGGCTATATGTATGATCCTCACACTTGAGATCAATACTATCCCAATATATATTGTTGTATGTTTTGATGCAGCTAAACAAGCTCCGTAACTGGTTGCTCTATAAAGACTGTTATTGAATATATCTCAATATATGTATTGGGTGTGTATGATTAAGATAGGATATGTCCTTCCTACATAATAGGAAATATATCATAGGCCACTTGATTGAGTAAGACTAGAAACGCATGACCATGCTCGAATAAGTTGATATGAGATATCATAAACTATTCGTTAATTAAAGTCTACTCTAGAAATCAAGAAACAATAGATGGGCTATACAAGTGTGACTATTCCAAAACTTGTGCATATTCTAGATATAAAGGACATAAGGATATAATACATAAAAGAGATAATCACCAAGATGATATATCGAATCATATTTTCTTGTAACTTAGGTGACAATGATATATTGCTAGATGTCACTCATTGTATGTAATATTAGAATTATTCTAATAATTACTTCTAATGTTACAAGAACCTACAGGGTCACACCCTAAGATTGAAACGATAAAAAATGTACAATTTGTTGTACGTTACTAAAATATATCCAGAGTTAATTAAGTATATATATTTTAATAATCCTAAATATTTAATTTCAATTAATTAAATATAGATTTAATTAATTTGAAATAATAAAATCCCTGATATGATTAGGGTAACTTGGATATAAAAGGATTATTAAATTCTAATTAATTAAATATAGATTTAATTAATTTGAAATAATAAAAACCCTAATATGACTAGGGTAACTTGGCTATAAAAGGGTGTGTTAGGTCTAGTAGCCATTTTGGGGAGAACACACACAAAACCTTTAGCCACTTTCTCTCAAAACTGTTTTGGGGGAAAACAAAATTGCTCTCAATTGGGTGAACTGAGTAGAGGCCGAGACGTGATTTCGTGGAGGCTTACGATTCGAATCGATCTACACCACCAGAATTCACTGCTTTCCTTTCTGTTTTTCAAGGAACCCGCTGTAAGTATTCGCATCTCTTTCTCCCGATTTCAATTTTTCGTACTTGGATCGCTGGTGAAACCGTTGAGTTTTGTTTCCGCTGTGCCATGGGATGAGCCGATGGTCCTAATAGTGGCATCAGAGCCACTTGTACGATCTGATTTTAGGTTAAATATTTGGTTGATGCTATATGTATGAGATGCATGTTCTAGTTTTATCGATTTCGGTAAATATGTTAATATCATTGTTCGAATCGATACCCATAACAATTAATTTGTTAATATGTTTATCAATCGATTTGTTACTGGATGATCTATGGGAGTACGATAGCAGATCGCGTTTAGCGATGGAACAATGGTTGTTCCGATGTAGAAAAGCTTCGGGATTGAAAATCCCAAAAGAACGATTATGTTGAAAATCCCCTTGACCCCTTATCAGCAGTACAAATTGAAGGCCCATATTAATATTTTAAGAAAGGCGTAACAACGTGTATATATATATGATATGTTTTTTTGCACGGTGTTTGATATGCATGTTTATAGCCCTTGTTCAATTCACAATGGTATATTTTGAAATATGGTCTGTGAGCCGTGCCTTTCTATATCTCTGTTGTATTTCTATTCTCATCTTACTCCCTCGTATGTAAAACGAGTTTCTTTTAAAATTGTAAATCTATGAAGATTCACAAGGAGCAGAAGAATGGAGAGAAGATGCCTAGAGAGTAGTCTTACGCTTTAGGGTTCTTGGTTCTCCCATTATCTTGGGATGGGCCACCTTAGTCATTATTTTGGGCTATAACCTTTGCATCTTATTTATTGTTATATTTGTTATGTATGCAATGCATCAAATGATATAATAAGAATAAATATGATGAGATCAATAAGGGCCTAATATTAAAACGATCAATGATGAGATAATTACGCAAATCCCTCTTTATAATCTAAGTTAACTTAACCGTCCAATATTTACCCTCGTTAAGGCTTTGATCGATATTGTGTGGGCTTTGCCAAAGCATTGGCACATAAATCTATCTTGGTTAAATGCGAAGAATAAGAAAATGATATTCACCGATTGAAATATTGGTAATAACTTAGCTAGGTTATTCTAATAGGATTAGAAACCTAGAGGTTAAATATTTGGATAAGTCATGAGATGACTTGAAAAAAAGTTGTTCACCAAAAGTGAGGAGTTACATGAGATATAACTAGTCAAGTGTTACTTACCTAAATAATCACTATCCTAAAAGAAAAGCCAAAGCTGATTTAGGAAATTGATGTATTATGGATCCTCACCCACTAGAAAAATTTTCGTTGAATTTTTTTGAAATTAAAACAAAGAGGGTTTTTAATTTTGAATAAAATAGTGGGAGTAATTTGTTAATAAAGTCCTATTTATAAATTTTAATTCGGTAAATTTACTTACTTTAATATTTCCATTGTTGTAGATTTAATGGCAAACAACACTTTATCACTGCGATCAATCCTTGAGAATGATAAACTTAATGGCATAAACTTCCTTGAGTGGTTTCGTAATTTGAGAATTGTTCTCAAACAGGAAAGGAAGGAATATGTCATTGAGAAACTTGTTCCTGATGAACCGGCAGCTAATGCTTCAAAAGCTGACAAAGGCAAATTCAAGAAACATATGGATGATATGTTAGATGTTGGATGTCTAATGCTTTCCACCATGACTCCTGAGCTTCAGAAGCAACATGAGGACATGGTTGCATATGAGATGATTCAAAATCTCAAAGCAATATATGAAGGGAAAGCACATCAAGGGAGATATGAGACCTCTAAAGCTCTATTTCAATGCAAAATGGCAGAGGGAACTCTTGTAGGAGCTCATGTCATCAAGATGATGGGCTACAACCAAACGTTGGAAAAGTTAGGATTTCCTCTCAAAGATGAATTGGCTACCGATGTTATCCTACAATCGTTGCTAGATAGCTTTAGCCAATTTGTCCTTAATTTCAACATGAATGAAATTAACAAAACTTTGCCATAGTTACTTGGCATGTTACGAACTGTGAAAGTAACATAAAAAAGTTTGAACCTAACCCCATTCTGATGGTCCACAAGGATAAAGGAAAGGGAAAGAAAAAGGTAATGGCAAAGTCTAAGGGAAATGGTAAGACCAAACCAAAATGGAAAAATGCATTGAAACCCAAAGGGGGAGTTAGCAAAGAAGAAAAATGTTTCCATTGCGATAAGACCAGACACTAGAAGAGAAACTGCCATGTTTACCGGTAAAGAAGTCAAGAAGGCAAAAGTAAATGGAACGTTTGTTTCAGGTATTTATGTTATTGATGTTAATTTGTCAACATCTACTTCTTGGGTATTAGATACCGGTTGTGGTTCTCATATTTTTACTTCTGTACAGGGACTGTAAAAGAGAAGGAAACTGGCTAAAGGAGACGTGGACCTACGAGTGGGAAATGGAGCAAGAGTTGTTGAATTATCTATAGGGACATATGTTTTATCTTTGCCTAATGGACTTGATTTAAATTTAGAGGATTGTTATTATGTGCCTAGTTTGACTAAGAACATTATTTCTCTTTCTTGTTTGGACAAGATTGGCTTTGAGATTATTATTAAGAATAATTGTTGTTCTTTTTATCTCGATAGTGTTTTTTATGGTTCGGCACAATTGGTTAATGGTCTTTATATTTTGGATCAAGATAACACCATTTATAACATAAATACTAAGAGATCAAAAAAAAATGACTCGAATCAAACTTATCTTTGGCATTGTCGTTTAGGCCATATAAGTGAGAGATGCATATCAAAACTCCATAAAGATGGATTCTTAGATTCATTTGTTTTCGAACAATATGATGTATGCAAATCTTGCCTGTTGGGAAAAATGACTAAAGCTCCTTTTAATAGTAAAGGTGAGCGAGCAAGTGATTTATTGGGGTTAATACATAGTGATGTATGTGGACCAATGAATACACAAGCCAGAGGTGGATTCTATTACTTCATTACTTTTACCGATGACTTTAGTCGGTATGGGTATATTTATCTTATGCCCCATAAATCTGAAGCCCTTGAAAAGTTTAAGGAATTTAAAAATAAAGTACAAAATCAACTAGGAAAGAGTATTAAGGCACTCCGATCAGATCGAAGTGGAGAATACTTAAGCATAGAGTTTGATGAACTCCTAAAAGAATGTGGGATTGTCTCACAGCTTACACCACCTGGTACGCCATAGTGGAATAGAGTTTCTGAAAGAAGAAATCGAACACTGTTAGACATGGTTCGATCGATGATGAGTCATAATGATATTCCGACTTCTTTTTGGGGACATGAACTTGAAACAGTCGCTTTCACACTAAATCATGTTCTATCTAAATCAGTTCAAAAGACACTATACGAGATATGGACTGGGAAACGTCCCAGTATGTCTTTTATGAAGATTTGGGGTTGTGAAGCTTATATAAAACATCAGATGTCTACAAAGCTCGAACCTAAATCTCATAAGTGTTTATTTGTTGGATATCCTAAAGAAACTAAGGGATACTATTTCTTCAACCCTAACGAGAACAAAGTGTTTGTTGCTCGAACATGAGTCTTTCTCGAAAGAGAATTTCTCTCAAAGAAAAGGAATGGTAGAAATATTGAACTTGGAGAAGTTCAAGAATAACAAATAAATGAACCTGAAGTTGAGAATGTTTCACAAGTTGTTGAGGAGCATTCAACATATTTAGAAATACAATCACTGCGTAGATCCACAAGAGAACATTGTGCACCTGAGAGATTTGGATTTCTCCTTACGACACATGGAGATGTTCTTCTTATGGATCAAGATGAGCCCATGACTTATCAAAAGGCAGTGTCTAGCCCATACTTTGAGAAATTTCTTGAAGCCATGAGATCTGAGATGGATTCTATGTCAGTAAACCAAGTGTGGACGTTGGTTGAACCACCTGAAGGGGTCAAACCTATTGGGTGTAAATGGGTTTTCAAGAAGAAAACTGACATAGATGGTAATGTACAAACATACAAGGGGTGATTAGTCGCTAAAGGTTTTCGACAAGTTCATGGTGTAGAATATGACTAAACATTCTCCCCTGTAGCTATGTTTAAGTCCATCCGGATCCTGCTCGCAATAGCTGCATTCCATGATTATGAAATCTGGAAAATGGACGTCAAAACCGCCTTCCTTAATGGAAAACCTGAAGAGGATGTGTATATGACACAACCAGAAGGTTTTGTCTTTCCAGGAAATACTGGAAAGGTTTGTAAGCTATAGAGGTCTATTTATGGACTAAAGTAAGCTTCTCGAAGCTGGAATCTTCATTTCAATGATGCAATCAAAGAGTTTGGTTTTATCAGAAATGAAGATGAGCCTTGTGTTTATAAGAAGGCTAGTGGGAGAATTGTTTCTTTCCTAATCTTGTATGTATATGACATACTCATCATAGGAAATGATATACCTACTTTACAGTCTGTTAAGTTGTTGTTTTTCTATGAAAGATTTGGGTGAGGCAGCGTATATCTTAGGAGTTACAATCTATATAGATAGATCAAGACGACTTATAGGTCTAAGTCAAAGTACATATATAGACAAAGTGCTGAAAAGGTTCAGTATGGAAGAATCCAAGAAAGGATTTTTGCCTATGAGACATGGCATTTCTATTTTGAAGGAAATGTGTCCTTCAACTCCACTAGAAAGAGAACGGATGAATAAGATTCCATATGCTTTGGCTATTGGTTCTATCATGTATGCCATGATATGTACTCGGCCAGGTGTATCGTATGCTTTAAGCATGACAAGTCGGTATCAAGTGAACCCTGGTGAAAATCATTGGGTTGCGGTTAAAAATATCCTTAAGTACTTAAGAAGAACTAAGGATAAATTTATTGTCTATGGAGGAGAGGAAGAGCTTTGTATAAAAGGTTATACTGATGCCAGCTTCCAAACTAACAAGGATGATTCACGATTGCAATCGGTTTTTGTGTTTTGTCTTAATGAAGATACTGTGGCTGGAAAAGTTCGAAGCAAGACACAGTAGTTGATTCTACAACAGAGGCTGAATACATTGCAGCTAGTGAAGAAGCAAAAGAGGTTGTTTGGATCATGAAATTTATAATGGAATTAGGGGTTGTTCCCAGCATATCAGATGCTGTAGAAATCCATTGTGACAATAATGGAGCCATTGCACAAGCAAAGGAACCCAGATCTCATCAATGATCTAAACATATTCTTAGGCGCTTTCATCTCATTCGAGAGATCATTGATCGAGGAGATGTGGAAATATGTAGAGTACACATGGATGACAATATTGATGATCCCTTGACAAAGCCTCTTACACAAAAGAGGCATGATCGTCACACTGAGTCACTCGGTATTAGATATGTGAGTGATTGGTCTTAGTGCTAGTGGGAGATTGTTAGAGTATGCCCAAAGACCAATCATATGATGATTGTAATAATACTTTTATTTACCAATTTTGTTGAATAAAGGCATTGCCGCTATTATTTTCAGTTATATATATATGTGTTTAACATAAACTGGAAGATAATAAAGTCCATATAATGACATAATTGTTATTATTAAAAGATCCCTAGTCAAGTATTATTATGTGCATGGACAATAATAATACGCTCAAGACTAACATGTTATTGATTGATGACAACGAGTTGTCATTGACATAAAGATGTCAGAATTAATACATGATTATATTATTAGAGAACAATGTATTGGATTGACCCACCATGAGCATATGTCTTAGATTATTATGTGACAGTCATAACATTACTCATGGTGATGGCTATATGTATGATCCTCGGACTTGAGATCAATACTATCCCAACATATATTGTTGTATGTTTTGATGCAGCTAAACAAGCTCCGTAACTGGTTGCTCTATAAAGACTGTATGCCTCTTATCTTTCCAACGGTTCTTGAATTGCATCAATCCGATATCTGTAACTCAAGATACATTCATTTTAGTGAATACAACGCATGTAGAAATTCATATACGATATTAATACGTGATTTTGTAAATATTATGAATTTTCAATATTTATATTAATTATTTGTAATATAATTTAATATAGGATAATACCTTATCTATTAGGATTATATTTATTATTTTATTAGGAATTAAGGTTGGGTTAAAAATATTATTTTTAGTTATTATTATTTTATTACGAATTATAGTTAAGACATACTTAGTTTATTATTATTTTATTCATTAGTTATTTAGGACATTTAGAACTCACCCTTATATAAAGGAGGGTTCACTTAACTTTGTAAATAAGATTTGTTTGATTAATAATACAACGAAAGTTTGTTTTTGCAAGTGTTGATTGCCTTGTGCCTTCGAAGTTTCTTCTCCTTGAGTTCTTTCATGTTCTTTTAAGGGAGATTAATCTTCACATTCCAATTTTCCTTTTCATCGTGACAAGGAGGGTTGGTTAGAGCCACATTATCGTGTTTGCCTTTTCATTACGACTAGAAGGGCTTGATAGGACACTTATCCATCTATTTTCCACAAATCCATCCTTACCATCATCATTTTTACCGTTCACCTTCATAAGAGAGATCTTTTGATTTCTTGGTTATCATACTTTATTTTCAATTTCTTTATCTTTTGTTTAACTTGTTCTAATCTTATTTCTTACCTTGTTTCCAGCACCTAAAAGAACTCCTAAGAACCCTACTTGCTTCTGCCACATTCTCTTATTAATTCCCCAATGTTCTTAATAGAGTCTAGAGCTTTCTAGGTTTGATTCTTCAGTAAGAGCAATGTTCGTTAACCCTCCACCACTTTCCTATCAATTGGTATCAGGTTTGAGCCGATTCTTGGAATGAAGCAAGCAATATTGCTTGTTCTTGTACACAAAACCGTCAAGGCACCCCGACGGAACTAGTTCACAAAAGATTCAACGTTTCAAGTCATAAAATTTGAACAATTGAAAATGAATGAATTTAGGGATGATTTTCTCCAGATCTTATATTCATTCTAATATTAATCTTCATCCTAAAATTCACCCCAATCGGAGTTCATTAGAGCCTTCAAATACATCATTCAAGTTTCATTGGCAGATTCAATATAGAATCTTGTTGAATTTCTTGAAAATTCTACAGGAAGAATATCATGGTGAAAATTTACAGATTTAAAATTCATATTTTTAAGATCATTCACACAAAAATCCAAATTTTTGGAGATCAAGAACACCTTCGAACAAAGTGATCACGAAAAATAGATTGTTTGAGGACTCACCATTCAAGACATTCAAGTATATTTGGTTTTGAAATTTCGTAGGCGGATTCTTGACGCATCGAAAGACATTCAAGTATATTTACAAAATTATTGGACATTGGTAACCCCCTCAAAAACGTATCTCAAGTTGATCCAGCGTTTTCTAGGTTTCTGGGTTGGTTCTTCTTTTTTCTTTGACTCTTAGTGCTTTAGGTTCTTTTGTTTTTCCTTTTTATTGTTCTTTTACATTATCTAAAAAATTATCTTTCTTGTGTTAACATGACTAAAGAGTTTGCATACTTCTTCCTTCTTTGCGTTCTCGTTCTCTTGGAGTCCAACCTTTTTTTGTCCTCTTAGAGCTTTTAAGTTTTTCTTATCGCCTTCGCTAGTAATCAAACTCCGATATGAATTATGGAAGACTACTTGGTAAAGTGAGTTTTAAAGAGAAAAAGATCGGCTTACTTGCCTCTCGTTGTGTTACTTTCTTGGAGTGACTTGTAAGATTTCTTGCTTTGTTGAATTTTATTTCTTTCATTATTTTTTATTTTACTTTAATTTTTTTTCAGTGTTATGATTTCAGGATGGGTGACAATAACACCCAGACACTTACGGCTATCTTCACCGCATTTGCACGACTTACGACTCAAGTTGAAAGATTTGATGAAATCGTGAGATAACGACAATAACCTCAACTAGATCTACCAAACCAGAATCCAAGACCAAACAATGCTGAACTTTTGGTACCCAGGAGAGAACAACCATGTTTCCAAGCACCCGAACTCTTTGCAAAACCAAAGTCCAAGGAGATAATGATCCAGACAGGGACATCGATTGGAAAGGAAAAGTTGATCTCATTTTCGAATACAATGACTGCCCCCAAGCTAAACAAGTTCTCCTCATCACCATTGATGTGAGCACACCAATACCATCTTCAAAGGATTTGGAAGTAATGCCATAAGGATCAATCACTCGATCAAGAGCCAAACTTTTCAGGGAATCTCTTACAACCAAATGCATTAAAACCTTTGAATCATTTAGAAATGCATCCCCAAACAATAGATTATATACTATGTTTTGTGTTAACATATGATATAATCTATGAACCATATATTTACATGATTATATCTTATATTACCTAGGTTATAAATGCTTTATTTTGTAGGTACATGTTCGGCCACATGATGGGAGCTGACTTAAAGCTAGCATTGGAGTTAACGAGCTAAGAAAATGTGACTAGGACAAATCTGGGACAGTTCGAGAACATTTTGGGACAAAGTTTCCAGCTGACCCCCGAGCTCATAGCTCACTTGAGGTGGACTTTTGAGCTAGCTAGATACCTCCTTTCAGCTGGAGAGTTGCACCATCATCTTCACCACACAAAGCACTTATCTACATGTTCTTCATCTATGGCCAGCTCATCTTCAGCTCAAACACTTGGAAAGTAGCTTAAATGATAAAAGGTTACCTTTCACAAATGTGACCTTTCAAAACAAGTTGCTTCCCAATTGATGACATGTCATTTTGACACATGTTTAATGCCAAGTCACGCCTAACTTGCTGCTTATCTTCACGCCATGGAGGAGTCCACACCTTAAGCATTCTACACCACCCATGGGAGTGCCTCATGACCAGCCCATATATGTGCTATACGTGTGGGTGAATTGGATGCCAAAGTGAAGAGCCTTCTCCCTATTCGGCCAAAGCAAGGTATTGCATCAAAGTTGGCGCCAAGATGAACCATAAGAAGACCATTCGGCCAGGGACATTTCCTTTCATCCAAGCATCATACATTTTCAATTTAAATTATGAACTTTGCCGAAAAGGCATTCATCTATTCGGCCAAACCTTTACAAATCTATAGATAGGCTTTCGCATTCATTTGTAAGACAACCCTTTGATAAATTAAATCTTTGCGAGATTAATATATCTTCAAGTTCTTTTTAGAACTATATCGATTAAGCAAGCTTTTCTAAAGTTCATGGTGTCAATCCTTTCATTGATACTTCTGGTTCCTAGTTCCTATAACCAGTGGGTCAATGTCCTTTCATATCATCCCTTATAAGACATATAAGAAACGAGTCTTTTCTTCTTTATAGCATTGGTTCCTTCTTAGTTTTATAAGATACTGATGCAAGCACGTTTTCACCTATTAAGGAAGTACTATTGAACACATTTATATTGAATTTACTATATATTAGTTATATACTATATGCCTTTATAATACAATTCATGATAAGAATTCTTTTATGTAGTTAAAGAATAACTTAGTATGAACACATCATGCACATTGATATTTAAGCATGTTAGGATAGTCTTATAATAATATTAACATGATTATCTTATATACATCAAGGCAGCGTCACTATAATTCATTTCATTAGTTCATATGTATTCATATTAGATCTTAAGCTTCATGCATTATCTTACACTTATTATGAGATGATATATTTAGCTCATGACATTCAATCATAGCTCACATTACCATATTCTTACATGGCAGCAAGGTATTTAGCTCATAATAGCCCAATATCATGGACTTACCTTGTTTCCTTGCACATATAGGTGCATTGGAGTATGATGCACGATGAGGTAGCTTGGTGGATGATTTGGACGTCCTATGCAGCTCAAAAACAGCTCACAAAGTACAAGGCAGCTCATGAAACACTAATGAAAGCTCGATTCAGCTGGAGGAGCTTAAGGCTAGCTAAACTCAGCTAGTTGGACTATTTGGAGCTGAGTTGCTAAAAGTGATGTCAAAGGTAGCTGAATGTAGCTGAACATGTTGTTATAAAGCTCACAAGGATTCTGCTAGGAAGCTTGTTCACAAACAACCCATGCTTACTAGCTAGCTCCACACTCAAGCTAGCTCGGAAGGAGACACATGCATGCCCATGATGGAGCACATGACCAGCCATCATTCCTTGCACAAGGCTGCACCACAAGGTTTCCTAGAACACCCATGTGCATTCCATATGACCAGTCCCCATGTGCCTTGCATGTGGACTCATTTAGGTACCAAGATGAAGAGCCTTCTCTCTATTCGGCCATGCATCATCTCCCATCCAAATTGGTGCCAATATGAAGGGACACAAGAGCTATTCGGCCAAGGGTTATCATCCTCCATTTAAAATGAACCACCATCTCTATTTTGTAATTATATATGTCTTTATAGGAAGTCACAAGGCTGTCCGAATCCCCTTGTAACCATTCGGCCATGCCTCTCCATTTCCTATAAATAGGAAAGCATATACTTGTGGCATCAACCATTTTCAACCTTTTGATTAATATAAATGAGATTATTCTCTTCCTTAAGTCCTGGTGACTTTTATCGACTTATCAAGTATTTTATACTTGTGGCATCAACCATTTTCTTTTCACCTTGATACTTCTGGTTCCTAGTTCATATAACTAGTGGGTCAAAGTACTTAATACCACCCCTTGTAGAAGCAATATAAAGTTTGGGTCGTTGCTCTCTATAGCATTGGTTATTCTTTAAGATTTCTTCAAGATAATATCTTCACTACCATCCCTTTGTTTCATCTCCATAACCATAGCTATATCAACCATCTTCCATTTCCATCATTTATTATTTAAATAGCCTACCTATTTCACCCATACGTTTACCACCTTAACCATCTCTTTGAGCCATTCACTTGTGCAGGTTGTTTGCTTCCTTCCTAGATCCACAATCAATTTGTTAAGGTACAAATGCCTTACATCAAGCGGTAATCAGAGCTTTAGTGGAAGAAAGCAACGTGCAACAACAACAAAAAGAAGTGCAAAATCAAATAAATCAAGAAAAATCATAAAACAAAGTGAAGCACTCAAAAGAAAGAAAAATCTAGCACTCAAAAAGAAAAAGAAGAAAAGCAAAGAAAAGAAAAGAAAAGAAAGAAGTTGAAGCACTCATCAACAATTATCATTACCAAGCAAGTCAAGTAAGATGTTTAAAGGGATTATGGTGATAGAAGGTTGTAAAGTGACTTGTGTAAGTAACCACTTTTGTTCTTTTCTTTCTATTTCTAAGACACCCTTTCATTATATTTGTTTTTCTCTTCCTACTAACTTTTTTGCAGCCAACACCAAACAAGTAAAATTTACTTGATATAGTCTTGAGTAAAGTTCTCTAGAACTTGAGACAAGACAATCGAGAGGAAAAAGGTGGAGAGTGTGTGAGATCAGAAGAGGACAAGTAAAAGCCATTAAGTCCTAGACTGCAAACACGAGTGGATTGAGTGACATTCAAGTTTCCTTGTAGTGACTCATGAGGCTTTGTGAGAGTACATTCTGGTAAGGTCTTTTACACATATTATTCTTTTCTTATTTCATTAACCATGTCTCGAAGTCCAGGATATACCCCTGAAAGAGATGCCCCTAATTTACAAACTCAAGCAATCATGCATGAAATTACTAGATTGCTGAAATTATAATTGGAGCCTTTGCATGATTGTATGGACCAATTTGAAGCATCTTTAGGCAATCAAAGAGTAAATCACCCTAGAATGGAAGAAGAATCGAAGAAGAGAAGGCTGAAGTAACATCAGTAGCACGAAGAGATGCTCATCGAAATCAAAATGACAACTTCAGCAACATAAAGTGACCATTCCTCCATTTCAAGGATGAACTGATCCTGAAGCCTATCTTGATTGGGTAATCAAGATTAAACACATTTTTGAATGCCAAAATTACACGGAGAAAAAGAAGGTCAGGCTTGCTGCTAAGGAATTCGTGGATTATGCCTTAGTTTGGTGGGACTAATTGGTGAGTTCCAGAAGACGAAATGGTGAACGTCCCATCAATACATGGGAAGAAATGAAGGCCATTATGAGGAAAAGGTTCGTGCCTACTCACTATCACCGATATCTTTATCATAAATTACAAAACCTGAAATAAGGAAGCAAGAGCGTTGAAGATTGAAGCCACCATGGCAAGGTTTTTATCTGGTCTAAATCCTGATATTGTTAACCTTGTTGAACTTCAGCATTATGTAGAGATTGAAGAGATGGTACATAAGGCCATGAAAATTGAAAGACAACTCAAAAAGAAATCCTACACTAGGAGCAGTCCAAGTTCGGCCACCAAATGGAAGCAAAAACATATTACCTTCAGGAAACCAATTCCAGCACAAGCAAAGGATCATATAGAAGTTACCAAGACTAAACAAGTGGGCGAATCTAGTAAGGGTAAAGACAAGCAAACCGGTACTTTCGAGAGATCCAGAGACATCAAATGTTTCAAATGTTTTGGGAAAGGACATGTTGCTAGTCAATGTCCCAACCGAAATGCTATGGTGGTACTTGACAATGGAGATATTGTATCGGACTCTGATGAGCCTATTTTTGACGAGGAACCTGAAACAAAACAAGAAGAAGATACTGAAGAAAATGCAGACCATGGTGAGATGCTTGTTTCGAAAGTGCCTACAATCACAAACATCCCAAGAGGATATTCAAAGAAACAATATCTTCCATACAAGATGCCATGTCAAGGACAAGGTTTGCAAAATGATCATCGATGGAGGAAGTTGCACAAATGTAGCCAGCACTTTTATGGTTGAAAAACTTGGATTGGCAATATCAAAGCATCCCACTCCATATAAACTCCAATGGATCAATGAAGGAGGTGAGTTAAACATTACCAAACATGTTCTAATTTCTTTTTCAATTGGTAGGTACAAGGACGAGGTGCTTTGTGACATTGTCCCTATGCATGCTAGCCACATCTTAATTGGAAGACCATGGTAGTATGACAAAAGGGACATTCATGATTATTATCACAATCAATACATTTTTAAGCATGATGGACGCAAGGTAACCTCGATACCTTTGATGCCAAAAGAGGTACAACAAGATCAGTTGCATGTGCGAAAGAGTGTACAAGCATGGCGCAAAGACAAAACCCCAATGAAGAATAAAGAGGAACGAAACATGACACCAAACTTCTTCATAGAGAAACATGATGGTTCAAGGCTGGAAAATGAAGGGGTTCGTACGAAAATTGGTGATGATTGGAATTTAAAGACACAACTTGATACAGTTCAACCTAGCCTCACTTGGATGGATGGTGAAGTCAAGGTTCTACCTTTGATTGTTTCGATCTAGGAAAGCATCAAGTATCCTGCAGAAACAAGAAAGCTAAAAAACTGGTTAAATGGAAGTAATTAAATGGAAAGATAAATATGGAAACGGAAAATATATATAATTTGGTGATATGTTTAAAGGAAATGATGAAGTATGGTAATGGAAGTAGAATGAAGGTGATGGAGATGAAAATGAAAAGTAGTATCTCAAAGAAGACTAACCAATATTAAAGAACAAAGACCCATACTTTATATTGCTTCTTTAAGGGATGGTAAACAAGGACTTTGACCCACTATCTATAAAGAGATAGGAACCAGAAGTATCAGGGTGACATAGATAGGGGTGACGCCACAAGCATAAGCTTGATAAGTCGATAAAGTTCACTTAAGAACTAAAGAGAGAAACTCTCACAAATATTTGATTAAACAAAGTGAATTCTTGTTTTTTACAAATGAATGGAAAGCTACTTATAGGCCTAAGAGTGCATGGTGTGAATACAATACATTTAATGAGTGAACCTTCATGGATGAGTGTTCATACTTTAAGTAGATACAAAGCATGGCTTAGATGAATGAATTTTGATGAATGGATGTTCATCTTTTAATGGAATACATCCTTTGGCCGAATTCATCCTACTTTGTGTGAACTTGTTGATTTATCTTCTATGGATGAATGTTCATGAATGTATCTTGGCTGAAACCCTTGTGTGAACATGACTATTTGGCTTCTTGCATGAATATGCATGAATGGATGAATTTAAAATACTTTGAATGAATCCTTGCACCTCCTCACAAATTTTCTGATTCATTTTAATAGTCTTTTCTCGTCCATGAATGTCTTCATTAATTCCTCCCATGCATAAGTCCTTTGAAGGAGATGAATGGTTGCAAATCCAGTATTAATTTACAGCCTGTACTGTCTTCAGTAAACTGGGCATATCTCAATCTACCGATATCGGATTGATGTGATTGAAAATGTTTTGGAAAGATACGAGATAGGGGATTAAATGTTAAGAAGAATTTATCACCCAAAGATGATTGGAACATGTTCAAAAATGTAGATCAATCTGACTGACGTGAACTGTCCAACCAACTCTTCAATTGCCTTTAGTCTTCTTAGCATCCAATGAACCTAGACAAAGTATGTAAACAAATAATTAGATAGGAATTGAGATATGATAATTATGAATTCATTCTTCTACCTATGTTAATAATGCAAATGAGCTAACTATGAATGCATATGCATTGAATGAGTTATATAAAGATGTGAATTAATAAGTCATGCATGAATATCATATATTATACATATAAATGACATCATATAATATTCAAGAAAAATTAAGAATAAGATAAACATATTCACGTGACATGTAATGAATAAGTGAGTAAATAAATAATAAAATAAGGTAAGACTCCCTTAGAATCAACACGGCAGAACGTCCATGAAGTGATCATGTGTTGAAAAAGTTTGGTCATTGGCATGATCGCATCATCCCCCCCTTCTTTAGAGCGATTTGTCCTCAAATCGAAGGCTTTTGTCATTGATTGATCCATTGGTGTAAGAAAGGATGAATGAAGATCATTATGCCTATTAGGGTATGCATGAATTTCTTTGAATCCTTCAAGTAAGTAAGGCACGCCAACTTTAGTCTTTGTACCCTTCCACATTATGAATCTTGAATAGTTGGATAATGCTCGTTTCTTTTCCTTGAATTGATGATCACAAACAAGAACACTTCCATGTAAATGGTTCAATGTGCTGCAAAAAATAAATAAGTTATAACATGAAACATCATTAACAATATGAATGAACGTACAAGATTTATTAAGGTTCATGAATGAAATTTGGTTCGTTGAAACTTCCCTTTCATAAGGTTCATTGGATCTTAAATATGAAGTGAATGTACTTCGAATATCAAAGAGCACATGCTTTGGAATACCAAATGTTACAACCTTTGGAATTTCAATGGACAAATGTGATTCATCAATTTGTAATGGTATGGCCTTTGGAATAACTTGCAAATCAAATGAAAGAATAGGAAGAAAATATTGATTAGTATAAACTAAAACTTCCTTCTCGTCACATTCTTTTCTCTCATGCTTATGTTTGTTTTGAATTCTCTCTTCACTCTCATGTTTTACAACACACTCATCTTCACCCTCAAGTTCTTACTCATTTTCAATTACTCCAAATGTCCTGGTTTTCTCACAATTTCTTTGATTTGTGCATTCAACTCCACCATATCTTTAACACAACCTAACTTGGAATCTTTTTTTTCTTCCACATGTACTTCCCTTTGCTACCAATCAATCTTTTCAACTTTCATTTCGACTCCAACGTTCCTCACATATATTTCTCATTTTCATTCTGATCTCCCTCCACTATTATTGTTTCTCACATGAAACTTCTTTCAACGTCTTCATGGCTTTAGTTTCTTCCATTCCTCTATACGTGATTTGACGATAACTTGGCATTCTTAGACTTGATTTGGGCACATTGGAACCAACGTGATCTTTCTCCCTTGGTGTTTGAATGAATACTTATTGGAGAACCCATCATACAATGCTCATTTATCGAACTCCCAAGGACGTCCAAGGAGTATATGGCTTGAATTCATAGAAACGGCATCACACAAAACTTCATCTTCATATCCCCCAATTCAAAATGACACACGTACTTGCTCTATGACTTCTAACTCTTCATCTTCATTTAATCCTTGCAAAACATATGGACTGAGATGTTTCAATGTTATAAGCCCCAACTTCTCAACCATGTATGTGCTTGCAAGATTTGCACAACTACCACCATCAATGGCTACAAGGCATACTTTATCATTCACATGAAAACAAGTATGAAATGGATTCCTCCTTTTTTGTCTGTATTCCATTCGAAAGATGGGAGAATTGTTAGTGAAAATTAATAGTTGAATAAGATGAAAGGGCCTTACCAATAATCACTCACAAATCCTCACGATCACTCCAAAAAAATGATGATGCTCCACTCAACGCTCGTGTTTGCACTCGGGAAAATAAATTGGCTTTTTCAATTCCCCTTCAGATCTCGCACACTCGATTAGACTTTTTCCACTCGTTTCTCTCTTGTAAAGTTCTTAAAAGAACTAACTCAAGACCTTTCAAGTGCTATGGACGTCGGCTGAAAAATTCGTTAGTGTAGAGGAAATAAATAGAAAGGTAGAAAGATTAAATAATGAAGGGTGGTCTTATAAAAGGAAAAAAATAAAGAAAGGTTCACTTACTATGCAAATAAACTCACCACCTTCCTAGAAGAACAATCAAAGGTCTTGAAGACTTCCTTAGGATCGGTTGAAATAATGATGTTGCTTGTCACCTTTGGCACTTCTTTGCATTTTGATTTCTTTGTTTCCTTTCTTTAGTTTTTCTTTAGTTGGAATCCCTTGTTGATGTTGGGATTAACTTTCTGATTTTTTTCTTTTGGCACTTCTCTTTTTGATTTCCTTTTTATTGAATGGTAGAATGTTGCTTTTCCTTGTTCTTGTTGCAATCCACCTTAGCTATGGTACAATATGATACAGTTCAACCTAGCCTCACTTGGATGGATGGTGAAGTCAAGCTTGTACCTTTGATTGTTAAGATCTAGGAAAGCAATAAGTATCCTGCACAAACAAGAAAGCTAAAAAAATGGTTAAATGAAAGTAATGAAATGGAAAGATAAATATGGCAGCGGAAAATATATATATGTTGGTGATATGTTTAAAGGAAATGATGAAGTATGGTAATGGAAGTAGAAAAGGATGGAGATGAATATAAAAGTAGTATCTCAAAGAAGACTTAAAGAGAACCAATGTTAAAGAACAAAGACCCAGACTTTATATTGCTTCTTTAAGGGATGATAAACAAGGACTTTGACCCACTATCTATAAAGAGATAGGAACTAAAAGTATCAGGGTGACATAGATAGGGGTGACACCACAAGCATAAGCTTGATAAGTCGATAAAGTTCACTTAAGAACTAAAGAGAGAAACTCTCACAAATATTTGATTAAACAAAGTCCATTGGTTCTTTCAAATGAAATAGAAAGCTATTTATAGGCCTAAGAGATGTCTAGGATGCACATACAAGATTTAATGATTGAACATTCATGGGTGAATGTTCATCCTTAAGTAGATACAATGTACGTCCCCTATGCACGTTCATGGACTAATAAAATAAATGAATGTTCATCCATTTAAGTGAATATCTTCATAGCCGAATTCATCCTCTCTTGATGTGAATGTTGGTTAATTTCCTTGCATGAATTTGGGGAATGTTTCATTGTATGTTCGGCCCCCTTTGGAATGCATGCACAAAGTGTGAACGTGACTCATAGGCTCCCTCATGCACTTGGATTTGATGATGAGTTTGAAAATAATGCATCCATCTCCCTTGAATGTGAACAAGTCCTTTAGCCTCCTTGTATGATTGTACATGCCATAAATGGATTCATGAAGGTGGAAATGCATCAGGTGTGGAAATGGCTCTTCATTTGGTTGTAAATCCCGTACTTATTTCCAGCCTGCACTGTATTCAGTAATCTGGGCATATCTTGGGCTCCCAATATCATATTGATACAATTCAAAGTGCGTTGGAAAGATAAGTGATGGGGGATTAAATGTTAAGAGACTTCAACACCTAAATATGCTTGGAACATGTTCAAAAATGTAGATCAATCTGACTAATGTGAACTATCCAACCAACTCTTCAATTGCCTTTAGTCTTCTTAGCATCCAATGAACCTAGCAAAGTATGTAAACAAATAATTAGATTGGAATTGAGCTATGATAATTATGAATGCATGCTTACACCTGTGTTAATAATGCAAATGAGCTAACTATGAATGCATATGCATTGAATGAGTTATATAAAGATGTGAATTAATAAGTCATGCATGAATATATATTATACATAAATGACAACATATAATATTCAAGCAAAAATTAATCATAAGATAAACATATTCACGTGACATGTATGCATAAATGAGTAAATAAATAATAAAATAAGGTAAGACTCCCTTAGAATCAACAAGGTAGAATGTCCATGAAGTGATCATGTGTTGAATAAGTTTGGTCCTTGGCATGATCACATCATCCCCCTTCTTTAGAGCGATTTGTCCTCAAATCGAAGGCTTTTATCATTTATTGATCCATTGGTGTAAGAAAGGATGAATGAAAATCATTATGCCTATTAGGGTATGCTTGAATTTCTTTGAATCCTTCAAGTAGGTAAGGCATGCCAACTTTAGTCTTTGTACCCTTCCACATTATGAATCTTGAATAGTTGGATAATGTTCGTTTCTTTTCCTTGAATTGATGATCACAAGCAAAAACACTTCCATGTAAATGATTCAATGTGCTGCAAAATAGCAATAAGTTAGAATATGAAACATCATTAACAAATGTTACAACCTTTGGAACTTCAATGGACCAATGTGATTCATCAATTTGCAATGGTATGGCCTTTGGAATAACCTGCAAATCAAATGAAAGAATAGGAAGAAAAGATTGATTAGTATAAAATAAAACTTCCTTCTCATCACATTCTTTTATCTCATGCTCATGTTTGTTTTGAATTCTCTCTTCAATCTCACTCTCATGTTTTACAACACACTGATCTTCACTCTCAATGCTCTTACTCTCGCTTTCAATTACTCCAATGGATTTCTCACGCAAAATCACACTCTCATTTTCAACTCCAAATGTCTTGGTTTTCTCACGATGTTCTTCTTTGATTTGTGCATGTTCAACTCTCTCCACTCTTATTTGTTTTTCACGTAAAACTTCTCTTCAACTTTCTTCATGGCTTTAGTTTTCTCACATTACTCTATATTTGACTTAAGGGTCTCTTGGCATTCATGGACTTGATTTGGGCACATTGGAACCAACGTGATCTTTCTCCCTTGGTGTTGAAATGAATACTTATTGGAGATCCCATCATACAATGCTTGTTTATCAAACTGCCAAGGTCGACCGAAAAGAAGATGGCTTGAATTAATGAAGGCAACATCACAAAAGACTTCATCTTCATATCTCCCAATTAAAAAGGGCACAAGTACTTTCTTTATGACTTCGAACTCTTCATCTTCATTTAATCCTTGTAAAACGTATGGACTGGGATGTTTGAATGTTGTAAATCCCAACTTCTTGACCATGTATCTGCTTGCAATATTTGTACAACTTCCACTATCAATGGCTACAAGACATACTTTGCCACCTTTACCGTTTACATGGAAAAGAGTATGAAATGCATTCTCTCTTTGTTGAATGTTCTCCATTTCTTGGGAAGAGGAAAGATCAAATAACATTGTTAGTAAAACTTTAAAATGTGAAAATTAGGACCTTACCAAATTTCACACAGCAGAACCTCACGGTCACTCCAAAAAAAACATTATGATGTCACTCCACTCAAGCACTCGTGTTTCACTCAGGAATATGTCTTTGGCTTTTGTAGTTCCCCTTCTAATCTCACACTAAATTAACCTTTTTCCACTCGTTCCTCTCTTGTAAAGTTCTTAAAAGAACTAACTCGAGACCTTTCAAGTGCTATGGACATCGGCTGAAAAATTTGTTAGTGTAGAGGAAAAAATAGAAAGGTAGAAAGATTAAATACTGAAGGGTGGTTTATAAAACGAAGAAAAAGAAAGAAATGTTCACTTACTATCCAAAGATACTCTCTACCTTCCTAGAAGAAACAATCAAAGGTCTTGAAGACTTCTTTAGGATCGGTTGGAATGATGATGTTGCTTGTCCCCTTTGGTACCTCTTTGCATTTTGCTTTCTTTGTTTCCTTTCTTTAGTTTTTCTTTACTTGGAATCCTTGTTGATGTTGGGATTAACTTGCTGATTTTTTTTTGCACTTCTATTTTTTATTTTCTTTTTATTGAATGGTAGGATGTTGCTTTTGCTTGTTCTTGTTGCAATCCACCTTAGCTCTGATTACCATGTGATATAGTTCAACCTAGCCTCACTTGGATGGATGGTGAAGACAAGGTTGTACCTTTGATTATTTCGATCTAGGAAAGCAACAAGTATCCTGCGTAAACAAGAAAGCTAAAAAAATGGTTAAATGAAAGTAATGAAATGGAAAGATAAATATGGCAGCGGAATATATATATATAAGTTGGTGATATGTTTAAAGGAAATGATGAAGTATAGTAATGGAATTATAATGAAGGTGATGGAGATGAATATGAAAGGTAGTATCTCAAAGAAGACTCAAAGAAGAACCAATATTAAAGAACAAAGACCCAGACTTTATATTGATTCTTTAAGGGATGGTAAACAAGGACTTTGACCCACTATCTATAAAGAGATAGGAACCAGAAGTATCAGGGTGACATAGATAGGGGTGACGCCACAAGCATAAGATTGATAAGTTGATAAAGTTCACCTAAGAACTAAAGAGAGAAACTCTCACAAATATTTGATTAAACAAAGTGAATTCGTTCTTTTTACAAATGAATGGAAAGCTATTTATAGGCCTAAGAGTGCATGGTGTGAATACAATACATTTAATGAGTGAACCTTCATGGATGAGTGTTCATACTTTAAGTAGATACAAAGCATGGCTTAGGTGAATGAATTTTGATGCATGGCTTAGGTGAATGAATTTTGATGAATGGATGTTCATCTTTTAATGGAATACATCCTTTGGCCGAATTCATCCCAACTTGTGTGAACTTGTTGATTTATCTTCTATGGATGAATGTTCAGGAATGTATCTTGGCTGAAATTCTTCCCCATTGTGTGAACATGACTATTTGGCTTCTTGTATGAATATGCATGAATGGATGAATTTTAAAGACTTTGAATGAATCCTTGCACCTCCTAACAAATTTTTTGATTCATTTTAATATTCTTTTATCGTCCATGAATTTCTTCATTAATTCCTCCCATGCATAAGTCCTTTGAAGGAGATGAATGGTTGCAAATTCCGTATTAATTTCCATCCTGCACTGTCATCAATAATCTGGGCATATCTCAAGCTCCTGATATCGGATTGATGTGATTAAAAATTTGTTGGAAATCTACAAGATAGGGGATTAAATGTTAAGAAGAATTCATCACCCAAAGATGATTGGAACATGTTAAAAAATGTAGATCAATCTGACTGACGTGAATTGTCCAACTAACTCTTCAATTGCCTTTAGTCTTATTAGCATCCAATGAACCTAGACAAAGTATATAAACAAATAATTAGATAGGAATTGAGCTATGATAATTATGAATTCATTATTCCACCTATGTTAATAATTAAAATGAGCTAACTATGAATGCATATGCATTGAATGAGTTATATAAAGATGTGAATTAATAAGTCATGCATGAATATAATATATTATACATATAAATGACGGCATATAATATTCAAGCAAAAATTAAGAATAAGATAAACATATTCACATGACATGTAATGCATAAATGGGTAAATAAATAATAAAATAAGGTAAGACTCCCTTAGAATCAAAAAGGCAGAATGTCCATGAAGTGATCATGTGTTGAAGAAGTTTGGTCCTTGGCATGATCGCATCACAACTCTTCACCAAGGGTTTTAATCACCAAAAGGTAAGTAACCCTTCATTTGAAACCTCTTCTCGCCTCACTTTTCAGGACCAATCACTTGAAAGGTCACTTCCAAAAGGGATATCCTTAAAGGAAGATCACTCTTAAAAGGTACCTTTTGGTAAATCAAATTCCAAAGAAAGACCTAAAGGGAAATCTTATGAAAGGATACCTAATGGAAGAACACAACCATTCAAAGGATGTTTTCTTTTAGAAAGGAGGCATGAAGATATGCAAGGAAATAATGAACTCGATTTGAGGATAAATCGCCCAAAAGAAGGGGGGATAATGCAAGCACATTTTCACCTATAAAGGGAGTACTCTTGAACACCTTTATATTGAATTTACTATATATTACTTATATACTATATGCCTTTATAATACAATTCATGATAAGAATTCTTTTTATGTAGTTAAAGAATAACTTAGTATGAACACATCATGCACATTGATATTTAAGCATGTTAGGATAGTCTTATAATCATATTAAACATGATTATCTTATATATCAAGGCAACATCATTATAATTCATTTCATTAGTTCATATGCATTCATATTAGCTCTTAAGCTTCATGCATTATCTTACACATATTATGAGATGATATATTTAGCTCATGACCTTCAATCATGGCTCACATTACCATATTCTTACATGGCAGCAAGGTATTTAGCTCATAACAACCCAATATCATGGACTTACCTTGTTTTCTTGCACATATATGTACATTGGAGTATGATGCACAATGAGGTAGCTTGGTGGATGATTTGGACGTCCTATGCAGCTCAAAAACAGTTCAAAAAGTACAAGGAAGGTCATAGAACACTAAGGAAAGCTCGATTCAGCTGGAGGAGCTTAAGGCTAGCTAAACTCAACAAGTTGAACTATTTGGAGCTGAGTTGCCAAAATTGACGTCAAAGGTAGCTGAATGTTGCTGAACATGTTGTTATAAAGCTCACAAGGATTCGGCTAGGAAGCTTATTCACAAACAGCCCATGCTTGCTAGCTAGCTCCACACTCAAGCTAGCTTGGAAGGAGACACATGCACGCCCATGATGGAGCACATGACTAGCCATCATTCCATGCACATGGCTACACCACAAGGTTCCCTAGAACACCCATGTGAGTTCCATATGACCAGACCCCATGTGCCTTACATGTGGACTCATTTAGGCTGCAAGATGAAGAGCCTTTTCTCTATTCGGCCATGCATCATCTCCCATCCAAATTGGCGCCAATATAAAGGGACACAATAGCTATTCGGCCAAGGGTTATCACTATTTTGTAATTAATTATGTCTCTATAGGAAGGCACAAGGCTGGCCGAATCCCCTTGTAACCATTCGGCCATGCCTCTCCATTTCCTATAAATAGGAAAGCATATCATTTGTAACCAGACCTTTTGATTAATATATGTGAGATTATTCTCTTCCTTAAGTCCTGGTGACTTTTATAGACTTATCAAGTATTTTATAATTGTGGCATCAACCCCTTTCTTTTCACCTTGATACTTCTGGTTCCTAGTTCATATAACTAGTGGGTTAAAGTACTTAATATCACCCCTTGTAGAAGCAATATAAAGTCTGGGTCTTGCCTCTATAGCATTTGTTCTTCTTTGACTTCTTCAAGATACTAGCCTCACTAACATCCATTATTTCATCGCCATAACCATAGCCATATCAACCATCTTATGCTTCCATCATTTATTATTTAAATAGCCTACCTATTTCACCCATACGTTACCACCTTAACCATCTCTTTGAGCCATTCACTTGTGCAGGTTGTTTGCTTCCTTCCTAGATCCACAATCAATTTGTTAAGGTACAGATGCCATATCAATACTATCTATATTATCACCATCTTCCATCTCCATTTCACGCTAATAACATCATCTTCCATTACCATTTTTTCTCCATTAAATCATCCTTCATTCATCAACAAGGCATACTTCATCACAACCATTGGAGGCCAAAGTCAATATCACTTGAAGGAGATTATTCAACACTTCTGCAGCCATCTTTGATAACATTTCCATCCATTTACTTTCTTATCATTTGTTTCTTCTTCAATATTCCATTTTAATCATTTTTTCTTTTAATTTTGTGCAGAATACTTATTGATTCAAGTGTGTATTGGTGTTTCTAGATCAGGAAACAATAAGGTTTCCAACTTCTCCATTATTGAAGAAGTCTGATTAGCCTTACATTTAGCGGTAATCATAGCTTTGGTGGATTGACAATCAGTGCTACAACAAAAGCAACAAAAAGATAAAGAAAAACTCCTACAAAAAATTTTGAGTGCAAAAGAAAGAAAAAAAAAAATTTTAAATTTAAATTCAAAAAAGAAGCAAGTTGAAAATTACACTAAAAGAGAAGCACAATACAATCTGCCCCAACAACAAACTAGAAGGAGGTATCCTTGTTGTTTCTTATGAAGGAAGATAGTAAGTGTTGCAACTTGAGTTTTAAGTATCTTCATTTTATACTATTTCATTTCTTTATTCTTTCAACTTTTCTCATTCATTACCTTATCCTATTCTATCCTACCCCTATATCATAACCATTTCAATACCCTAACCATTTCTAAGCCGACACATAAATTAAAAAGACTTGCTGAATCTTGAGTTAGTCCTTAAAAAAGACCCACAAGAGAGATTCAAGCAAAAAAAGGCAAGAAAAAGGGTGAGATCAGAAGGGGGATAAAAAAAAGCCAAGATATATATATCCCCGAGTGCAATACGAGTGTGAGTGGAGTACAATTTGAAATTTCCTTTGGAGTGATCAAGTGAGGTTTTGTGAGTGTGCTGGTAAGGTTTTAATTTTTTTTTACTAACCATGTCACAAGAATTGTTTGATTTATTCAGTTCAAGACAAGCTTTTGTCATTAAAAATGCTCTAAGCACTCAAATCATAGAAGATGATCAAAGAGAAACATCTTCCATATTCATTTTCATGTAAACAACAAAGTTTGTTTTATGATCATCGATGGAGGAAGTTGTAGGAACGTTGCAGGCACTCTTATGGTGAAAAAACTTGGCCTAAAGACTTCCAAACATCCAAATCCATATAAACTTCAATGGCTAAATGACGGTGGAGAAGTTCGGATCACAAAGCAAGTTGTCATTCCATTTTCAATTGGCAAATATCAAGATGAAGTCCTATGTGATGTTGTACTAATGGATGTGGACATATACTTTTGGGAAACCATGTCAATTCAATCGGCGAGCATCCATGTTGGATTTACCAACAGATATACTATCATTCATAACGATAAGAAATTCACTTTGACGCCACTATCTCCTAGTCAAGTGAATGAAGATCAGATTCATTTGAAGAAAATCATGGAGTCATTCAAAAACCATGAAAAAGAGATGACTAAAGCATTGAACAATATGCTGAAAGAAAGAAGATTCGAAAACACTGTTGTCACATAAGGCTTAATTGTACTATTACAAGAAAGTCTACTTTTAACTAATCCAGAAGGCTTGCCTTCTTCTGTTGTTCTCTTTTACAAGAATTCGAGCCCATGTTTCCAGAAGATATATCCAAGAGGACTTCCACCTCTTCGAGGAATTGAACATCAAATCGATTTCATTCCCAGGTTACCATTCCAAATAACCCAGCGTATAGAAGCAATCTGAAAGAAACAAAGGAACTTCAAAAACATATTGGGGAGTTAATGGAAAAAGGGTACATTCGAGAAATCTTAAGTCTATGTGTTGTTCCTGTTTTCTTTACAAAGAAGGATGGTTCTTGGAGAACGTTTTGTAGATTGTCGAGTAATTAATCAGATTACCATCAATACCGACATCCAATTCCAAGGCTTGATGATATGCTGGATGAATTAAGTGGTTGCCACCATCTTCTCCAAAATTGACCTTAAAAGTGGATTCATCAGATTAGGATGTGAGAAGGATGAATGGAAAATCGCTTTCAAGACAAAGCAAGGATTGTATGAATGGTTGGTTATGCCCTTGGACTAACTAATGCACCTATTACTCATGAGGTTATGAACCATGTACTCCGGGCCTTTATTGGTATGTTTTGTGTAGTATATTTCGATGATATTTTTGTTTATAGCCATACTTTGGATGATCATGTGCAACATTTGAGGTCAGTACTTGAAACTCTCCAAAAGAAACTTTATGCCAACCTTCAAAAATGTTTTTTGCACTAACAAACTTACATTCCTAGGATTTATTGTAAGTTCACAAGGACTTGAAGTAATCCGAAAAGATTAAAGCAATTCAGGACTGGCCAAGACCTACAACAATAAGACAAGTTTAGTTATTACCTCTCCCTTAACTAGGGTAATTAAAAAGAATTCCACCTTTGAATGGGGTAAAGAACAAGAAGAAGCATTCACGGCCCAAGGAATGCTTGACTCAAGCACCGCTTCTGGTACTTCCTATTTTGATAAAACTTTTGAAATAGAATGTGATGCTTCTAGAATTGGTATAGGTGTTGTTTTTACTCAAGAAGGACAACAATTGCATACTTTAGTGAAAAGTTAAGTGGTGCTTCACTAAACTACCCCATTTATGACAAAGAGATATATTCTCTTATAAGGGCATTAAAAATGTCGCAACACTATATGGCCCAAGGAGTCATCCATACTGATCACGAGGAATTGAATATTATTAAAGGCCAACACAAACTCAAGAAACGACATGCCAAGTGGGTAGAATTTCTTGAACCCTTTCCATACGTCATTCATTACAAGAACGGAAAAGAAAATGTTGTTGCAGATGCCCTTTCACGAAGGTATGTACTTCTTAACACCTTGAATTCCAAATTACTTGTTTTTTCTTTCCTTAAAGATTACTACGCTAATGACCATGATTTGGAGAAAACTACAAATCTTGTGAAAAAGGTGCAGTTGAGAAGTTCTATACATGAAGGTACCTATTCAAGGAAGAAGGTTATGCATTCCACAAGGTTCCTTCCAAGAAGTATTGGTACGAGAAGCCCATGAAGGAGGACTTATAGGACATTGTGGAATCAATAAAACGTTGGAATCTTGAAAGAACATCTCTATTAGCCTAAGATGAAATGGATGTTGAAAGGGTTTGTGAAAGATCATCGTTTGCAAAAAGGCTAAGTCAAAGGTCATACCTCATGGACTTTACACACCTATTCCCATTCCTACAGTACCATGGGTTGATATTTCCATGGATATCATAATGGGTCTTCCAAAAACAAGAAATGGATAAGATTCTATATTTTTGGTGGTTGATTGGTTCTCCAAAATGGCCCATTTTATACCATATCACAAAACTGATGATGCAACCCATGTGGCTAATCTATTCTTCAAGGAAATTGTGAGGTTCACATACCAAGGACCATTGTTTTTGACCGAGATGTTAAGTTCCTTATATTTCTGGAGGACATTGTGGAACAACACTTGGAACTAAATTGTTGTTTTTAACAACATGTCCCCCCAAATTGATGGTCAAACTGGGTTGTCATAGAGTATTATCAACACTATTGAGAGCCATCATTAAGAATAATATAAAGACTTGGGAAGAATGCCTTCCACATGTGGAATTTTCGTACAATCGGTCAGTTCATTCAGCTACGAAAACTTCACCATTCGAGGTTGTGTATGGATTCAATCCCTTAACTCCTTTGGATCTTCTTCCTTTACCTCGAGAACAATTGGTTAACAAGGATGGTAGACAAGGCCGAGTTTATCAAGAAGTTACATGACAGATTCGACACAATTTTGAGAGAAGAACAAAGCAGTACAAACAATAAGCCAATAAGGGACGTAAACCACTCCATTTGGAAGTTGGAGATTTGGTATGGGTGTATTTGCGTAAGGAAAGGTTTCCAACTTAAAGGTCTAAGTTGTAACCAAGAGGTGATGGTCCTTTTAAATTATTGTGAAGATTAATGACAATGCATACAAATTGGATCTTCCCGGAGAATACAATGTAAGTACCACCTTCAATATAGCAGATCTATATCTAATCAAAGATGATGATGATTTGGGGACAAATCACATAAAAGAAGGGGATGATGTGAGCACACAAATGCCATCTTCAAGGATTTGGAAGTAATGCTACAAGGACCAATCACTCGATCAAGAGGCAAACTTTTCAGGGAAGATCTTACAATCAAATTCATTAAAACCTTTGAATCATTAAGAAATACATCCCCAAATAATAGATTATACTATGTTTTGTGTTAATATAATATAATCTATGAACCACATATTTACATGATTATATCTTATATTTCTTAGCTTATAAATGCTTTCTTTTATAAATGTTCTTCCAAATGAGGGAGCTGACTTAAAGCTAGCATTGAAGTCAACGAGCTAAGGAAACGTGACTAGGACAACTCAGGGATAGTTCAAGAACATTTTGGGACAAAGTTGCCAGCTAACCCCCGAGCTCATAGCTCACTTGAGTTGGACTTTTGAGCTAGCTAGAGATATCCTTTCAGCTGGATAGTTCACCATCATCTTCACCACATAGACACTTTAATATGGTCTAGGTCAATTTTTGTGGAATCGTACCTTTTCCGCGAAGAGTTACCATTCTAAGAAGTTTCTTTTCATAATAAGCTGTCATATGACTCATGTACATGTTCTTCATCTATGGAAAGATCAACTTAAGCTCAACACTTGGAAAGTTGCTTAAATGATGAAAGGTTACTTTTCACAAATGTGACCTTTCAAACAAGTTGCTGCCCAATTGATGACATGTCATTTTGACACATGTTTGATGCTAAGTCACGCCTAACTTGCTGCTCATCTTCACGCCATGGAGGATCCAGACATTAAGCATTCTACACCAACCATGTGAGTACCTCATGACCAGCCCATACATGTGCCATATGTGTCGTGAATTGGCGCAAAGTGAAGAGGTTTCTCCCTATTCGGCCCAAAGCAAGGTATTGCTTCAAGTTTGCCAAGATGAACCATAAGAAGTCCATTCGGCCATGGAAATTTCCTTTCATCCAGCATTATATTTCAATTTAAATTATGTACTTTGCCGAAAAGGCATGCATCTATTCGGCCAAGCCTTTACAAATCTATAATAGGTTTTGGCATTCATTTGTAAGACACCATTTGATAAATTAATCTTTGTGAGATTAATCTCTTTTCAAGTTCTTTTTAGAACTGTATCGATTAAGCAAGCTTTTCTAAAGTTTATGGTGTGTCAATCATTCCATTGGTACTTCTGGTTCCTAGTTCCTAACTAGTGGTCAAAGTCCTTTCATACCATCCCTTATAAGACTTATAAGAATTGAGTCTTTGCTCCTTTGCATCCATTTCCTTTCTTATCACGCCTATATCATCACCATCTTCCATCTCCATTTCACGCCAATAACACATCCTTCCATTACCCATTCTTCTCCATTAAATCATCCTTCATTCATCAACAAGGCATACTTCATCACCACCATTGGAGGCCGAAATCAACATCACTTGAAGGAGATTTTATTCAACACTTCTCCCATCTCTTTGATAACATTTGCTTCCATTTCCTTTCTTATCATTTGTTTTCTTCTTCAATATTCCATTTAATCATTTATTTCTTTTAATTTTGTGCAAAATACTTATTGATTCAAGTGTGGCATTTGGTGTCTCTCCTAGATCTGGAAACAACAAGGTTTCCAACTTCTCCATTATTGAAGAAGTCTGGTTAGCCTTACATCAACCAATTCGAAGGATATGCTCGAACTTGGCGGATGCAAACAAGAAAAAGATTAAAAAAAAACTTCCAAATTCCTTAATCACTTCTTGGACCGACCTCAAACAAACCATGAGGAAGTGATTCCTACATACACATTATACACGAGAATTAAACTATGACTACACCGACTTCGACAACGTAGAAGTTTACTTGAATACTACTATAAGGAGATGTAATCCTTACTCAATAGGGCTAACATAACCGAAAAAGAAGAGGTCACCGTGTCAAGATTCGTCTTCTGCTTAAATTCAAACATCACTGATATTCTTGATTTCCATGGGTACAAAAACCTTGAAAATACACAAAAGAAATCAATGACAATTGAAGCACAAATCCAAAGGAGATTCTGATTCAGAGAACATTACCAAGGTACTTCATCCTCTTACCAAGGTAATCCATCAAATCCTTCTTCATCTTGTACTCCGTCTTCTTTGAAAAGCCAAGAGATGACAAATCTGATAAGGAGAAAGAACAACCAGAAAAGAATGTCACACTTCCAGCCCCTAAAGATCAAATGATAATTTGTGAGGAGGTAGGGAAAGCAAAAAAAAAAGAAAAAGCTGAGAAAGAGGCAAGTAAGGAGGCCATTAGTTACAAAACCAAAAGAATAATGACCCATGGGAGGTGAGTGAACCTAATTGTGAGAAGAAAAGAGTGACTCAAAATCTATGTGTGAGCACAAAAGAATTGAGAGAGAACCTTCTTTACAAATAGCCCTCTATCCTTGTTCGCTATAGGGAATTAATTGTTTCGATTTCTAACATTAACAAGGATTTGCCTAGTGTGTTTTCATCTTTGCTACATGATTTTCGAGAATTGTTAGGTGATCCACTTAACAAATTACCATTGAAAAGAGGAAAACAACACCAAACCAATCTAATTAAAGGTTCCATCATACCTCATAAAACATACAATCTTAAAGAAACCAAAGAACAAAAAGGCTACATCCAGGAAAGCCTTAGTCATTACGTCATCTTAATGATGAAACAAGATTTAAACAACTCCACAGGCTTTATAGTTCGTGCATAGGGAATCCATGTAAATGATGAGAAAGTGATGTAAGGTACTCCTACCTTGTCGATTGATTGTGATCTAAAGGAAATAAAACAACCAGCATAAGTGAATGTCTCAAATAGATGGTTTGGTGGTAGAGGTAAAGGTGAATAGGTAGGCTTTATGATATGGAGATGGTAGGGAATGATATATGGCTATGTTTTGGTTGATGAAATAATGGAATAGTTGTGAGGGTAGTATCTTAAAGAAGACTGAAAGAAGAACCAATGCTATAGAGAGTAAAGACCCATTTATATTGCTTCTTTAAGGGTGATAATAAGGACTCAGACCCACTATCTATATAGATATGAACCCAAGTATCGAAGGGAAGGTTAACGCCACAGTATTAAATACTTGATAAGTCATAAAAGTCACAAGGACTTAAACAAAGAGAATAATCTACTTTAATTAATCAAAAAGGTTTGATTACAATGAAATATGAAAGCCTATTTATAGTTTTTTGGAGGGCATGGCCGAATAGGTACATGGTGGTTCGGCCAGCTGATATAGTTCAACCTAGCATTCCTTGGCTGGTTGGTGAAGTCAAGGTTGTACCTTTGATTGTTTCGATCTAGGAAAGCAACAAGGATCCTTCATAATCAAGAAAATTCAAAAAATGGTTAAATGGGAGTAATGAAATGGAAAGATAAATATGGCAGCGAAATATATAAGTTGGTGATATGTTTAAAGGAAATGATGAGGTATGGTAATGGAAGTAGAATGAAGGTGATGGAGATATGAAAGGTAGTATCTCAAAGAAGACTCAAAAAGAACCAATGTTAAAGAACAAAGACTCAGACTTTATATTCTTCTTTAAGGGTGATAAACAAGGACTTTGACCCACTATCTATAAAGAGATAGGAACCAAAAGTATCAGTGATGTAAGGCTAACCAGGCTTCTTCAATAATGGAGAAGTTGGCAACCTTGTTGTTTCCCGATCTAGGAGAGACACCAAATGCTACACCTTGGATTGAAAGTAATCTGCACAAAAGAAGAAGAATTGATTAAGTAATATGATAATTAGAAATGAAAGTAAATAGAAATGGAAAGAATTGAAATTGATAGAATAGTTATCAAAGAAGGGTTGCGGAAGTGTTCTAGAATGATCCTTCAAGTGATGATGGATTCGGCCTCCAATGGTGGTGATGGACGAATGCCTTGTTGAGGATGATCAAAGATGAAGAAATGGAAATTTATAAGTTGGTGATAATATAGGCGTGATATGGTGATGGAATATGGTGATGATATAGGCGTGATAATGGTGATGGACAGATTGTATCTTATAAAACTAAGAAGGAACCAATGCTATAAAGGAGCAAAGACCCGTTTCGATAAGTTCTATAAGGGATGGTATGAAAGGACTTTGACCCACTAGTTATTTAAACTAGGAACCAGAAGTATCAATGGGAATGACGCCACAAGCTTTAGAAAAGGCTTGCTTAATCGATATAGTTCTAAAAAGAACTTGAAGAGAGAATAATCTCACAAAGGATTTTTAATATCAAAGGGTTGAGTTTACAAATGAATGCCAAAGCCTATTTATAGATTTGTAAAGGCTTGGCCAAATAAATATATGCCTTTTCGGCAAAGTACATGTCTTAAAACGAAAATAAATGATGTTTCGATGAGGGGAGATGTCTTTGGCCGAATGGTTCCCATAACTCTTCATCTTGGCGCCAATTTGAAGCATGATGATGTTTAGGCCGAATAGAGAGAAGCCTTTTCATTTTGGCGCTAATTCATTCACATGCAAAGCACATGGGTGGCTGGTCATGTGGCACTCACATGGATGGGTATAATGCTTAAGGCGGGACTCCTCCATGGCGTGAAGATGAACAACAATTTAGGCGTGACTTGGCATCAAACATGTGTCTAGGTGACATGGCATCAATGTGGCAGCAACTAATTATGAAAGGTCACATTTGTGTAAAACAACCTTTCATCATTTGAGCTCCCATGAGTTTGGGATGAAGTTGAGCTGGCCATAGATGAAGGACATGTGTACAAGTCATAGGGCAGCTCCTTGTGAAAAGGCACTTCTCGGAATGGTAACTCTTCGCGAAAAGGTACAAATTCATAAAATTTGACCTAGACCATATTTGTAATGCTATATGTGGTGAAGATGATGGTGCAACTCTCCAGCTGAAATGAAGTCTCTAGCTAGCTCAAAAGTCCAACTCAAGTGAGCTATGAGCTCGGGGTCAGCTAGCAACTTTTCACCATTTGTTCTTCACGATCTCCGAGACATCCTATGTAAGATTTCCTAGCTTATTGTTTCTCATCTTCCATTTCTTCAAAAAGATTCGACCTCGAATCTGAAACATTAAAGGGAGCATCATTAGAATAGTTTAATAATTCATTCACATTAT
This sequence comes from Hibiscus syriacus, assembly GCF_006381635.1. Classification (NCBI taxonomy): domain Eukaryota; kingdom Viridiplantae; phylum Streptophyta; class Magnoliopsida; order Malvales; family Malvaceae; genus Hibiscus; species Hibiscus syriacus. Next base: position 264,101 of record NW_024062571.1, on the reverse strand, counting down.
GCTTACCGAATAGATATGCTTTGAATCTTTGAGACTTTGTTATTCTAATAGGTTCAAGTAGAAACATTAGTCCAAAGAAGCATGTATTATGGACCCAGGTGCATATATCATATAGAGATCACGGTGATAGTGAGTAGGTACAAACCTATGTTGACACCTTTCTATTTTGATCGCCATATGCACCATGTCATCCAACTCGACATAATGTTGCAACTCAACAATGTTAGCAATTCAAAATTAAAACCTGCAATAAAACATGCCATAGTGCTCTCTATCTTCCTCGATATTTGCACGCATCATAGTCATTTCCATCTCCTTCAAGTAATAAACACTTCGATTACCCTGTTTCAAGTTTTGTAATTTCTGAAATAAATCATGATGATAGTGAGATGGAACAAACCGTTTTCTCATGAGTCGCTTTATTTCTGCTCATGTGTTCACTAGACCGATACCGATTCTTCGTCTACGATCAATAATTGATCCCACCAAATGAGAGCTTTATCAATAAACTTCATTTCTTCCAAACAAACATTCTTTTGTTTGAGTAATTATACACTCGAAAACAAGCTCAACTTCTATCCCATGCCATATATGCATCAGGATCTGTTAGGCCCTGATAAGATGGAATTGTAACTTTATGTTAGCCAAATTATCATCAAATACACGCCCTTGTCTATGATTCAGTCTTTGAGGCTGATCAATTCGTTTTCATCATTAATCTCTTCATTATGATGAGATTGGGATCCTCCATTAATTTTATCCATTCTAGAGTGTAAAGGCAGCCCTTAACATCCTCTGATCTCATGAGTAATGGCCTTTATTTGCAAGTTTGGTGGTTGGTCCCCTAAATTACTATTACTAGAACCTGTCATATTAGTGAAAACAAGACAACACAAAAATAATAATGTATATAGGACCTCACAACACACACACAAAGATTCTCACAAATTTGCTTCAAAGAAATCAAAATTGACACTCAACCACTCAACACTCGTGTTTCACTTGGGAGAAACTTTTAATGGCTTTTATGTCTTCCCTTCTGATCTCACTCGCTCAATATGCCTTTTCCACTTGTTCCCTCGTAATCAGTTCTTTTACAAACTAATTTCGATCTTTCAGAATCTGTCAAGTGTGTCGGCTAAGAAAACAACAACGTTTAACGTAAATGGAAAATAATGAAAGGAAAGGATAAAATTTAAAGGAAATCAAAGAAAGAATAGATGAAAAATAAATCAGTAAACTTACTACAAAGAAAACTTACAACGAGATTGTCACAAAAACAATCAGAGATGTTGCATTTTGGGTTGAATCAAAGCATTTCAATGTTGAAGAACACAATATCATTGCACTTTTCTTCATCTTTTCATTTATCAAAACCATAAACTTTTCTTTTCTTTTCTTTTTAATTTTCAGATATTTTTTAATTTTCGTAATTTTTTGTTCTTTTAAAGATAAATTTTTACTTGGTTCAAACCTGACTCTGATACCACATGATATGAAGAAACCAATTGAATGAGGACCTTTCGATTGTAATGGATCTAGAACGAAGTAAGCAATTCCTTTGCAGCAAACTTACTAAAAGTAAGGATGATGTTGTTGGTTGTATGGTTAAAGTTATGGACGAAAATGGTGAATAATGGATGAAGAAAATAATGAATTAGGTTGCTGGAAATTTAGAATGTTAAAAGGTGAAAGATGAATGCTTGGTGAAAATTTATTAACAAACAAAGAACAAGGAAGAATCTACACTAAAAATTATAAACCCGAACCTTATACGTTTAATGATCAAAGGACTTAGACCCGTTAGATAACAATATAAGAACCCAAAGTATCACAAGCTTGACACGACAAGAACAGACTTAAAATGTCAAGAAACAGTTCTAAGAAGAACCGATATTAAGAGAAAACCTCACAATAATTTTTATTCATAAAATTTCTAACCTTTATACCTAAAAAATTAAAAAATATATAGATAAATGAGAGATATGGCCGGCCATCACTTGTGGCTACAAAATAATCAGATTTTGAATTTAAAACTCAAATGAAAAACCACCAGGTAATACCTTGTGTTGCCGCCCATTTGTGTGGCTGATTTTGAATGATTTTAACACATTTTGAATGTGTTAAATGAGTGGATAAGGAGGTTAAAAACCGTCCATGCATGAAGGGAATGGATGAGAATTCAAACAATTGCACATGTGCTTTTAGTTTGAATTCAAATCTGCCCATTGTTGAATTTCCGCACATGTGCACAATGCCACACATTTCATGCACTCTTGGATAGGTATACAACACCCCACTACTGCTCACATGCTTGTAGGATACTTTCCCACAAGTAGGACACCTTTGAGCTGCTTCTGGACTTGTTAGCTAGAATTGAGCTAATGGAGCTGAACGGAGCTAATGTGAGCTAAATTTAGCTAGCTGAAAGTGTAGTGAGTGATTTGAGCTAAAATAAGTTGCATACACTCCTTTAAGCTTCAACTGAGCTAGGATTAAGACTTTAAGCTGCAACCCTTATTGTTATATATGTAAAACATAATAACATCCATCAAAGTAGAGTAAACTTATTGTAAACTTACTAATAAGCTGAAAATACCATGCAAACACACTTATGAGCTATAAAACTTATTAAAAATATAAAGTAAGTAAAATATATAATGAACATATATACCTAATGAAACTAATGCAAATGAATATAATTACTTAGTATAACTAAGGTGGCGTTACACATCAGTATGTAACATATTGAAAAGCTCAGTTTCTAAGGCATAAACATTATGGAATTATTCAGAAATTTGTAAACACTTAGGAGAAAGAACTTCCCTAAAATCTTTACCTTAGAACGTGTGATAGGTCCTGTTGGTAAGACCTCCAGATCAGCTTCCTATGCTGGCATAGATGTGCTCACATCACCTTTTCTCGAATTCTGCCTTTTTCTTGCCATCTTTGTTCACTAATGGATCACAAGGTAAAGAAAGTAAGTCTAAAGGAGTTAAAGGGTTAAAGTGTACACTACCTCAAATGGGGAATACTTTGTTACTGAATGAATGGTTAGGTTGTAAGAAAGTTCCACATGTGGCAGACATTCTTCCCAAGTCTTGATGTTCTTAGTGATGATGGATCTGAGCAGCATTGACAAAACTCTATTTACTACTTTAGTTTATTCATCTGTTTGTTGATGACAAATAGTAGAAAAGAGTAGTTTATGCCAATTTTACTCTACGAAGTCCTCTATAAATGGCTTAGGAATTTGACATCCCAGTCTGACACAATAATTCGAGGAAGTCCATGTAACCTTACCAGTTTTTTGAAGAACAAATTTACAACATGCCGATCATGTGGCATGGTACAATGTGAGCCATCTTAGAGAACCTATCGACCACCACATAGATTGAATCTTTCCCACTCTTGATCTTTAGTAGTCCCAAAACAATATCCATAGAGATATCAACCCAAGACATAATTGGGTTGGGAAGTGGCATGTATAATCCATGGGGCATAACTCTTGATATTGCTCTTTTACACGCTAGGCACCTTTCGCACACCCTTTCAATGTTTATTTTCATATTTGGCCAAAAGAGATGTTCTTTCAAGATGCTAAGTGTCTTTCAACGCCAAAGTGTCACATGAGTCATTCTTCGTGTGCTTCATTGGTAAGTACTTTTCGTATGGAGCCTTGTGGAATGCAAAGTCTCCCTTCTTTAAAAAGGTAGCCATCATGCTGGTAGTATTTGTCATGAGTACCTATTTCACACAATTGATACTTTTCTCCAATGTCCAAGTCAATAGCATACTGCTCTTTGATGAATGAAAAACATACTTCCGTGAAAGGGAATCAACAACGATGTCATCTTTTCCACTCTTATAGAGTATAACATAGGGAAATGACTCAAGAAATTCAACCCATTCAACATGCCTCTTATTAAGTTTGTGTTGTCCCTTGATATGCTTCAATGCCTCATGATCAGTGTGGATGATAAATTCCCTTGGTAACAGATAGTGTTGCCATGTCTACAATACTCGAATGAGTGCATACATCTCTTTTTCATAGGTTGGATAGTTCAGAGTTGTACCATTCAATTTCTCACTAAAATAAGCAATTGGCTTCCCTTCTAGACTCAAAATGATGTAAGGCTAACCAGGCTTCTTCAATAATGGAGAAGTTGGCAACCTTATTGTTTCTCGACCTAGGAGAGACACCAAATGCTACACATTGAATTGATAAGTAATCTGCAAAAATTAAAAAAGAAATGATTAAAATGGAAATATGGAAGAAGAAAGGAAATGATAAGAATTGAAATGGATAGAAATGTTATCAAAGATGGGCTGCAAAAGTTTTTTTGAATTGTCCTTCAAATGTAAGAGAATTCGACCACCATTAGTGATGATGCACGTGATTCTTGATGATAGTTGATGGAAAATTCAATAGTTAAGGAATGGTGATGAATGTCGTAATTGGATAGTGATAGAGTTGGCGTGAAAGTGATGAATGATGGTGATGGAAAGATGGTGATGGAAATAGTATCTTATAAAACTAAGAAGTAACCAATGTTATAAAGAACAAAGACCAGTTTCTTATAAGTCTTATAAGGGATAGTAGCAAGGACTTTGACCCACTAGTTATATGCACTAGGAACCAGAAGTATCAAGGAAGGGATTGACGCCACAAACTTTAGAAAAGCTTGCTTAATCGATATAGTTCTAAAAAGAACTTAAAGAGAGAATAATTCTAACAAGAGTTTAATTTATCAAAAGGGTTGTGTATAAATGAAATGCCAAAGCCTATTTATAGGCTTGCATAGGTTTGGCCGAATAAATAGGTGTCTATTCGGCTAGATACATGTCTTAAAATGAAAATAGATGATGCTTGGATGGGGGAGATGTCTTTGGCCGAATGGTTCCCTTGTCTCTTCATCTTGGCCCCAACTTGAAGCAAGATGATGGTTTGGCCAAATGGAGAGAACCCTATTCATTTTGGCGCCCATTTTATCCACGTGCATAGCACATGTGTGGGCTGGTCATAAGACACTCACATGGGTGGAATAGGGTGCTTATGGTGTGGCTTCTCCTTGGCGTGAAGTTGAGCAGCAACTAGGTGTGAATTGGCTTCCATCTTGTATCTCGGTGACATGGCATCAATGGGGCAGAAACTAATTATGAAAGGGAACATTTGTATGAAGTATCCTTTCATCATTTGAGCTACTTTCCATGTGTTTGAGCTGAAGATGAGTTGGCCATAGATGAAATACAGGAAGATGAGTCTTAGGACAGCTCTTTGTGAAAGGGCACTTCTCGAATTTGCAAGTCTTCGTAAAAAGGTACGAATCTACAAAATTCAACCTAGACCATATTTGTAGTTCTCTGTGTGGTGAAGATGATGGTGTGACTTTCGAGCTAAAAAGAGGTCTCTAGCTAGCTCACAAGGATTCGGCTAGGAAGCTTATTCACAAACAGCCCATGCTTGCTAGCTAGCTCCACACTCAAGCTAGCTTGGAAGGAGACATATGCACGCCCATGATGGAGCACATGACTAGCCATCATTCCATGCACATGGCTACACCACAAGGTTCCCTAGAACACCCATGTGAGTGCCATATGACCAGACCCCATGTGCCTTACATGTGGACTCATTTAGGCTGCAAGATGAAGAGCCTTTTCTCTATTCGGCCATGCATCATCTCCCATCCAAATTGGCACCAATATAAAGGGACACAATAGCTATTCGGCCAAGGGTTATCACCCTCCATTTAAACTGAACCATCATCTCTATTTTGTAATTAATTATGTCTCTATAGGAAGGCACAAGGCTGGCCGAATCCCCTTGTAACCATTCGGCCATGCCTCTCCATTTCCTATAAATAGGAAAGCATATATCATTTGTAACTAGACCTTTTGATTAATATATGTGAGATTATTCTCTTCCTTAAGTCCTGGTGACTTTTATAGACTTATCAAGTATTTTATAATTGTGGCATCAACCCCTTTCTTTTCACCTTGATACTTCTGGTTCCTAGTTCATATAACTAGTGGTTTAAAGTACTTAATATCACCCCTTGTAGAAGCAATATAAAGTCTGGGTCTTTGCTCTCTATAGCATTTGTTCTTCTTTGAGACTTCTTCAAGATACCAGCCTCACTAACATCCATTTATTTCATCGCCATAACCATAGCCATATCAACCATCTTATGCTTCCATCATTTATTATTTAAATAGCCTACCTATTTCACCCATACGTTTACCACCTTAACCATCTCTTTGAGCCATTCACTTGTGCAGGTTGTTTGCTTCCTTCCTAGATCCACAATCAATTTGTTAAGGTACAAATGCCATATATCAAATACTATCTATATTATCACCATCTTCCATCTCCATTTCACGCTAATAACATCATCCTTCCATTACCATTTTTTCTCCATTAAATCATCCTTCATTCATCAACAAGGCATACTTCATCACAACCATTGGAGGCCAAAGTCAATATCACTTGAAGGAGATTTATTCAACACTTCTGCAGCCCATCTTTGATAACATTTCCATCCATTTACTTTCTTATCGTTTGTTTTCTTCTTCAATATTCCATTTTAATCATTTTTTTCTTTTAATTTTGTGCAGAATACTTATTGATTCAAGTGTGGTATTTGGTGTTTCTCCTAGATCAGGAAACAATAAGGTTTCCAACTTCTCCATTATTAAAGAAGTCTGATTAGCCTTACATTTAGCGGTAATCATAGCTTTGGTGGATTGACAATCAAGTGCTACAACAAAAGCAACAAAAAGATAAAGAAAAGACTCCTACAAAAAATTTTGAGTGCAAAAGAAAGAAAAAAATAAAAATTTAAATTTAAATTCAAAGAAAGAAGCAAGTTGAAAATTACACTAAAAGAGAAGCACAATACAATCTGCCCCAACAACAAACTAGAAGGATGTATCCTTGTTGTTTCTTATGAAGGAAGATAGTAAGTGTTGCAACTTGAGTTTTAAGTATCTTCATTTTATTTCTATTTCATTTCTTTATTCTTTCAACTTTTTCTCATTTCATTACCTTATCCTATTCTATCCTACCCCTATATCATAACCATTTCAATACCCTAACCATTTATAAGCCGACACATAAATTAAAAAGACTTGCTGAATCTTGAGTTAGTCCTTAAAAAAGACCCACAAGAGAGATTCGAGCAAAAAAAGGCAAGCAAAAGGGTGAGATCAGAAGGGGGATAAAAAAAAAGCCAAGATATATATATCCCCGAGTGCAAATACGAGTGTGAGTGGAGTACAATTTGAAATTTCCTTTGGAGTGATCAAGTGAGGTTTTGTGAGTGTGCTGGTAAGGTTTTAATTTTTTTTTACTAACCATGTCACAAGAATTGTTTGATTTCTATTCAGTTTCAAGACAAGCTTTTGTCATTAAAAATGCTCTAAGCACTCAAATCATAGAAGATGATCAAAGAGAAAACATCTTCCATATTCATTTTCATGTAAACAACAAAGTTTGTTTTATGATCATCGATGGAGGAAGTTATAGGAACGTTGCAGGCACTCTTATGGTGAAAAAACTTGGCCTAAAGACTTCCAAACATCCAAATCCATATAAACTTCAATGGCTAAATGACGGTGGAGAAGTTCGGATCACAAAGCAAGTTGTCATTCCATTTTCAATTGGCAAATATCAAGATGAAGTCCTATGTGATGTTGTACTAATGGATGTTGGACATATACTTTTGGGAAGACCATGTCAATTCAATCGGCGAGCAATCCATGTTGGATTTACCAACAGATATACTATCATTCATAATGATAAGAAATTCACTTTGACGCCGCTATCTCCTAGTCAAGTGAATGAAGATCAGATTCATTTGAAGAAAATCATGGAGTCATTCAAAAACCATGAAAAAGAGATGACTAAAGCATTGAACATATATGCTGAAAGAAAGAAGATTCGAAAACACTTGTTGTCACATAAGGCTTTAATTGTACTAATATACAAGGAAAGTCTACTTTTAACTAATATCCAAGAAGGCTTGCCTTCTTCTGTTGTTTTTCTTTTACAAGAATTCGAAGCCATGTTTCCAGAAGATATACCAAGAGGACTTCCACCTCTTCGAGGAATTGAACATCAAATCGATTTCATTCCCAGGGTTACCATTCCAAATAACCCAGCGTATAGAAGCAATCTGAAAGAAACAAAGGAACTTCAAAAACATATTGGTGAGTTAATGGAAAAAGGGTACATTCGAGAAATCTTAAGTCTATGTGTTGTTCCTGTTTTTCTTGTACCAAAGAAGGATGGTTCTTGGAGAACGTTTGTAGATTGTCGAGCAATTAATCAGATTACCATCAAATACCGACATCCAATTCCAAGGCTTGATGATATGCTGGATGAATTAAGTGGTGCCACCATCTTCTCCAAAATTGACCTTAAAAGTGGATATCATCAGATTAGGATGTGAGAAGGAGATGAATGGAAAATCGCTTTCAAGACAAAGCAAGGATTGTATGAATGGTTGGTTATGCCCTTTGGACTAACTAATGCACCTATTACTCTCATGAGGTTAATGAACCATGTACTCCGGGCCTTTATTGGTATGTTTTGTGTAGTATATTTCGATGATATTTTGATTTATAGCCATACTTTGGATGATCATGTGCAACATTTGAGGTCAGTACTTGAAACTCTCCAAAAAGAAACTTTATGCCAACCTTCAAAAATGTTATTTTTGCACTAACAAACTTACATTCCTAGGATTTATTGTAAGTTCACAAGGACTTGAAGTAGATCCGAAAAAGATTAAAGCAATTCAGGACTGGCCAAGACCTACAACAATAAGACAAGTTTAGTTATATTACCTCTCCCTTAACTAGGGTAATTAAAAAGAATTCCACCTTTGAATGGGGTAAAGAACAAGAAGAAGCATTCACGGCCATCAAGGAATGCTTGACTCAAGCACCGCTTCTGGTACTTCCTAGTTTTGATAAAACTTTTGAAATAGAATGTGATGCTTCTAGAATTGGTATAGGTGTTGTTTTTACTCAAGAAGGACAACCAATTGCATACTTTAGTGAAAAGTTAAGTGGTGCTTCACTAAACTACCCCATTTATGACAAAGAGATATATTCTCTTATAAGGGCATTAAAAATGTCGCAACACTATATATGGCCCAAGGAGTTTGTCATCCATACTGATCACGAGGAATTGAATATTATTAAAGGCCAACACAAACTCAAGAAACGACATGCCAAGTGGGTAGAATTTCTTGAACCCTTTCCATACGTCATTCATTACAAGAACGGAAAAGAAAATGTTGTTGCAGATGCCCTTTCACGAAGGTATGTACTTCTTAACACCTTGAATTCCAAATTACTTGTTTTTTCTTTCCTTAAAGATTACTACGCTAATGACCATGATTTTGGAGAAAACTACAAATCTTGTGAAAAAGGTGCAGTTGAGAAGTTCTATAGACATGAAGGGTACCTATTCAAGGAAGAAAGGTTATGCATTCCACAAGGTTCCTTCCAAGAAGTATTGGTATGAGAAGCCCATGAAGGAGGACTTATAGGACATTTTGGAATCAATAAAACGTTGGAAATCTTGAAAGAACATCTCTATTAGCCTAAGATGAAATGGGATGTTGAAAGGGTTTGTGAAAGATGCATCGTTTGCAAAAAGGCTAAGTCAAAGGTCATACCTCATGGACTTTACACACCTCTTCCCATTCCTACAGTACCATGGGTTGATATTTCCATGGATTTCATAATGGGTCTTCCAAAAACAAGAAATGGATAAGATTCTATATTTTTGGTGGTTGATCGGTTCTCCAAAATGGCCCATTTTATACCATGTCACAAAACTGATGATGCAACCCATGTGGCTAATCTATTCTTCAAGGAAATTGTGAGGTTACACGACATACCAAGGACCATTGTTTTTGACCGAGATGTTAAGTTCCTTAGATATTTCTGGAGGACATTGTGGAACAAACTTGGAACTAAATTGTTGTTTTTAACAACATGTCACCCCAAATTGATGGTCAAACTGAGGTTGTCAATAGAGTATTATCAACACTATTGAGAGCCATCATTAAGAATAATATAAAGACTTGGGAAGAATGCCTTCCACATGTGGAATTTTCGTACAATCGGTCAGTTCATTCAGCTACGAAAACTTCACCATTCGAGGTTGTGTATGGATTCAATCCCTTAACTCCTTTGGATCTTCTTCCTTTACCTCGAGAACAATTGGTTAACAAGGATGGTAAGAACAAGGCCGAGTTTATCAAGAAGTTACATGAACAGATTCGACACAATTTTGAGAGAAGAACAAAGCAATACAAACAATAAGCCAATAAGGGACGTAAACCACTCCATTTGGAAGTTGGAGATTTGGTATGGGTGTATTTGCGTAAGGAAAGGTTTCCAACTTAAAGGAAGTCTAAGTTGTAACCAAGAGGTGATGGTCCTTTTCAAATTATTGTGAAGATTAATGACAATGCATACAAATTGGATCTTCCCGGAGAATACAATGTAAGTACCACCTTCAATATAGCAGATCTATATCTAATCAAAGATGATGATGATTTGGGGACAAATCACATAAAAGAAGGGGGGATGATGTGAGCACACAAATGCCATCTTCAAAGGATTTGGAAGTAATGCTACAAGGACCAATCACTCGATCAAGAGGCAAACTTTTCAGGGAAGATCTTACAATCAAATTCATTAAAACCTTTGAATCATTAAGAAATACATCCCCAAATAATAGATTATATACTATGTTTTGTGTTAATATATAATATAATCTATGAACCACATATTTACATGATTATATCTTATATTTCTTAGCTTATAAATGCTTTCTTTTATAAGTACATGTTCGGCCAAATGATGGGAGCTGACTTAAAGCTAGCATTGAAGTCAACGAGCTAAGGAAACGTGACTATGACAACTCAGGGATAGTTCAAGAACATTTTGGGACAAAGTTGCCAGCTAACCCCCGAGCTCATAGCTCACTTGAGTTGGACTTTTGAGCTAGCTAGAGATATCCTTTCAGCTGGAGAGTTGCACCATCATCTTCACCACATAGAGCACTTTAAATATGGTCTAGGTCAATTTTTGTGGAATCGTACCTTTTCGCGAAGAGTTACCATTCTAAGAAGTTCCTTTTCATAATAAGCTGTCATATGACTCATGTACATGTTCTTCATCTATGGAAAGATCAACTTAAGCTCAAACACTTGGAAAGTTGCTTAAATGATGAAAGGTTACTTTTCACAAATGTGACCTTTCAAAACAAGTTACTGCCCAATTGATGACATGTCATTTTGACACATGTTTGATGCTAAGTCACGCCTAACTTGCTGCTCATCTTCACGCCATGGAGGAGTCCAGACATTAAGCATTCTACACCAACCATGTGAGTACCTCATGACCAGCCCATACATGTGCCATATGTGTGCGTGAATTGGGCGCCAAAGTGAAGATGTTTCTCCCTATTCGGCCAAAGCAAGGTATTGCTTCAAAGTTGGTGCCAAGATGAACCATAAGAAGTCCATTCGGCCATGGAAATTTCCTTTCATCCAAGCATTATACATTTTCAATTTAAATTATCTACTTTGCCGAAAAGGCATGCATCTATTCGGCCAAGCCTTTACAAATCTATAAATAGGTTTTGGCATTCATTTGTAAGACAACCATTTGATAAATTAAATCTTTGTGAGATTAATCTCTTTTCAAGTTCTTTTTAGAACTGTATCGATTAAGCAAGCTTTTCTAAAGTTTATGGTGTCAATCATTCCATTGGTACTTCTGGTTCCTAGTTCCTATAACTAGTGGGTCAAAGTCCTTTCATACCATCCCTTATAAGACTTATAAGAAATGAGTCTTTGCTCCTTTGCATCCATTTCCTTTCTTATCACGCCTATATCATCACCATCTTCCATCTCCATTTCACGCCAATAACATCATCCTTCCATTACCATTTCTTCTCCATTAAATCATCCTTCATTCATCAACAAGGCATACTTCATCACCACCATTGGAGGCCGAAATCAACATCACTTGAAGGAGATTTTATTCAACACTTCCGCATCCCATCTTTGATAACATTTGCATCTATTTCCTTTCTTATCATTTGTTTTCTTCTTCAATATTCCATTTTAATCATTTATTTCTTTTAATTTTGTGCAAAATACTTATTGATTCAAGTGTGGCATTTGGTGTCTCTCCTAGATCTGGAAACAACAAGGTTTCCAACTTCTCCATTATTGAAGAAGTCTGGTTAGCCTTACATCAACCATGTAATTCGAAGGATATGCTCGAACTTGGCGGATGCAAACAAAGAAAAAGATTAAAAAAAAACTTCCAAATTCCATTAATCACTTCTTGGACCGACCTCAAACAAACCATGAGGAAGTGATTCCTACATACACATTATACACGAGAAGTTAAACTATGACTACACCGACTTCAACAACGTAGAAGTTTACTTGAATACTACTATAAGGAGATGTAATCCTTACTCAATAAGGCTAACATAACCGAAAAAGAAGAGGTCACCGTGTCAAGATTCGTCTTCTGCTTAAATTCAAACATCACTGATCTTCTTGATTTCCATGGGTACAAAAACCTTGAAAATACACAAAAGAAATCAATGACAATTGAAGCACAAATCCAAAGGAGATTATGATTCAGAGAACATTACCAAGGTACTTCATCCTCTTACCAAGGTAATCCATCAAATCCTTCTTCATCTTGTACTCCGTCTTCTTTGAAAAGCCAAGAGATGACAAATCTGATAAGGAGAAATAACAACCAGAAAAGAATGACACACTTCCAGCCCCTAAAGATCAAATGATAATTTGTGAGGAGGTAGGGAAAGCAAAAAAAAGAAAAAGCTGAGAAAGAGGCAAAAGTAAAGGAGGCCATTAGTTACAAAAACCAAAAGAATAATGACCCATGGGAGGTGAGTGAACCTAATTGTGAGAAGAAAAGAGTGACTCAAAATCTATGTGTGAGCACAAAAGAATTGAGAGAGAACCTTCTTTACAAATAGCCCTCTATCCTTGTTCGCTATAGGGAATTAATTGTTTCGATTTCTAACATTAACAAGGATTTGCCTAGTGTGTTTTCATCTTTGCTACATGATTTTCGAGAATTGTTAGGTGATCCACTTAACAAATTACCATTGAAAAGAGGAAAACAACACCAAACCAATCTAATTAAAGGTTCCATCATACCTCATAAAACATACAATCTTAAAGAAACCAAAGAGTTAGATTTGTTACAAAAAGGCTACATCCAGGAAAGCCTTAGTCATTACGTCATCTTAATGATGAAACAAGATTTAAACAACTCCACAGGCTTTATAGTTCGTGCATAGGGAATCCATGTAAATGATGAGAAAGTGATGTAAGGTACTCCTACCTTGTCGATTGATTGTGGATCTAGGAAGGAAATAAAACAACCTGCATAAGTGAATGTCTCAAATAGATGGTTTGGTGGTAGATGTAAAGGTGAATAGGTAGGCTATTTATGATATGAGAGATGGTAGGGGAATGATGTTATGGCTATGTTTTGGTTGATGAAATAATGGAATAGTTGTGAGGGTAGTATCTTAAAGAAGACTGAAAGAAGAACCAATGCTATAGAGAGTAAAGACCCAGAATTTATATTGCTTCTTTAAGGGGTGATAATAAGGACTCAGACCCACTATCTATATAGAGATATGAACCACAAGTATCGAAGGGAATGGTTAACGCCACAAGTATTAAAATACTTGATAAGTCAATAAAAGTCACAAGGACTTAAACAAAGAGAATAATCTACTTTAATTAATCAAAAAGGTTTGATTACAATCGAAATATGAAAGCCTATTTATATTTTTTGGAGGGGCATGGCCGAATAGGTACATGGTGGTTTGGCCAGCTGATATAGTTCAACCTAGCATTCCTTGGCTGGTTGGTGAAGTCAAGGTTGTACCTTTGATTGTTTCAATCTAGGAAAGCAACAAGGATCCTTCATAATCAAGAAAATTCAAAAAATGGTTAAATGGGAGTAATGAAATGGAAAGATAAATATGGCAGCGAAATATATATAAGTTGGTGATATGTTTAAAGGAAATGATGAGGTATGGTAATGGAAGTAGAATGAAGGTGATGGAGATGAATATGAAAGGTAGTATCTCAAAGAAGACTCAAAGAAGAACCAATGTTAAAGAACAAAGACTCAGACTTTATATTTCTTCTTTAAGGGTGATAAACAAGGACTTTGACCCACTATCTATAAAGAGATAGGAACCAAAAGTATCAGTGATGTAAGGCTAACCAGGCTTCTTCAATAATGGAGAAGTTGGGAACCTTGTTGTTTCCCGATCTAGGAGAGACACCAAATGCTACACCTTGGATTGAAAGTAATCTGCACAAAAGAAGAAGAATTGATTAAGTAATATGATAATTAAGAAATGAAAAGTAAATAGAAATGGAAAGAATTGAAATTGATAGAATAGTTATCAAAGAAGGGTTGCGGAAGTGTTCTAGAATGATCCTTCAAGTGATGATGGATTCGGCCTCCAATGGTGGTGATGGACGAATGCCTTGTTGAGGATGAAGGATAATTCAAAGATGAAGAAATGGAAATTTATAAGTTGGTGATAATATAGGCGTGATATGGTGATGGAATATGGTGATGATATAGGCGTGATAATGGTGATGGACAGATTGTATCTTATAAAACTAAGAAGGAACCAATGCTATAAAGGAGCAAAGACCCGTTTCTTATAAGTTCTATAAGGGATGGTATGAAAGGACTTTGACCCACTAGTTATTTAAACTAGGAACCAGAAGTATCAATGAGGGAATGACGCCACAAGCTTTAGAAAAGGCTTGCTTAATCGATATAGTTCTAAAAAGAACTTGAAGAGAGAATAATCTCACAAAGGATTTTTAATATCAAAGGGTTGAGTTTACAAATGAATGCCAAAGCCTATTTATAGATTTGTAAAGGCTTGGCCAAATAAATATATGCCTTTTCGGCAAAGTACATGTCTTAAAACGAAAATAAATGATGTTTCGATGAGGGGAGATGTCTTTGGCCGAATGGTTCCCATAACTCTTCATCTTGGCGCCAATTTGAAGCATGATGATGTTTAGGCCGAATAGAGAGAAGCCTTTTCATTTTGGCGCCTAATTCATTCACATGCAAAGCACATGGGTGGTTGGTCATGTGGCACTCACATGGATGGTGTATAATGCTTAAGGCGTGGACTCCTCCATGGCGTGAAGATGAACAACAATTTAGGCGTGACTTGGCATCAAACATGTGTCTAGGTGACATGGCATCAATGTGGCAGCAACTAATTATGAAAGGTCACATTTGTGTAAAACAATCTTTCATCATTTGAGCTACTTCCCATGAGTTTGGGCTGAAGTTGAGCTGGCCATAGATGAAGGACATGTGTACAAGTCATAGGGCAGCTCCTTGTGAAAAGGCACTTCTCGGAATGGTAACTCTTCGCGAAAAGGTACGAATTCATAAAATTCGACCTAGACCATATTTGTAATGCTATATGTGGTGAAGATGATGGTGCAACTCTCCAGCTGAAATGAAGTCTCTAGCTAGCTCAAAAGTCCAGCTCAAGTGAGCTATGAGCTCGGGGTCAGCTAGCAACTTTTCACCATTTGTTCTTCACGATCTCCCGAGACATCCTATGTAAGATTTCCTAGCTTATTGTTTCTCATCTTCCATTTCTTCAAAAAGATTCGACCTCGAATCTGAAACATTAAAGGGAGCATCATTAGAATAGTTTAATAATTCATTCACATTATGCTTACCGAATAGATATGCTTTGAATCTTTGAGACTTTGTTATTCTAATAGGTTCAAGTAGAAACATTAGTCCAAAGAAGCATGTATTATGTACCCAGGTGCATATATCATATAGAGATCACGGTGATAGTGAGTAGGTACAAACCTATGTTGACACCTTTCTATTTTGATCGCCATATGCACCATGTCATCCAACTCGACATAATGTTGCAACTCAACAATGTTAGCAATTTCAAAATTAAAACCTGCAATAAAACATGCCATAGTTGCTTCTCTATCTTCCTCGATATTTGCACGCATCATAGTCATTTCCATCTCCTTCAAGTAATATTAAACACTTCGATTACCCTGTTTCAAGTTTTGTAATTTCTGAAATAAATCATGATGATAGTGAGATGGAACAAACCGTTTTCTCATGAGTCGCTTTATTTCTGCTCATGTGTTCACTAGACCGATACCGATTCTTCGTCTACGATCAATAATTGATCCCACCAAATGAGAGCTTTATCAATAAACTTCATTTCTTCCAAACAAACATTCTTTTGTTTTGAGTAATTATACACTCGAAAACAAGCTAAACTTTCTATCCCATGCCATATATGCATCAGGATCTGTTAGGCCCTGATAAGATGGAATTGTAACTTTTATGTTAGCCAAATTATCATCAAATACACGCCCTTGTCTATGATTCAGTCTTTGAGGCTGATCAATTTCGTTTTCATCATTAATCTCTTCATTATGATGAGATTGGGATCCTCCATTAATTTTATCCATTCTAGAGTGTAAAGGCAGCCCTTAACATCCTCTGTATCTCATGAGTAATGGCCTTTATTTGCAAGTTTGGTGGTTGGTCCCCTAAATTACTATTACTAGAACCTGTCATATTAGTGAAAACAAGACAACACAAAAATAATTAATGTATATAGGACCTCACAACACACACACAAAGATTCTCACAAATTTGCTTCAAAGAAATCAAAATTGACACTCAACCACTCAACACTCGTGTTTCACTTGGGAGAAACTTTTAATGGCTCTTTTATGTCTTCCCTTCTGATCTCACTCGCTCAATATGCCTTTTCCACTTGTTCCCTCGTAATCAGTTCTTTTACAAACTAATTTCGATCTTTCAGAATCTGTCAAGTGTGTCGGCTAAAGAAAACAACAACGTTTAACGTAAATTGGAAAATAATGAAAGGAAAGGATAAAATTTAAAGGAAATCAAAGAAAGAATAGATGAAAAATAAATCAGTAAACTTACTACAAAGAAAACTTACAACGAGATTGTCACAAAAACAATCAGAGATGTTGCATTTTGGGTTGAATCAAAGCATTTCAATGTTGAAGAACACAATATCATTGCACTTTTCTTCATCTTTTCATTTATCAAAACCATAAACTTTTCTTTTCTTTTCTTTTTAATTTTCAGATATTTTTTTAATTTTCGTAATTTTTTGTTCTTTTAAAGATAAATTTCTTACTTGGTTCAAACCTGACTCTGATACCACATGATATGAAGAAACCAATTGAATGAGGACCTTTTCGATTGTAATGGATCTAGAACGAAGTAAGCAATTCCTTTGCAGCAAACTTACTAAAAGTAAGGATGATGTTGTTGGTTGTATGGTTAAAGTTATGGACGAAAATGGTGAATAATGGATGAAGAAAATAATGAATTAGGTTGCTGGAAATTTAGAATGTTAAAAGGTGAAAGATGAATGCTTGGTGAAAATTTTATTAACAAACAAAGAACAAGGAAGAATCTACACTAAAAATTATAAACCCGAACCTTATACGTTTAATGATCAAAGGACTTAGACCCGTTAGATAACAATATAAGAACCCAAAGTATCACAAGCTTGACACGACAAGAACAGACTTAAAATGTCAAGAAACAGTTCTAAGAAGAACCGATATTGAGAGAAAACCTCACAATAATTTTTATTCATAAAATTTCTAACCTTTATACCTAAAAAATTAAAAAATATATAGATAAATGAGAGATATGGCCGGCCATCACTTGTGGCTACAAAATAATCAAATTTTGAATTTAAAACTCAAATGAAAAACCACCAGGTAACTACCTTGTGTTGCCGCCCATTTGTGTGGCTGATTTTGAATGATTTTAACACATTTTGAATGTGTTAAATGAGTGGATAAGGAGGTTAAAAACCGTCCATGCATGAAGGGAATGGATGAGAATTCAAACAATTGCACATGTGCTTTTAGTTTGAATTCAAATCTGCCCATTGTTGAATTTCCGCACATGTGCACAATGCCACACATTTCATGCACTCTTGGATAGGTATACAACACCCCACTACTGCTCACATGCTTGTAGGACACTTTCCCACAAGTAGGACACCTTTGAGCTGCTTCTGGACTTGTTAGCTAGAATTGAGCTAATGGAGCTGAACAGAGCTAATGTGAGCTAAATTTAGCTAGCTGAAAGTGTAGTGAGTTGATTTGAGCTAAAATAAGTTGCATACACTCCTTTAAGCTTCAACTGAGCTAGGATTAAGACTTTAAGCTGCAACCCTTATTGTTTATATATGTAAAACATAATAACATCCATCAAAGTAGAGTAAACTTATTGTAAACTTACTAATAAGCTGAAAATACCATGCAAACACACTTATGAGCTATAAAACTTATTAAAAATATAAAGTAAGTAAAATATATAATGAACATACTTATATACCTAATGAAACTAATGCAAATGAATATAATTACTTAGTATAACTAAGGTGGCGTTACACATCAGTATGTAACATATTGAAAAGGTCAGTTTCTAAGGCATAAACATTATGGAATTATTCAGAAATTTGTAAACACTTAGGAGAAAGAACTTCCCTAAAATCTTTACCTTAGAACGTGTGATAGGTCCTGTTGGTAAGACCTCCAGATCAGCTTCCTATGCTGGCATAGATGTGCTCACATCACCTTTTCTCGAATTCTGCCTTTTTCTTGCCATCTTTGTTCACTAATGGATCACAAGGTAAAGAAAGTAAGTCTAAAGGAGTTAAAGGGTTAAAGTTGTACACTACCTCAAATGGGGAATACTTTGTTACTGAATGAATGGTTAGGTTGTAAGAAAGTTCCACATGTGGCAGACATTCTTCCCAAGTCTTGATGTTCTTAGTGATGATGGATCTGAGCAGCATTGACAAAACTCTATTTACTACTTTAGTTTATTCATCTGTTTGTTGATGAAAAATAGTAGAAAATAGTAGTTTATGCCAATTTTACTCTACGAAGTCCTCTATAAATGGCTTAGGAATTTGACATCCCAGTCTGACACAATAATTCGAGGAAGTCCATGTAACCTTACCAGTTTTTTGAAGAACAAATTTACAACATGCCGATCATGTGGCATGGTACAAAGTGAGCCATCTTAGAGAACCTATCGACCACCACATAGATTGAATCTTTCCCACTCTTGATCTTTAGTAGTCCCAAAACAATATCCATAGAGATATCAACCCAAGACATAATTGGGTTGGGAAGTGGCATGTATAATCCATGGGGCATAACTCTTGATATTGCTCTTTTACACGCTAGGCACCTTTCGCACACCCTTTCAATGTTTATTTTCATATTTGGCCAAAAGAGATGTTCTTTCAAGATGCTAAGTGTCTTTTCAACGCCAAAGTGTCACATGAGTCATTCTTCGTGTGCTTCATTGGTAAGTACTTTTCGTATGGAGCCTTGTGGAATGCAAAGTCTCCCTTCTTTAAAAAGGTAGCCATCATGCTGGTAGTATTTGTCATGAGTACCTATTTCACACAATTGATACTTTTCTCCAATGTCCAAGTCAATAGCATACTGCTCTTTGATGAATGAAAAACATACTTCCGTGAAAGGGAATCAACAACGATGTCATCTTTTCCACTCTTATAGAGTATAACATAGGGAAATGACTCAAGAAATTCAACCCATTCAACATGCCTCTTATTAAGTTTGTGTTGTCCCTTGATATGCTTCAATGCCTCATGATCAGTGTGGATGATAAATTCCCTTGGTAACAGATAGTGTTGCCATGTCTACAATACTCGAATGAGTGCATACATCTCTTTTTCATAGGTTGGATAGTTCAGAGTTGTACCATTCAATTTCTCACTAAAATAAGCAATTGGCTTCCCGTCTAGACTCAAAATGATGTAAGGCTAACCAGGCTTCTTCAATAATGGAGAAGTTGGCAACCTTATTGTTTCTCGACCTAGGAGAGACACCAAATGCTACACATTGAATTGATAAGTAATCTGCAAAAATTAAAAAAGAAATGATTAAAATGGAAATATGGAAGAAGAAAGGAAATGATAAGAATTGAAATGGATAGAAATGTTATCAAAGATGGGCTGCAAAAGTTTTTTTGAATTGTCCTTCAAATGTAAGAGAATTCGACCACCATTAGTGATGATGCACGTGATTCTTGATGATAGTTGATGGAAAATTCAATAGTTAAGGAATGGTGATGAATGTCGTAATTGGATAGTGATAGAGTTGGCGTGAAAGTGATGAATGATGGTGATGGAAAGATGGTGATGGAAATAGTATCTTATAAAACTAAGAAGTAACCAATGTTATAAAGAACAAAGACCAGTTTCTTATAAGTCTTATAAGGGATAGTAGCAAGGACTTTGACCCATTAGTTATATGCACTAGGAACCAGAAGTATCAAGGAAGGGATTGACGCCACAAACTTTAGAAAAGCTTGCTTAATCGATATAGTTCTAAAAAGAACTTAAAGAGAGAATAATTCTAACAAGAGTTTAATTTATCAAAAGGGTTGTGTATAAATGAAATGCCAAAGCCTATTTATAGGCTTGCATAGGTTTGGCCGAATAAATAGGTGTCTATTCGGCTAGATACATGTCTTAAAATGAAAATAGATGATGCTTGGATGGGGGAGATGTCTTTGGCCGAATGGTTCCCTTGTCTCTTCATCTTGGCCCCAACTTGAAGCAAGATGATGGTTTGGCCGAATGGAGAGAACCCTCTTCATTTTGGCGCCCATTGTATCCACATGCATAGCACATGTGTGGGCTGGTCATAAGACACTCACATGGGTGGAATAGGGTGCTTATGGTGTGGCTTCTCCTTGGCGTGAAGTTGAGCAGCAACTAGGTGTGAATTGGCTTCCATCTTGTATCTCGGTGACATGGCATCAATGGGGCAGAAACTAATTATGAAAGGGAACATTTGTATGAAGTATCCTTTCATCATTTGAGCTACTTTCCATGTGTTTGAGCTGAAGATGAGTTGGCCATAGATGAAATACAGGAAGATGAGTCTTAGGACAGCTCTTTGTGAAAGGGCACTTCTCGAATTTGCAACTCTTCGTAAAAAGGTACGAATCTACAAAATTCAACCTAGACCATATTTGTAGTTCTCTGTGTGGTGAAGATGATGGTGTGACTTTCGAGCTAAAAAGAGGTCTCTAGCTAGCTCAAAAGTCTAGCTTAAGTCAGCTATGAGCTCAGAGGTCAGCTGACAACTTTATCTCAAAATGTTCTTGAGCTATCCCGGAGTTGTCCTAGTCAAGTTTCCTTAGCTCAATGACTCACATGCTAGCTTTAATTCAGCTCCCATCATGTGGCCGAACATGTACCTACAAAAGAAAGAATAATATAAGCTAAGTATTTAAAGATATAATCATGTAAATATGTGGTTCATAATAATAACTTCATACATTCATAATATCATCATCATAACTATAAATATAATGTATGTAAGCTATTATCATAACTATGGTATAAAGAAAGATTAAGTTAAAGAAAATATCCCTTTGATTTTTGAGAAAGGTTGGAGATGCAAGTCCATTTTTGACTCTGAATTGGATCACATCATCCCCCTTTCTTTAAAGTGGTTTATCCTCAAATCGAAGGGTGGTTTCTTTTTAATGTTCCTCCATTCCATAGTTGATGTTTCATCAGAAATTGGGATCCCTTCAATTGGCTCTTCAGTGAGATATGTCCATGTAATTTTTCTTTGAAGGTTTAGGTCCCTTGATTTCCCAAAAGTGATGTCTCTTAATAATCCAATAGGCATGATCATTGAATCCTCATGGGTCACATCCATTGGTTCTTCCAAAGACATGTTCTTTGAATGAAAAATTGTGTCCTTTTGCTGCCCAATGGATATGTCTTTTGGATTTCCAAAGGTCATGTCTTCTAACCCTTCTTTTTGGAAAATGGCGTCTCTTGGTACATCATGCAAGTCAAAGAAAAAATATGCATGTTCAAAGTTAGAATAATCATCTTTAACCTTGCATTCTGTCAATAGACATTCTCGAATCAAGCACTTTGAAGAATAAACACTAGTTCTCGGATCAGTTTCCTCCATGGTTGTTGCTTTTCCTTTCCTTATAGCCTCAACACTTTGCTTCATTTTGGCTTGATCATTCTAGACTTTTTTAGGCGTTAAAGGAGTAAGGATAATCTTCTTACATTTATGGATGAATGAGCATTGATTGGTAAAGCAATCATGAATAGTCTTTTTTCGTATTGCCATGGCCTTCCAAGAAGTATATAGCTAGCGTGCATAGGGACAATATCACACAACCTCATCTTTGTATTTGCTAATTGAAAAAGGAACTAACACCTGTTTGCTAACATTGAGTTTTCCTCGTTCATTTAGCCACTACAACTTATATGGCTTCGGGTGCTTCATGTTTTTAAACCAAACTTTTCCACCATTATTGTACTGGCCACGTTAGTCAACTTCCACTATCTATAATAACAGAACATACCTTTTCATTCACATGGCATCGGGTATGAAAAATGTTCTCTCACTGTGCATTATCTTCCGAGACTTGAACGTCAAACTTCTTCTAATTACCAAAGCTTCTCCTTGATCAACGGGATCTGTAAGAGCGATTTCTTCATTGACTTCAATTGGTGCCTCTTGTTCTTCCTCTGATTCAGATTCTATTTCACCATTTCCAAGTAAAAGCATGGTGTTTCGATTAGGGCATTGTGTAGATATGTGGTCCCTCCCTAGACATTTAAAGCATCTAATGTCTCTTGAACGTTTATTAGTTTGCTTTCCTCGATTAAAGTCTTTATTTATTTGCTGATTCTTTGAAGATTCGGCTTGTTCTTTAACAGGAGGAGGAGTTGGCTTCTTGGTGTTGTTTGGACTCCATTTGGATAATGTGGGTGCAATATTGTGAGATGTATGTCTCCTCTTTAGTTCCCTTTCAATTTTCATTGCCATTTGCACCATCTCATCCATTTCGATGTAATGATACAACTCCAAGGTATTGGCAATTTCAGGATTAAGTCAGGCAAGGAATCTCGCCATAGTTGCTTCACGATCCTCCTCAATGTTGACTCAGATCATTGGCACTTCCATCTCATTGTAATAGTCCTCCACACTCCTATGGCCTTGTTTAAGATTCTGTAACTTTTGAAACATGTCACGGTAATAGTGATCAGGAATGAATCGTTTCTACATAATACCATTCATTTCAAGCCAAGTTGAGACCGGTCTTTCTCCATTCCTTCTTCGATTAAGGGTAAGTTGATCAAACCATATTAAAGCATAGTCTATGAACTCCAT
The DNA here is from genome assembly GCF_006381635.1 of Hibiscus syriacus. NCBI lineage: Eukaryota > Viridiplantae > Streptophyta > Magnoliopsida > Malvales > Malvaceae > Hibiscus > Hibiscus syriacus. The sequence continues at coordinate 240,720 of NW_024062571.1, read as the reverse complement.
GGCTGCCAATCTTAGTTTCTTCATCTTGGAATAGTTGTGGCAACTAAAAATGTGTTCCATTTTACTTTCCCATTCAAGGTAGGCTTCAGGATAAATCTTTCCTTGGAATTGAGGAATTCTGATCTTGATGTTGCTCAATTTGTCATCTACAATGGCACGTCTAGGGCCTTGGAATGCTTCTTGTTCTCCATCATCTAAATTTTCTTAAACATCTTCTTCTGGAGGTGGTGGTGGTTGTTGTCTTCTATGGACTCCATTATTATGTACTGGTGGTAGATCTTGGCGTTGATCTATCTTTTTCATGAAGAGCATCGAACCTATCACCAAACATTCTCATCATTTAGCCAATGAGTGCCTGCATTTGTAAGTTTGGTGTTCCTGCATTTTCTCTGGGGCTTTGAGACATGGTTAGTGTAATAAAAACAATTTGAAAACCTTACCAACACACTCAACAAACCTCACTTGATTACTCCAAAGAAAATTTCAGATTGCACTTCACTCGCACTCGTGTTTGCACTCGGGGATATATTCTTGGTTTTTTCTTGATCCCCCTTCAGATCTCACCCTCCTTTATGGCTTTTTCAGCTCAATTCTCTCTTGTGAGTCCTTTTTAAGAACTAACTCAAGATTGAGCCAGTTTCTTAAGTTTTTGTGTCAGTTTAGAATGGTTAGGAATAGAAATGGTTATGATAAGGGTAAGATAGAAAATGTTAAGAAAAGCATATGGCAATGAAATAATAAAAGATGAAAGAATAAAGAAATGAAATAGTAAGAAAATGAAGATAACTTACAACTCAAGTTGCAACACTTACTATCTTCCCTTACAAGAAACAACAAGGATATCTCCTTCAAGTTTGATGTTGGGCAGATTGTAATATGCTTCTCTTTGAGTGTAATTTTCAACTTGCTTCTTTCTTTGAATTTATGTTTTTCTTTTCTTTTTCTTTCTTTTGCACTCCAAATTTGTTGTATGAGTCTTTTCTTTTTCTTTTTTCTTTTTTCTTTTTCTCTTTTTGTTTCTTTTGTTGCAGCATATGATTGTCAATCCACCAAAGCTCTGATTACCGCTTGATGTCAGGCTAACCAGGCTTCTTCAATAATGGAGAAGTTAGTAACCTTGTTATTTCCCAACCTAGGAGAGAAACCAAATGCTACACTTTGAATTGATAAGTAATCTGCAAAAATTAAGAAAGAAATGATTAATATGGAAATATGGAAGAAGAAAGTAAATGATAAGAATTGAAATGGATAAAAATGTTATCAAAGATGGGTTGTGGAAGTGTTGTTGAATTGTCTTTCAAATGTAAGAGAATTTGACCACCATTAGTGATGATGCACGTGATTCTTGATGATAGTTGATGGAAAATTAAATAGTTAAGGAATGGTGATGAATGTGGTAATGGGATAGTTATAGAGTTGGCATGAAAGTGATGAATGATGGTGATGAAAAGATGGTGATAGAAATAGTATCTTATAAAACTAAGAAGGAACCAATGTTATAAAGAACAAAGACCCGTATCTTATAAGTCTTATAAGGGATGGTAGCAAGGACTTTGACCCACTAGTTATATGAACTAGGAACCAGAAGTATCAATGAAGGGATTGTCGCCACAAACTTTAGAAAATCTTGCTTAATCGATATAGTTCTAAAAATAACTTAAAGAGAGAATAATTCTCACAAGAGTTTAATTTATCAAAAGGGTTGTGTACAAATGAAATGCCAAAGCCTATTTATAGGCTTCCATATGTTTGTCGAATAAATAGGTGTCTATTCGGCTATATACATGTCTTAAAATGAAAACAGATGATGCTTGGATGGGGGGAGATGTCTTTGGCCTAATGGTTCCCTCATTTCTTCATCTTGGTGCCAACTTGAAGTAAGATGATGGTTTGGCTGAATGGAGAGAACCCTCTTCATTTTGTGACCCATTTCATCCACATGCATAGAACATGTGTGGGCTGTTCATAAGACACTCACATGGGTGGCATAGGGTGCTTATGGTGTGCCTTCTCCTTGGCGTGAAGTTGAGTAGCAACTAGGTGTGATTTGGCTTCCATCTTGTATCTCGGTGACATGGAATCAATGAGGCAACAACTAATTATGAAAGGGAACATTTGTGTGAAGCATCCTTTCATCATTTGAGCTACTTCCCATGTGTTTGAGCTGAAGATGAGCTGGCCATAGATGAAATACATGAAGATGATTCTTAGGACAGCTCCTTATGAAAGGGCACTTCTCGGATTGGCAACACTTCGCGAAAAGGTACGAATCCACAAAATTCAACCTAGACCATATTTGTAGTGCTCTGTGTGGTGAAGATGATAGTGCAACTTTCCAGCTAAAAGGAGGTCTCTAGCTAGCTCAAAAGTCCAACTTAAGTGAGCTATGAGCTCGGAGGTTAGCTGACAACTTTGTCTCAAAATGTCCTTGAGCTGTCCCAGAGTTGTCTTAGTAAAGTTTCCTTAGCTCAATTACTCCCATGCTAACTTTATGTTAGCTCACATCATGTGGTTGAACATGTATGTACAAAAGAAAGTATAATATAAGCTAAGTATTTAAAGATATAATAATGTAAATATGTGGTTCATAATAAAAACTTCAAACATTCATAATACCATCATCATAACTATAAATATAATGTATGTAAGCTATTATCATAACTATGGTATAAAGAAAGATTAAGTTAAAGAAAATCTCCCTTTGATTTTTTAGAAAGGTTGGAGATGCAAGTCCATTTTTGACTCTGAATTGGATCACTTCACAAAATAACACCTACTTCAATTCCAGATACGTCACATCCAACTTCAAAAGTTTTATCAAAATTTAGCAAAGCTAGTAACGATGCCTTTGTTAAGTAGTCCTTGAGTTCGATGAATGCCATTTCTTATTCTTTGCCCCAAGAGAAGATTTAATTCTTCTTAATAATCTCTGGTAAGGGAGCGTCAATGGAACAAAAGTTTGGTACAAATCTTCGTTAGAAACTAGCCAAACCATGGAAACTCCGGACTTGACTGACGTTAGTAGGTCTTGATTACTCCTGAATTGCTTTGATCTTTTCTGGATCAACCTTCAAGCCTTGTGAACTTACAATGAAGCCTAAGAAGGAAAATTTATTAGTACAAAAAGCATATTTCCTGATATTAGCATATAAGTGTTCTCCTCTCAAAGTGCTAAGAATAGACGTTAAATGATCAGTATATTAGTTTAGGGATTTACTGTACATCAAAAAGTCATCAAAGTAAACAACATATAACTTATTAATGTAAGGTCGAAGGACATGATTCATCAAACACATAAAAGTGTTAAATGCGTTATTTAGGCCAAAAGGTATGACAAACCATTCATACAAACCTTGTTTGGTTTTGAAAGCGGTCTTTCACTTGTCACCTTCCTTCATTCTAATATGATGGTAGCCGCTTTTCAAATCAATCTTGGAGAAGATGCTGGCACCACTGAGTTCATCAAGCATATCATCCAACCAAGGTATAGGGTGTCTATACTTAATGGTGACTTGATTCACTGCTCTACAATCTACATACATTATCTAAGTCCCATATTTCTTTGGCATCAACAAGACCGGTACAACACAAGGACTCGGACTCTCCCGATTATATACTTTGTCTAGTAGTTCTTTGACTTGGTTTTGTAATTTATTAGTTTCTTTGGGGTTGCTTCGGTATACTGGTGTATTGGGAATGATGGCTCCGAGAATGAAATCATTTGATGTTCAATTCCCCGAATTAGTTGTAGACCATCTGGAATTTCTTTAGGAAATATGTCTCCAAGTTCCTGCAAAAGTTTGGAGATGAAAGAAGTCAAGCCTTTTGGAAGGTTAGTAAGTGATGTAAGGCACTTGTACCTTTTCAATTGATTGTGGATCTACGAAGGAAGCAAAGTAACCTGCACAAGTGAATTCCTCAAAAGAGATAGTTAAGGGTGGTAAACGTATGGGTGAATAGGTGGGTTGTTTAATAAATGAGAGATGGAAGCGGAAGATGATTGATATGGCTATGTGTTATGGTTGATGAAATAAAGGGATGGTTGTGAGGTAGTATCTTAAAGAAGACTCAAAGAAGAACCATTGCTATAGAGAGCAAAGACCCAAACTTTATATTGCTTCTTCAAGGGGTGGTATAAAGGACTTTGACCCACTAGTTATAAGATCTAGGAACCAGAAGTATCAAGGGGAAGGGGTTGACACCAAAAGTATTAAAAATACTTGATAAGTCGATAAAAGTCACTAGGACTTAAGAAATAGAATAATCTTACTTATATTAATAAAAAAAATGTATGATTACAAATGAAATATGATGGCCTATTTATAGTTTTCAAAAGGTTTAGGCCGAATAAACACTTGATGGTTCAGCCAAGGTTGAAACCCCTTTGAAAATACATGATTTTTTTATGAAAATACATGATTTAAATGAAGATACATGCTCTTGGCCGAATGGTTATATGTTGGTTCGGCCCTAAGGATGATTTCAATGCATTTGGAAGTTATTTGGGTGCCAAAATGAAGAGGAAAGAGTCTTTGGCCGAATAGGAAGCATCCCTTGGTGTTTTGACTCCAATTTGATGTCACATGGAGTGCACATGCTTGAATGATGCACATGGCAGCCTACTTGAATGCATATGGGTCTTCTTGTAATGCTTTGGTGAGGTTGCAACCATAGGATGATGTCTTGAAGTCCATGGAATAGAGATAGGCAACAACTAGGTGTGACTTAGCTTCAATCGAGCATCTAGGTGTCATGGTCTTCAATGGGAAATAACTTTTCATGAAAGGTCACATGTGTAGAAGGTAACCTTTCATCATTTGAGCTACTTTCTATGTGTTTGAGCTGAAGATGAGCTGGCCATAGATGAATTACATGAAGATGAGTCTTTGGTCAGTTTCTTGTGAAAATACACCTCTTGAGATGACAACTCTTCACGAAAAGGTACGAATCCACAAAAATTGACCTAGACCATATTTGTAGTGCTCTGTGTGGTGGTAATGATGGTGCAACTCTCCAACTGAAATGAGACTCTAGCTAGCTCAAGAGTCCAGCTCAAGTCAGCTATGAGCTCGGAGGGTAGCTGACAACTTTTCACCATTTGTTCTTCATGAGCTCACGAGTAAACCTATGTATGTTTTCCTAGCTCCTTATACTTAGTTAAGCTCAAATTTAGTGCTTATATTAAAAACATGAAAATCATATAACATGGTATTCATATATTTGAATGATATGAAAAACATGATCAAATAAGCATAGGATAGAAATAATAATATGATAATTTATTCTAACTTGTGAATACATGGTTATGATAGAATATAATGTATAAATGATATAGTATAAGATAGTGTAAGGAAGAACTCCCTTAGAAGCAGCTTTGAATAACATCTATGGTATGTTCAAGTCATGGAGAAAGTTGGAGCTAGTTTGGATTGTTTCAGTAAGTATAAGCACAACTATAGCCTTATTTGTGGACAAATGCTTATGAACATCTCCACTGCTGGCATATATGTTCATCTTTTGAGTATTACTTTCTTTGGCCTTGTTTTCTTTCTCCCATTCTTTTGTACGTGCTTTAAGGGTCATCTGGCATTCGTGGACTTGATTAGCAACCATCGGTGCCAACGTGATCTTCATCCCTTGATGTTGGAAAGAATACTCATTGGAAAATCCATCGTGAGTAGCCTTCTTATCAAATTGCCAAGGATGTCCGAGAATAATGTGGCTTGCACTCATTCGCACCATATCACAAAGGACTTCATTATTATATCGTCAAATGGAGAAAGCAACAACTATTTGTTTGGTAACCTTGGCTTGTCCCACATCATTTAACCACTACAATTTATAGGGATGAGGATACTTGGAAGTCTTTAGGCCCAATTTCTCAACCATATGGGTGCTTGCTACATTTGTGCAACTTCCTCTATCAATGATCATTTTGCAGACTTTTTCTTCCAACATGGCATTTGGTATGGAAGATATTCTCTCTTTGTTCATCTTCTTCACTTTGAATGTTCAAAGTTCTTTTAACTATAAGAATGGTAGATAAAAGAGACATGTTAGAGAAAATAAGAAAAGGAAATGTGTTAAAGGACCTTACAAAATATTGCTCTCACAAGGCCTCACGAGTTCACTCCAAAGAAAACTTGAATGACACTCAATACGCTCATGTTTGCACTCTAATACTTGAAGGCTTTTACTTGTCCTCTTATAGTCTCCCACACTAAAACCTTTTTTGATGTAAGGCAAAAATACACGCTTTGATGGAAGAGAGTAGACAACCTTATTGTGTCCCGATCTAGGATTGACAAGTACCGATGTCCTTGAATTTATAAGTTTGGGTTGCAAAATAATAAGAAAAAAAATATGATTAATAATGGGTTTAATAAATGAATAATAATATAAGTAATGGAATGAAAGAAAAAGAATAGAGATGGCTACGAAATTATGGGATTGATGATGGTCTTGATGATGGATGTTTATGATGTTGATGATGAAATGAAGATGGTGGTGATGTTACATCTCAAACTCGCCAAAGAGGAAACTATGCTATGAAGCACAATCCCGGTCTTCACAAACTTGCTTGAGGGGTGGTGATTGTGTCTTCAGCCCACTATATATCAATCTAGGAATTTTGGAATCAAAATGGAAAGAATGACGCCACAAGTATATGAATTATACTTGCTTAATCGAAAAAGTTCACAAAGAACTTTGAATAGATATTAACTGTCAAGAGTATGTTTTATATAAGAGATGAGATAGGTACAAATGAAGGCAAGCCACTCTATTTATAGGAAATGGGAGGGCTTGGTCGAATGGTTACAAGTTGTTTCAGCTAGATACATGTCTCTAGGAAAATACATAATGCTTGAGATGAATGAATAAGTCTTTTGGGCTTGTGATGGTTCGGCTAATCCATCATGAAAAGCCTTAATGATTCGGCTAAGGATGGGAATACATCTCCCTTGGCCGAATGGGCATGCTTGTTCATCTTGGTGCCATTTTCTTCCCTTGGCCGAATGGTCGTGTGTCTCTTCATGTTTGGCGCCAAACGCTCTCATGTGCATGGCATGTGATGTGGTCGAATAGGCATGGATCCTTTAGCTCATATCTCTTGGTGATTAAAGCTTTCAATAGTTGTGATCTCTTCATCCACGTGTTCCTTGTTGAAAAGGCATCTTCATGGGCAGCATCATTCATAAAAGGTCACAATGTTTGGAAAGGTAACCCTTCATGTTTGAGCTACTTTGGGTGTGAATGAGCTGGTGGTGAGCTGGCCTTAGATGACTTGTAACCTGGTGAACGTTTGGGCAGATCCTTGTGAAAAGGTACCTCTTGAGGTGGCAACTATTCGCGAAAAGGTACGATTTCACAAATTTTGACTTAGGACATATTTTGAAGCGTCCTAAGTGGTGATGATAATGGTACAATTCCCCAACTAAACTTAGGTCATCTTGTAGCTCAAATATTCAGCTCAATCCAGCTATGAGCTCACGGCCTCCAGATAACTTTTCACCAATTGTTCCTTGTGCTCTCCTAATCGATCCCATGTAAGTTTCCTTGCTATTACATGCCCCATTTAGCTCCAATGCAACTCCCGAGTGTTGGCCGAATGTGCCTACACGCTTAACATAAGAAAATAAACTAAGTATATAAACTTATATAATGTGTATATTATAAAAATGTTGTTATAGGTTATTTAATATTTGATATGTAACATATTTGAGGGTGACATGTTGTGGAGAATAGCAACTTTGTTCCAATCTTACTCCATAACATCCTCCAGAAATGGCTAAGAAATTTGACATCTCAATCAGAAACTATGGTTCTTGGAACGCCATGTAATCTCAAAATTTCTTTAAAGAACAAGTTGGCCACATGTGTTGTATCGTCTGTCTTATGGCATGGTATGAAATGTGCCATCTTGGAAAAACGATCTACAACAAAATATATTGAATCTCGTATTCTTGGTCTTTGGTAGTCCCATCACAAAGTCCATTGATATGTCAACCCATGGTGCTTGAGGAATAGGTAAAGGCATGTAACGTCCATCAGGCATAACCTTTGATTTTGCCCTTTTGCAAGTGACATATCGTTCACATACCCTTTCAACGTCTCTCTTCATATTAGGCCAATAGAGGTGTTGTTTCAAAATCTCCAATGTTTTGCTTACTCCAAAATGACCCATGAGACCTCCTTCATGTGCTTCTCGAACAAGCACTTCTCAAAGGGATCCTTGAGGAATGCATAGACGTCCTTCTTTGAATAGATATCCTTCATGCCTATAAAACTTTTCATATGCACCTTTCTCACAAGCCTTATACTTCTCTTCAAAGTCATGGTCAGTAGCATAACAATCTTTAATATACGAAAACCCAATTAACTTTGAATCAGGATCATTAAGGAGAACATACCTTTGAGAGAGAACATCAGCTACAATGTTTTCTTTACCTTTCTTGTAATGAATGACGTAAGGGAATGATTCCAAAAACTCCACCCATTTGGCATGTCGCTTGTTTAACTTATGTTGGCCTTTGATATGTTTTAAAGCTTCATGGTCGGTGTGTATGATGAACTCCTTTGGTAGAAGATAATACTGCCAAACTTCAAGTGCCCTTATGAGAGAATACATCTCTTTGTCATAATTTGGATAGTTTAACAAAGCACCATTCAACTTTTCACTAAAATATGCAATGGGTCATCCTTCTTGAGTTAAAACAGCCCCAATTCCGATTCTAGAAGCATCACATTCCACTTCAAAAGTCTTATCAAAGTTAGGTAATGCAAGTAAAGGTTCCTTGGTTAAACATTCCTTCATTTCGTTAAAGGCATCTTCTTGTTCTTTGCCCCATGAAAAGATAGAATTCTTTTTAATGATCCCTGTTAAGGGGGTGGCAATAGAACTAAAATTAGGCACAAACCTTCTGTAAAAACTTGCAAGACCATGAAAACTTCGAACTTGACTGATTGAAGTATGCGTAGGCCACTCTTGAATGGCTTTGATCTTTTCAGGATCAACTTCAAGTCCCTGTGAACTTACAATAAATCCTAAGAAGGTTAAACTGTTAGTGCAAAAGACACATTTCTTCATATTTGCATAAAGCTTTTCCTTTTGAAGGGTTTCAAGAACATACCTCAAGTGTTGCACATGTGATTCCAAGTCATGACTATAAATCATAATATCATCAAAATAAACCACACAAAACTTACCAATAAATGGTCTTAGTACATGATTCATTAACCTCATGAAGGTGCTTGGAGCGTTTGTTAATCCGAAAGGCATCACCATCCATTCATATAATCCTTGATTTGTTTTGAATACGGTTTTCCACTCGTCTCCTTCTCGCATTTTGATTTGATGATATCCACTCTTTAAATCAATTTTAGAGAACATATTGGCTCCACTCAATTCATCCAACATATCATCAAGTCTTGGTATATGATGTCGGTATTTGATGGTAATTTGATTGATAGCACGACAGTCTACACACATTCTCCATGAACCATCCTTTTTGGGCACAAGTAACACTGAAACATCACATGGACTCAAACTTTCTCGTTTGTATCCTTTGTCCATTTATTCTTCAACTTGTTTTTGAAGCTCCTTAGTTTCTTCAGGGTTACTTCTATATGTTGGACGGTTTGGAATGGATGCACCTGATATGAAGTCAATTTGATGTTCAATCCCTCTAATAGGTGGCAATCCACTAGGATTATCTTCTGCGAATAACTCTTCAAATTCCTGCAATAAAGATGAAATAGAAGAAGGCCAACCGTCTGGAATGTTAGTCAAAATTAACCTTTCCTTGTACCTAAGTACAATTAGAGCTTTGTAGGATAACAAATGTTTCCTAATGTCTTTTCCTCCAGCATATATGTTCATCTTCGTTGGTTCCTCCTCCTTAACAGATTTGGAAACTTCAATTCTTTTCTTCAAAGGATCTTGATCTCCAGACACTTGATTTGGTGAAAGATGAGTCAATATGAATTTCTTTTCATTGTGATATAAAGAGTACCGATTTGTGAAACCATTATGAATAGCCTTCTTATCAAATTGCCAAGGCCTCCCTATAAGTATATGGAACGCATTCATTGGAATGACATCACAAAGGACTTGATCTTGGTATTTCCCAATTGAAAAGGAAATGTTGACTTGTTGGGTGACTTTAACTTCTCCTCCATCATTTAGCCATTGTAGCTTGTATGGTGTAGGATGTTTAAGTGTCTTGAGTCCGAGTTTAGCCACCATTAAAGTTCTTGCAACATTGGTACAACTTCCTCCATCGATAATCATGAAACAAACTTTGTTGTTTACATGACATCTAGTGTGAAAAAGGTTCTCTCTTTGATTATTCTCCATGGACTAAATATTCAAGGCTCTTTTCACTACAAAAACTTGTCCTGAAACTTGAGACATTGTTACTAGATAATAAAACAATATAAACCTTACCAGCGCACTCACAAAGTCTCACAAATTCACTCCAAAGAAATGATAGGATCACTCCACTCAACACTCGTGTTTACTCTCGGGAATATATATATATTTGGCTTTTAACAATTCCCCTTGTGATCTCACTCTCTCAATAGCCTTTTTCCACTCAATTTCTCTTGCTAAGTCCTTTGAAGAACTTACTCAAGATTAAAGCAAGTTAACTCTTTCCTTGTGTGCATCGGCTGCAAACAGGATAGGGTTGAAAAGAAAAAGAAAAAAATGGAAAGGTAGAAGAAAGGATTTAAAGGTATTAAAAGATAGAAATGGTTGAAGACAAGGACAATGAAGGTATAGAAAAGAAAGAGGTGACTTACAATCCAAGAAACAACACTTACTGCAACCTTTCTCAAGAAACAATAAGGTTATCTTCTCTTAGTTTAGATGGCCTCTTTGATGTACTTTGCAATGGTAGAGCACTTTCCTTGGCTTGCTTTCTCTTTGAAATTTCTTTTTTTTCTTTTCTGAATTTTTTCTTCTTTTTGTCTTTTTCTTTCTTTTTGCACTCCAATTTTGTTAAATGAGTCTTTTTTTTTGCTTTTGAACTTCTTTTTGCTTTGCATGCCAATGAGACTTTTGTTGTCAATCCAACTATGCTCTGATTACCGCTTGATGTAAGGCAAAACTACACGCTTTGATGGAAGAGAGTAGATAGCCTTATTGTGTCTCGATCTAGGATTGAAAAGTACTGATGTCCTTGAATTTATAAGTTTGGGCTGCAAAATAATAAGAAAAAAATATGATTAATAATGGGTTTAAGAAATGAATAATAATATAAGTAATGGAATGAAAGAATAAGAATAGAGACGGCTACGGAATTATGGGATTGATGATGGTCTTGATGATGGATGTTGATGTTGTTGATGATGAAATGAAGATGGTGGTGATGTTGCATCTCAAACTAGCCAAAGAGGAAACTATGCTATGAAGCACAATCCCGGTCTTCACAAACTTGCTTGAAGGGTGGTGATTGTGTCTTCAACCCACTAGATATCAATCTAGGAATTTTGGAATCAAAATGGAAAGAATGATGCCACAAGTATATGAATTATACTTGCTTAATTGAAAAAGTTCACAAAGAACTTTGAAGAGAAATTATCTCACAAGAGTATGTTTTATATAAGAGATGAGATAGGTACAAATGAAGGCAAGCCACTCTATTTATAGGAAATGAGAGGGCTTGGCCGAATGGTTACAAGTTATTTCTGCTAGATACATGTCACTTGGAAAATACATAATGCCTGAGATGAATGAATAAGTCCTTTGGGCTTGTGATGGTTCGACTAACTCTTCATGAAAGGCCTTAATGATTCGGCTAAGGATGGGAAGACATCTCCCTTGGCCGAATGGGCATGTTTGTTCATCTTGGCGCCATTTTCTTCCCTTGGCCGAATGGTGGTGTGTCTCTTAATGTTTGGCGCCAAAGGCTCTCATGTGCTGGCATGTGATGTGGCCGAATAGGCATGGATCCTTTAGCTCATATATCTTGGTGATTTAAGCTTCCAATAGGTGTGATATCTTCATCCACGTGTTCCTTATTGAAAAGGCATCTTCTTGGGCAGTATCATTCATGAAAGGTCACAATGTTTGGAAAGGTAACACTTCATGTTTGAGCTACTTTGGGTGTGAATGAGCTGGTGGTCTGCTGGCCTTAGATTACTTGTAACATGGTGAACGTTTAGGCAGCTCCTTGTGAAAAGGTACCTCTTGAGGTGGCAACTATTCGCGAAAAGGTACGATTTCACAAATTTTGACTTAGGACATATTTGAAGCGTCCTAAGTGGTGATGATGATGGTGCAATTCCCCAGCTGAAATGAGGTCATCTTGTAGCTCAAATCTTTAGCTCAATCCTGCTATGAGCTCACGGCCTCCAGACAACTTTTCACTAATTGTTCCTTGTGCTCTCCTAATCGATCCCATGTAAGTTTCCTTGTTGTTACATGTTCCATTTAGCTCCAATGCAGCTCCCAAGTGTTGGACAATTGTGCCTACATACATAACATAAGAAAATAAACTAAGTATATAAACTTATATAATGTGTATATTATAAAAATGTGACTATAGGTTATTTAATATTAAATATGTAACATATTAAACAACCTATTATCTAATGGTTCTTTCTCATTAAAAGATTTAAAAACATTAAGGCACTTATGAGAAAGTACTTCCCTGAATTGTTTTGCCTTTGTACGAGTGATAGGTCCTTTGGGCATAACTTCAGGATCCATTTGTGTAGTTGTGATCACATCATTTTTTCTCTCGGTCTCTTTGTCTCAAGGTCTAAGTAGACTTTACTCAAAACTATACCAAGTAATCTTTACTTCTTGATGTAGTCATGCCTACATTAGATCTAGAAGTGATGCGTCAAGGTCCCATTACTCGATCAAGAGCCAAACAATTTAGGGAAGTACTATTAACTAAGTGTCTTGAAGCTTTCAATTCATTTGACAAGTTAACAACTTCCAATGTTAAGTTGTATAAAGTTTTAATAGTTGAAAAGTAACTTAACATATCCACATCTTTATATTACTTGCTGCACAATGTTGTTTCAAGCATGTTATTATTTCATATTAGTTTTGCTTTCATTTAACTATGTTTCAATTCATTCATGAAATGGCAACATGCTTAATCATTAATTTCTTAGCTCATTTGCATTCAAATCAGCTCCTTAGTCATATACATTAGCTCACCTATATTATATCATATAGTTCTTTTCTCATGACATGCATTCATAGCTCATAAGGTGATGTGAATCAATTTAGCTTCAAAAATGGACTTGCATCTCCAACCTTTCTCAATAATCAAAGGGGGATTTTATTTAACTTATTCTTTCTTTATACCATAGTTATGATAATAGCTTACATACATTATATTTATAGTTATGATGATGATATTATGAATGTATGAAGATATTATTATGAACCACATATTTATATATTTATAACTTATATTACTTAGCTTATAAATGTTTTCTTTTGTAGGTGCATGTTTAGTCACATAATGGGAACTGACTTAAAGCTGACATTGGAGTCAATGAGCTAAGGAAACGTAACTTGGACAACTCTGGGACAGCTCAAGATCATTTTGGGAAAAAGTTGCTCGCTGACCCCCGAGCTCATAGCTGACTTGAGCTGGACTTTTGAGCTAGTTAGAGGTTTCATTTCAGCTGGTGAGTTGCACCATCATTACCACCACACAGAGCACTACAAATATGGTCTAGGTCAAATTTTGTGGATTCGTACCTTTTCGCGAAGAGTTTCCATTCCGAGAAGTGCCTTTTCACAAGGAGTTGTCCTAAGACTTGTACACATGTCCTTCATCTATGGCCAGCTCAACTTCAGCTCAAACCTATGGGAAGTAGCTCAAATGATGAAAGGTTGCTTCACACAAATGTTCCCTTTCATAATTAGTTGCTGCCCAAATGATGGCATGTCATTTAGACACATGTTTGATGCCAAGTCACGCCTAACTTGCTGCTCATCTTCACGCCATGGAGGTGTCCACACCTTAAGCATTCTACACCATTCATGTGAGTGCCACATGACCAGCCTACACATGTGCCATACGTGTGGGTGAAATGGACGCCAAAGTGAAGAGGCTTCTCCCTATTCGGCCAAAGCAAGGCATTGCTTCAAAGTTGGCGCCAAGATGATCCATAGAAGACCCGGCCAAGCTGACTTATGCTTTTAATTTAATCATTACTTGAGGCAATATTACCCAACCTTTACAAATCTATAAATTTTGGATTCGTACCTTTGATATTTCCTTTGAGAATTCCTTTCAAGTTGTCCTAAGACTGTACACATGTCCTTCATCTATGGCCAGCTCAACTTCAGCTCAAAACCTATGGGAAGTAGCTCAAATATGAAAGGTTGCTTCACACAAATGTTCCCTTTCATAATTAGTTGCTGCCCAAATGATGGCATGTCATTTAGACACATGTTTGATGCCAAGTCACGCCTAACTTGCTGCTCATCTTCACGCCATGGAGGTGTCCACACCTTAAGCATTCTACACCATTCATGTGAGTGCCACATGACCAGCCTACACATGTGCCATACGTGTGGGTGAAATGGACGCCAAAGTGAAGAGGCTTCTCCCTATTCGGCCAAAGCAAGGCATTGCTTCAAAGTTGGCGCCAAGATGATCCATAAGAAGACCATTCGGCCAAGGACATTTCCGTTCATCCAAGAATTATGCATTTTAATTTAAATCATGTACTTTGCCAAAAAGGCAATGTATTTATTCGGCCAAACCTTTACAAATCTATAAATAGACTTTGGTATTCATTTGTAAAACAGAACCCTTTGATAATATAAAATCCTTGTGAGATTATTCTCTCTTCAAGTTCTTTTTAGAACTATACCGATTAAGCAAGCTTTTCTAAAGTTTGTGGTGTCAAACCCTTCCTTGATACTTCTGGTTCCTAGTTCATATAACTAGTGTGATAAAGTCCTTACTACCATCCCTTATAAAACTTATAAGAAACAGGTCTTTGCTCCTTTATAGCATTGGTTCCTTCTTAGTTTTATAGGATATTATCTATACCATCTTCCATCTCCATATCACGCCTATATCATCACCATCTTGCATCGCTATTTCATGCCTATATAATCACCATCCCATTATCATCTACTCACCATTAAATCATCCTTCATCATCAACAAGGCCTACATCCATTACCACCATTGGAGGCCGAATTATCAACACCTGAAGGATATTTATTCAACTCTTCCGCAACATACTTTGATATCATTTTTTTTCATTTCCTTTCTTATCATTTCCTTTCTTCTTCCATTTCTTATTTATATTTCCATCTTAATCATTTCTTTCTTTTAATTTTGTAGATTACTTATCAATTTAAAGTGTAGCATTTGGTGTCTCTCCTAGATTGAGAAACAACAAGGTTGCCAACTTCTCCATTATTGAAGAAGCCTAGTTATCCTTACATCAAGCGGTAATCAGAGCTTTGGTGGATTGACAATCAAGTGCTGCAACAAAAGTAACAAAAAGAAAAAAAGAAAGAAGAAAAACGAAAAGAAAAGAAAAAGACTCCTACATCAAATTTGCAGTGCAAAAGAAAGAAGAAAAAAAGAAAATTCAAAGCAAAAGAAAAAGTGAAGCAAAGTTGTAAAGTACACTCACTACCATCCCATTGTTTCATCGCCATAACCATAACCATATCAACCATCTTCCGATTCCACCATTTATTATTTAAATAGGCTACCTATTTCACCAATACGTTTACCACCTTAACCGTCTCTTTTGAGCCATTCACTTGTGCAGGTTGTTTGCTTCCTTCTTAGATCAACAATCAATTAGTTAAGGTACAAATGCCTTACTTCAAGTGTCATAGCTTTGGTGGAAGAAGCAACGTGCAACAATAACAACAAAAAGAAAAATACAAAAAAGAAGTGCAAAATGAAGTGCAAAGTCAAAGAAAAAAATAAAAAAAATTAGAAAAAAAAGTGCAGCACTCAAAAGAAAGAAAAGTTCAGCACTTAAAAGAAGAAAGAGCAAAGAAAAGATAGAAGTTGGAGCATTCATCAACAATTCTCATCACCAAGCAATTCAAGTAAGCCGTTTAAATAGATTGTGGTGATAGAAGGTTGTGAAGTGACTTGTGTAAGTAACCCCTTTTTTTATTTTCTTTCTATTTCTAAGACACCCTTTCATTATATTTGTTTTCCCTTCCTACTAACCCTTTTACAGCCGATGCCAAACAAGTAGAAATTTATTTGATACAGTCTTGAGTAAAGTTCTCTAGAACTTGAGACAAGAGAATTGAGAGGAAAACGGCTGGAGCGTGTGTGAGATAAGAAGAGGGCAAGTAAAAGCCATTAAGTCCTAGAGTGCAAACACGAGTGGATTGAGTGACATTCAAGTTTCCTTGGAGTGACTCGTAAGGCTTTGTGTGAGTACATTCTGGTAAGGTCTTTTACACATCTTATTCTTTCTTATTTCACTAACCATGTCTCGAAGTCCAGGATGAACCCCTGAAAGAGAACCCCCTAATTTACAAACTCAAGCAATCAAGCTTGAAATGGCTAGATTCCTGAAATTAGAATTGGAGCTTTTACATGATTGTATAGACCAATTTGAAGCATATTATGCAATCGAAGAGTAAATTGCCCTAGAATGGAAGAAGAATTTGAAGAAGAGGAGGCTAAAGTAACATCAGTAGCACGAAGATAATGCGATCACGTTTCCATCAATAAAAAGAGTACTCTTGAACACCTTTATATTGATATTACTATATATTAGTTATATACTACATGCTTTCATAATAAAATTCATGATAAAAAAAATTTGTAATGTAGTTAAAAAATAACTCAGTATAAACACAACATGCACATTGATATTTAAGCATATTAGGATAGTTTTATAATCATATTAAACATGATTACCTTATATACATCAAGGCAACATCATTATAATTCATTTTATTAGTTCATATGCATTCATATTAGCTCTTAAGTTTTATGCATTATCTTACACATATTATGAGGTGATATATTTAGCTCATGACCTTCATTCATAGCTCACATTACCATATTCTTACATGGCAGCAAGGTATTTAGCTCAAAATAGCTCAATGCCATGAACTTACCTTGTTTCATTGCATATATAGGTACATTGGAGTGTGATGCATGATGAGGTAGCTTGGTGGATGATTTGGACGTCATAAGCAGCTCACAAACAGCTCACAAAGTACAAGGTAGCTCATGGAACACTAAGGAAAGCTCAATTCAGCTGGAGGAGCTTAAGACTAGCTAAACTCAGCTAGTTGGACTATTTGGAGCTGAGTTACCAAAAGAGGTGTTAAGGGTAGCTAAATGTAGCTGAACATGTTATTATAGAGATCACAAGGACTCAGCTAGGAAGCTTGCTCACGAACAGCCCATAATTGCTAAGATAGCTCCACACTCAAGCTAGCTTTGAAGGAGACACATGCACGCCTAAGATGGAGCACATGACCAGCCATCATTCCATGCCCAAGGTTGTACCACAAGGTTACCTAGAACACCCATGTACATGCTATATGACCAGCCCCCATGTGCCTTGCATCTGGTCTCATTTAGGCGCCAAGATGAAGAGCCTTCTATCTATTCGACCAATCATCATCTCCTATCTAAATTAGCGCCAACATGAAGGGACACTAGAGCTATTCGGCCAAGGGTTATCACCATCCATTTAAACTGAAACATCATCTCTATTTTATAATTAATTATGTATCTATAGGAAGGCACAAGGTTGGCCGAATCCCCTTGTAACCATTCGGCCATGCCTCTCTATTTACTATAAATAGAAAAGCATATTTCATTTGTAATCAGACCTTTTTTTATTAATACAAGTGAGATTATTCTCTTTCTTAAGTCCTTGTGACTTTTATCGACTTATCAATTATTTTTATACTTGTGGCGTCAACCCCTTTCCTTTCACCTTGATACTTCTGGTTCCTAGTTCCTATAACTAGTGTGTCAAAGTACTTAATACCACCCCTTGAATAAGCAATATAAAGTATGGGTCTTTGCTCTCTATAGCATTGGTTCTTCTTTGAGTCTTCTTTAAGATACTATCCTCACAACCATCTCTTTATTTCATAAACCATAATTATAGCCTTATAAACCATCTTCCGCTTTCATCTCTCATTTTAAACAACCCACATATTCATCATATGTCTACCACCCTTAACCCTCTATTTTTGAGTTATTCACTTGTGCAGGTTGTTTTGCTTCCTTCTTAGATCCACAATCAATTGTTAAGGTACAAGTTCCTTACATCAAGTGGTATCAGAGCCAAACAAGGGTACATCAAGCGGTAATCAGAGCTTTGGTGGAAGAAAGCAACATGCAACAATAACACAGAAAAATAAAAAAAGAAGTGCAAATTCAAAGAAAAATAAAAATCAGAAAAGAAAATGAAGCACTCAAAAGAAAGAAAAATCCAGCACTCAAAAGAATAAAATCAAAGAAAATAAAGAAAAGAAGTTGAAGCATTCATCAACAATTATCATCACCAAATAATTCAAGTGAGCCGTTTAAATTGATTGTGGTGATAGAAGGTTGTGAAGTGACTTGTGTAAGTAACCCTTTATGTTCTCTTCTTTCTATTTCTAAGCGACCCATTTCATTATATTTATTTTTCCATTCCTACTAACCCTTTTTGCAGCCGACGCCAAACAAGTAGAAATTTACTTGATACGGTCTTGAGTAAAGTTCTCTAGAACTTGGGACAAGAGAATTCAGAGGAAAAAGGTTGTAACGTGTGTGAGATCAGAAGAGGACAAGTAAAAGCTATTAAATCCTAGAGTGCAAACACGAGCGGATTGAGTGACATTCAAGTTTCCTCGGAGTGACTCGTGAGGCTTTATGAAAGTACATTCTGGTAAGTTCTTTTACACATCTTATTCTTTTCTTATTTCACTAACCATGTCTCAAAGTCCATGATGAACCTCTGAAAGAGATGCCCCGAATTTGCAAACTCAAGCAATCTTGCATGAAATGGCTAGATTGCTGAAATTAGAATTGGAGCCTTTACATGATCGTATGGACCAATTTGAAGCATCTTTAGGTAATCGAAGAGTAAATCGCCCTAGAATGGAAGAAGAATTTGAAGAAGAGGAGGCTGAAGTAACATCAATAGCACGAAGAGATGCTCATCGAAATCAGAATGACAACTTCAGCAATATCAAAGTGATCATTCCTCTATATCAAGGATGAATTGATCCTAAAGCCTTTCTTGATTGGGTAATCAAGATTGAACACATTTTTTAATGCCAAAATTATACGGAGCAAAAGAAGGTTAGGCTTGCTCCTATATAATTCGTGGATTATGCCTTAGTTTGGTGGGACCAATTGGTGAGTTCCATAAAACGAAATGGTGAACGTCCCATCAATACATGGGAAGAAATGAAGGCCATTATGAGAAAAAGGTTTGTGCCTACTCACTATCACCGAGATCTTTACCATAAATTACAAAATCTGAAATAAGGAAGCAAGAGCGTTGAAGATTATTTCAAAGAAATGGAGATAGCCATGATCTGAGCCAATGTTGACAAAGACAGAGAAGAAACCATGGCAAGGTTTTTATCTGGCCTAACTCCTGATATTGCTAACCTTGTTGAACTTCAGCATTATGTAGAAATTGAAGAGATGATACATGAGGCCATGAAAATTGAAAGACAACTCAAAAGGAAATCCTACACTAAGAGCAGTCCAAGTTCGGCAACCAAATGGAAACAAGAGCCTATTTCCTTCAGGAAACCAATTCCAGCACAAGCAAAGGATCATATAGATGTTACCAATTCCAGTACTTTTGGAGATCTAGGGACATCAAATGTTTCAAATGTTTTGGGAAAGGACATGTTTCTAGTCAATGTCCCAATCGAAATGCCATGATGATACTAGACAATGGAGATATTGTATCAGATTCTGACAAGCCTATTTTTGATGAGGAACCTGAAACAATGCAAGACGAAGAAACTGAAGAAAATGCAGATCATGGTGAGATGCTTATTTCGAAAAGGTGCCTACAATCACAAACATCCCAAGAGGATATTCAAAGAAACAATATTTTCCATACAAGATGCCATGTCAAGGACAAGGTTTGCACAATGATCATCGATGGAGGAAGTTACACAAATGTAGCCAGCACTCTTATGGTTGAAAAACTTGGATTGGCAACATCAAAGCATCCCACTCCATATAAACTCCAATGGCTCAATGAAGGAGGTAAGTTAAATGTTACTAAACTGGTTCTAATTCCTTTTTC
The DNA here is from genome assembly GCF_006381635.1 of Hibiscus syriacus. Classification (NCBI taxonomy): domain Eukaryota; kingdom Viridiplantae; phylum Streptophyta; class Magnoliopsida; order Malvales; family Malvaceae; genus Hibiscus; species Hibiscus syriacus. Next base: position 220,459 of record NW_024062571.1, on the reverse strand, counting down.
AGTTGGTAGGTACAAGGATGAGGTGCTTTGTGACATTGTCCCTATCCATGCTAGCCAAATCTTACTTGGAAGACCATGGTAGTATGATAAAAGGGCCATTGTTATCACAATCAATACATTTTTAAGCATGATGGACGCAAGGTAACCTTGATGCCTTTCATGCCAAAAGAGGTACAACAAGATCAGTTGCATATGCGAAAGAGTGTACAAGCATGGTGCAAAGACAAACCCCCAATGAAGAATAAAGAGGAACGAAACATGACACCAAACTTCTTCATAGAGAAACACAATGGTTCAAGGATGGAAAATGAAGGAGTTCTTACGAAAATGGGTGATGATTGGAATTTAAAGACACAAATCTTCACTAAGGGTTTTAATCGCCAAAAGGTAAGCAACCCTTCATTTGAAACCTCTTATCTCCTCACTTTTCAGGACCAATCACGTGAAAGGTCATTTCCAAAAGGGATATCCTTCAAGGAAGATCACTCTCAAGAGGTATATGTTGGTAAATCATATTCCAAAGAAAGCCCTAACAGGAAATCTTATGAAAGGATACCTAATGGAAGAACACAACCGTTCAAAGGATGCTTTCTTTTAGCAAGGAGACGTGAAGTTATACAATGATAGAATGAACTCGATTTGAGGACAAATCACCATAAAGAAGGGGGATGATGCAAGCACGTTTCCATCAATAAAGGGAGTACTCTGGAACACCTTTATATTAAAATTACTATATATTAGTTATATACTACATGCTTTCATAATACAATTCATGATAAAAATTCTTGTTATGTAGTTAAAGAATAACTTAGTATAAACACAACATGCACATTGATATTTAAGCATATTAGGATAGTTTTATAATCATATTAAACATGATTACCTTATATACATCAAGGCAGCATCATTATAATTTATTTTATTAGTTCATATGCATTCATATTAGCTCTTAAGTTTCATGCATTATCTTACACATATTATGAGGTTATATATTTAGCTCATGACCTTCATTCATAGCTCACATTACCATATTCTTACATGACAACAAGGTATTTAGCTCATAACAGCTTAATGCCATGAACTTTCCTTGTTTCCTTGCACATATAGGTACTTTGGAGTGTGATACACGATGAGGTAGCTTGGTGGATGATTTGGACGTCATAAGCAGCTCACAAACGCTCACAAAGTACAATGCAGCTTATAGAACACTAAGGAAATCTCGATTCAGCTGGAGAAGCTTAAGACTAGCTAAACTTAGCTAGTTTGACTATTTAGAGCTGAGTTTCCAAAAGTGATGTCAAGGGTAGCTGAATTTAACTGAACATGTTGTTATAAAGCTCACAAGGACTCGTCTAGGAAGCTTGCTCACGAACAGCCCATAATTGCTAAGATAGCTCCACACTCAAGCTAGCTTGAAAGGAGACACATGCACGCCTAAGATTGAGTATATGACCAACCATCATTCCATGCACAAGGTTGCACCACAAGGTTCCCTAGAACACCCATGTGCATGTCATATGACCAGCCCCCATGTGCCTTGCATGTGGTCTCATTTAGGCACCAAGATTAAAAGCCATATCTCTATTCGGCCAAGCATCATCTCCTATCCAAATTGGCGCCAACATGAAGGGACACTAGAGCTATTCGACTAAGGGTTATCACCCTCCAATTAAACTGAAACATCATCTCTATTTTGTAATTCATTATGTCTCTATAGGAAGGCACAAGGCTGGCTGAATCCCCTTGTAACCATTCGGCCATGCCTCTCTATTTCCTATAAATATGAAAGCATATTTCATTTGTAATTAGACCTTTTTTATTATTACAAGTGAGATTATTCTTTTTCTTAAGTCCTTGTGACTTTTATCAACTTATCAAGTATTTTTATACTTGTGGCATCAACCCCTTTCCTTTCACCTTGATACTTCTAGTTCCTAGTTCCTATAACTAGTGGGTCAAAGTACTTAATACCACCCCTTGAAGAAGAAATATAAAGTCTGGGTCTTTGCTCTCTATAGCATTGGTTCTTCTTTGAGTCTTCTTTAAGATACTATCCTCACAACCATCCTTTTTTTCATAAGACATAACCATAGCCTTATCAACCATCTTCCGCTCCCATCTCTCATTTTTAAAAACCCACCTATTCACCATACGTCTACCACCCTTAACCCTCTCTTTTTAAGCCATTCACTTGTGTAGGTGATGTGATGCTAACCAGGCTTCTTCAATGATGGAGAAGTTGGCAACCTTGTTGTTTCCCGATCTAGGAGAGACACCAAATGCTACACCTTGGATTGAAAGTAATATGCACAAAAAGAAGAAGAATTGATTAAGTAATATGATAATTAAGAAATGAAAAGTAAATAGAAATGGAAAGATTTGAAATGGATAGAATAGTTATCAAAGATGGGCTGCGGAAGTGTTGAATAAATCTCCTTCAAGTGATGTTGACTTCGGCCTCCAATGGTGGTGATGAAGTATGCCTTGTTGATGAATGAAGGATGATTTAATGGTGATGAAATGGTAATGGAAGGATGATGTTATTGGCGTGATATGGTGATTGAATATGGTGATGATATAGGCGTGATAATGGTGATGGACAGATTGTATCTTATAAAACTAAGAAGGAACCAATGCTATAAAGGAGCAAAGACCCATTTCTTATAAGTTCTATAAGGGATGGTATGAAAGTACTTTGACCCACTAGTTATTTAAACTAGGAACCAGAAGTATCAATGAGGGAATGACGCCACAAGCTTTAGAAAAGGCTTGCTTAATCGATATAGTTCTAAAAAGAACTTGAAGAGAGAATAATCTCACAAAAGGATTTTAATTATCAAAGGGTTAAGTTTACAAATGAATGCCAAAGCCTATTTATAGTTTTGTAAAGGCTTGGCTGAATAAATAGATGCCTTTTCGGCAAAGTACATGTCTTAAAACGAAAATAAATGATGCTTGGATGAGGGGAGATGTCTTTGGCCGAATGGTTCCCATAACTCTTCATCTTGGCGCCAATTTGAAGCATGATGATGTTTAGGCCGAATAGAGAGAAGCCTATTCATCTTGGTGCCTAATTCATTCACATGCAAAGCACATGGGTGGCTGGTCATGTGGCACTCACATGGTTGGTGTTGAATGTTTAAGGCATGGACTCTTCCATGGTGTGTAGATGAATAGCAACTTAGGCTTGACTTGGCATCAAACATGTGTCTAGGTGACTTGGCATCAATGGGGCAGCAACTAATTATGAAAGGTCACATTTGTGTGAAACAACCTTTCATCATTTGAGCTACTTCCCATGAGTTTGAGCTGAAGATGAGCTGGCCATAGATGAATTGCATGAAGATGAGTCATAGGACAGCTCCTTGTGAAAGGTCACTTCTCGGATTGGCAACTCTTCGCGAAAAGGTACGAATTCACAAAACCTGACCTAGACCATATTTGTAGTGCTCTGTGTGGTGAAGATGATGGTGCAACTCTCCAGCTGAAATGAAGTCTCTAGCTAGCTCAAAAGTCCAGCTCAAGTGAGCTATGAGCTCGAGGGTCAGCTGACAACTTTTCACCATTTGTTCTTCATGATCTCCCAAGTCATCCTATGTAAGGTTTCCTAGCTCATTGACTTCAATTCTAGCTTTAAATCAGCTCCCATGATGTGGCCGAACATGTACCTACAAAAGAAAGCATTTATAAGCTAAGTAATATAAGATATAAATATGTGGTTCATAGATTATATTATATGTCAACATAAAACATGTTATATAATCTATAGTTTGGGGATGCTTAAATGATTTAAAAGTTTTAATGCATTTAGTTGTAAGAGCTTCCCTGAATAGTTTGGCTCTTGATCGAGTTATTGGTCCTTGTGGCATTACTTCCATATCCTTTGAAGGTAGCGTTGGTGAACTCACATCATTCCCCCCTTCTTTTAAGCGATTTGTCCCCAAATTGTCATCATCCTTGATTGGAGATAGATCTGCTATATTGAAGGTGGCACTTACATTGTATTCTCCGGGAAGATCCAACTTGTATGCATTGTCATTAATTTTCTCAATGATTTGGAAAGGACCGTCTCCTCTTTGTAAAAGCTTAGATTTTCTTTTAGTAGGAAACCTTTCTTTTCGCAAATGCAACCATACCCAATCTCCAACTTCCAAATGGAGTGGTTTTCGTCCCTTGTTGGCTTGTTGCATACTGTTTTGTTCTTCTCTCAATATTGTTCCGAACTTGTTCATGTAATTTCTTGATGAACTCAGCCTTGTTCTTTCCATCCTTGTTAACCATTTGTTCTTGGGGTAGAGGGAGAAGATCTAAAGGAGTTAAGGGATTGAATCCATACACTACCTCAAATGGTGAAGTTTTTGTGGCTGAATGAACTGACCGATTGTAAGCGAATTCAACATGTGGTAAGCAATCTTCCCAAGTCTTGATGTTTTTCTTGATGATGGCTCTCAACAATGTTGATAATACTCTGTTGACTACCTCCGTTTGCCCATCAGTTTGGGGGTGACAGGTGGTTGAAAACAACAATTTAGTTCCAAGTTTGTTCCATAATGTCCTCCAGAAATGGCTAAGGAACTTGACATCTCGATCAGAAACAATTGTTCTTGGTATGCCGTGCAATCTTACAACTTCTTTGAAGAATAGATTAGCCACATGGGTTGCATCGTCGGTTTTGTGACATGGTATGAAATGGGCCATTTTGGAGAACCTGTCAACCACCACAAATATAGAATCTCGCCCATTTCTTGTTTTTGGCAAACCCATCACAAAATCCATGGAAATATCAACCCATGGTACTGTAGGAATGGGAAGAGGTATGTAAAGTCCATGAGGCATGACCTTCGACTTAGCCTTTTTGCAAACGATGCATCTATCACAAATCCTTTCAACATCCCTTTTTATCTTAGGCCAGTAGAGATGTTCTTTCAAGATTGCCAATGTCTTACCAATTCCAAAATGCCCCATGAGTCCTCCTTCATGTGCTTCTCGTACCAATACTTCTTGAAAGGAACCTTGTGGAATGCACAGCCTTTCTTCCTTGAATAGATAACCATCATGTCTATAGAATTTCTCCACTGCACCTTTTTCACAAGACTTGTATTTCTCTCCAAAATCATGGTCATTAACATAATAATCTTTAAGGAAAGAAATCCAAGTAACTTAGAATCCAAAGTGTTAAGAAGAACATACCTTCGTGAAAGGGCATCTGCAACAACATTCTCTTTTCCTTTCTTGTAATGAATGACGTATGGAAAGGATTCAAGAAATTCTACCCACTTGGCATGTCGTTTGTTGAGTTTGTGTTGGCCTTTAATATGCTTCAATGCCTCATGATCAGTATGGATGACAAACTCCTTGGGCCATAGATAGTGTTGCCATGTTTCTAAAGCCCTTATAAGAGAATACATCTCTTTGTCATAAATAGGGTAGTTTAGTGAAGCACCACTTAACTTTTCACTAAAGTATGCAACTGGTCGTCCCTCTTGAGTCAAAACGGCACCTATACCAATTCCAGAAGCATCACATTCTATTTCAAAAGTTTTATCAAAATTAGGAAGTACCAGAAGTGGTGCTTTAGTCAAACAATCCTTAATGGCCATAAATGCTTCTTCTTGTTCTTTGCCCCATTCAAAGGTGGAATTCTTTTTAATTACCCCAGTTAAGGGAGAGGCAATAGAACTAAAGTTGGGCACAAATCTCCGGTAAAAACTTGCAAGTCCATGGAAACTTCTGACTTGACTTATTGATGTAGGTCTCGGCCAATCTTGAATTGCTTTAATCTTTTCCGGATCTACTTCAAGTCCCTGTGAACTTACAATAAATCCTAAGAAGGCAAGCTTCTTAGTGCAAAAAGAACATTTTTGAAGGTTGGCATAAAGTTTCTCTTTTTGGAGAGTTTCAAGTACTGACCTTAAATGTTGCACATGGTCCAAAGTATGGCTATAAATCAAAATATCATAAAATAGACCACACAAAACTTACCAATAAAAGCCCGGAGTACATGGTTCATCAACCTCATGAAAGTACTAGGTGCATTGGTTAGTCCAAAGGGCATAACCAACCATTCGTACAATCCTTGCTTTGTTTTGAAAGCGTTCTTCCATTCATCTCCTTCTCGCATCCTAATCTGATGATATCCACTTTAAGATCAATTTTAGAGAAGATGGTGGCACCACTTAGTTCATCCAGCATATCGTCTAGCCTTGGAATTGGGTGTCGGTATTTGATAGTGATCTGATTAACTTCTCTGCAATCTACACACATTCTCCATGAACCATCCTTCTTTGGCACAAGCAAAACAGGAACAGCGCATGGACTTAGGCTTTCTCGAATGTACCCCTTTTCCATTAACTAACCAACCTATTTTTGAAGTTCCTTTGTTTCCTCCGGATTACTTCTATAGGCTGGTTTGTTTGGGATAGTTGCACCGGGAATGAAATCGATTTGATGTTCAATTCCTCGAAGGGGTGGAAGTCCTCTTGGTATATCTTCTGGAAACATGGCTTTAAATTCCTGTAAAAGAGAAACAATAGAAGAAGGCAAAACCTTCTTGGAGATTAGTTAAAAGTAGACTTTCCTTGTACATTAGTACAATGAAAGCCTTATGTGACAACAAGTGTTTCCGAATCTCCTTTCTTCCAGCATAGATGTTCAATGCTTTAGTCGTCTCTTTCATTGTTTTTGAATGAATCCATGCTTTCTTCAAATGAATCTGATCTTCATTCACTTGACTAGGAGATAGTGGCGTCAAAGTGAATTTCTTATCATTATGAATGATAGTATATCTGTTGGTAAACCCATCATGGATTGCTCTTCGGTCAAATTGCCATGGTCTTCCCAAAAGTATATGTCCAGCATCCATTGGTACACATCACATAACTTCATCTTGATATTTACCAATTGAAAATGGAATGACAACTTGCTTTGTGATTCTTACTTCTCCACCGTCATTTAGCCATTGAAGTTTATATGGATTTGGATGCTTAGAAGTCTTCAGGCCAAGTTTTTCCACCATAAGAGTGCTTGCAACGTTCGTACAACTTCCTCCATCGATGATCATGAAACAAACTTTGTTGTTACATGACAACGAGTATGAAAAATGTTTTCCCTTTGGTATCTTCTATGATTTGAGTGCTTAAAGCCTTTTTGATGACAAAAACTTGTCTCAAATCTGAATGGAAATCAAACAATCTTGTGACATGGTTAGTAAAATAAAAGAAATTAAAACCTTACCAGCACACTCACTAAAACCTCTCTTGATCACTCCAAAGAAAATTTCATATTGCACTCCACTCACTCTCGTGTTTGCACTCGGGGATATGATCCTTGGCTTTTTCTGATCCCCCTTCTGATCTCACCCTCTCGTTTGCCTTTTACCGCTCAATTCTCTCTTGTGGGTCCTTTTAAATAACTAACTCAAGATTGAGCAAGTTTCTTTAGTTTGTGCGTCGGTTTAGAAATGGTTAAGGTATAGGATAAAGGATAGGCTAGAAAAGTTAAGAAAGATGATAAGGTAATGGAATAAGAAAAGATGAAAGAAAAGGAAATGAAATAGTAAATAAGTGAAGATGACTTACAACTCAAGTTGCAACACTTACTATCTTCCTTCACAAGAAACAACAAGGATACCTCCTTCAAGTTTGATGTTGGGCAGATTGTATGGTGCTTCTCTTTGAGTGTACTTTGCAACTTGCTTCACTTTTCTTTTGCTTTTGAATTCTTCTTTTCTTTTCTTTCTTTTGCACTCCAAATTTGTTGTAGGAGTCTTTTCTTTTCTCTTTTGTTTTATTCTTTCTTGTTGCTTTTTGTTGTAGCACTTTTAATGTCAATCCACCAAAGCTCTGATTACCGCTTGATGTGATGCTAACCAGGCTTCTTCAATGATGGAGAAGTTGGCAACCTTGTTGTTTCCCGATCTAGGAGAGACACCAAATGCTACACCTTGGATTGAAAGTAATATGCACAAAAAGAAGAAGAATTGATTAAGTAATATGATAATTAAGAAATGAAAAGTAAATAGAAATGGAAAGATTTGAAATGGATAGAATAGTTATCAAAGATGGGCTGCGGAAGTGTTGAATAAATCTCCTTCAAGTGATGTTGACTTCGGCCTCCAATGGTGGTGATGAAGTATGCCTTGTTGATGAATGAAGGATGATTTAATGGTGATGAAATGGTAATGGAAGGATGTTATTGGCGTGATATGGTGATGGAATATGGTGATGATATAGGCGTGATAATGGTGATGGACAGATTGTATCTTATAAAACTAAGAAGGAACCAATGCTATAAAGGAGCAAAGACCCATTTCTTATAAGTTCTATAAGGGATGGTATGAAAGTACTTTGACCCACTAGTTATTTAAACTAGGAACCAGAAGTATCAATGAGGGAATGACGCCACAAGCTTTAGAAAAGGCTTGCTTAATCGATATAGTTCTAAAAAGAACTTGAAGAGAGAATAATCTCACAAAGGATTTTAATTATCAAAGGGTTAAGTTTACAAATGAATGCCAAAGCCTATTTATAGTTTTGTAAAGGCTTGGCCGAATAAATAGATGCCTTTTCGACAAAGTACATGTCTTAAAACGAAAATAAATGATGCTTGGATGAGGGGAGATGTCTTGGCCGAATGGTTCCCATAACTCTTCATCTTGGCGCCAATTTGAAGTATGATGTTTAGGCCGAATAGAGAGAAGCCTATTCATCTTGGCGCCTAATTCATTCACATGCAAAGCACATGGGGGTGGTCATGTGGCACTCACATGGTTGGTGTTGAATGCTTAAGGCGTGGACTCTTCCATGGTGTATAGATGAATAGCAACTTAGGCTTGACTTGGCATCAAACATGTGTCTAGGTGACTTGGCATCAATGGGGCAGCAACTAATTATGAAATGTCACATTTGTGTGAAACAACCTTTCATCATTTGAGCTACTTCCCATGAGTTTGAGCTGAAGATGAGCTGGCCATAGATGAATTGCATGAAGATGAGTCATAGGACAGCTCCTTGTGAAAGGTCACTTCTCGGATTGGCAACTCTTCGCGAAAAGGTACGAATTCACAAAACTTGACCTAGACCATATTTGTAGTGCTCTGTGTGGTGAAGATGATGGTGCAACTCTCCAGCTAAATGAAGTCTCTAGCTAGCTCAAAAGTCCAGCTCAAGTGAGCTATGAGCTCGAGGGTCAGCTGACAACTTTTCACCATTTGTTCTTCATGATCTCCCAAGTCATCCTATGTAAGGTTTCCTAGCTCATTGACTTCAATTCTAGCTTTAAATCAGCTCCCATGATGTGGCCGAACATGTACCTACAAAAGAAAGCATTTATAAGCTAAGTAATATAAGATATAAATATGTGGTTCATAGATTATATTATATGTCAACATAAAACATGTTATATAATCTATAGTTTGGGGATGCATTCTTAAATGATTCAAAAGTTTTAATGCATTTAGTTGTAAGAGCTTCCCTGAATAGTTTGGCTCTTGATCGAGTTATTGGTCCTTGTGGCATTACTTCCATATCCTTTGAAGGTAGCGTTGGTGAACTCACATCAGTAGGTTGTTTTGCTTCTTTCCTAGATCCACAATCAATTGTTAAGGTACAAGTTCCTTACATCAGAAGAGATGCTCATCGAAATCAGAATGACAACTTCAGCAACATCAAAGTGACCATTCCTCCATTTCAAGGATGAACTGATCTTGAATCCTATCTTGATTGGGTAATCAAGATTGAACACATTTTTAATGCCAAAACTATACGGAGCACAAGAAGGTCAAGCTTGCTACTATGGAATTCGTGGACTATGCCTTAGTTTGGTTGGACCAATTGGTGAGTTCAAGAAGACGAAATGGTGAACGCCCCATCAATACATGGGAAGAAATGAAGGCCATTATGAGGAAAAGGTTCATGCCTACTCACTATCACCGAGATCTTTACCAAAAATTACAAAATCTGAAACAATGAAGCAAGAGCATTGAAGATTATTTCAAAGAAATGGAGTTAGCCATGATCCGAGCCAATGTTGATGAAGACAGAGAAGCAACCATGGCAATGTTTTTATCTGCCTAAATCCTGATATTTCTAACCTTATTAAACTTCAGCATTACGTAGAGATTGAAGAGATGGTACATGTGGCCATGAAAATTGAAAGACAACTCAAAAGGAAATACTACACTAGGAGCAGTCCAAGTTCGACCACCAAATCGAAGCAAGAGCCTATCACCTTCAGGAAACCAATTCCAGCACAAGCAAAGTATCATATAGAAGTTTCAAAAGCAAAACAAGTGGGCGAATCTAGTAAGGGTAAAGAAAAGAAAACGTCCAACAACATCATTGGTGGCTGAATTCTCTTACTTTTGAAGGATAATTCAACATCACTTCCGAAACCCATCTTTGACAACATTTCTTTCCATTTCAATTATTTCCATTTCAGTTTCCTTTTTTTTCTTAATTATCCATTTAATTAACCAATTCTTCTTATTTCATGCATATTACTTTCAATTCAACGTGTAACATTTGGTGTCTCTCCTAGATCGGGAAACAACGAGGTTGCCAACTTCTCCATTATTGAAGAAGCCTGGTTAGCCTTACATCAGAATCCCCTTGTAATAATTCAACTATGCCTCTCTATTTCCTATCAATAGGAAAGCATATATCATTTATAATCGGACCTTTTGATCAATATAAGTGAGATTATTCTCTTCCTTAAGTCTCGGTGACTTTTATCAACTTATCAAGTATTTTATACTTATGGCGTCAACCCCTTTTCACTTTGATACTCTGGTTCATAGTTCTTATAACTAGTGGGTCAAAGTCCTTAACACCACCCCTTGAAGAAGCAATATAAAGTCTGAGTCTTTGCTCTCTATAGCATTAGTTCTTCTTTGAGACTTCTTCAAGATACTATACTCACTACCATCCCTTTGTTTCATCGCCATAACCATAGCCATATCAACCATCTTTCGCTTCCATCTTTTATTATTTCAATAGCCTACCTATTTCACCCATACGTTTACTCCCTTAACCATCTCTTTGAGCCATTCACTTGTGCAGATTGTTTACTTCTTTCCTAGATCCACAATCAATTTGTTATGGTACAAATGCCTTACATCAAGCGGTAATCAGAGCTTTGGTGGAAGAAGTAACGTGCAACAACAACAACAAAAAGAAAAATACAAAAAGAAGTGCAAAGTGAAGTGCAAAGTAAAAGAAATTAAGAAAAATTAGAAAATAAAGTAAAGCACTCAAAAGAAAGAAAAAAATCCAGCACTCAAAAGAATAAAAAGCAAAGAAAATAAAGAAGTTGAAGCACTCATCAACAATTCTCATCACCAAGCAATTCAAGTAAGCCGTTTAAATTGATTGTGGTGATAGAAGGTTGTGAATTGACTTGTGTAAGTAACCCCTTTTGTTCTTTTTTTTTATTTCTAAGCCACCCTTTCATTATATTTGTTTTCCCTTCCTACTAACCCTTTTGCAGCTGATGCCAAACAAGTAGAAATTTATTTTATACAGTCTTGAGTAAAGTTCTTTAGAACTTGAGACAAGAGAATTGAGACGAAAAAGGCTTGAGCGTGTGTGAGATCAGAAGAGGACAAGTAAAAGCCATTAAGTCCTATAGTGCAAACACGAGTGGATTGAGTGACATTCAAGTTTCCTTGGAGTGACTCGTTATGCTTTGTGAGATTACATTCTGGTAAGGTCTTTTACACATCTTATTCTTTTCTTATTTCACTAACCATGTCTAGAAGTCCAGATGAACCCCTTAAAGAAAACCCCCCTAATTTGCAAACACAAGCAATCATCCATGAAATTGCTAGATTGTTGAAATTAAAATTGGAGCCTTTGCATGATCGTATGGACCAATTTGAAGCATCTTTAGTCAATCGAAGAGTAAATAACCCTAGAATGGAAGAAAAGGCTGAAGTAACATCAGTAGCACGAAGAGATGCTCATCGAAATTAGAATGACAACTTCAGCAACATCAAAGTGACCATTCTGCCATTTCAAGGATGAACTGGTCCTGAAGCCTATCTTGATTGGGTAATCAAGATTGAACACATTTTTGAATGCCAAAATTATACGGAGAAAAAGAAGGCCAGGCTTGCGGCTATGGAATTCGTGGACTATGCCTTAGTTTGGTGGGACCAATTGGTGAGTTCAAGAAGACGAAATGGTGAACGCCCCATCAATAAATAGGAAGAAATGAAGGCCATTATGAGGAAAAGGTTCGTGCCTACTCACTATCACAAGATCTTTACCATAAATTACAAAATCTGAAACAAGGAAGCAAGAGCGTTGAAGAAATAAAGATAGACATGATCCGAGCCAATGTTGATGAAGATAGAGAAGTATTCATGGCAAGGTTTTTATCTGGCCTAAATCCTGATATTTCTAACCTTGTTGAACTTTAGCATTATGTAGAGATTGAAGAGATGGTACTTGTGGCCATGAAAATTGAAAGACAACTCAAAAGGAAATCCTACACTAGGAGCCAGTCCAAGTTTGGCCACCAAATGGAAACAAGAGCCTATGATGTAAGGCACTTGTACCTTATCGATTGATTGTGGATCTAGTAAGGAAGCAAAACAATTGATGCGATCATGCCAACGACCAAACTTCTTCAACACATGATCACTTCATGGACCTTCTACCTTTTTGATTCTAAGGGAGTCTTACCTTATTTTTTTTATTTACTCATTTATGCATTACATGTCATGCACATATGTTTATCTTATTCTTAATTTTGTTTGAATATTATTTTAGGTCATTTATATGTATAATATATGATATTCATACATGACTTATTAATTCACATCTTTATATAACTCATTCAATGAATATGCATTCATAGTTAGCTCATTTGCATTATTAACATAGGTGGAAGCATGCATTCATAATTATCATAGCTGAATTCCTATCTAATTTTTTGTTTACAAACTTTGTCTAGGTACATTGGATGCTAAGAAGACTAAAGGCAATTGAAGAGTTGGTTGGACAGATTCACGTCACTCATAGAGATCGTCATTTTTTAACATGTTACAAGCATCTTTAGGTGATAAAGTATTCTTAACATTTAAGCCCCTACCTATTAGCTTTCCAACTCAATTTGAATCATATCAATCCAATATTAGGAGCTCAAGATATGCCCAGATTAATTAAGATAGTGCAGGCTGGAAATAAGTACATGATTTACACCAAATGAAGAGCCATGTTCACACCTGATGCATTTGCACCTTCATGAATCCATTTATGGCGTGTACAATCATACAAGGAGGCTAAAGGACTTTTTCACATTTAATGGAGATGGATGCATTATTTTCAAACTCATTCACCAAATCCAAGTGCATGAAGGGAGCCTATGAGTCACGTTCACACTTGGTGCATGCATTCCAAAGGGGGCCGAACATACAATGAAACATTCCTCCAAATTCATGCAAGGAAATGAACCAACATGTTCACATCAAGAGAGGATGAATTTGGCTATGAAGATGTATTCACTTTAATGGATGAACATTCATTTATCTTATTAGTCCATGAACTTGCATAGGGGGCGTACATTGTATCTACTTAAGGATGAACATTCATCCATGAATGTTAAATCATTAAATCTTGTATGTGTATCCTAGACATCTCTTAGGCCTATAAATAGCTTTCCATTTCATTTGTAAAGGAAATTCACTTTGTTTAATCAAATATTTGTGAGAGTTTCTCTCTTTAGTTCTTAAGTGAACTTTATCGACTTATCAAGCTTATGCTTATGGCATCACCCCTATCTATGTCACCCTGATACTTCTCGTTCCTATCTCTTTATAGATAGTGGGTCAAAGTCCTTGTTTACCATCCCTTAAAGAAGCAATATAAAGTATGGGTCTTTGTTCTTTAACATTGGTTCTTCTTTGAGTCTTCTTTGAGACACTACTTTTTATATTCATCTCCATCACCTTCATTCTACTTCCATTACCATACTTCATCATTACTTTTAAACATATCACCAACTTATATATATTTTCCGCTGCCATATTTATCTTTCCATTTCATTACTTTCATTTATCTATTTTTTTGGCTTTCTTGTTTGTGCAGGATACTTGTTGCTTTGTGAATAGCTCAAAACATAATGGTTAAGGGTGGTAGGCATATGGTGAATAGGTGGGCTATTTAAAATGGAAGCGGAAGAATGGTTGATTAGGCTTAGTTATGGTTTATGAAACAAAAGGGATGGTAGTGAGGATAGTATCTTGAAAAAGACTCAAAGAAGAACCAATGCTATATAGAGCAAAGACCCATACTTTATATTGCTTCTTCAAGGGGTGGTGATAAGTACTTGACCACTAGTATATGAACTAGGAACCAGAAGTATCAAGATGAAAGAAAGGGGTTGACGCCACAAGTATAAAATATACTTGATAAGTCGATAAAAGTCACCAGGACTTAAGGAAGAGAATAATCTCACTTTAATTAAACAAAAGGTCTCCTTACAAATGAAATATAATGGCCTATATATAGTTTTTGAAGGGACTTGGCCGAATAGGTACATGTTGGTTCGGCCACCCTTTGTACCTTCCTAAAATGACATGGTTTTTAATGAAAAAATAACACTTTAATGAAAATACATGCTCTTGGCCGAATGGTTATGTGTTGGTTCGGCCCTAAGGATGATTTGAATGCATTTGGAAGTTATTTGGGTGCCATGATGAAGAGGAAAGAGTCTTTGGCCGAATAGGAAGCATCGCTTGGTGTTTTGGCGCCAATTTGATGTCACATGAAGTGCACATGCTTGAACGATGCACATGGCAGCCTACATGAATACACATGGGTCTTCTTTCTATGCTTTGATGAGGTTGCAACCATAGGATGATGTCTTGAAGTCCATGGAATGAAGATAGGCAACAACTAGGTGTGAATTAGCTTGCAACATGTATCTAGATTACATGGCATCCATTGGACAGCCTAGAGATGAACTAGCTTCAAGGTAAGCTACGTGAGTGTCTTGGTAGCTAACTAGGTGAGTTATAGCTTGATGAACTCAAGCTAGTTAGCTTTGGTCTTCTCAACTCCTCAGCGACTCTCCCAGCTACTTTCAGCTACCTCTAGTCCACTTTTCAGTAATTTGGTCCAAAGCTCTCCTCCAGCTAAGTTCAGCTACATGCTAGCTCCTCCATCTACGTTTAAGCTCCTTATGTGATGAAATGAGTTGCCATAATGTTCATGAGCTAGTGTGAGCTGTTGTGCTTGTCCTTTTAGCTAGCCAATCTACCATAATATGCCTTGTTTTGTGTTTCACCTATAGGAATCACCAAAAAAATAAAATAAGCAATGTGTGAGCTCATTTAAGGTAAAATGCATGTTGCCGTGAGGTGTTTGAGTGATATGAGCTATGAATGCATGTCATGAGCTAAGTACATAGTGATATAACATATGTAAGATAATGTATAAGACCTAGGAGCTAAAATGAATGCACGTGAGCTAACAAATGAATGATTAAGCATTCTTCCATTTCACGAATGAATTGATTCATGCTTAAATGAATGCAAGACTAATATAACGTACTTAACATACTTGAAATAATATTGTGCATCAATTATAAAGATGTGAATGCATGAATATCATATAATATGGTATTCATAAATGATAAATGGAAACATGTAATAATAATATCCTAAGAAATGATATGTAATCATAACATATATTTGAATGATATGAAAGACATGATTAACTAAACATAGGATGGAAATAATAATATGATAATTTATACTAACATGTGAATGCATGCTTATGATAGAATAGAATGTAAATGATAGTATAAGATAGGGTAATGAAGAACTCCCTTAGAAACAACTTTGAAGAACATCCATGGTGTGTTCAAGTCATGGAGAAAGTTGGAGCTAGTTTGGATCGTATCATCATCCCCTTCTTTTAGGCGATTTGTCCTCAAATCGAAGTAGTTTCTCATTGAAGACCGTCTTGATGTAGGAAGGATTGAATCCTTGTGTTTTCCTCCAATAGATGAATCGCACGAAATGTTCAACCTCTTGGCTTTAAATCTGGTAACTTCACGTCCTTTGATGGGAGGACACAATGTTTGGGAACCATCACATGTCCTTTGAACGGGATAGACATATCCTTTGGTGAAGATAATAACTCCTTGATGTTGATTTAAATCATCATGTCCTTTCACCGTTGTGCCTCTCCAAATGATTACCTTTAAGGTTGATAGGATTTCACCATAAGGATAGAACAAGTTGCTGCAACACAAATCAAAGTTAGTAAATGAAAAACTAGTAACAATATGAATGGAAATAGCAAACCAGGGTGGATGTTTAATGGGCATTGGTTGCTTAATGATGAAAAACTCCATTGGTTGCTGAATTCCCTTCAATATGTACAATGTACTTGGAGTCTGAATGATCTCAACTCTTGGTACTTCAAATGGCTCATTATTTTGAATTTCAAGAGGTACATCCTTTGAAATGTCAAAGGACATATCTTGTGGATCACCAAAAGTCACGTCCATTGATTCTTCAAAAGAAATGTTTCTTGAATCTTCAACTTGAAGTGGCATGTCTATTGGATTGTCCTGTAAGTCAAAAGAAAGAATAGGAGTAGGATTAGATAAAATATGTTCTTCACCCTCATTTTCCTTTTCCTCTTTGCTCCCATATTCAATCATTTCATTTTGTTCATTTTCAACTCTCTCCACTCTTTTCTCATGCAAAAATTCTCTTTCCACTTTCTTCATGGCTTTAGCTTTCTCCCATTCCTCTATACGTGATTTGAGGGTAACCTGACATTCATGTACTTGATTTGGAATCATAGGCGCCAATATGATTTTCTTTCCATGATGTTGGAAAGAGTACTTGTTAGAAAATCCATCATGGGTAGCCTTCTTGTCAAATTGCCAAGGACGTCCTAATATAATGTGGCTTGCACTCATGGGCACCACGTCACAAAGGACTTCATCATTGTATCTTCCAATTGAAAAAGGAACAATAACTTGTTTGGTTACATTGGCTTCCCCCACATCATTGAGCCACTGAAGTTTGTAAGGATGAGGATGCTTGGAAGTCTTGAGACCCAACTTTTCCACCATGTGAGTACTTGCTACGTTTGTTCAACTTCCTCCATCAATGATCACCACACAAACTTTATCTCCCACGTGACATTTGGTATGGAAGATGTTCTCTCTCTGTTCATCATCTTGACTTTGAATGTTCAAAGTCCTTTTGACTACAAAGATGTTGGTTGGAAGAGACATGTTAGCAAATAAGAAAAAAATGAAATGTGTGTAGGACCTTACCAGAATGTACTCTCACAAAGCCTCACGAGTCACTCCAAGGAAACTTGAATGTCACTTAATCCGCTCGTGTTTGCACTCTAGGACTTTAATGGCTTTTACTTGTCCTCTTCTGATCTCACACACTCTCCAGCCTTTTCCTCTCGATTCTCTTGTCTAAAGTTCTAGAGAACTCTACTCAAGAGTGTATCAAATAAATTTTACTTGTTTGGCGTCGGCTGCAAAAGGGTTAGTAGGAAGGAAAGCAAAATATAATTGAAAGGGTGGCTTAGAAATAGAAAGAAGAGAACAAAAGGGTTACTTACATAAGTCACTTCACAACCTTCTATCACCACAATCAATTTAAACGGCTTACTTGAATTGCTTGGTGATGATAATTGTTGATGAGTGCTTCCACTTCTTTCTTTTCTTTTCTTTGCTTTTTCTTCTTTTGAGTGCTGGATTTCTTTCTTTCTTTTGGAGTTCTTCAATTTCTTTTCTGATTTTCTTTTTCTTTGACTTTGCACTTCACATGCACTTCTTTTTGTATTTTTGTTGTTGTTGTTGTTGCACGTTGCTTTCTTCCACCAAAGCTCTGATTACCACTTGATGTAAGGCTCTTCTGATGCCTTGACAAATGATTGTGGATCTAGGAAGAAAGCAAAACAACCTGTGAAGTGAATAGCTCAAAACAAAATGATTAAGGGTGGTAGGTGTATGGTGAATAGGTGGGCTATTTAAAATGGAAGCGGAAGAATGGTTGATTAGGCTATGGTTATGGTTTATGAAACAAAAGGGATGGTAGTGAGGATAGTATCTTGAAAAAGACTCAAAGAAGAACCAATGCTATATAGAGCAAAGACCCATACTTTATATTGCTTCTTCAAGGGGTGGTGATAAGTACTTTGACCCACTAGTTATATGAACTAGGAACCAGAAGTATCAAGATGAAAGAAAGGGGTTGACGCCACAAGTATAAAATATACTTGATAAGTCGATAAAAGTCATCAGGACTTAAGGAAGAGAATAATCTCACTTTAATTAAACAAAAGGTCTCCTTACAAATGAAATATAATGGCCTATTTATAGTTTTTGAAGGGACTTGGCCGAATAGGTACATGTTGGTTCGGCCAGCCCTTGTACCTTCCTAAAATGACATGGTTTTTAATGAAAAAACAAGACTTTAATGAAAATACATGCTCTTGGCCGAATGGTTATGCGTTGGTTCGGCCCTAAGGATGATTTGAATGCATTTGGAAGTTATTTGGGCGGCAAGATGAAGAGGAAAGAGTCTTTGGCCGAATAGGAAGCATCCCTTGGTGTTTTGTGCCAATTTGATGTCACATGAAGTGAACATGTTTGAATGATGCACATGGCAGCCTACATGAATACACATAGGTCTTCTTGCTATGCTTTGATGAGGTTGCAACCATAGGATGATGTCTTGAAGTCCATGGAATGAAGATAGGCAACAACTAGGTGTGAATTAGCTTCCAACGTGTATCTAGATGACATGGCATCCATTGGGCAGCCTAGAGATGAACTAGCTTCAAGGTAAGCTAGGTGAGTGTCTTGGTAGCTAACTAGGTGAGTTATAGCTTTATGAACTCAAGCTAGTTAGGTTTGGTCTTCTCAACTCCTCAGCGACTCTCCCAGCTACTTCCAGCTACCTCTAGTCCACTTTTCAGTAATTTGGTCCAAAGCTCTCCTCTAGCTAAGTTCAGCTACATGCTGGTTCCTCCAGCTAAGTTTAAGCTCCTTATGTGATGAAATGAGCTGATGTGCTTGTCCTTTTAGCTAGCCAAGCTACCATAATATGCCTTGTTTTGTGTTTCACCTATAGGAATCACCAAACAAATAAAATAAGCAATGTGTGAGCTCATTTAAGGTAAAATGCATGCTGCCGTGAGGTGTTTGAGTGATATGAGCTATGAATGCATATCATGAGCTAAGTACATAATGATATAACATATGTAAGCTAATGTATAAGTCCTAGGAGCTAAAATGAATGCACGTGAGCTAACAAATGATTGATTAAGCATTCTTCCTTTTCACGAATGAATTGAATCATGCTTAAATGAATGCAAGACTAATATAACATACTTAACATACTTGAAATAACATTGTGCATCAATTATAAAGATGTGAATGAATGAATATCATATAATATGGTATTCATAAATGATAAATGGAAACATGTAATAATAATATCCTAAGAAATGATATGTAATCATAACATATATTTGAATGATATGAAAGACATGATTAACTAAACATATGATGGAAATAATAATATGATAATTTATACTAACATGTGAATGCATGCTTATGATAGAATAAAATGTATAAATGATATAGTTTAAGATAGGGTAATGAAGAACTCCCTTAGAAACAGCTTTGAAGAACATCCATGGTTCAAGTCATGGTGAAAGTTAGAGCTAGTTTGGATTGTATCAGAACTTTATCGAATTATCAAGCTTATGCTTGTGGCGTCACTCCTATCTATGTCACCCTTATACTTCTGGTTCCTATCTCTTTATAGATAGTGGATCAAAGTCCTTCTTAACCATCCCTTAAAGAAGCAATATAAAGTCTGGGTCTTTCTTCTTGAAAATTGGTTCTTCTTTGAGTCTTCTTTGAGATACTACTTTTCATATTCATCTCCATCACCTTCATTCTACTTCCATTACCATACTTCATCATTTCCTTTAAACATATCACGAACTTATATATATTTTCCACTGCCATATTTATCTTTCCATTTCATTACTTTCATTTAACCATTTTTTTAGCTTCCTTGTTTATGCAGGATACTTGTTGCTTTCCTAGATCGAAACAATCAAAGGTACAACCTTGACTTCACCATCCATCCAAGTGAGGCTAGGTTGAACTGTATCATATGGTAATCAGAGCTAAGGTGGATTGCAACAAGAACAAGCAAAAGCAACATCCTACCATTCAATAAAAAGAAAATAAAAAAGAGAAGTGCCAAAAGAAAAAACCCAGCAAGTTAATCCCAACATCTACAAGGGATTCCAAGTGAAGAAAAACTAAAGAAAGGAAACAAAGAAATCAAAATGCAAAGAAGTGCCAAAGGTGACAAGCAACATCATTATTTCAACCGGTCCTAAGGAAGTCTTCAAGACCTTTGATTGTTCTTCTAGGAAGGTGGTGAGTATCTTTGCATAGTAAGTGAACCTTTCATTCTTTTTCTTCCTTTTATAAGACCACCTTCATTATTTAATCTTTCTACCTTTCTTGTTTTTCCTCTAAACTAACAAAATTTTCAGCCGACGTCCATACCACTTGAAAGGTCTCGAGTTAGTTATTTTAAGAACTTTACAAGAGAGGAACGAGTCGAAAAAGGCTAATTGAGTGTGTGAGATCAGAAGGGGAATTACAAAAGCCAATTTATATTCCCGAGTGCAAACACAAGCGTTGAGTGGAGCATCATCATTTTTTTTTGAGTGATCGTGAGGATTTGTGAGTTATTATTGGTAAGGTATTTTCATCTTATTCAACTATTAATTTTTCACTTACAATTCTCCATCTTTTGAATGGAATACGGACAGCAAAGGAGGAATCCATTTCATACTCATTTTCATGTGAATGATAAAGTATGCCTTGTAGCCATTGATGGTGGTAGTTGTGCAAATCTTGCAAGCACATACATGGTTGAGAAGTTGGGGCTTATAACATTCAAACATCCCAGTCCATATGTTTTGCAAGGATTAAATGAAGATGAAGAGTTAGAAGTCATAGAGCAAGTACGTGTGTCATTTTCAATTGGGGGATATGAAGATGAAGTTTTGTGTGATGTTGTTTCTATAAATTCAAGCCATCTACTCCTTGGATGTCCTTGGCAGTTTGATAAACGAGCATTGTATGATGGGTTCTCCAATAAATATTCATTCAAACACCAAGGGAGAAAGATCGCGTTGGTTCCAATGTGCCCAAATCAAGTCCATGAATGCCAAGTTATCGTCAAATCATGTATATAGGAATGGAAGAAAACTAAAGCCATGAAGAAAGTTGAAAGAGAAGTTTCACGTGAGAAATAAATAACAGTGGAGGGAGATCAAAATGAAAATGAGAAAATTGATGTGAGAAACGTTGGAGTCGAAAATGAGAAAGTTGAAAAGATTGAATTTGGGAGCAAATGGGGAAGTAAGTGTGGAAGAGAAAATGAAAAGATTCCAAGTGAGGTTGTGGTTAAAAGATATGATGGAGTTGAAGATGCACAAATCAAAGAAGAACATTGTGAGAAAACCAAGACATTTGGAGTTGATAATGAGAGTGTGATTTTTCGTGAGAAATCCATTGGAGTAATTGAAAATGAGAGTAAGAGCATTGAGAGTGAAGATGAGTGTGTTGAAAAACATGGGCATGAAAGAAAAGAATACGAGGAAAAGGAAGTTTTACTTTATACTAATAAATCTTTTCTTCCTATTCTTTCATTTGATTTGCAGGTTATTCCAAAGGCCATACCATTGCAAATTGATGAATCACAATTGTCCATTGAAGTTCCAAAGGTTGTAACATTTGGTATTCCAAAGCATGTGCTCTTTGACATTCGAAGTACATTCACTTCATATTCAAGATCCAATGAACCTTATGAAGGGAAGTTTCAACGAACCAATTCCATTCATGAACTTTAATGAATCTTGTACGTTCATTCACATTGTTAATGATGTTTCATGTTCTAACTTATTTCTTTTTACAGTACATTGAATCATTTACGTGCAAGTGTCCTTGATTGTGATCATCAATTCAAGGAAAAAAAACGAGCATCCAACTATTCAAGATTCATAATGTGGAAGGGTACAAAGACTAAAGTTGCCGTGACTTACCTACTTGAAGGATTCAAAGAAATTCATGCATACCTTAATAGGCATGATGTAAGGCAAATCTACACGCTTTGATGGAAGAGAGTAAATAGCCTTATTGTGTCCCGATCTAGGATTGACAAGTACTGATGTACTTGAATGATTAATAATGGAATTAATAAAGGGAATAATAATATAAGTAATGAAATAATAATAAGAATGAAATGAAATAAATAAAGGATAGAGATGGCTGCAGAATTGATGGTAGAGATGGATAACGTTGATGATGAAATGGCAATAGTGGTGATGTTGTATCTCAAACACGCCAAAGAGGAAACTATGCTATGAAGCACAATCTCGGTCTTCAAAAACTTGCTTGAGGGGTGGTGATAATGTCTTCAACCCACTAGATATCAATCTAGGAATTTAGGAATCAAGATGGAAGGAATGACGCCACAAGTATAAAAACTATACTTGTTTAATCGATAAAGTTCACAAATAACTTTGAAGAGAAATAACTCACAAGAGTATATTTTATATAAGAGATGAGATGAGTTACAAATGAAATGCCAAAGCCTATTTATAGTTTTCAAAGGGTTTAGGCCGAATAGATACATGATGGTTCGGCCATGGATGAAACCCCTTTGAAAATACATGATTTTTAAATGAAAATACATGATTTTAAAGAAGATACATGCTCTTGGCCAAGTGGTAAGGTGTTGGTTTGGCCTATGGATGTTTTAAATGCTTTTGGAAGTCATTTGGGCGCCAAAATGGAGAGGAAGGTGTCTTTGGCCGAATAGGAAGCATCCCTTGGTGTTTTGGCACCTATTTGATGTCACATGGAGTGGACATGCTTGAATGATGCACAAGGCAGCCTACTTGAATGCACATTGGTCTTTTTGTAAGGCTTTGGTGAGGTTGCAACCATAGGATGATGTCTTGAAGTCAATGGGCAGCCTAGAGATGAACTAGCTTCAAGGTAAGCTAGGTAAGTGTCTTGGTAGCTAACTAGGTGAGTTATAGCTTGATGAACTCAAGCTAGTTAGCTTTGGTCTTCTCAGCTCCTCAGCTACTCCCAGCTACCTTTAGTCCACTTTTCAACAATTTAGTCCAAATCTCTCCTCCAACTAGGTTCAGCTACATGCTAGCTCCTCCAGGTAAGTTGAAGCTCTTTAAGTGATTAAATGAGCTCCCATAACATTCATGAGCTAGTGTGAGCTGCTATGCTTATCCTTTTAGCTAACCAAGCTACCATAATATGCCTTGCTTTGTGTTTCACCTATAGGAATTAACAAACAAACCAAGTAAGCAATGTGTGAACTCATTTAAGGTAAAATGCATGCTGTCGTGAGGTGTTTGAGTGATATGAGCTATGAATCATCATCTAGAAGCTAAGATAACATGTATATAAGCTAGATAAAAGGCATAGGACGTTCATGAGCTTTAAGAAAAACATATATGAGCTAGAAAATAGATGCATGCCTACAAATGAGCTAAAGAAACATGGATTTAAAGCTAGTGAGCTAATGTAAACATATCATGAGCTAGAATAACATGACATGTGTTAGTGAATGAATGAATGCATACTGCCATGATATCGAAATGATATACAAACATAATAAATGAATCTAAAACATATGTAAGCAATAATATAAAGCTAGGTAAAGATGTGAAAACATATGTTATGCATGAAAATTATATAGTTGCAAGTGAATGATAACATATGATTATTCAAGCATAGTTTAAGATGCAAATGTATGCTCATAATAATATATAGTGCATAAATGAGTAAATATAATATAAAGTAAGGTATAACTCCCTTATATTGAGCATGATGAATCTTCAATGATGTGAGTGTGTCATGAAGAAAGTTGGTGCAAGACATGATCACATCAAGGCATAATGATCTTCATTCATCCTTTCTTACACCAATGGATCAATCAATGGCAGAAGCCTTCGATTTAAGGAAAAATCGCTCTAAAGAAGGGGGGGATGATGCGATCATGCCAATGACCAAACTTCTTCAACACATGATCACTTCATGGACCTTCTACCTTGTTGATTCTAAGGGAGTCTTACCTTATTTTATTATTTATTTACTCATTTATGCATTACATGTCATGCAAATATGTTTATCTTATTCTTAGTTTTGTTTGAATATTATATTATATCATTTATATGTATAATATATGATATACATGCATGACTTATTAATTCACATCTTTATATAACTCATTCAATGCATATGCATTCGTAGTTAGCTCATTTGCATTATTAACATAGGTGGAAACATGCATTCATAATTATCATAGCTCAATTCCTATCTAATTATTTGTTTGCAAACTTTGTTTTGGTACACATTGGATGCTAAGAAGACTAAAGGTAATTGAAGAGTTGGTTGGACAGATTCATGTCACTCATAGATATCGCCATTTTTGAACATGTTCAAAGCATCTTTAGGTGATGTAGTATTCTTAACATTTAATCCCCTACCTATTAGCTTTCCAACGAACTTTGAATCATATCAATCCAATATTGGGAGCTTAAGATATACCCAGATTAATTAAGACAGTGCAGGCTGGAAATAAGTACATGATTTACACCAAATGAAGAGCCATGTTCACACCTGATGCATTTCCACCTTCATGAATCCATTTATGGCGTGTACAATCATACAAGGAGGCTAAAGGACTTGTTCAAATTCAAGGGATATGGATGCATTATTTTCAACCTCATTCACCAAATCCAAGTGCATGAAGGGAGCCTATGAGTCAAGTTCACACTTGGTGCATGCATTCCAAAGGGGGCCGAACATACAATGAAACATTCCTCCAAATTCATGCAAGGAAATAAACCAATATGTTCACAACAAGAGAGGATGAATTTGGCTATGAAGATGTATTCACTTAAATGGATTAACATTCATTTATCTTATTAGTCCATGAACTTGCATAGGGGGCGTACATTGTATCTACTTAAGGATGAACATTCATCCATGAATATTAAATCATTAAATCTTGTTTGTGCATCCTAGACATCTCTTAGGCCTATAAATAGCTTTCCATTTCATTTGTAAAGGAAATTCACTTTGTTTAATCAAATATTTGTGAGAGTTTCTCTCTTTAGTTCTTAAGTGAACTTTATCGACTTATCAAGCTTATGCTTGTGGCGTCACCCCTATCTATGTCACCCTGATACTTCTAGTTCCTATCTCTTTATAGATAGTAGGTCAAAGTCCTTGTTTACCATCCCTTAAAGAAGCAATATAAAGTCTAGGTCGTTGTTCTTTAAAATTGGTTCTTTTTTGAGTCTTCTTTGAGATACTACTATTCATATTCATCTCCATCACCTTCATTCTACTTCCATTACCATACTTCATCATTTCCTTTAAACATATCACCAACTTATATATATATTCCGCTTCCATATTTATCTTTCTATTTCATTACTTTCATTTAACTATTTTTTAGCTTTCTTGTTTGTGCAGGATACTTGTTGCTTTCCTAGATCGAAACAATCAAAGGTACAATCTTGACTTCACCATCCATCCAAGTGAGGCTAGGTTGAACTGTATCAAAAACCTGCACAAGTAAATGTCTCAAAATAGATGGTTAAGGGTGGTAAACGTATGGGTGAATAGGTAGGCTATTTAAATAATGAATGATGGAAGCGGAAGATGGTTGATATGGCTATGGATATGGCATATGAAACAAAGGGGTGTTTGTGAGGTAGTATCTTAAAGAAGTATCAAAGAAGAACCAATGATATAGAGAACAAAGACCCATACTTTATATTGCTTCTTTAAGGGGTGGTATTAAGTACTTTGACCCACTATCTATAAAGAGATAGGAACCAGAAGTTTCAAGGTGAAAGAAAGGGATTGACGCCATAAGTATTTAAAATGCTTGATAAGTCGATAAAAGTCACTAGGACTTAAGGAAGAGAATAATCTCACTTATATAAAAAAATTGTCTGAATACAATTGAGATATGCTTTCCTATTTATATGAAATGGAGGGGCATGGCCGAGTAGGGACATAATGGTTCGGCCAGTCCATGTATCTCCCTATAAAGACATAATTTAAATGCTAAAAGAGATGATGGTTCAGCCCTTGATGGAGGGAAATGATCCTTGGCTGAATAACACTTGTATCCCTTCAAATTGGTGCCAAATAGGAGAGGAGATGATGCTTGGCCGAATGGTTAAATGGCTCTTCATCTTGGCGCCTAAATAAACCCACATGCAAGGAACATGGGGGCTGGTCATATGTAAGGCACATGGGAGTTCTAGGGAACCTTGTGGTGTAGCCTTGTGCATGGGATGATGGCTGGTCATTCTTTCCCTCTTGGGCGTGCATGTGATTCCTTCAAGCTAACTTGAGTGTGGAACTAGTTAGCAAGCATGGGTTGTTTTGTAAATAAGTTTCCGAGTCGAGTCTTTGTGAGCTCCATAACAATATGTTCAGCTATATTTAGCTACCATTGATATCACTTTTGGCAACTCAGCTCCAAATAGTCCTACTAGGCGAGTTTAGCTAGCCTTGAGCTCTCCCAGCTGAATTGAGCTTTCCTTAGCGTCCCATGAGCTGCCTTGTACCTTGTGAGCTGCATATGACGTCCAAATCATCCACTAAGCTACCTCAACATGCATCACACTCCAATGTACCTATATGTGCAAGGAAACAAGGTAAGTCCATGGTATTGAGTTGTTATGAGCTAAATACCTTGCTGCCATGTATGATTATGGTAATGTGAGCTATGTTTGAAGGTAATGAGCTAATTATATCATCTCATAATATGTGTAAGATAATGCATGAAGCTTAAGAGGTAATATGAATGCATATGAACTAATAAAATGAATTATAATGATGCTGCCTTGATGTATATAAGGTAATCATGTTTTATATGATTATAAAACTATCCTAATATGCTTAAATATCAATGTGCATGTTGTGTTCATACTAAGTAATTCTTTAACTATTAAAACCTTATATAACATAACAAAATACTTATCATGAATTGTATTATAAGAGCATGTAGTATATAACATATATATATAGTAATTTCAATATAAAGGTGTTAAAGAGTACTCCCTTTATTGATGAAAACGTGCTTGCATCATCCCCCCTTCTTTAGGTCGATTTGTCCTCAAATCGACTTCATTCTATCCTTGCATAATGTCACTCCTCCATGCTAAAAGAAAGCATCCTTTGAATGGTTGTGTTCTTCCATTAGGTATCCTTTCATAAGATTTCCCTTTAGGCCTTTCTTTGGAATTTGATTTACCAACATGTACCTTTTAAGAGTGATCTTCTTTTAAGGATATCCCTTTTGGAAGTGACCTTTGACGTGATTGGTCCTGAAAAGTGAGGAGAGAAGAGGTTTCAAATGAAGGGTTACTTACCTTTTGGCGATTAAAACCCTTGGTGAAAAGTTGTGTCTTTAAATTCCAATCATCACCAATTTTCGTAGGAACCTCTTCCTTTTCCATCCTTGAACCATCGTGTTTCTTTATAAAGAAGTTTGGTTTCATGTTTCATTCCTCTTCATTCTTCTTTGGGGTTTTATCTTTGCACCATGCTTATACACTCTTTCGCATATACAACTGATCTTGTTGCACCTCTTTTGGCATCAAAGGCATCAAGGTTACCTTGCATCCATCATGCTTAAAAATGTATTGATTGTGATAACAATCATGAATGGCCCTTTTGTCATACTGCCATGGTCTTCCAAGTAAGATGTGGCTAGCATGCATAGGAAAAATGTCACAAAGCACCTCGTCCTTGTACCTACCAACTGAAAATGGAATTAGAACTTATTTGGTAATGTGTAACTCACCTCCTTCATTGAGCCATTGGAGTTTATATGGAGTGGGATGCTTTGATGTTGCCAATCCAATATGCATTAGAAGAGAGCTCATTATGAAATTAAGTGAGATTATTCTCTGTTTAAGTCCTTGTGACTTTTATCGACCAAAAGTAACTGTTACTTGTGGTGTCAATTCCTTTCATTATGATAATTCTGGTTCCTATCTCTATATAGATAGTGGGTCAAATTCCTGTTACCACCCCTTAGAACGATTTGTAAGGCTGGGTCTTTGCTCTTTGTAGCACTGGTTCTTCCTTGGTTATTCTAAGATACTATCCATTCCTTATTTACCATCCCTTATTGGAATAATATAAAGTATGGGTCTTTGTTCTTTAACATTGATTCTTCTTTGAGTCTCCTTAAGATACTATCATATTTACCATTCCATTAATTCGTAATCACTTCATAACCAACCAAGTCTTTCGCTACCATCTCTTATCCGACCATTTACCATCAAGTTACCACTTAAACTATCCATTTCTTACCCTTTTCTTATGCAGGTTGTTTTGCTTCCTTCCTAGATCCACAATCGATCGACGAGGTCGATCGGATCGCGTCATTTGGTATCAGAGCTAGTTGGAAGAAGCACCGTACATCAAGAGATTATCGTATCTTACGTAATTAGAGCTTTGTTGGAAGAAGCAACACAACGAAAATAAAAAAAATATATACAAAAGAGAAGTGCAAGTATAGTGCAAAGTGAAAAACGAAAAAAAAAATCAGCAAAAGAAGATTAAAAACGTTCAACAACTTATCACCAAGCCATTCAAGTAAGCTTTGATTGATTGTGGTGATAGAAAGGTTGTGAATTAACTTTGTCCGACGCAAATCGAGTAAAATCTACTTGATACGGTTTTTGAGTAAAGTCATTTTAGGACTTGACATAAAGAGAATTGAGCGGTAAAAGGCAAGAGTGAACACCAAGGGTAAAAGCCATCCCGAGTTAAACACGAGTGTTGAGCGACATTCAAGTTTTCTTTGGAGTGAATTGGTGAGATTCTTTTTATGTTACTAACAGTTATTTTGATTATTTTATTAATCTTTTTTCTTTTCATTATGTCTCGAAAGTACACAAGATCAAATGATTATACAGTAGATGACGAACGAGATTTTTTATCAAATTCTCAATTTCAAGATTTCAGTCGAATTGAGGAGTTTGCTCAAAGAAAGTCTCAACCCAATCATAAAGACGATGGATCGTATAATCGAAAAACGTTCTTGTTCACAAACACCTCCGCCGAAGATCAGGGGCCAAATCAAGAGGAGACGACACTCGACCCGTTCCTACATCCAATTGGAACGAAAGATCTTACGAAGAGGATTCCAATTTCCGAAGCAATGTCAAAAGTTCACGAGAAGAGCCAAGAAATTTTGCATGTTTTAATCCAGAAAGTCTAGCTCGTCTTCAAGAGTGTGTTGACAATTTTCGTCAAAGAACACAATTGCAAGAACAACTACAAAAAGAAAGTGTTTGCAAAATAAAGAAGTGAAAGTTGAAAACGACATTGAGAGCAATGAAATAAGAAAATCGATGTGAGAAATGTTGGAGTCGAAAATGAGAATGAGAGTGAAAATGAAGAATTTGAAAAAGAATTGTTTGTGCAAAGGAGAAAGAGTGTAAAATTTCAATTTGCACTAACAACCTTAACCATCTTCTTCTATTTTGGATCTTCATTGTTGCAGGAGGACAGACGAGTACTTCCAGAAACATGATAACACATCGCCAACCCTTGATGATCGCGCATCGTCCATGCTCTAGCAATGTTTCAAAGAAGGACTTAATGAAAATTTCTATTCCCAGGAACCTGGTACCCAATGATATCATCAAGTATCATCCAAGGTTAATCTTTCTAACTCTTTTGTTATTGATTTACCTACTAACTTTTATTACTATTTGGAGGGACGATACAAAAACGTGGAATTGATGTATGAGTTGCGAGATAAGTCTTTGCAATCTTGATAAGAAATTGCCACTCTCCAATTTGCAAATAAACGATTTGAAGGAAAAGCTATCCCACCATCCTCATGATGATTCAAGGAAATATGAAGTTACCAAATATGAAGTCAAGAGGTTGACCATTGGAGAAAGGTATGAGGATTCCATCCATCCTACATCAAGAAGGTCTTCAATGAGAAATCATTTCGATTTGAGGACAAATCGCCAAAAAGAAAGGGAGGATGATGTGAGCACGTTTAGGGCCGGTTTTCTCCATGACGAAAACCCCTCAAGGACGTTCTACCTTATTAACTCTAAGGGAGTAATTCCTTACTTTATTACTTATTTACTTATTTATGCATTACATTGCATATTAGTAATTAAGTTGTTTAGTATGTTAGAGTAGCTTTGCATATCATGTTTCACATTTTCGTTCAATCATCATTCATGTCAAGCATATATTGTATCATATTAGTTTTGCATTTCATCTTAGTATTTAAGATGTTCACGTGTTATGTAACATGTTTCCATAAACAGCATACTTGTAGCTAATTTGCATTCAACTTAGTTCCTAGGTTATTCAACTAAGTTCACGTGTTGTTCACATATCATTGTGCAATTCATTTGCATTCATATTTAATTATTGTTAGCTCATTAATATTTGTCATCTTAGCATTCATGCATATGTGTTTGTTCATGAGAAATAAAATTACTTATTCATGTTTTCACGTTCAGCATATCACTTGTGTGACTTATTTTAACGTGTTATTCTGCATTTATGTATCATTTGCCGTGCATTTGCAATCAACCTTGCATATTTTAGTAATCATACATATTAAACATTTAGCTCATTTATAAAATAAGTTCACGTGCTCTTTAATGCAAACAAAGGCTCACAAGACACAAGACACACATGGCAGCAAGTTTTATCACTTATAATATCACGTTAATATTAGTTTATTGCACTTGTAGGGAACACAAAGCTCATGCTCCATACTGGGCGGTTTTTGAGGAGGTTATTTGACATATTTTCATGGTACAAAACGGTAACAAGGCTATTAAAATATAGCACAAGTTGGAGCAGCGTATTGAAGCTCTTATCCAGCTCACTCTACGGAACACCAAGTGATCAGCCCATGCTGGACGATTTTTAAGGGATTCTTTGAACACAAATCCAGCACATAACACGACCATGTGGGTTGATAAATAATGGAGAACGTTTTGGAAGCTTATGGAGCATTAAAGGAACACCAAAGAGTATGCCCATGATGCACGGTTAATGGAGCATTATTTAAACACATTTCCAGCACGTTCCAGCATTTAAAGGATTAAGAATGGCTCACCCACCTATTCAACAATTCATGGTAGAATATGAGCATTTAGGGAGAATGAATTTGGTTGGAAATTCACCACCAGCCTTTTCCTTGATTAAACTATTATCTCCACTTGGGAAAGATGAAGACAAATCCACGTGAGTTTTATATTGTAAAGCACACAAGCCAAGCACTTAAGGGAACAACCCATGTGCGTGAAAGGAGGCACTAGACATCCCATGTGCGTGAAACACTCCAACAGCTCATGTATTATTAATCAGCCATGACTAGACCATCACTCACAAAGAAGGCCAGTACACGCCAAATCACACTTGAAGACAACCATGTGCGTGAAACACTCCAACAACCCATGTGCTCACTTATCTCCACTTTGTTTAATCTCCACTAGACATCTTTTAATGAGATTCGGCAACACACTCCACCAACCATATGACCGAAAATCATGCAAGAATTTGAGCTGAAATTATGTCTAAAGGAGTCCACGTCAACAAGCACCAAGAGGCCATGCAAATTGAAACAATCAGCCATGCATTTTGTACCATACGTCCATGCATGTTATAATTTTAGCCTTTGTATTTCTAGTCTTATAAATAGCTTCATTTTGCATTGTAATGATAGACTTTGTTTTAATGAAATTGTGAGAGTTTTCTCTAATCGAGTCCTTCGTGACTTTTATCGACTTATCAAGTAATTCGTTACTTGTGGCGTCATTCCTTTCACCTTGATACTTATGGTTCCTATCTCTTTATAGATAGCGGGTCAAAGTCCGATTTACCATCCCTTATCGAAGCAATATAAAGTCGGGGTCCTTGTTCTTTAACATCGGTTCTTCTTTGAGTCTTCTTTAAGATACTATCGTTTCACCATCCCATAATTCGTTATCCATATTATTACCAAATCCGATTCTTCCCCTACCATCTCTTAAACCGACCATTTACCACTGTAAACTATTTGTTTCTTATGTTTATCTTATGCAGGTTGCTTCGCTTCCTTCCTAGATCCACACTCGATCGATGAGGTCCGACCGTGATTGCGTCATTTAGTATCAGAGCTTTTGGTAGAAGAAGAAATGTGCAACAGAAACAAAAACAAAAAAATACACTAAAGAGAAGTCACCCTTCGATTTGAGGACAAATCGCCCAAAAGAAGGGGAGAATGATGTGATCCTGACTAGCACCAGTTTTATCCATTATTTTATCACATCATGGACGTTCTACCTTGTTGATTATAAGGAAGTTATTCCTTATTTTATAATATATTTACTCATTTATGCATACATTTGCATGTTAAATGTAAAGGATATGGCAGTGCACCTATTTTATCCAGTGGACAGATCACGTCACCCATATTGATCGCCATTTATGCACATGTTGCAAGCATATTTGGGTGATAAAGTCTTCTTAACATTTTTTTAAATATCTCTTAGCTTTCCAACACACTTTGAATCAAATCAATCTGATATGTGGAACTCGAGATATGGCCAAATTACTGAAGACAGTGCAGGCTGGAAATAAGTACGGGATTTGTAGCTATTCATCTCCTTCAATGGACTTATGCTTGAGAGGCCTTAATGGAGAACATGCCACATGTTAGGACAGTCTAGTGGAGCCCTTAGAAGACACATCCAGCTCACAAACATGGCAGCAAGGTTTATTGGAGCATTACACACAATTGGCAGCTTGTTGGAGCATTAAGGAAACATGACAACTCACCAACAACTCATGACAGATTGTGGGGCAGCTTGTGTAGGGAATTTCGGCTGGAAGTGCACAAATGACAACTCAACACCACCAGCCCTTGTTTTGTTAATTATCTACTCAAATTAAGC
This sequence comes from Hibiscus syriacus, assembly GCF_006381635.1. NCBI lineage: Eukaryota > Viridiplantae > Streptophyta > Magnoliopsida > Malvales > Malvaceae > Hibiscus > Hibiscus syriacus. Next base: position 187,388 of record NW_024062571.1, on the reverse strand, counting down.
TTTAAATGAAGACAATACACTCCCAAATTGCTGCTGCACGTCCTACACGAAATTGCACTACAAAACAGCCCATGTCCATGCCAACAAAGCAAGATGCTTGTCTCCACTTAGCAACAACTTGAAGAATTCGGCCAAACACTTCTAAGTCCTATAAATAGGCTTTCATATTGCATTAGAAGAGAGCTCATTATGATGAATTAAGTGAGATTATTCTCTTGTTTAAGTCCTTGTGACTTTTATCGACCAAACAAGTAACTTGTTACTTGTGGTGTCAATTCCTTTCATTATGATAATTCTGGTTCCTATCTCTATATAGATAGTGGGTCAAATTCCTTGTTACCACCCCTTAGAACGATTTGTAAGGCTGGGTCTTTGCTCTTTGTAGCACTGGTTCTTCCTTGGTTATTCTAAGATACTATCCATTCCTTATTTACCATCCCTTATTGGAATAATATAAAGTATGGGTCTTTGTTCTTTAACATTGATTCTTCTTTGAGTCTTCCTTAAGATACTATCATATTTACCATTCCATTAATTCGTAATCCACTTCATAACCACAACCAAGTCTTTCGCTACCATATCTTATCCGACCATTTACCATCAAGTTTACCACTTAAACTATCCATTTCTTACCCTTTTCTTATGCAGGTTGTTTTGCTTCCTTCCTAGATCCACAATCGATCGACGAGGTCCGATCGTGATCGCGTCATTTGGTATCAGAGCTAGTTGGAAGAAGCACCGTACATCAAGCGAGATTATCGTATCTTACGGTAATTAGAGCTTTTAGTTGGAAGAAGCAACATACAACGAAAATAAAAAAAATATATACAAAAAGAGAAGTGCAAGTATAGTGCAAAGTGAAAAAAACGAAAAAAAAATCAGCAAAAGAAGATTAAAACGTTCAACAACAAGACTTATCACCAAGCCATTCAAGTAAGCTTTGATTGATTGTGGTGATAGAAAGGTTGTGAATTAACTTTGTCCGACGCAAATCGAGTAAAATCTACTTGATACGGTTTTTGAGTAAAGTCATTTTAGGACTTGACATAAAGAGAATTGAGCGGTAAAAGGCAAGAGTGAACACCAAGGGTAAAAGCCATCCCGAGTTAAACACGAGTGTTGAGCGACATTCAAGTTTTCTTTGGAGTGAATTGGTGAGATTCTTTTTATGTTACTAACAGTTATTTTGATTATTTTTATTAATCTTTTTCTTTTCATTATGTCTCGAAAGTACACAAGATCAAATGATTATACAGTAGATGACGAACGAGATTTTTTATCAAATTCTCAATTTCAAGATTTCAGTCGAGAATTGAGGAGTTTGCTCAAAGAAAGTCTCAACCCAATCATAAAGACGATGGATCGTATAATCGAAAAACGTTCTTGTTCACAAACACCTCCGCCGAAGATCAGGGGCCAAATCAAGAGGAGAGACGACACTCGACCCGTTCCTACATCCAATTGGAACGAAAGATCTTACGAAGAGGATTCCAATTTCCGAAGCAATGTCAAAAGTTCAACGAGAAGAGAGCCAAGAAATTTTGCATGTTTTAATCCAGAAAGTCTAGCTCGTCTTCAAGAGTGTGTTGACAATTTCGTCAAAGAAACACAATTGCAAGAACAACTACAAAAAGAAAGTGTTTGCAAAAATAAGAAGTGAAAGTTGAAAACGACATTGAGAGCAATGAAAATAAGAAAATCGATGTGAGAAATGTTGGAGTCGAAAATGAGAATGAGAGTGAAAATGAAGAATTTGAAAAAGAAATTGTTTGTGCAAAGGAGAAAGAGTGTAAAATTTCAATTTGCACTAACAACCTTAACCATTCTTCTTCTATTTTTGGATCTTCATTGTTGCAGGAGGACAAGACGAGTACTTCCAGAAACATGATAAACACATCGCCAACCCTATTGATGATCGAGCATCGTCCATGCTCTAGCAATGTTTCAAAGAAGGACTTAATGAAAATTTCTATTCCCAAGGAACTGGTACCCAATGATATCATCAAGTATCATCCAAGGTTTAATCTTTCTAACTCTTTTGTTATTGATTTACCTACTAACTTTTATTTACTATTTGGAGGGACGATACAAAAACGTGGAATTGATGTATTGAGTTGCGAGGATAAGTATCTTTGCAATCTTGATAAGAAATTGCCACTCTCCAATTTGCAAATAAACGATTTGAAGGAAAAGCTATCCCACCATCCTCATGATGATTCAAGGAAATATGAAGTTACCAAATATGAAGTCAAGAGGTTGACCATTGGAGAAAGGTATGAGGATTCCATCCATCCTACATCAAGAAGGTCTTCAATGAGAAATCATTTCGATTTGAGGACAAATCGCCAAAAAGAAAGGGAGGATGATGTGAGCACGTTTAGGGCCGGTTTTCTCCATGACGAAAACCCCTCAAGGACGTTCTACCTTATTAACTCTAAGGGAGTAATTCCTTACTTTATTACTTATTTACTTATTTATGCATTACATTGCATATTAGTAATTAAGTTGTTTAGTATGTTAGAGTAGCTTTGCATATCATGTTTCACATTTTCGTTCAATCATCATTCATGTCAAGCATATTATTGTATCATATTAGTTTTGCATTTCATCTTAGTATTTAAGATGTTCACGTGTTATGTAACATGTTTCCATAAACAGCATACTTGTAGCTAATTTGCATTCAACTTAGTTCCTAGGTTATTCAACTAAGTTCACGTGTTGTTCACATATCATTGTGCAATTCATTTGCATTCATATTTAATTATTTGTTAGCTCATTAATATTTGTCATCTTAGCATTCATGCATATGTGTTTGTTCATGAGAAATAAAATTACTTATTCATGTTTTCACGTTTCAGCATATCACTTGTGTGACTTATTTTAACGTGTTATTCTGCATTTATGTATCATTTGCCGTGCATTTGCAATCAACCTTGCATATTTTAGTAATCATACATATTAAACATTTAGCTCATTTATAAAATAAGTTCACGTGCTCTTTAATGCAAACAAAGGCTCACAAGACACAAGACACACATGGCAGCAAGTTTTATCACTTATAATATCACGTTAATATTAGTTTATTTGCACTTGTAGGGAACACAAAGCTCATGCTCCATACTGGGCGGTTTTTGAGGAGGTTATTTGACATATTTTCATGGTACAAAACGGTAACAAGGCTATTAAAATATAGCACAAGTTGGAGCAGCGTATTGAAGCTCTTATCCAGCTCACTCTACGGAACACCAAGTGATCAGCCCATGCTGGACGATTTTTAAGGGATTCTTTGAACACAAATCCAGCACATAACACGACCATGTGGGTTGATAAATAATGGAGAACGTTTTGGAAGCTTATGGAGCATTAAAGGAACACCAAAGAGTATGCCCATGATGCACGGTTAATGGAGCATTATTTTAAACACATTTCCAGCACGTTCCAGCATTTAAAGGATTAAGAATGGCTCACCCACCTATTCAACAATTCATGGTAGAATATGAGCATTTAGGGAGAATGAATTTGGTTGGAAATTCACCACCAGCCTTTTTCCTTGATTAAACTATTATCTCCACTTGGGAAAAGATGAAGACAAATCCACGTGAGTTTTATATTGTAAAGCACACAAGCCAAAGCACTTAAGGGAACAACCCATGTGCGTGAAAAGGAGGCACTAGACATCCCATGTGCGTGAAACACTCCAACAGCTCATGTATTATTTAATCAGCCATGACTAGACCATCACTCACAAAGAAGGCCAGTACACGCCAAATCACACTTGAAGACAACCATGTGCGTGAAACACTCCAACAACCCATGTGCTCACTTATCTCCACTTTGTTTAATCTCCACTAGACATCTTTTAATGAGATTCGGCCAACACACTCCACCAACCATATGACCGAAAATCATGCAAGAATTTGAGCTGAAATTATGTCTAAAGGAGTCCACGTCAACAAGCACCAAGAGGCCATGCAAATTGAAACAATCAGCCATGCATTTTGTACCATACGTCCATGCATGTTATAATTTTAGCCTTTGTATTTCTAGTCTTATAAATAGCTTCATTTTGCATTGTAATGATAGACTTTGTTTTAATGAAATTGTGAGAGTTTTCTCTAATCGAGTCATTCGTGACTTTTATCGACTTATCAAGTAATTCGTTACTTGTGGCGTCATTCCTTTCACCTTGATACTTATGGTTCCTATCTCTTTATAGATAGCGGGTCAAAGTCCGATTTACCATCCCTTATCGAAGCAATATAAAGTCGGGGTCCTTGTTCTTTAACATCGGTTCTTCTTTGAGTCTTCTTTAAGATACTATCGTTTCACCATCCCATAATTCGTTATCCATATTATTACCAAATCCGATTCTTCCCCTACCATCTCTTAAACCGACCATTTACCACTGTAAACTATTTGTTTCTTATGTTTATCTTATGCAGGTTGCTTCGCTTCCTTCCTAGATCCACACTCGATCGATGAGGTCCGACCGTGATCGCGTCAGAGTTGCACCGTCATCTTCACCACACAGAACACTTCAAATATGGTCTATGTCAATTTTTATGGATTCGTACCTTTTCGTGAATAGTTGTCATTCCAAAAGGTGCCTTTTCACAAGGAGCTGACCTATGACTCATCTTCATGTAATTCATCTATGGCCAGCTCATCTTCAGCTCAAACACTTATAAAGTAGCTCAAATGATGAAAGGTTGCCTTCCACATAATGCGACCTTTCATGACAAGTTGCTGCCCATTGAAGGCCATGACACCTAGATGCATGTTGGAAGCCAAGTCACGCCTAGTTGCTGCCATATTCATTCCATGGACTTCAAGACACCATCCTATCGTTTTAACATCACCAAAGCCTTTCAAGAAGACCCATGTGCGTTCAAGTAGGCTGTCATGTGCATCATTCAAGCATGTGCACTCCATGTGACATCAAATTGGCGCCAAAACACCAAGGGATGTTTCCTATTCGGTCAAAGACTCTTTCCTCTTCATTTTGGCGCCCAAATAACTTCCAAATGCATTCAAATCAACCTTAGGGCCGAACCAACACATAACCATTCGGCCAAGAGCATGTAAATTCATTTAAATCATATATTTTCATCAAAAATCATGTATTTTCAAAGGGGTTTCAACCTTGGCCGAACCATCAAGTATCTATTCGGCCTAAACCCTTTGAAAACTATAAATAGGCTTTGATATTTCATTTGTAGAAGAACCCTTTTATAATTAAAAAAAATCCTTTGTGAGATTATTCTCTCTTCAAGTTCTTTTTAGAACTATATCGATTAAGCAAGCCTTTCTAAAACTTGTGGTGTCATCCCTTCACCTTGATACTTCTGGTTCCTATCTCCTATAGATAGAGGGTCAAAGTTCTTAATACCATCCCTTATAACGACTTATAAGAAACGGGTCTTTGCTCCTTTATAGCATTGGTTCCTTCTTAGTCTTATAAGATACTATCTATTCATTACCACCTTCCATCATCCCTATCACGCCAACTCCATTCCATTAATATTTCCATCACCATTATCCATATCCCTTCACACCCATATAATCATCCTTCATCATCAACAAGGCATTCGTCTATTTACCACCATCGGAGGCTGAATCCATCATAACTTGAAGGATCATTCTACAACACTTCCGCAGCCCTTCTTTGATAACTATTCTATCCATTTCAATTCTTTCTATTTCCTTTCTTAATTATTCTTTTACTTAACCAATTATTCTTCTTTTGTGCATATTACTTTTCAATTCAAGGCGTAGCATTTGGTGTCTCTCCTAGATTGGGAAACAACAAGGTTGCCAACTTCTCCATTATTGAAGAAGCCTGGTTAACCTTACATCAAGCGATAATCAGAGCTTTGGTGGATTGACATTCAAAGTGCTACAACAAAAAAAAGCAACAAAAAGAGAAATAAAAAGAAGAAAAAAAAAAAAAAAGAGAAAGAAGAGACTCCTACAACAAATTTGGAGTGCAAAAGAAAGAAAAAGAAAAACAGAAATTCAAAGAAATAAGCAAGTTCCAAAGTACACTCAAAGAGAAGCATATTACAATCTGCCCAACATCAAACTTGAAGGAGGTATCCTTGTTGTTTCTTGTGAAGGAAGATAGTAAGTGTTGCAACTTGAGTTGTAAATTATCTTCACTTTCTTACTATTTCATTTCTTTATTCTTTCATTTTTTTTTCTTCTTGTTGTTTCTGGTAAGGTTTTAATTTTTTTTCTTTCTACTAACAATATCTTATGATCTTTCATCTTTCCAAACAATGGAGAACGAACAGCAAATAACAAACACATTTCACACTCGTTGCCATGTAAATGGTAAAGTGTGTCTTGTAGCTATTGACGGAGGAAGTTGTACAAACATTGCAAGTACATACATGGTGAACAAATTGGGGCTTGCAACGATTAAACATTCCAGCCCATATGAATTGCAATGGTTGAACAACGAGGAAGAGATGAAGGTCACTGAACAAGTACTTGTGCCATTCTCAATCGGAAGATACAAAGACGAGATTCTATGTGATGTGGTGCCTATGAGTATGAGTCATTTACTTTGGGGGAGGCCATGGCAATTTGACAAACGGGCTGTCCATGATGGATTCACAAATCGGTACTCAATCATCCGCAATGAAAGAAAATTCATTTTGACTCCATTATCTCCTAGTCGAGTGAGTGAAGATCAAACTCATTTGAAAATGAGAATTGAAGCAATGAAAAAACAACTTAAAGACAATGCAATTGAAGGAGAACGTTTGGAGGAAGTTTCAAATGAAGAAAAGCTTTTTGAAGTTGAACAAAAGAGAGTGGATGTAGAAAATGTTGGAGTTGAAAATGAGAATAATGAATTTGGAGAAAAAGAGGATAGTGAAGAACAAATTTTATCTAACCTTTCCTCTCCTATCATTCCTTTTGTTTTGCAGGACCATTCAAGGGATATATCTTTTCAAGGAGATAAATCAAGAATCATGGCTTTTAGAGGACTAAAAGATGTGACTTTTGGTGATCCACAAAACATGTCTCTTGATATTTCAAAGGAAGTGTCACTTGAAATGCCAAGAGTAGCAGCCGTTAACATTCCAAATACACTGCACATATTGAAGGGAATTCAACAACCAATGGAGTTCTCCATCATTAAGCAACCAACTCCCATTAAACATCCACCTTGGTTTGATATTTCCATTCATTTTGTTTATAATTTCTCATATTCTAACTTTGATTTAGTTTGCAGGAAATCAATTCATATACATGGGACTTGTAAAATGGAGGAACCAAGAGGCATGATCCATGGAAGCTTAAGAGAAATATATTTTCAAGTGCCAAAAGCTATAACTTTTCATTCAATGGACATGACTTTTGGAATGCCAAGGGACATGATCATTCAAAGCAACATGTCTTCAACAGACATGATTTTTAGCGATCCATCAAACACCAACAGGAAGTATAATTTTCCTTTATTTGTATTCAATCATGTTTTTACTTATGAGAGTTATCTTTCTTTTCAGGTCATGTATATCCAAAGCACTTATTCAAAGGACATGACTTATGAAAAGAATCTTTTCATAAAGATCCCTGTTGCATCTATCGGATGGGAGGATAATTTAGAGAAGTCACATTTTGATTTGAGGACAAATCGCATAAAAGAAGGGGAGGATGATGTGATCCTGTCTAGCTCCAACTTTATCCATGACTTGATCACACCATGGAGATTATTCAAAGCTGGTTCTAAGGGAGTTCTTCCTAACTTTATCTTATATTTACTTATGTATGCATTATATACTATTATGAGCATACATATAAAGATTACACTATACTTGAATTATCATAACATGTGCATTCATTCATTATATGGTTTGCATCATTGATTGATATTCAAGCATATAATCTATAGTTATAATAATAATATTCATTCATTATCATATGATGCATGAGTTATTATTATATCCTATAGTCCACATATTTATATATTTATATCCTATATTACTTAGCTTATAATATGCTTTCTTTTGTAGGTGTATATTCGGCCACATGATGGGAGCTGACTTAAAGCTAGAATTTGAGTCAATGAGCTTAGGAAACTTGACTAGAACAACTCCGGGATAGCTCAAAAATATTTTGGGACAAAGTTGCCAGCTGACCGTCGAGCTCATAGCTCACTTGAGCTGGACTTTTAAGCTAGCTAGAGACCTCATTTTAGCTGGAGAGTTGCACCATCATCTTCGCCACACAGAACACTTCAAATATGGTCTATGTCAATTTTTGTGGATTCGTACCTTTTCGCGAATAGTTATCTTTCCAAAAGGTGCCTTTTCACAAGGAGTTGACCTATGACTCATCTTCATGTAATTCATCTATGGCCAGCTCATCTTCAGCTCAAACACTTGTAAAGTAGCTCAAATGATGAAAGGTTACCTTCCACATAATGTGACCTTTCATGACAAGTTGCTGCCCATTGAAGGCCATGACACCTAGATGCATGTTGGAAGCCAAGTCACGCCTAGTTGCTGCCATATTCATTCCATGGACTTCTAGAAACCATCCTATGGTTAAAACATCACCAAATCCTTGCAAGAAGACCCATGTGCGTTCAAGTAGGCTTCCATGTGCATCATTCAAGCATGTGCACTCCATGTGACATTAAATTGGCGCCAAAACACCAAGGGATGCTTCCTATTCGGCCAAAGACTCTTTCCTCTTCATTTTGGCGCCCAAATAACTTCCAAATGCATTCAAATCAACCTTAGGGCCAAACCAACACATAATCATTCGGCCAAGAGCATGTATCTTCATTTAAATCATGTATTTTCAAAGGGGTTTCAACCTTGGCCGAACCATCAAGTATCTATTCAGCCTAAACCCTTTGAAAACTATAAATAGGCTTGGATATTTCATTTGTAGAATAACCCTTTGATAATTAAAAAAAAATCCTTTGTGAGTTTATTATCTCTTCAAGTTCTTTTTTTAACTATATTGATTAAGCAATCCTTTCTAAAGCTTGTGGCGTCATCCCTTCACCTTGATACTTCTGGTTCCTATCTCCTATAGATAGAGGGTCAAAGTCCTTAATACCATCCCTTATAACGACTTATAAGAAATGGGTCTTTGCTCCTTTATAGCATTGGTTCCTTCTTAGTCTTATAAGATACTATCTATTCATTACCACCTTCTATCATCACTATCACGCCAACTCCATTCAATTAATATTTCCATCACCATTATCTATATCCCTTCACACCCATATAATCATCCTTCATCATCAACAAGGCATTCGTCCATTTACCACCATTGGAGGCCGAATCCATCATCACTTGAAGAATCATTCTACAACACTTTCGCAGCCCTTATTTGATAACTATTCTATCCATTTCAATTCTTTCCATTTCCTTTCTTAATTATTCTTTTACTTAACCAATTATTCTTCTTTTGTGCATATTACTTTTCAATTCAAGGCGTAGCATTTGGTGTCTCTCCTAGATCGGGAAACAACAAGGTTGCCAACTTCTCCATTATTGAAGAAGCCTGGTTAGCCTTACGTCAGTTATGGCGTATGAAACAAAGGGGTGTTTGTGAGGTAGTATCTTAAAGAAGTTTTAATAAAGAACCAATGCTATAGAGAGCAAAGACCCAAACATTATATTGCTTCTTTAAGGGGTGGTATTAAGTACTTTGACCCACTATCTATAAAGAGATATGAACCAGAAGTATCAAGGTGAAAGAAAGGGATTGACGCCACAAGTATTAAAAATACTTGATAAGTCGATAAAAGTCACCAGGACTTAAGAAAGAGAATAATCTCACTTATATAAAAAAATGGTCTGAATACAATTGAAATATGCTTTCCTATTTATAGAAAATGAGGGGCATGGCCGAATGGAGACATAATGGTTCAGCCAGCCCATGTATCTCCCTATAAAGACATAATTTAAATGCTAAAAGAGATAATGGTTTGGCCCTTGATGGAGGGAAATGATCCTTGGCCGAATAACACTTGTATCCCTTCAAATTGGTGCCAAATGGGAGAGGAGATGATGTTTGGATGAATGGTTAAATGGCTCTTCATCTTGGCGCCTAAATGAACCCATATGCAAGGCACATGGGGGCTGGTCATATGCATGGCACATGGGAGTTCTAGGGAACCTTGTGGTATAGCCTTGTGCATGGGATGATGGTTGGTCATGTGTTCCCTCTTGGGCGTTCATGTGATTCCTTCAAGCTAGCTTGAGTGTGGAGCTAGCTAGCAAGCATGGGCTGTTTTGTGAATAAGCTTCCTAATTGAGTCTTTGTGAGCTCCATAACAATATGTTTAGCTACATTCAGCTACCATTGATATCACTTTTGGCAACTCAGCTCCAAATAGTCCAACTAGCCGAGTTTAGCTAGCCTTGAGCTCCCCTAGCTTAATTAAGCTTTCCTTAGTGTTCCATAAGCTGCCTTGTACCTTGTGAGCTGTTTATGAGCTGCATATGACGTCCAAATCATCCACTAAGCTACCTCAACGTGCATCACACTCCAATGTACCTATATGTGTAAGGAAACAAGGTAAGTCCATGCTATTGAGTTGTTATAAGCTAAATACATTGCTGCCATGTATGATTATGGTAATGTGAGCTATGTTTGAAGGTCATGAGCTAATTATATCATCTTATAATATGTGCAAGATAATGCATGAAGCTTAAGAGCTAATATGAATGCATATGAACTAAAAAAATGAATTATAATGATTATTCCTTGATGTATATAAGGTAATCATGTTTAATATGATTATAAAACTATCTTAATATGCTTAAATATCAATTTGCATGTTGTATTCATACTAAGTTATTCTTTAACTATTAAAACCTTATATAACATAACAAAATTCTTATCATGAATTGTATTATAAGAGCATGTAGTATATAACATATATATATAGTAATTTCAATATAAAGGTATTAAAGAGTCTCATTTTATTGATGAAAACGTGCTTGCATCATCCCCCCTTCTTTAGGGCGATTTGTCCTCAAATCGGGTTCATTCTGTACTTGCATTACGTCATGCCTCCTTGCTAAAAGAAAGCATCAGCCTATCACCTTCAGGAAACCAATTCCAGCACATGCAAAGGATCATATAGAAGTTTCCAAAGAAAAATAAGTGGGCAATCTAGTAAGGGTAAAGAAAAGAAAACCAATACTTTCGAGAGATCCAGAGACATAAAATGATACAAGCACGTTTTCAACTATAAAGGGAGTATTCTTGAACATCTTTATAATGCATCCACTTTATACTAGCCTTATAATATATACTATTATAATACATATCATGCTAAGGATATTAGTTATGAAGTTAAAGAATAACTTAGTATGAATACATCTTGCACATTGTTATTTTAATATGTTAAGCATGTTAGGATAGCTTTATAAACATATTAAGCATGATTATTATTTATACATCAAGGCTTCATACTTATAATTCATTTCGTTAGTTCATATGCATTCATATTAACTCTTAAGCCTCATGCATTATCTTACACATATTATGAGATGATATAATTAGCTCATGGCCTTCAAACATAGCTCACATCACCATAATCAAACATGACAGCAAGGTATTTAGCTCGTCTTAGCTCAATATCATGGACTTACCTTGTTTCCTTGCACATGTAGGTACATTGGAGCATGATGCACATTGAGGTAGCTTGGTGAATGATTTGGACGTCATATGTAGCTCACAAACAGCTTACAAAGTACAAAGCAGATCATGGAACACTAAGGGAAGCTCGATTCAGCTGGAGGAGCTTAAGGATAGCTAAACTTAGCTAGTTGGACTATTTGGAGCTGAGTTGCCAAAAGTAATGTCAAAGGTAGCTGAATGTAGCTGAAAATAATGTGGAAGAGCTCACAAGGACTTAGCTAGGAAGCTTGTTCACAAACAACCCATGTTTGCTAGCTAGTTCCACAACTCAAGCTAGCTTGAAGGAGACACATGCATACCCAAGAGAGAGAGAGCATGACCAGCCATCATTCCATGCAGAAGGCTGCAACACAAGGCTTCCTAGAACACCTATGTTCCTTGCATATGACCAGCCCCCATGTGCCTTGTATGTGGATCATTTAGGCGCCAAGATGAAGAGTTCTCTCCCTATTCGACCAAGCCATGTGTTTTCCATGTGATCAACCCCCATGTGCCTTGCATATGGTTCATTTAAGCGCCAAGATGAATGGCCATCTATCCATTCGGCCAAACACCATTACTCCTCCAATTTGGCACCAACTTGAAGGGTTTCAAGTGTTATTCGGCCATGAGACATACCCCTACACTTCAACCGAACTAACACCTATTTATTCAAGTTATTTATTAATTAAATTATGTCATTTTAGGAAGGCACAAGGCTGGCCGAATCTCCTTGTAATTATTCGGCCATGTCTCTCCATTTCCTATAAATAGGAAAGCATTCATCATTTGTAATCAGACCTTTTTGTTTAATTAAAGTGAGATTATTATCTTCCTTAAGTCCTGGTGACTTTTATCGACTTATCAAGTATAATTTATACTTGTGGTGTCAACCCCTTTTCTTTTCAACTTGATACTTCTGGTTCCTAGTTCTTTATAACTAGTGGGTAAAAGTACTTCATACCACCCCTTAAAGAAGCAGTATAAAGTCTGGGTCTTTGCTCTATATAACATTGGTTCTTCTTTGATTCTTCTTTAAGATACTATCCTCACAACCATTCCTTTGTTTCATAAACCATAACCATATCCATATCAACCATCTTCCGCTTCCATCTCTCAATTAAACAGCCCACCTAATCACCCATACGTTTACCACCCTTAACCATTCTATTTTGAGCCATTCACTTTGCAGGTTGTTTTGCTTCCTTCCTATATCCACAATCAATTTGTTAAGGCATCAAAAGAGCCTTACATCATAAAATGTTTCAAAAAGGTGGCTACAATCACAAGCATCCCAAGAGGATATTCAAATAAACAATATTTTCCATACAAGATGCCATGTCATGGATAAGGTTTGCACAATGATCATCAATGGAGGAAGTTGCAAAAACATAGCCAGCACTCTTATGGTTGAAAAACTTGGATTGGAAACATCAAAGCATCCCACTCCATATAAACTTCAATCGCTCAATGAAGGAGGTGAGTTAAATGTTACCAAATAGGTTCTAATTCCTTTTTCAGTTGGTGTGTACAAGGATGAGGTGCTTTGTGACATTGTTCCTATGCATGCTAGCCACATCTTACTTGGAAGACCATGGTAGTATGACAAAAGGGCCATTCATGATTGTTATCACAATCAATACATATTTAGGGATGATGGACGCAAGGTAACCTTGATACCTTTGATGCCAAAAGAGATACAACAAGATCAGTTGCATATGCGAAACTTACACATATAGGTACATTGGAGTGTGATGCACGATGAGGTAGCTTGGTGGATGATTTGTACATCATATGCATCTCACAAATAGCTCATAAAGTACAAGGCAGCTCATGGAACACTAAGGAAAGCTCGATTCACCTGGAGGAGCTTAAGGCTAGCTAAACTCAGCTAGTTGGACTATTTGGAGTTGAGTTTCCAAAAGTGATGTCAAAGATAGCTGAATGTAGCTGAACATGTTATAATGGAGCTCACAAGGATTCAGCTAGGAAGTTTTTTCAGAAACAGTCCATGCTTGCTAGCTAGCTCCACACTCAAGCTAGCTTGGAAGGAGACACATGCATGCCCAAGATGGAGCATATGACTAGCCATCATTCCATGCACAAGGCTGAACCACAAGTAATGAAGCACGTTTTCATCAATAAAGGGTGATATGATCTGATCTGCCTTATCGAATGATTGTGGATCTAGGAAGGAAGCAAAACAACATGCATAAGAAAAGGGTAAGAAATTGATAGTTTAAGTGGTAAACTTGATAGTAAATGGTCGGATAAGAGATGGTAGTAGAACACTTGGTTGTGGTTATGAAATGGTTTACAAATTAACGGAATGGTACATTTGATACTATCTTAAGGAATACTCAAAGAAGAACAAATGTTAAAGAACAAAGACCCAGACTTTATATTGCTCCAAAAAGGGATGGTAAATAAGGAATGGATAGTATCATAGAATAACAAATGAAGAACCAGTGCTATAAAGAGCAAAGACCCAGCCTTACAAATCGTTCTAATGGGTGGTAACAAGGAATTTGACCCACTATCTATAAAGAGATAGGAACCATAATTATCATAATGAAAGGAATTGACACCACAAGTAACAAGTTACTTGTTTGGTCGATAAAAGTCACAAGGACTTAAACAAGAGAATAATCTCACTTAATTCATCATAATGAGCTTCGTTATAATGCAATATGAAAGCCTATTATAGGACTTAGAAGTGTTTGGCCGAATTCTTCAAGTTGTTGCTAAGTGGAGACAAGCATCTTGCTTTGTTGGCATGCACATGGGTTGTTTTGTAGTGCAATTTCGTGTAGGATGTGCAGTAGCAATTTGGGCGTGTATTGTCTTCATTTCCAGCTTAATTTGAGTAGATAATTAACAAAAAAAGGGATGGTGGTGTTGAGTTGTCATTTATGCACTTCCAGACGAAATTCCCTCCACAAGCTGCCCCACAATCTGTCATGAGTTGTTGGTGAGTTGTCATGTTTCCTTAATGCTCCAACAAGCTGCCAATTGTGTGTAATGCTCCAATAAACCTTGCTGCCATGTTAGTGAGTTGGATGTGTCTTCTAAGTGCTCCACTTGAATATCTTAACATGTTGCATGTTCTCTGTTAAGGCCTCTCAAGCATAAGTCCATTGAAGGAGATGAATAGCTACAAATCCCGTACTTATTTCCAGCCTGCACTGTCTTCAGTAATTTGGCCATATCTCGAGCTCCACATATCAGATTAATTTGATTCAAACTGCGTTGGAAAACTAAGAGATCGTGAAACAAATGTTAAGAAGACTTTATCACCCAAATATTCTTGGAAGATGTCCAGAAATGGCGATCAATATGGGTGACGTGATCTGTCCACTGGATATAATTGGTGCTAGTCAGGATCACATCATTCTCCCCTTCTTTTTGGTGATTTGTCCTCAAATCGAAGGGTGACTTCTCTTTAGTGTATTTTTTTTGTTTCTGTTGCATGTTACTTCTTCCACCAAGGCTCTCATACCATATGATACGATCCGATCTGCCTTATCGAATGATTGTGGATCTAGGAAGGAAGCAAAACAACCTGCATAAGAAAAGGGTAAGAAATGGATAGTTTAAGTGGTAAACTTGATGGTAAATGGTCGGATAAGAGATGGTAGCAGAACACTTGGTTGTGGTTATGAAATGGTTTACGAATTAACGGAATGGTACATATGATAGTATCTTAAGGAATACTCAAAGAAGAACCAATGTTAAAGAACAAAGACCCAGACTTTATATTGCTCCAATAAGGGATGGTAAATAAGGAATGGATAGTATCTTCGAATAACCAAGGAAGAACCAGTGCTATAAAGAGCAAAAACCCAGCCTTGCAAATCGTTCTAAGGGGTGGTAACAAGGAATTTGACCCACTATCTATATAGAGATAGGAACCAGAATTATCATAATGAAAGGAATTGACACCACAAGTAACAAGTTACTTGTAACAAGTTACTTGTTTGGTCGATAAAAGTCACAAGGACTTAAACAAGAGAATAATCTCACTTAATTCATCATAATGAGCTCCATTATAATGCAATATGAAAGCCTATTATAGGACTTAGAAGTGTTTGGCCGAATTCTTCAAGTTGTTGCTAAGTGGAGACAAGCATCTTGCTTTGTTGGCATGCACATGGGTTCTTTTGTAGTGCAATTTCGTGTAGGATGTGCAGCAACAATTTGGGTGTGTATTGTCTTCATTTCAAGCTTAATTTGAGTAGATAATTAAAAAACAAGGGCTGGTGGTGTTGACTTGTCATTTATGCACTTCCAGACGAGATTCCCTCCACAAGCTGCCCCACAATCTGTCATGAGTTGTTCGTGAGTTGTCATGTTTCCTTAATGCCCCAACAAGCTGCCAATTGTGTGTAATGCTCCAATAAACCTTGCGGCCATGTTTGTGAGCTGGATGTGTCTTCTAAGTGCTCCACTAGACTATCCTAACATGTGGCATGTTCTCCGTTAAGGCCTCTCAAGCATAAGTCCATTGAAGGAGATGAATAGCTACAAATCCCGTACTTATTTCCAGCCTGCACTGTCTTCAGTAATTTGGCCATATCTCGAGCTCCACATATCAGATTAATTTGATTATAAGTGAGTTGGAAAGCTAAGATATATTGAAACAAATGTTAAGAAGACTTTATCACCCAAATATTTTTGGAACATGTCTAGAGAAGGCGATCAATATGGGTGACGTGATCTGTCCACTGGATAAAACAGGTGCACTGCCATATCCTTTACATTTAACATGCAAATGTATGCATAAATGAGTAAATATATTATAAAATAAGGAATAACTTCCTTATAATCAACAAGGTAGACCATCCATGATGTGATAAAATAATGGATAAAACTGGTGCTAGTCAGGATCACATCAAAGGGAGTACTCTTGAACACCTTTATATTGAAATTACTATGTATTAGTTATATACTACATGCTTTTATAATACAATTCATGATAAGAGTTCTTGTGATGTAGTTAAAGAATAACTTAGTATGAACACAACATGCACATTGATATTTATGCATATTAGGATAGTTTTATAATCATATTCATCATGATTACCTTATATACATCAAGGCAGCATCATTATAATTTGTTTTATTAGTTCATATGCATTCATATTAGCTCTTAAGCTTCATGCATTATCTTACAAATATTTTGAGGTGATATATTTAGCTTATGACCTTCAATCATAGCTCATATTACCATATTCTTACATGGCAGCAAGGTATTTAGCTCATAACAGCTCAATGCCATGGCTTACCTTGTTTCCTTGCACATAGAGGTACATTGGAGTGGGATGCATGATTAGATAGCTTGGTGGATGATTTGAACGTCATATGCAGCTCACAAAGTATAAGGCAGCTAATGGAACACTAAGGAAAGCTCGATTCAGCTGGATGAGCTTAAGGCTAGCTAAACTCAACTAGTTGGACTATTTGGAGCTGAGTTGCCAAAAGTGATGTCAAAGGTAGCTGAATGTAGCTGAACATGTTGTTATGGAGCTCATAAGGATTGGGCTAGGAAGGTTGTTTACAAACAACCCATGCTTGCTAACTAGCTCCACACTCAAGCTAGCTTGGTAGGAGACACATGCACGCCCAAGATGGAGCACATGACCAGAAATCATTCCATGCACAAGGCTGCACCACAAGGCTCCCTAGATCACCCATGTGCATGCCATATGACCAGCCTCCATGTGCCTTGCATGTGGTCTCATTTAGGCGCCAAGATGAAGAGCCCTCTCCTTATTCGGCCAAGCATCATCTCCCATCCAATTTGGCTCCAACATGAATGGACACTAGAGCTATTCAGCCAAGGGTTATCACCCTCCATTTAAACTGAAACATCATCTCTATAGGAAGGCACAAGGCTGGCCAAATCCCCTTGTAACCATTCGGCCATGCCTCTCCATTTCCTATAGATAGGAAAGCATATATCATTTGTATTCAGACCTTTTGATTAATATAAGTGAGATTATTTTCTTCCTTAAGTCCTGGTGACTTTTATCGACTTATCAAGTTTTTTTATACTTGTGGCGCCAACCCCTTTCTTTTCACCTTGATACTTCTGATTCCAAGTTCATATAACTAGTGGGTCAAAGTACTTAATACCACCCCTTGAAGAAGCAATATAAAGTATGGCTCTTTGCTCTCTATAGCATTGGTTCTTCTTTGAGTCTTCTTTAAGATACTATCCTCGCAACCATCCCTTTGTTTCATAAGCCATAACCATAGCCATATCAACCATCTTTCGCTTCCATCTCTCATTTTAAACAACCCACCTATTCACCATACGTCTACCACCCTTAACCCTCTCTTTTTGAGCCATTCACTTATGCAGGTTTTTTTACTTCCTTCCTAGATCCACAATCAATTGTTACGGTACAAGTGCCTTACATCAATTTAAAGTGTAGCATTTGGTGTCTCTCGTAGATCGAGAAGGTTGCCAACTTCTCCATTATTGAAGAAGCCTATTTAGCCTTACATCAAGCAGTAATCAGAGCTTTGGTGGATTGACAATCAAGTGCTGCAACAAAAGCAACAAAAAGAGAAAAAGAAAGAAGAAAAACAAAAAGAAAAGAAAAAGACTCCTACATCAAATTTACAGTGCAAAAGAAAGAAAAGAAAATAAGAAAATTCAAAGCAAAAGAAAAAGTGAAGCAAAGTTGCAAAGTACACTCACTACCATCCCATTGTTTCATCACCATAACCATAGCCATATCAACCATCTTTCGCTTCCACCATTTATTATTTAAATAGCCTACCTATTTCACCAATACGTTAAGGTACAAATGCCTTACATCAAGTGGTATCATAGCTTTGGTGGAAGAAGCAACGTGCAACAACAACAACAAAAAGAAAAATACAAAAATGAAGTGCAAAATGAAGTGCAAAGTCAAAGAAGAAAGGAAAAAAATTTAGAAAAAAAGTGAAGCACTCAAAAGAAAGAAAAGTCCAGCACTCAAAAGAAGAAAGAGAAAAGAAAAAAAAGAAGTTGGGGCATTCATCAACAATTCTAATCACCAAGCAATTCAAGTAAGCCGTTTAAATTGATTGTGGTTATAGAAGGTTGTGAAGTGACTTTTGTAAGTAACCCCTTTTTTTCTTTTCTTTCTATTTCTAAGCCACCCTTTCATTATATTTGTTTCCCTTCCTACTAACCCTTTTGTAGCTGACGCCAAACAAGTATAAATTTATTTGATACAGTCTTGAGTAAAGTTCTCTAGAACTTAAGACAAGAGAATTGAGAGGAAAACGGCTGGAGCGTGTGTGAGATCATAAGAGGACAAGTAAAAGCCATTAAGTCCTAGAGTGCAAACATGAGTAGATTGAGTGACATTCAAGTTTCCTTGGAGTGACTCGTAAGGCTTTGTTAGAGTACATTCTGGTAAGGTCTTTTACACATCTTATTCTTTTCTTATTTCACTAACCATGTCTCGAAGTCCATGATGAACCCCTGAAAGAGAACCCCCTAATTTACAAACTAAAGCAATCTTGCTTGAAATGGCTAGATTCCTGAAATTAGAATTGGAGCATTTACATGATCGTATAGACCAATTTGAAGCATCTTATGCAATCGAAGAGTAAATCACACTAGAATGGAAGAAGAGGAGGTTAAAGTAATATCAGTAGCACGAAGATAATGGAATCACGTTTCCATCAATAAAAAGAGTACTCTTGAACACCTTTATATTGAAATTACTATATATTAGTTATATACACATGCTTTTATAATACAATTCATGATAAAAAAAATTGTTATGTAGTTAAAGAATAACTTAGTATAAACACAACATGCACATTGATATTTAAGCATATTAGGATAGTTTTATAATCATATTAAGCATGATTACCTTATATAAATCAAGGCAGCATCATTATAATTCATTTTATTAGTTCATATGCATTCATATTAGCTCTTAAGTTTCATGCATTATCTTACACATATTATGAGGTGATATATTTAGCTCATGACCTTCATTTATAGCTCACATTACCATATTCTTACATGGCAGCAAGGTATTTAGCTCAAAACAGCTCAATTCCATGAACTTACCTTGTTTCCTTGCACATATAGGTACATTGGAGTGTGATGCACGATGAGGTAGCTTGGTGGATGATTTGGACGTCATAAGCAGCTCAAAAAAAGCTCACAAAGTACAAGGCAGCTCATGGAACATTAAGGAAAGCTCAATTCAGTTGGAGGAGCTTAAGACTAGCTAAACTCAACTACTTGGACTAGTTGGAGCTGAGTTGCCAAAAGAGGTGTTAAGGGTAGCTAAATGTAGCTGAACGTGTTTTTATACAGCTCACAAGAACTCGGCTAGGAAGCTTGCTCACGAACAGCCCATAACTGCTAAGATAGCTCCACACTCAAGCAAGCTTGGAAAGAGACACATGCACGCCCAAGATGGAGCACATGACCAGCCATCATTCCATGCCCAAGACTGCACCACAAGGTTCCCTATAACGCCCATGTACATGCCATATGATCAGCCCCCATGTGCCTTACATGTGGTCTCATTTAGGCGCCAAGATCAAGAGCCCTCTCTCTAATCGGCCAAGTATCATCTCCTATCCAAATTAGCGCCAACATGAAGGGACACTAGAGCTATTCGGCCAAGGGTTATCACCCTCCATTTAAACTAAAACATCATCTCTATTTTGTAATTAATTATGTCTCTATAGGAAGGCACAAGGCTGGCCGAATCCCCTTGTAACCATTCGGCCATGCCTCTTTATTTACTATAAATAGGAAAGCATATTTCATTTTTAATCAGACTTTGTTTTATTAATGCAAGTGAGATTATTCTCTTTCTTAAATCCTTGTGACTTTTATCGACTTATCAATTTTTTTTATACTTGTGGTGTCAACCCTTTTCCTTTCACCTTGATACTTCTGGTTCCTAGTTCCTATAACTAGTGGGTCAAAGTACTTAATACCACCCCTTGAATAAGCAATATAAAGTTTGGGTCATTGCTCTCTATAGCATTGGTTCTTCTTTGACTCTTCTTTAAGATACTATCCTCACAACCATCCCTTTGTTTCATAAGCCATAATCATAGCCTTATCAACCATCTTCCGCTTCCATCTCTCATTTAAAACAACCCACCTATTCACCATATGTCTACCACCCTTAACCCTATCTTTTTGAGTCATTCCATTATGCAGGTTGTTTTGCTTCCTTCCTAGATCCATAATCAATTGTTAAGGTACAAATGCCTTACATCAAGTGGTATCAGAGCCAAACAAGGGTACATCAAGCGGTAATCAGAGCTTTGGTGGAAGAAAGCAACATACAACAACAACACAGAGAAAAATACAAAAAGAAGTGCAAAGTCAAAGAAAAAGAAAAATCAGAAAGGAAAATGAAGCACTCAAAAGAAAGAAAAATACAGCACTCAAAAGAAGAAAATCAAAGAAAAGAAAGAAAAGAAGTTGAACCATTCATCAACAATTATCATCACCAAACAATTCAAGTAAGCCGTTTAAATTGATTGTGGTGATAGAAGGTTGTGAAGTGACTTGTGTAAGTAACCCTTTATGTTCTCTTCTTTCTATTTCTAAGCCACCCTTTCATTATATTTGTTTTTCCATTCTTACTAACTGATACATGCACCACATGCCCTAAAGCTAAGGATGATGAATTTACTATACCACTTGGCTCTATCACACGAGGCCGGACAAAACTTCTTAAAGGCAAGCTTCAAATCGTAGTTCAAGCATTCATCCGTAAGGGTCTAATAGCATCAAATTTGCAACAACTTTTTGAAGGGTATCCAGTTGTTATCCGGTCAACATGCCTCTGGAGATACAACCGTCTATCTCTTATCTTTCCAAAGGTTCTTGAATCGCATCAATCCGACATCGAGAACTCAAGATATGACCATTTTACTGAAGACGGTGCATGCAGTAAATCCTATACGGGATTAATACGTTATTTTGTAAATATTACGAATTTTTAATATTTATATTGATTATTTGTAATATAATTTAATATAGGATGATTAACTATCTTTTAGGATCAGAATTATTATTTTATTAGGAATTAAGGTTGGGTTAAAACAATATTTTTAGTTATTATTATTTTATTAGGACTTAGAGTTAAAACATGTTTAGTTTATTAATATTTTATTCTTTAGTTATTTAGGACCTTTAGAATTCAACCCCTATATAAAGGAGGCTTCATTCAACTTTGTAAATCAGATATCTTTGATTAATAATACAACGAGAGTTCGTTTTTGCAAGTGTTGATTGCCTTGTGCCTTCGAAGCTTCTTCTCCTAAAGTTCTTTCAAGTTATTGTGAGGGAGATTAATCTTCACACTCCAATTTGCCTTTTCATCGCGACTAGGAGGGTTGGTTAGAGCCATTTATCGAGTTTTCCTTTTCATTGCGACTAGGAGGGTTCGACAGGACACTTATCCATCTATTTTTCCATAAATCCATCTGCACCATCAATCATCTTTACCGTCCACCTTCGTAAGAGAGATCTTTTGATTTCTTTATTATCTTATCTTATTTTATTTTCAATTTCTTTATCTTTTGTTTATTTTGTTCTAATCTTATTGCCTTGAAGAAACCCTAAAGAATCCTAGTTAATGCCGCCACCTTCCCCTATTCATCCCCTTTGTTCTTAATCGAGTCTAGAGCTTTCTAGGTTTGATTCTTCAACAAGAGCAACGTTCATTAACCCGCCACCGCTTCCGTATCAATTGGTATCAGATTTAGGCCAATTCTTTGAAAGAACCAAGCAATCTTTTTTGTTCTTGCACACAACACCATCAAGGTACCCCAACGGAGCTAGTTCAGAGAAGATTCATCTTTTCAGGTTATTTTTATTTAATTTTAATTTAGATTCAAATCCTTCTTGTTATTTTCTATTTTAAAAAAAAACAAACAAAAAAAACAAAAAAAAAACAAAAAAGCCAAAATTTCAAAAAAAAAATTGTAAACGAAGGTATTTAGGGCTGATTTTCTCCAGATATCATATTCATCTTAATTTTAATCTCTAGTCCAAAATTACTTCGATCAGAGTTCATTAGATCCTTCAAATACATCATTCGAGTTTTATCGGTAGATTCGGTCTAGAATATTGTCGAATTTCTTGAAACTTATACAGGAGGAATTTTGTGGTGAAAATTTCCATATTGAAACTACATATATTGGAGATCATTAAAACAAAAAATCAGAATTTTTGGAGATCAAGAACAACTTCGAATAAAGCGATCAAAAAACAGATTGTTTGAGGACTCACCGTTCAACAGAGTCTACTAGATACTACTGAAGGTATTTGGTTTTGGAATTTTAAAGGTGGTTTCTTGACGCATCGAAAGACATTCAATAATTTTTCCAGAATTTTTAGATACCGGTAACCCCCTCAAAAATGTTGCTCAAGTTGATCCATCGTTTTCTAGGTTTTCTGGTTTGGTCCTTTTTTTTCTTTGACTCTTACTACTTTAGGTTCTTTTGTTTTTCCCTGTTATTGTTATTTTGCATTATCTAACACATTATCTTCCTTTTGTTAGTAGGACTAAAGAGTTTGCATACTTCTTCCTTCTTTGCATTCTCGTTCTCTTGGAGTCTAACCTTTGTTTGGCCTCATAGAGCTTTTAGGTTTTTCTTATCGCCTTTTCTTGTAATCAAACTCCGATACGAACTGTGAAAGCCTACTTGGTAAAGTGAGTTTTAAAGAGTACAAGATCGACTTAGTTGCCTCTCGTTGTGTTACTTTCTTGGAGTGACTTATGAGGTTTCTAGCTTTGTTGAATTTATTTTCTTTTATTTTTATTCTATTTTAAAATATTCTTTTGAGTGTTATAATTGCAGGATGGGCGATAATAATAATGAGACACTTACGGCTATCTTAGCCACACTTGAATGACTCACAACTCAATTTGATCAACTTAACAATGCCTTGAGAGAACGACAAGAACTATAACTGGATCTACCAAACCAGAATCCAAGGCCAAACAATGCTGAACTTTTGGCACCCAGGTGAGTACAACCACGTTTTCCAACACCCGAACTCTTTGCAAAACCAAAGTTCATGATCCCATCTTTTAAAGGAGACTACGATCCAGACAAGTACATCGATTGGGAAGGAAAAGTTGATCTCTTATTCACATACCATGACTGCCCCCAAGCTGAACAAGTTCCCCTCATCACCTTGGAATTCGAAGGATATGCTCACACTTGGTGGATGAAAACAAGGAAAAAGATCGACAGCTACCAAATTCAACCAATCACTTCTTGGACCAAACTCAAACATGCCATGAGGAACCAATTCCTACTGACACATTATACACGAGAAGTTAAACAACAACTACACCGACTTCGACAATGTAGAAGTTCAGTTAAGGATTACTAGAAGGAGATGCAATCCTTACTCAATAAGGCTAACATAACTGAAGAAGAAGATGACACCATGTCAATATTCATCGTCGACTTGAACTCAAACATCACTGATCTTCTTGACCTCCATGGGTACTAAAACCTCGAATATACACTAAAGAAAGCAATGACAATCGAAGCACAAATACAAAGAAGATTCCGATTCAGAGAACATTACCAAGGTACTTCATTCTCTTACCAAGGTATTCCTTCAAATGCTTCCTCATCTTCTACTCCATCTTCTCAAAAAAGTCGAGAGATGAAAAACTCGACAAAGAGAAACAACGACCAGCAAAGAATAAGACACTTCCAGCCCCTAAAGACGACACCCGAGCAAGAGACATCAAGTGTTTTAAATGCTTAGGAAGAGGCCATATCAACCGCAATTGTCCAAACACGAGGACTTTAACCATAATAGGTGATGGATCTTACAATTCTGACTTCGATGACAACATCGCCAACATTCCAGCACATGCCAAAGCCAAAGAAGATAGTAATGACTATGGAAGCGATGAGTACAATGGCACAATCTTGGTGATCCTTCATACATTGAACATCCAAGCATCCGACGAGTCTGACATACAACGTTCTAACATCTTCCACACATGTTGCCTAATCAAGGAACAACCATTCTCCATCATCATTGACAATGGTAGTTGTGTCAACGTCATTAGCTCCAACGTTGTTGAATCACTCAAACTTCCTTGGCAACGACATCCAAAACCTTATTGCTTACAATGGCTTAATGAGAGTGCCGAGATGAAGGTGGTTAAACAATTCCTCGTTAATATCAAGATGGAAAAGTATTGTGACGACGTATGGTGTGATGTAATTCTGATGCAAGCATCCCACATTCTCCTAGGACAGCCTTGGCAATACGACAACGACGTCACATATTATGGTCGAAAGAACACTTACACAATTCCAATAAAAGGTAAACCTTTCTGACTTAACCCCTACCCCCAAAGAGATTCTCATAGATCAACAACGAATTCTCAAGGAAACAGGGAATTTGAAACAAAAGGCAAAAGAGGTCACAACTGATAAAAGCCAAACAAATGACCCACGGGTGGTGAGTGAACCTTAATGTGAAAATAAAAGAGTGTCTCAAAACATTTATGCGAGTGCAAAAGACATGAGAGAGACCCTTTTTCAAAATAGGTTATGCATTCTAGTCCGTTTCAAGGACTCCATTTTATCAACTATCACTAACATCACATATTTGCCTACTGTGTTTTCTTCTCTATTACAGGAGTTTCAAGATGTCTTAAGCAACCCACCGGATGGTTTACCACCTACAAGAGGAATCGAACATCAAATCGACTTTATTCCTTGTTCAACCATACCAAACCGCCCCGCTTACCGATGCAATCATGAGGAAACGAAGGAATTAGAACGAAAAATAGATTCATTATTATAAAAAGGACACATCCGTGAGAGTCTTAGTCCTTGTGCAGTTCCCGTCATTCTAGTTCCAAAGAAAGATGGCACATTCTGAATGTGTGTAGATTGTCGACCTATCAATTGGATAACAATCAAGTATAGGCATCCTATTCCATGCCTAGATGATATGTTGGATGAACTACATGGTGCAAGTATCTTCACCAAAATTGACTTGAAGAGTGGTTACCATCAAATTCGAATGAAAGAATGTGACAAATGGAAAACAACATTCAAGACAAAGTTTGGCTTGTATGAATGGCTTGTTATACCCTTTGGATTCACAAACGCTCCAAGCACCTTCATGAAATTAATGAATCACGTTCTTAAGGAGTTTATAGGTAAATTTGTTGTCGTTTACTTTGATGACATTCTTATATACTCATCTTCTCTTGATTCTCATGTCATTCATGTTCGAATGGTTCTCGAAGTTCTTCGACGAGAACATTTATATGCTAACATGGATAAGTGTGTGTTTTGCAGTGATAGGCTTATGTTTTTAGGCTTTATAGTTAGTGTACAGGGTATTCATGTAGATAAAGAGAAGGTCAAGGCAATTCAAGAATGGCCCACGCCTACTTCTATCACCGAGGTAAGATCTTTTTATGGTTTGGCAAGTTTCTACCGTCGCTTTGTCAAAGATTTCTCAACTATTGCTGCACCATTAACCAAGATCATCAAAAAGTCAGTTGAATTCAAATGGGGACCACTACAACAAAAAAGCTTTTGAACTTCTTAAAGATAAGTTATGTTCCGCCCCTATTCTTCGTCTTCCCAATTTTTCTAACACCTTTGAGCTAGAATGTGATGCTTCAGTCATAGGCATTGGTGTCGTCCTCATGCAAGAAAGGCAATCTATCGCTTACTTTAGTGAAAAGTTAAAAGGTGCACAATTGAACTACTCTACCTACGACAAAGAACTTCTTGCACTCGTCCGAGCAATCGAAGTGTGGCAACATTGCCTTCTCCCTAAAGAGTTTGTCATTCACACGGACCATGAATCACTCAAATGGTTAAATGGACAAGGTAAGTTAAACAAACGAAATGCACGATGGGTTGAGTTCATTGAATGTTTTCCTTACATCATCAAATACAAACAAGGGAAAGATAACATCGTAGCTGATGCATTATCTCGACGATACACACTTATAACTCAAATGCATGCTACTGTTCTGAGTTTTGCACATATCAAAGAACTTTATCCTAACGATCCATATTTTTTTGAGATTTATAAACAATGTGTAAAAGGTGCTTTTAACAAGTTTTATCTTGTAGATGGCTTTCTTTTTCGCATGAACAGGTTGTGTATACCACAAGGCTCTTTGCGAGAGTTCTTGGTTCACGAGTCACATGCCGGAGGACTTATGGGACACTTCGGTATTCACAAAATACTTGATATGGTCATGGAACACTTCTTTTGGCCGCATGTGCGTAAAATAAGGGAAAACATTTGTGCATCATGCATCACGTGCAAACAAGCAAAGTCAAAGGTAAATCCTAATGGTTTGTACACGCCTTTACCAATTTCTTCTTCTCCTTGGATCGATTTATCGATGGATTTTATACTTGGCTTACCCCGCACTAAGAAAGGACGAGATAGTATTTTTGTGGGTGTGGACAGATTCTCAAAGATGGCACACTTCATTTCTTTCCATAAAACAGATGATGCCACACATATTGCTGATTTATTCTTTCGAGAAATAGTCCGCCTTCATGGCATTCCTTGCACTATTGTGTCCGATCGTGACACTAAGTTTATAAGCCACTTTTGGAAGGTATTGTGGGGTAAGATTGGCACAAAACTTCTCTATTCAACTTCTTGTCATCCTCAAACCGATGGACAAACTGAAGTATTAAATCAAATTCTAGGATCTTTGCTAAGAACTGTGGTAGGTAAGAATACCCGTAATTGGGAAGAATGTTTACCTTTTCTTGAGTTTGCTTATAATCGATCCATTCACTCCACAACAGGTTATTCTCCATTCGAAATAGTTTATGGTTTTAACCCATTAACTACTTTAGATCTTATTCCCTTATCTTTAGATTAGGTTGTCAGTTTAGATGGTGAAAAGAAGGCTGCCCTTGTCAAATAAATTCATGCCAAAGCCAAACTCAAGATGGAGAAAACCTACAAGGCAATCACAAACCCACTTAACAAAGGCCGACGACATGTCACCTTTGAACCAGGAGATTGGGTACGGGTTCACATGAGAAAAGAAAGGTTCCCGACACAAAGGAAATCCAGGCTAGACCCACGAGGCGATGACCCATTCCAAGTCCTTGAACGAATCAATGACAATGCCTATCGCATTGATCTTCCCGGTGAGTATAACATGAATGCATCCTTTAATGTTTCTGACTTATCTCCTTTTCATATTTCAGATTCGTGGACGAATCCTTTTAAGGAAGGGGGAGATGATACATGCACCACACGCCCTAAAGCTAAGGATGATGAATTTACTATACCACTTGGCCCTATCACACGAGGCCGGACAAAACTTCTTAAAGACAAGCTTCAAATCGCAGTTCAAGCATTCATCCGTAAGGGTCTAATAGCAGCATATTTGAAACAACTTTTTAAAGGGTATCCAGTTATTATCCGGTCAACATGTCTTCTGGAGATACAACTTTATATCTCTTATATTTCCAACGGTTCTTGAATCACATCAATCCGATATCGGGAACTCAAGATATGACCATTTTACTTAAGACGGTGCATGCAATAAATCCTATACGGGATTAATACGTTATTTTATAAATATTACGAATTTTCAATATTTATATTGATTATTTGTAATATATTTTAATATAGGATGATTAATTATCTTTTAGGATCAGAATTATTATTTTATTAGGAACTAAGGTTGTGTTAAAACAATATTTTTAGTTATTATTATTTTATTAGGAATTAGAGTTAAAACATGTTTAGTTTATTAATATTTTATTCTTTACTTATTTAGGACCTTTAGAATTCAGCCCCTATATAAAGGAGGCTTCATTCAGCTTTGTAAATCAGATTTCTTTGATTAATAATACAACGAGAGTTCGTTTTTGCAAGTGCTGATTGCCTTGTGCCTTCGAAGCTTCTTCTCCTGGAGTTCTTTCAAGTTCTTGTGAGGGATATTAATCTTCACACTCCAATTTGCCTTTTCATCGCGACTAGGAGGGTTCGATAGGACACTTATCCATCTATTTTTCCACAAATCCATCTGCACCATCAATCATCTTTACTGTCCACCTTCGTAAGGGAGATCTTATGATTTTTTTATTATCTTATCTTATTTTATTTTCAATTTCTTTATCTTTTGTTTATTTTGTTCTAATCTTATTACCTTGAAGAAACCCTAAAGAATCCTAGTTACTTCCGCCACCTTCCCCTATTTATCCCCTTTGTTCTTAATCGAGTCTAGAGCTTTCTAGGTTTGATTCTTCAATAAGAGCAACGTTAATTATCCCGCCACCGCTTCCCTATCACTAACCCTTTTTCAGCTGACGCCAAACAAGTAGAAATTTACTTGATACGGTCTTGAGTAAAGTTCTCTAGAATTTGGGACAAGAGAATTTAGAGGAAAAAGGCTGGAGCGTGTGTGAGATCAGAAGAGGACAAGTAAAAGCTATTAAGTCCTAGAGTGCAAACATGAGCGGATTAAGTGACATTCAAGTTTCCTTGGAGTTACTCGTGAGGCTTTGTGAAAGTACATTCTGGTAAGGTCTTTTACACATCTTATTTTTTTCTTATTTCCCTAACCATGTCTCGAACTCTAGGATGAACAACTGAAAGAGATGCCCCTAATTTGCAAACTCAAGCAATCATGCATGTAATGGCCAGATTGCTGAAATTAGAATTGGAGCCTTTGCATGATTGTATGGACCAATTTGAAGCATCTTTAGGCAATCGAAGAATAAATTGCCTTATAATGGAAGAAGAATTCGATGAAGAGGAGGTTGAAGTAACATCAGTAGCACGAAGAGATGTTCATCGAAATCAAAATGACAACTTCATCAACATCAAAGTGATAATTCCTCCATTTCAAGGATGAACTGATCCTGAAGCCTATCTTGATTGGGTAATCAAGATTGAACACTTTTTTGAATGCCAAAATTATACGGAGCAAAAGAAGGCCAGGCTTGCTGCTATGGAATTCGTGGATTATGAATTAGTTTGGTGGGAGCAAACTGTGAGTTCCAGAAGATGAAATGGTGAACGTCCCATCAATACATGGGAAGAAATGAAGGCCATTATGAGAAAAAGGTTCATGCCTACTCAGATGTTTACCATAAATTACAAAATATGAAACAATGAAGCAAGAGCGTTGAAGATTATTTCAAAGAAATGGAGATAGCCATGATCCGAGCCAATGCTGATAAAGACAGAGAAGCAACCATGGCAAGGTTTTTATCTGGCCTAAATTCTTATATTGCTAACCTTGTTGAACTTCAGCATTATGTATAGATTGAAGAGATGGTACATGTGGCCATGAAAATTAAAAGACAACTCAAAAGAAAATCGTACACTAGGAGCAGTCCAAGTTCAACCACCAAATGGAAGCAAGAAACTATTACCTTCAGGAAACCAATTATGGCACAAGCAAAGGATCATATAGAAGTTACCAAGACTAAACAAGTAGGCGAATCTAGTAAGGGTAAAGAAAAGCAAATCGGTACTTTTGAGAGATCCAGAGACATCAAATGTTTCAAATGTTTTGGGAAAGGACATGTTGCTAGTCAATGTCCCAACCGAAATGCCATGATGATACTTGACAATGGAGATATTGTATCAGATTCTGACGAGCCTTTTTTTTATGAGGAACCTAAAACAATGCAAGACGAAGAAACTGAAGAAAATGCAGATCATGGTGAGATGTTTGTTTCAAAAAAGTGCCTACAATCACAAACATCCCAAGAGGATATTCAAAGAAACAATATTTTTCATACAAGATGCCATGTCAAGGACAAGGTTTGCACAATGATCATTGATGGAGGAAGTTGCACAAACGTAGCCAGAACTCTTATGGTTGAAAAACTTAGATTGGCAACATCAAAGCATCCCACTCCATATAAACTCCAATGGCTCAATGAAGGAGGTGAGTTAAATGTTACCAAACAGGTTCTAATTCCTTTTTCAAGTTGGTAGATACAAGGACGAGGTGCTTTGTGACATTGTCCCTATGCATGCTAGCCACATCTTAATTGGAAGACATTATCACAGTCAATACCTTTTTAAGCATGATGGACGCAAGGTAACCTTGATGCCTTTGACGCCAAAAGAAGTACAACAAGATCAGTTGCATATGCAAAAGAGTGTACAAGCATTGCGCAAAGATAAAACCCCAATTAAGAATGAAGAGGAACGAAACATGACACCAAACTTCTTAATAGAGAAACACGATGGTTCAAGGCTGTAAAATGAAGGGGTTCCTATAAAAATTGGTGATGATTGGAATTTAAAGACACAACTCTTCACCAAGGGTTTTAATCACCAAAAGGTAAGTAACCCTTCATTTGAAATATCTTCTCTCCTCATTTTTCAGGATCAATCAAGTGTAAGGTCATTTCCAAAAGGAATATCCTTATAGGAAGATCACTCTCAAAGGGTACCTCTTCGTAAATCAAATTCCAAAGAAAGGCCTAAAGGGAAATCTTATGAAATGATACCTAATGGAAGAACACAACCGTTCAAAGGATGCTTTATTTTAGCAAGGAGACATGTAGCTATGCAAGGACATAATGAACTCGATTTGAGGAAAAATCACCCTAAAGAAGGGGGGATAATGCAAGCACGTTTCCATTAATAAAGGGAGTACTCTTGAAAACCTTTATATTGAAATTACTATATATTAGTTATATACTACATTCATTCATAATACAATTCATGATGGAGCACATGACCAGCCATCATTCTAAGCACAAGGCTGCACCACAAGGCTCCCTAGATCACCCATGTGCATGCCATATGACCAGCCCCCATGTGCCTTGCATATGGTCTCATTTAGGCACCTAGATAAAGAGCACTCTCCTTATTCGGCCAAGAATCATCTCCCATCCAATTTGGCACCAACATGAAGGGACACTAGAGCTATTCGGCCAAGGGTTATCACCCTCCATTTAAACTGAAACATCATCTCTATTTTGTAATTAATTATGTCTCTATAGGAAGGCACAAGGCTGGCCGAATCCCCTTGTAACCATTCGGCCATGCGTCTCCATTTCCTATAAATAGGAAAGCATGTATCATTTGTATTCAGACTTTTTGAATAATATAAGTGAGATTATTCTCTTCCTTAAGTCCTGGTGACTTTTATCGACTTATCAAATATTTTTATACTTGTGGCGTCAACCCCTTTCTTTTCACCTTGATACTTCTGTTTCCTAGTTCATATAAAGTCTGGGTCTTTGCTCTCTATAGCATTGGTTCTTCTTTGAGTTTTATTTAAGATACTATCCTCACAACCATCCCTTTGTTTCATAAGCCATAACCATAGCCATATCTACCACCCTTAACCCTCTCTTTTTAAGCCATTCACTTGTGCAGGTTATTTTACTTCCTTCCTAGATCCACAATCAATTGTTAATGAACAAGTGCCTTACATCAACAAGGTTCCCTAGAACACTCATATGCGTTCCCTATGAACAGCCCTCATGTGCCTTGCATGTGGTCTCATTTAGGCGCCAAGATGAAGAGCCCTCTCCCTATTCGACCAAGCATCATCTCCCATCCAATTTGGTGCCAATATGAAATGACACAAGAGTTATTCGGCCAAGGGTTATTACCCTCCATTTAAACTGAACCATCATCTCTATTTTATAATTAAATTATGTCTCTATAGGAAGGCACAAGGCTGGCCGAATCCCATAGTAACCATTCGGCCATGCCTCTCCATTTCATATAAATAGGAAAGCATATATCATTTGTAATCAAACTTTTTTGATTAATATAAGTGAGATTATTTTCTTCCTTAAGTCCTGGTGACTTTTATTGACTTATCAAGTATTTTATACTTATTGCGTCAACCCCTTTTCACCTTGATACTTCTGGTTCCTAGTTCTTAAAACTAGTGGGTCAAAGTCCTTAATACCACCCCTTGAATAAGCAATACAAAGTCTGGGTCTTTGCTCTCTATAGCATTGGTTCTTTTTTGAGACTTATTCAAGATATTATTCTCACTACCACCCTTTGTTTCATCGCCATAATCATAGCCATATCAACCATCTTTCACTTCCATCATTTATTATTTAAATAGCCTACCTATTTCACCCATATGTTTACCACCTTAACCATCTCTTTTGAGCCATTCACTTGTGCAGGTTGTTTGCTTCCTTCCTAGATCCACAATCAATTTGTTAAGGTACAAATGCCTTACATCAAAAAAGAAGAAAAGAAAATTGCAAAGAAAAGTTGAAAGCACAAACAACAAGTTCATCACCAAGCAAGTCAAGTAATAATTTCAAATTGATTATGGTGATAGAAAGGTTGTGAAGTGACTTTACTGTAAGTAACCCCTTTATTCTTTTCTTCTTATTTCTAAGCCACCTTTACATTATATTTTATTTTTCCATACCTACTAACCATTTACAGCCGATGCAGAACAAGTAAGCATTACTTGGTATTGCTTTGAGTAAAGTTACTTAGAACTTGAGACAAGATATTAAGAGGAAAAAGGTTTGAGTGTGGGAGACTAAATGAGGACTAGTAAAAGCCTTGAAGTCCTAAAGTGAAAACACGAGCATATTGAGTGGCATTCAAGTTTCCTTGGAATGAACTGGTGAGGCATTGTGAGAGAAAAATTTAGTAATGTCTTCTGTACATTTTCTTTTTCTTTATTTTCTCTAATCGTGTCTCGGAGTCCAGGACAATCACCTGTAATAGAAGCCCCTAACTTGCAAACTCAAGCTATTATGCATGACATGGCAAGATTGTTGAAACTAGAGTTGTAGCCCTTACATGATAGAATGAATCAAGTTGAAGCATCCTTGGGTAAAAGAAGGATAATACGCCCTATAATGGAAGAAGGAATTGAAGTGGAGGCTGAGGTAGATCAAGTCACCCAAGGATCCAGAAGAGATTTTCATCAGAATCCAGGGGAAAGATATCAAAATGATAACTTCAGGAACATCAAGGTAACAATTCCTCCATTTCAAGGGTGAACAGATATAGAAGCCTATCTTGACTGGGTTATCAAAATTGAGCATATTTTTAATGCCAAAACTACATAGAGAAAAAGAAAGTAAGGCGTGGTGAACGCCCAATCAATACTTGGGAAGAAATGAAGGTCATTATGAGAAAAAGGTTAGTGCCTACTCACTATCACCGTGATCTCTATCACAAGCTTCAAAATCTCAAATAAGGAAGCCGAAGCATTGAAGATTATTTCAAAGAAATAGAGATAGCCATGATTCAAGCCAATGTTGATGAAGATAGGGAAGTAACCATGGCAAGGTTTTTATCTAGTTTAAATCCTAAAATTCCTAAACTTGTGGAATTACAACATTATGTAGAGATTGAGGAGATGGTACATATGGCCATGAAAATTGAACGGCAAATTAAAAGGAAGGTCTTCAACCAAAATAGTCCAAATTCAGCCACCAAATGAAGGATAATTTTGAAGGATCCAAAACAAAACAAGTGGGTGAATCCAGCAAGAGCAAAGAAAAACAAGTAAAAACTTTCGAGAGGTCCAGAGACATCAAGTGTTTCAAGTGCTTTGGAAAAGGACATGTTGCAAGCCAATGTTCCGATTGAAACACTATGATATTACTAGACAATGGAGAGGTTATCTCATATTCTGAAGAACCTATTCATGAGGAGGAACAAAAAGTAACCTATGAAGAGGAAGCAAATGAACGAGAGATTAATGTAGGTGGATAAATGCTTGTTTCAAAGAAGTGACTCCAATCCCAATCAATTAAGGAGGAACTACAAAGAAACAACATCTTTCACACAAGGTGCCATGTCAAAGACAAGGTTTGTACTATGATTATTGACGGAGGAAGTTACAAAAATGTAGTCAGCACTATTATAGTGGATAAATTTGGCTTGACAACTTTAAAGCATCCAACTCCATACAAACTCCAATGGCTCAATGAAGGAGGTGAGTTAAATATTACTAAACAGGTCCTAATTCCATTTTCAATTGGTAGGTACAAGGACCAGGTACTTTGTGATATTGTCCTTATGCATGCTAGCCACATTCTACTTGGGAAGACATGGCAATATGTCAAAAGAGCCATTCATGATTGTTATCACAACCAATGCTCCTTTAAGCATGAAAGACGCAAGGTTACTTTGGTCCCTTTGACGCCTAAAGAAGTCCAACAAGATCAGATTCATGAGGAGGAGTGTCCAAGCCTTGCAAAAAGATAAACCACCATTGAAGGTTGAAGATAGACAAGACATGAAACCAATTTTTTCATGAAATAGATGAAAGGATTCCAATGAATAATGGTGATGGTTGGGGTTTAAAGTCATAACTCTTAATCAAAGGTTATGATTCATGTCTTCAAAAGGTAAGTACCTATTCATTTGAAACATCATACCTTTTCACTTTTTAGGGGAAGCCAAATGAAAGGTCACTTCCAAAAAGGATATCCTTAGAGGAAAATCATTCCAAAAAGGTACTTGTTAGTAGTTTATATTCCAAAGAGAGGCCTATTAGGAGATCTTATGAAAGGGTACCTATTGGAAGAACACATTCGTCCAAAAGATATGATGTATGGCTAACCAGACTTCTTCAATAATGGAGAAGTTGGCAACCTTGTTGTTTCCCGATCTAGGAGAGACACCAAAATGCTACACTTTAAATTGATAAGTAATCTTCAAAAATTAAAGAAATAAATGATTAAGGTGGAAATATAAATAAGAAATGGAAGAAGAAAAAGAAATGATAAGAATTGAAATGGATAGAAATGTTGTAAAAGATGGGCTACATAAGTGTTGTTGAATTGTCCTTCAAATGTTAGTGAATTTGGCCACCATTGGTTATGATGCACGTGATTCTTGATGAATGTTGATGGATAATTCAATGGTTAAGGAATGGTGATGAATATGGTAATGGGATGAAGATAGAGTTCTAGTGAAAGTGATGGATAATGGTGAAGGAAATTGTATCTTATAAAACTAAGAAGGAACCAATGTTATAAAGAACAAAGACCCATTTCTTATAAGTTTTATAAGGGATGGTAGCAAGGACTTTGACCCACTAGTTATAGGAACTAGGAACCAGAAGTATCAAGGAAGGGATTGACACCACAAACTTTAGAAAAGCTTGCTTAATCGATATAGTTCTAAAATGAACTTGAAGAGAGAATAATCTCACAAGAGTTTTAATTTATCAAAGGGTTGAGTTTTACAAATGAATGCCAAAGCCTATTTATAGATTTGTAAAGGTTTGGTCGAATAGATACATGCCTTTTCGGCAAAGTACATGATTTAAATTAAAATGCATGATGTTTGGATAAAATGAAATGTCCTTGGCGAATGGTCTTCTTATGGTTCATCTTGGCGCCAACTTTGAAGCAATGCCTTGCTTTGGCCGAATAAGGAGAAGCCTCTTCACTTTAGCGCCCATTTCACCCACACGTATGGCATATGTGTAGGTTTGTCATAAGGCACTCACATGGATGGTGTAGAATGCTTAAGGTGTGGACTCCTCCATGGTGTGAAAATGAGCAGCAAGTTAGGCGTGACTTGGCATCAAACATGTGTCTAAATGACATGTCATCAATTGGGCAGCAACTAATTATGAAAGGGCACATTTGTGTGAAGCGACCTTTTATCATTTGAGCTACTTCCCATGGGTTTGAGCTGGCCATAGATGAAGGACATGTGTATAAGTCTTAGGACAGCTCCTTGTGAAAAGACACTTCTCGGAATGGCAACTCTTCGCGAAAAGGTACGAATCCACAAAATTTGACCTAGACCATATTTGTAGTTCTCTGTGTGGTGAAGATGATGGTATGACTCTCCAGCTGAATTGAGGTCTCTAGCTAGCTCAAAAGTCTAGCTCAAGTGAGCTATGAGCTCGGGGTTCAGCTGGCAAATTTGTCCCAAAATGTTCTTGAGTTGTCCCGAAGTTGTCCTAGTCACGTTTCCTTACCTCGTTGACTCCAATGTTAGCTTCAAGTTAGTTCCCATTATGTGGTCGAAAATGCACCTACAAAAGAAAACATTTATAAGCTAAGTAATATAAGATATAAATATATAAATATGTAGTTCATAATAATATCTTCATACATTCATAATATCATCATCATAACTATAAATATAATGTATGTAAGCTATTATCATAACTATGGTATAAACAAAGATGAAATTAAAGAAAATCCCCCTTTGATTATTAAGAAAGGTTGGAGATGCAAGTCCATTTTTGAAGTTGAATTGGTTCACATCATGATACATTCTTTTGCCAAAAGCTAAGCATTTGGAGAAAAACAATGATAAACACTTCAAGCATACCAAAGGTTTCGATTTGAGGACAAATCTCCATAAAGAAGAAGGATGATACAAGAAGATTCTCACCATATGCAAAGGGAGTATTCTTAAACATGTTAATTCTTTACTTTCTTTATATTATTCTGATCATATATGAAATAATCATGCAAATCATGCTAAGGTTGTTAGTTATGTGATCCAATGAGTAAAGTACTTAACATATCCACATTTTTATGTTAATTGATGCACAATGTTATTTTAAAGCATATTATTATGTTATATTAGTTTTGCATTCATTTAAGCATGTTTCAATTCATTCATGAAATGGCAACATGGTT
This sequence comes from Hibiscus syriacus, assembly GCF_006381635.1. Taxonomy (NCBI): domain Eukaryota; kingdom Viridiplantae; phylum Streptophyta; class Magnoliopsida; order Malvales; family Malvaceae; genus Hibiscus; species Hibiscus syriacus. Next base: position 150,104 of record NW_024062571.1, on the reverse strand, counting down.
AATCATTCATTCCTTAGCTCATTTGCATTCATTTCAGTTCCTAAGTCTTATACATTAGCTCACATGTGTTATATCATCTTATACTTAGCTCATGACATGCATTCATAGCTCACAAGGTCATATACATGCACGAAAGCAAGGAAATTGGTTCATGCAAGCTGGATTTCTTTGATTTACTTGTTTCTTTGCACATGTAGGTACATGGAAGCATGGAACTCATTGGGAAGCTCAACTCAGTTGGAGAAGCTCAAGGCTAGCTAAACTTAGCTAGGTGGTCTATTTGAAGCTAAGTTGATAAACTTGAACAAGTACCAGCTGAATGTAGCTAGAAGAGATGCTAAGGAACCAAGGAGGACTCGGCTGGAACAACAACTCATAACAGTCCACTTGCTTGCTAGCTATATGCATGCCTATGCTAGCTTGAGAGAGAACTCACACACGCCCAAGAAGATGCACATGACCATCCTTCATCCCATACACAAGGCTGCACCACAAGCATCTCTAGGACTCCCCATATGTTATCCATATGACCAGAAACCATGTGCCATGCGTGTGACTCTCCTATTCGCGCCAACACCAAGGGACTTCACTATTCAACCAAGGCACCTATTTATGTAAGGTGAATCTACACACTTTCATGAGAAGAGTAGATAGCCTTATTGTGTCCCAATCTAGGATTGACAAGTACTGATGTCCTTGAATCTATAAGCTTAGGCTGTAAAATAAGATAAGAAAAGGAAATAAGATTAATGATGGAATTAAGAAATGGATGAAAATATAAGCAATGGAAATGAAATAAAGATATAATAGAGATGGTTGCGGAATTGATGGATTGATGGATGTTGTTGATGATGGGAATGATGAAAATGGAGATGGTGGTGATTTGTATCCCAAACACGCCAAAGAGGAAACTATGCTATGAAGCACAATCCCGGTCTTCACAAACTTGCTTGAGGGGTGGTGATAGTGTCTTCAACCCACTAGATAACAATCTAGGAATTTAGGAATCAAAATGGAAGAATGATGCCACAAGTATATGAATTATACTTGCTTAATCGATAAAGTTCACAAAGAACTTTGAAGAGAAATAACTCACAAGAGTATGTTTTTTTTTTATAAGAGATGAGATCCTTACAAATGAAATGACAAAGCCTATTTATAGTTTTCAAAGGGTTTAGGCCAAATAGATACATGATGGTTCGACTATGGATGAAACCCCTTTGAAAATACATGACTTTTAAATGAAAATACATGATTTTAATAAAGATACATGCTCTTGGCTGAATAGTAGGTGTTGGTTCGGCCTAAGGATGTTTTGAATTCTTTTGGAAGTCATTTAGGTGCCAAAATGGAGAGGAATAAGTCTTTGGCCGAATAGGAAGCATCCCTTGGTGTTTTGGCGCCTATTTGATGTCACATGGAGTGCACATGCTTGAATGATGCACATGGTAGCCTACTTGAACGCACATGGGTCTTCTTGCAAGGATTTGGTGAGGTTGCAACCATAGGATAATGTCTTGAAGTCCATGGAATGAAGATGGAAGCAACTAGGCTTGACTTGGCTTCCAACATGCATCTAGGTGTCATGGTCTTCAATGGGCAGCAACTTGTCATGAAAAGTCACATTTGTGGAAGATAACCTTTCATCATTTGAGCTACTTCCCATGTGTATGAGCTAAAGATAAGCTAGTCATAGGTGAATTACATGAAAATGAGTCTTTGGCCAGCTCCTTGTGAAAAGGCACCTCTTGGAATGGCAACTCTTCGTGAAAAGGTACGAATCCAAAAAAATTGACTTAGACCATATTTGAAGTACTTTGTGTGGTGGTGATGATGGTGCAACTCTCCAGTTGAAATGAGGTCTCTAGCTAGCTCAAAGGTCCGGCTCAAGTGAGCTATGAGCTCGGGGGTCAGCTCATAACTTTTCACCATTTGTTCTTCATGATCTCCCAAGTCATTCTATGTAAGTTTTCCTAGCTCCTTATCCTTAGTTAAGCTCAAATGTAGCTCCCAAGTGTTGGCCGAATATTCCTACATGCATAACATAAAGAAATAAACTAAGTATATAAACTATATAATGCATATAATATAATGATGTGCATAAGATGTGAACTATAGGTTATAATAATAACTCATGCATCATATGATAATGAATGAATATTAATATTATAACTATAGATTATATACATGAATATCAATCAATGATACAAACCATAGGATATAATGAATGAATGCACATACTATGATAATTCAAGTATAGTCTAATGTGCAAATGTATGCTCATAATAATATATATAGTGCATAAATAAGTAAATATAAGATAAAGTATCGAAGAACTCCCTTAGAACCAGCTTTGAATAACATCCATGGTGTGATCAAGTCATGGAGAAAATTAGAGCTAGATAGGATCACATCACCTATCCATTCACTTTGGTGCCAACTTGGAATGGTTCAAGTATTATTCGGCCAAGGATTAGGACTCACCATGTCAACCAAACCAACACCTATGTTTTTATTTTAATTATTCAATTAATTATGTATTTTCAAGGAGACACAAGGGTTGGCCGAACCATTAGGTACCTATTCAGCTATGTCTCTACAAAAACTATAAATAGGCTAGTCATATTCATCTGTAAACACACCTTTCTTATTAATTAAAGTGATATTATTATCTTTGCTCAAGTCATTGTGACTTTTATCGACTTATCAAGTAAATATTTACTTGTGGCGTTAACCCCTATTCCATTGATATTTGTGGTTCCTATCTCTTTATAGATAGTGGGTCCAAGTCCTTTTCTACCATCCCTTAGAGTGATTTGTAAGGCTGGGTCTTTGCTCATTGTAGTACTGGTTCTTCCTTGGTCTTTCTAAGATACTATCCTCATCGATCATCATTTCCTTCATCAACCATACCATAGTCATAACAACAATACTTTTAATACCAATCTCATAACATAAATAGCCCTCTATTTCACCTTTACATCAACTACCAAGTCATCTATTTGAGCCATTCACAATCAATTTAAGGTAGGAGTACCTTTGATGTGATCCTACCAACCACCAAGTTCAAACAAAACATGCTCACAACTTTGAAGTTCTTCCAAGATGATTCTAAGGGAGTCTTGCCTTATTTTATTATTTATTTACTTATTTATGCATTACATGCCATGTGAATATGTTTATCTTATTCTTAATTATGCTTGAATATTTTATTATGTCATTTATATGGATAATATATGATATTCATTCATGACTTATTAATTCACATCTTTTTATAACTCATTCAATGCATATGCATTCATAGTTAGCTCATTTTCATTATTAACATATGTGGAAGCATGCATTCATAATTATCATAGCTCAATTCCTATCTAATTATTTGTTTACATACTTTTTCTAGTGTCATTGGATGCTAAGAAGACTAAAGGCAATTGAAGAGTTGGTTGGACAGTTCACGTCAGTCAGATTGATCTACATTTTTGAACATGTTACAAGCATCTTTGGGTGATTAAGTCTTCTTAACATTTCATCCCCTATCTCGTATATTTCCAACTCATTTTGAATCACATCAATCCGATATCGGGAGCTTGATCTATGCCCAGATTACTGAATACATTACAGGCTGGAAATTAATACAGGATTTGCAATCATTCATCTCCTTCAAAGGACTTATGCATGGGAGGAATTAATGAAGATATGCATGGACGAGAAAAGAATATTAAAATGAATCAGAACATTTGTGAGGAGGTGCAAGGATTCATTCAAAGGCTTTTAAATTCATCCATTCATGTATATTCATGCAAGAAGCCAAATAGTCATGTTCACACAAGGGGAAGAATTTCAGCCAAGATACATTCATGAACATTCATCCATAGAAGACAAATCAACAAGTTCACACAAGGTGGGATGAATTCGGCCAAAGGATTATTCCATTAAAAGATGAACATCCATTCATCAAAATTCATTCACCTAAGCCATGCTTTGTATCTACTTAAAGTATGAACACTCATCCATAAAGGTTCACTCATTAAATGTTTTGTATTCACACCATGCACTCTTAGGCCTATAAATAGATTTCCATTCATTTGTAAAAGAAACCAATTCACTTTGTTTAATCAAATATTTGTGAGAGTTTCTCTCTTTAGTTCTTAAGTGAACTTTATCTACTTATCAAGCTTATGCTTGTGGCGTCACCCCTATCTATGTCACCTTGATACTTATGGTTCCTATCTCTTTATAGATAGTGGGTCAAAGTCCTTGTTTACCATCCCTTAAAGAAGTAATATAAAGTCGGGGTCTTTTTTCTTTAACATTGGTTATTCTTTGAGTCTTCTATGAGATATTACTTTTCATATTCATCTCCATCACCATCATTCTACTTCCATTACCATACTTCATCATTTCCTTTAAACATATCACCAACTTATATATATTTTCCGCTGTCATATTTATATTTCCATTTCATTACTTCCTTTTAACCATTTTTTTAGCTTTCTTGTTTGTGTAGGATACTTGTTGCTTTCCTAGATCGAAAAAATAAAAGGTACAACCTTGACTTCACCATCCATCCAAATAAGGCTAGGTTCAACTGTATCATATGGTATCAGAGCTAAGGTGGATTACAACAACAACAAGCAAAAGCAACATCCTACCATTCAATAAAAGGAAAATCAAAAAGAGAAATGCCAAAAGAAAAAAATCAGCAAGTTAATCCCAACATCAATAAGGGATTCCAAGTGAAGAAAAACTAAAGAAAGGAAACAAAGAAATCAAAATGCAAAGAAGTGCCAAAGGTGACAAGCAATATCATTATTTCAACCGATCCTAAGGAAGTCTTCAAGACCTTTGATTGTTCTTCTAGGAAGGTGGTGAGTATCTGATAGGGAAGCGGTGGCGGATTGGTGAACGTTGCTCTTGTTGAGGAATCAAACCTAGAAAAGCTCTAGACTCGATGAAGAATAATAAGAGATGAATTGGGAATGTGGCGGCAATATCTAGGGTTCTTTGGGATTTCTTTAAGTGCTGGAAACAAGGTAAGAAACAAGATTAGAACAAGATAAACAAAATATAAAGAAATTGAAAATAAAATATGATAACCAAGAAATCAAAAGATCTCCCTTATAAAGGTGAACGGTAAAGATGATGATGGAGAGGATGGATTTGTGGAAAATAGATGGATAAGTGTCCTATCGAGCCCTCCTAGTCGCAATGAAAAGGAAAACACGATAATACGGCTCTAACCAACCCACCTAGTCGCAATGAAAAGGTAAATTGGAGTTTGAAGATTAATCTCCTTCACAAGAACTTGAAAGAACTCCAGGAGAAGAAGCTTCGAAGGCACAAGGCAATCAACACTTGCAAAAACGAACTCTCGTTGTATTATTAATCAAAGAAATCTTGAATTACAAAGTTTAATGAAGCCTCCTTTATATAGGGGCTGAGTTCTAAAGGTCCTAAATAACTAATGAATAAAATAATAATAAACTAAACATATCTTAACTCTAATTCCAAATAAAATAATAATAACTAAAGATAATACTTTTAACCCAACCTTAATTCCTAATAAAATAATAAATCTAATCCTAAAAGATAATGCATCATCCTATATTAACTTATATTACAAATAATCAATAAAAATATTGAAAATTCGTAATATTTACAAAATCCCGTATTAATCCCGTATAGGATTTTCTGCATGCACCGTATTCAGTAAAATAGCCATATCTTGAGTTCCCGATATCAGATTGATGCGATTCAAGAACTGTTGGAAATATAAGAGACAGACGGTCGTATCTCCAGAAGACATATTGACTAAAGAATATCAGGATCCCATTCAAAAAGTCGTAGTAAATATGCTTTTGTTCTGATCTTCTTTTCCAATGCTTGGACGAGTGGATCATTTGGAAGAGTTATTATTTCTTCCTTTGATGTGAGCCTTGTGATGCATGTATAATCCTCCCTTTCTTAAAAAAGATTCGACCACGAATCTGAAACATTAAAGGGAGCAACATTAGAATTGTTTAATGATTCATTCACATTATACTTACCGAATAGATATGCTTTGAATCTTCGAGACTTTGTTCTTCTAATAGGTTCGAGTAGAAACATTAGTCCAAAGAAGCATGTATTATGGACTCTGGTGCATGTATCATTACCCCACTCCTCAAAAGTATTCGTCCTCGAATCTAAAAATCCAAAAGAAAGAGATTTAGATGTGTTGAAAGAAAAACTTGTGAAACATTTACCAGGATCAATGTGATGTGTCTTTATGCATTTTAGTCGAGGTTTCTTCTTTGTAGGAAATGATTTCTTGAAGTCTTGAAATCCTCTTTTGCATACAAGTCTTGTAATCTGATATTTTGGTTGAAATTCAACATGACGCCGACCACTGTTGGCTTTATGTATGATTATTTCGGATAATTTCTCCATGGTTTTATTTGTGTGTGGCGAGAATGAGTGTTTAAAAACCATGTCAACTAGTTTGTTAAAGTAATCCCTTAAGTCTCCTAAGTGGGGTTCATGAATTAATGATTCCCGGGAGGAGCTTTGTGGACTGTAGAACATTTTTAGTTGGCAAGGAAACTCATATACAAGATAAAGCTCATTAAAAGGACTTTTAAAAGTATGGGTAGAAATATCAAAAATATCCGAGTTATCGTGATATAAATCTTTGATATGTTCAATTCTCGGAATAGTAGTATGAGTTTGATAGGTAAGAGTATACCTTCGTGGTAGTGTATCGTCTACTGTGTTTTGCTTACCTCGATATGTTACACAATTAAATGAGTTGTGTTTAGTATGGATGACAACTTCACGAGCCTTACCTTGTAAGAAGGAGAAGAAGTATGTTACAATGCCATTAAAATGAGTAATAAAATACTTACCTTTGGACTCTCGTAAATCATGACTCTTCATTGATATAGCATAGTGATTAGGGCTTTCAGGTGGTAACCCATCAGGAGGGTCACCTAGCACTATTCGACAACTCTTGGCGATAGAAGATGGTGTGGGCCAATCTCGTGTTGCTTTTACTTTCTCATCATTTACATGGATTCCTTGTGCATGAACTATAAAGCATGTGGAGTTGTTCAAGTCATGTTTAGCCATTAAGATGACGTTGCGACTAAGGCTTTCATGGATGTAGCCTTTTTGTAACAAATTTAACTCTTTGGTTTCTTCGTGATTGTATGTTTGACGAGGTATGATGGAACCTTGAATTAGATTGGTTTGGTGTTGTTTTCCTTTTTCCAGTGGTAATCCATCAGGTGGATCACCTAATTCTTCTTGAAAATCCTGTAACAAAGATGAAAACACACTAGGCAAATCCTTGTTAATGTTAGAAATCGAAATAATTGATTCTCTAAAGTGAACAAGGATGGAAGGCTGTTTGTAAAGAAGGTTCTCTCTCAATTCTTTTATGCTCACACATAGATTTTGAGTTACTCTTTTCTTCTCACAATTAGGTTCACTCACCTCCCATGGGTCATTATTCTTTTGGCTTTTATAACTAGTGACCTCTTTTGCTTTTGCCTCTTTCTCAACTTTTTCTTTTTTTGCTTTCCCTACCTCCTCATAAATTATCATTTGATCTTTAGGGACTGGAAGTGTGTCATTCTTTGTTGGTCGTTCTTTCTCCTTGTCAGGTTTGTCATCTCTTAGCTTTTTCAGAGAAGATGGAGTAGAAGATGAGGAAGGATTTGAAGGATTACCTTGGTAAGAGGTTGAAATACCTTGGTAATGTTCACTGAATCGAGATCTCCTTTGGATTTGTTCTTCGATTGTCATTGTTTTCTTTAGTGTATCTTCAAGGTTTTCGTACCCTTGTAGATCAAGAAGATCAATGGTGTTTGAGTTTAAGCCGACGATGAATCTTGACACGGTGACTTCTTCTTTTTCGGTTATGTTAGCCCTATTGAGTAAGGACTGCATCTCCTTGTAGTAATCTTCAACTGAACTTCTACCTTGTCGAAGTCGTTGTAGTCGTTGTTTAACTTCTCATGTATAATGTGTCGGTAGGAATCGGTTCCTCATGGTTTGTTTGAGGTCGGTCCAAGAAGTGATTGTTGGAATTTGGAAGTTCTGGATCTTTTTCCTTGTTTGCATCCACCAAGTTCGAGCATATCCATCGAATTGTGTGGTGATGAGGCGAACTTGTTTAGCTTGGGGGCAGTCATGGTATGCGAACATGAGATCAACTTTTCCTTCCCATTCGATGTACCTATCTGGATCATTCTCTCCTTTAAAAGACGAGATCGTGAACTTTGGTTTTGCAAAGAGTTCGGGTGTTTAAAAACGTGTTTGTTCTCACCCGGGTACCAAAAGTTCAGCATTGTTAGGTCTTGGATTCTGGTTTGGTAGATCCAGTTGTGGTTTTTGTCGTTCTCTCACGATTTCATCAAATCTTTCAACTTGAGTCGTGAGTTGGGTAAGTGTGGCTAAGATAGCCGTAAGTGTCTTGTTGTTATTGTCACCCATCCTGAAATCATAACACTCAAAAGAAAATTTTAAAGTAAAATAAAAGTAAAAGGAAGAAAATTCAACAAAGCAAGAAACCTCACAAGTCACTCCAAGAAAGTAACAGAACGAGAGGCAAGTAAGCCGATCTTGTACTCATTAAAACTCACTTTACCTAGTAGTCTTCCACAGTTCGTATCGGAGTTTGATTACTAGCAAAGGCGATAAGAAAAAACTTAAAAGTTCTAAGAGGCAAAACAAGGGTTAGACTCCAAGAGAACGAGAATGCAAAGAAGGAAGAAGTATGCAAACTCTTTAGTCCTACTAACACAAGAAAGATAATGTGTTAGATAATGCACAAGAAAAATAAAAAGAAAAAACAAAAGAACTTAAAGCACTAAGAGTCAAAAAAAAAGAACCAACCCAGAAACCTAGACAATGCTGGATCAATTTGAGCAACGTTTTTGAGGGGGTTACCGGTGTTAAAAAATTCTGGAAAATTTTTTGAATGTCTTTTGATACATCAAGAAACCACCTGTAAAATTTAAGAACCAAATACCTTCAGTAGTATCCACTAGACTCTGTTGAACGGTGAGTCCTCAAACAATCTATTTTTCTTGATCGCTTTATTCGAAGGTGTTATTAATCTCCAAAAATTCTGATTTTTTGTTTGAATGATCTTCAATATATGAATTTGCAATATGGAAATTTTCACCACGAAATTCCTCCTGTAATATTTTCAAGAAATTCGACAAGATTCTAAATTGAATCTGCCGATGAAACTTGAATGATGTATTTGAAGGCTCCAATGAACTCCGATTGGGGTGAAATTTGGACTGGGGATTAATCTTAGAATGGATATGATATATGGATAAATCAGCCCTAAATACTTTCGTTTGCAATTTTTTGGAATTTTATCTTTTTTTGGCTTTTTTTTTGTTTTTTTGCCTTTTTTGTTTTTTTTTTTGAAAAAAATAGCAAACTAACAAGAAGGATTTAAATCTAAATTAAAATTAAATAAAAAGAACCTGAAACGATGAATCTTCTCTGAACTGGCTCCGTTGGGGTACCTTGACGGTTTTGTGTGCAAGAACAAGTAAGATTGCTTGCTTCTTTCCAAGAATCAGCCCAACTCTGTTACCAATTGATAGGAAAGCGGTGGCAGATTGGTGAACGTTGCTCTTGTTGAGGAATCAAACCTAGAAAAGCTCTATAATCGATGAAGAATAATAAGAGATGAATGGGGAATATGGCGGCAATAGCTAGGATTCTTTGGGGTTTCTTTAAGTGCTGGAAACAAGGTAAGAAACAAGATTAGAACAGGATAAAAAAATATAAAGAAATTGAAAATAAAATATGATAACCAAGAAATCAAAAGATCTCTCTTATGAAGGTGAACGGTAAAGATGATGATGGTGAGGATGGATTTGTGGAAAATAGATGGATAAGTGTCCTATCGAGCCCTCCTAGTCGCAATGAAAAGGTAAACACGATAATACGGCTCTAACCAACCCTCCTAGTCGCAATGAAAAGGCAAATTGGAGTGTGAAGATTAATTTCCCTCACAAGAACTTGAAAGAACTCCAGGAGAAGAAGCTTCGAAGGCACAAGGCAATCAACACTTGCAAAAATGAACTCTCGTTGTATTATTAATCAAAGAAATCTTGAATTACAAAGTTTAATGAAGCCTCCTTTATATAGGGGCTGAGTTCTAAAGGTCCTAAATAACTAATGAATAAAATAATAATAAACTAAACATATCTTAACTCTAATTCCTAATAAAATAATAATAACTAAAGATAATACTTTTAACCCAACCTTAATTCCTAATAAAATAATAAATCTAATCCTAAAAGATAATGCATCATCCTATATTAACTTATATTACAAATAATCAATAAAAATATTGAAAATTCGTAATATTTACAAAATCCCGTATTAATCCCGTATAGGATTTTCTGCATGCACCGTCTTCAGTAAAATAGCGATATCTTGAGTTCCCGATATCGGATTGATGCGATTCAAGAACCGTTGGAAATATAAGAGACAGAAGGTCGTATCTTCAGAAGACATCTTGACTAAATAATATCAGGATCCCATTCAAAAAGTCGTAGAAATATGCTTCTGTTCTGATCTTCTTTTCCAATGCTTGGACGAGTGGATCATTTGGAAAAGTTATTATTTCTTCCTTTGATGTGAGCCTTGTGATGCATGTATCATCCTCCCTTTCTTCAAAAAGATTCGACCATGAATCTGAAACATTAAAGGGAGCAACATTAGAATCGTTTAATGATTCATTCACATTATACTTACCGAATAGATATGCTTTGAATCTTCGAGACTTTGTTCTTCTAATAGGTTCGAGTAGAAACATTAGTCCAAAGAAGCATGTATTATGGACTCTGGTGCATGTATCAGTATCTTTGCATAGTAAGTGAACCTTTCTTTATTTTTCTTCCTTTTATAAGACCACCCTTCATTATTTAATCTTTCTACCTTTCTTTTTTTTTTCCTTTACACTAACGAATTTTTTAGCCGACGTCCATAGCACTTGAAAGGTCTCGAGTTAGTTCTTTTAAGAACTTTACAAGAGAGGAATGAGTGGAAAAAGTCTAATCGAGTGTGCGAGATCAGAAGGGGAATTGAAAAAGCCAATTTATATTCTCGAGTGTTGAGTGGAGCATCATCATTTTTTTGGAGTGATCGTGAGGATTTGTGAGTGATTATTGGTAAGGTCCTTTCATCTTATTCAACTATTAATTTTTCACTAATAATTCTCCCATCTTTCGAATAGAATACAGACAGCAAAGGAAGAATCCATTTCATACTCGTTTTCATGTGAATGATAAAGTATGCCTTGTAGCCATTGATGGTGGTAGTTGTGCAAATCTTGCAAGCACATACATGGTTGAGAAGTTGGGGCTTATAACATTCAAACATCTTAGTCCATATGTTTTGCAAAGATTAAATGAAGATGATGAGTTAGAAGTCATAGAGCAAGTACGTATGTCATTTTCAATTAGGGTATATGAAGATGAATTTTTGTGTGATGTTGTTTCTATGAATTCAAGCCATCTACTCCTTGGACGTCCATGGTAGTTCGATAAACGAGCATTTTATGATGGGTTCTCCAAAAAATATTCATTCAAACACCAAGGGAGAAAGATCGCATTGGTTCCAATGTGCCCAAATCAAGTCCATGAATGCCAAGTTATCGCTAAATCACGTATAGAGGAATGGAAGAAAACTAAAGCCATGAAGAAAGTTGAAAGAGAAGTTTCACGTGAGAAACAAATAACAGTGAAGGGAGATCAAAATGAAAATGAGAAAATTGATGTGAGAAACGTTGGAGTCGAAAACGAGAAAGTTGAAAAGATTGAATTTGGTAGCAAAGGGGGAAGTACGTGTGGAATAGAAAATGAAAATATTCCAAGTGAGATTGTGGTTAAAAGATATGATGGAGTTGAACATGCACAAATCAAAGAAGAACATTGTGAGAAAACCAAGACATTTGGAGTTGAAAATGAGAGTGTGATTTTTTGTGATAAAGCCATTGGAATAATTGAAAATGAGAGTAAGAGTATTGAGAGTGAAGATGAGTGTGTTGAAAAACATGAGCATGAAAGAAAAGAATGCGAGAAAATGAAGTTTTGCTTTATACTAATCAATTTTTTTCTTCTATTCATTATTTGAATTTGCAGGTTATTCCAAGGGACATTTAAGATGATTCAAGCATCATATCTTTTGAAATTCCAAAAGTTGTGCCAGTTGAAATTATAAAGAACATGTTCTGTAACCTTCAAAGTACATTCACCTCATACTCAAGATCTAATGCACCTTATAAAATGAAAGATTCAATGAACCTAACCATGGAGAACATTAAGAGTCCAAACTCATTCATTCATGAATTTAATCCTTTCCTTTCCTTTGATTCTAAAATATCTACTTCTAACTTTGTTCTATTTTTCAGATTGTTGATTCAAAAGCAAAGACTTGAACATGTGAAGCATTTTGAGCAAAGAAAACGATGCAAGATGAGAATGAAAGAATTTCCATTCAAACGAAGATCAAAGTTGTTCCCTTATGTACCAAGCATCGATTTGGGGACAAATCGCCTTAAAGAAGGGGGGATGATGTGATCCTACCGACCACCAAGTTCAAACAAAACATGCTCACAACTTTGAAGTTCTTCCAAGATGATTCTAAGGGAGTCTTGCCTTATTTTATTTTTTATTTACTTATTTATGCATTACATGTCATGTGAAAATTTTTTATCTTATTCTTAATTATGCTTGAATGTTTTATGCTTTCATTTATATGGATAATATATGATATTCATGCATGACTTATTAATTCACATCTTTATATAACTCATTCAATGCATATGCATTCATAGTTAGCTCATTTGCATTATTAACATATGTGGAAGCATGCATTCATAATTATCATAGCTCAATTCCTATTTAATTATTTGTTTACATACTTTGTCTAGGGTCATTGGATGCTAAGAAGACTAGAGGCAATTGAAGAGTTGGTTGGACAGTTCACATCAGTCAGATTGATCTACATTTGTGAACATGTTCCAAGCATCTTTGGGTGATGAAGTCTTCTTAACATTTAATCCCCTATCTCGTAGCTTTCCGACTCATTTTTAATCACATCAATCTGATATCGGGAGCTTGATCTATGCCCAGATGACTGAAGACAGTGCAGGCTGGAAATTAATACGGGATTTGCAACCATTCACCTCCTTCAAAGGACTTATGCATGGGAGGAATTAATGAAGACATACATGAACGAGAAAAGAATATTAAAATGAATCAGAACATTTGTGAGGAGGTGCAAGGATTCATTCAAAGGCTTTTAAATTCATCCATTCATGCATATTCATGCAAGAAGCCAAATAGTCATGTTCACACAAGGGGGAAGAATTTCAGCCAAGATACATTCATGAACATTCATCCATAGAAGACAAATCAACAAGTTCACACAAGGTGGGATGAATTCGGTCAAAGGATGTATTCCATTAAAAGATGAACATCCATTAATCAAAATTCATTCACCTAAGCCATGCTTTGTTTCTACTTAAAGTATGAACACACATCCATGAAGGTTCACTCATTAAATGTTTTGTATTCACACCATGCACTCTTAGGCCTATAAATAGATTTCTATTCATTTGTAAAAGAAACCAATTCACTTTATTTAATCAAATATTTGTGAGAGTTTCTCTCTTTAGTTCTTAAGTGAACTTTATCGACTTATCAAACTTATGCTTGTGGCGTCACCCTTATCTATGTCACCCTGATACTTTTAGTTCCTATCTCTTTATAGATAGTGGGTCAAAGTCCTTGTTTACCATCCCTTAAAGAAGCAATATAAAGTCTGGGTCTTTGTTCTTTAACATTGGTTCTTCTTTGAGATATTACTTTTCATATTCATCTCCATCACCTTTATTCTACTTCCATTACCATGCTTCATTATTTCCTTTAAACATATCACCAACTTATATATATTTTCCGCTGCCATATTTATCTTTCCATTTCATTACTTCCATTTAACCATTTTTTTAGCTTTCTTTTTTGTGCAGGATACTTGTTGCTTTCCTAGATCGAAACAATCAAAGGTACAACCTTGACTTCACCATCCATCCAACTGAGGCTAGGTTGAACTGTACCAACCTTACATTATAAATTCTAGCTAAACTTAGATAGGTGGATTATTTAAAGCTAAGTTGCTGAAAGTGACAAATGGGTAGCTGAAGGTAGCTTGAGAGTTGCTAAGGAACCCATGAGGTCTAGGCTAGGATGCTCATTCACCACCATCCCTTTCATTTCTATCTAGCTACATACTCAAGCAAGCTTGGAGGAGAACTCATACATGACCAAGGACATGCACATGACCAGCCTTCATCCCATACACAAGGTTACACCACAAGGATCCCTAGAACACCCTTGTACATGCCATGTGACCAGCAACCATGTTCCTTGCATGTGGTCTCATTTTGATACATGCATCACAAGGCTCAGATCAAAGGAATAAGTAATAGCTCTTCCAAACGATCAACTCGTCCAATCATTGGAAAAGAAATCAGAATAGAAGCAGAATTACGACGACTTTTTAATGGGATCCTGATCTTATTTGGTCAAGATGTCTTCTGGAGATACAACCATATATCTCTTATCTTTCCAACGGTTCTTGAATTGCATCAATCCGATATCGGGAACTCAAGATATGGCCATTTTACTAAAGACGGTGCATGTAGAAAATCCTATACGGGATTAATACGGGATTTTATAAATATTACGAATTTTTATTGATTATTTGTAATATAATTTAATATAGGATGATGGATTATCCTTTAGGATTAGATTTATTATTTTATTAGGAATTAATGTTGGGTTAAAATATTATGTTTTAGTTATTATTATTTTATTAGGAATTAGAGTTAAGACATGTTTAGTTTATTATTATTTTATTCATTAGTTATTTAGGACCTTTAGAACTCATCCCTAATATAAAAGACGCTTCATTCAAATTTGAAATTAAGATTTCTTTGATTAATAATACAACGAGAGTTCATTTTTGCAAGTGTTGATTGCCTTATGCCTTCGAAGCTTATTCTCCTGGAGTCCTTTCAAGTTCTTATGTGGGAGATTAATCTTCACACTCCAATTTGCATTTTCATCGCGACTAGGAGGGTTGGTTAGAGCCATATTATCGTGTTTTCCTTTTCATTGCGACTAGGAGGGCTCGATAGGACACTTATCCATCTATTTTCCACAAATCCATCCTCATCATCATCATCATCATCTTTACTATTCACCTTAATAAGGGAGATCTTTTGTTTTCATGGTTATCATACTTTATTTTCAATTTCTTTATATTTTTTTATCTTGTTATAATATTGTTTTTTACCTTGTTTCTTACCTTGTTTCCATCACTTAAACTCTAAAATACCCTAGTTGATGCTGCCACCTTCCCCTATTCACCCCCTTTGTTCTTCATCGAGTCTAGAGCTTTCTAGGTTTGATTATTCAACAAGAGCAATGTTCTGTAACCCGCCACCACTTCCCTATCAATTGGTATCAAATTTGCACCGATTCTTGGAAAGAAGTAAGCAATCTTGCTTGTTCTTGCACACAAAACCGTCAAGGTACCACAACGGAGCTAGTTCACAAAAAATTCATCGTTTCAAGTCACAAAAATTGAAAACAAAGGAATTTTGGGCTTATTTTCTCCAGATATTATATTCATCCTAATAGTAATCTCCATACCAAAATTCACCCCAATCAAAGTTCATTAGAGCCTTCAAATACATCCTTCAAGTTCATCAGCAGATTCGGTCTAGAAGCTTGTCAAATTTCTTGAAAATTCTACAGGAGTATTTTCGTGGTGAAAATTTACATATTGAAACATCATATATTGAATATTATTAACACAAAAAATAAGAATTTTTTTGAGATCAATAAAATCTTTGAACAAAGCTTTCACACAAAAAAATTGTTTGAGGACTCACCGTTCAACAGAGTTTACTGGATACTACTGAAGGTATTTGGTTATGAAAATTTTACAGGAGGTTTCTTGATGCATAGAAAGACATTCAAGAGTGTTTCCAAAAATTTTGGACACCGATAACCCCCTCAAAAATCGTTGCTCAAGTTGATTCATCGTTTTCCAGGTTTCTGGGTTGGTTCTTTTTTTTCTTTGACTCTTAGTGCTTTAGGTTGTTTTGTTTTTCCTTTTATTGTTCTTTTGCATTATCTAACATATTATATTTCTTGTGTTAGTAGGACTAAAGAGTTTGCATACTTCTTCCTTCTTTGCATTCTCGTTCTCTTGGAGTCTAACCTTTGTTTGGCCTCTTAGAGCTTTTAAGTTTTTCTTATCGCCTTTGCTAGTAATCAAACTTTGGTACAAACTGTGGAAGACTACTTGGTAAAGTGAGTTTTAAAGAGTACAAGATCGGCTTACTTGCCTCTCATTGTGTTACTTTCTTGGAGTGACTTGTGATGTTTCTTGCTTTGTTGAATTTACTTTCTTTTATTTTTATTTTACTTTAAAATTTTCTTTTGAGTGTTATGATTTCAAGATGGGCGACAATAACAAAAAGACACTTACGGCTATCTTAGCTGCACTTTCCCAACTCACGACTCAAGTTGAAAGATTTGATGAAATCGTGAGAGAACGTCAAGAACCACAACTGGATCTACCAAACCAGAATCCAAGACCAAACAAATGCTGAACTTTTGGTACCCGGATGAGAACAACCACGTTTCCAAGCACCCAGACTGATATGATGCAATTCAGCATCATGGATATTCCACCCTTATAAGGGGAGAGACTTTCTAACTTTACACATATATATGCTTATTTCAAATATTTTAATATATTTATTTTCATTTACATATACTATATCTATAGTTATTATGATGATAACTTATCCATTAATATGTGAGATATAACTTATCATAATATACTATAGTTCACATTCTTATATAATACATTATATAAGTTAATTTACTTAGTAAGTTCATTCACCTTTCCATTTTCTTATATTCTTTCTACCCTAACCTATTTGCAGCCGACACACACAAGGAAAGAATTAACTTGGTCTAATCTTGAGTAAGTTCTTCAAAGGACTTAGCAAGAGAAATTTGAGTGGAAAAAGGCTATTGAGAGAGTGAGATCAGAAGGGGAATTGTTAAAAGCCATAATTATATTCCCGAGAGTAAACAAGAGTGCTGAGTGGAGTGATATTATCTTTTCTTTGGAGTGAACTTGTGAGACTTTGTGAGTGTGCTGGTAAGGTTTATTTTTGTTTTATTTACTAACCATGTCTCAAAGTCCTAAAGTAAATGCAGGTCAACCCAATTTGCAAATGCAAGCACTGATTGGAGAAATGATGAGGATGTTTTGAACATAATTTGATGCTCTCAAGGAGAAACTAGACCAAAGATAATATCAACCACAAACTAGAAACAATGATACTCCTCAGAGGCAACAACCTCTTCTAGAAGATGATGTCTCAAATCCTTATGATGACGAAGAACCAGCATTGATACAAGGACCCAGGCATGTTAATGATAACATGAGCAATATAAAAATCAAGATTCCTCAATTTCAAGGAAAAACTGATCCGAAAGAATATCTTTAATGGGAAAGCAAGGTGGAACATGTTTTCAGTTGCCATAACTATTCCGAACTCAAGAAAGTAAAATTGGAAGCCATGAAGTTTGTTGATTATGTTTTGATATGTTGGGATCAACTTATTATTACTCGAAGGAGGAATAGAGAGAGACCAATTTCAACATGGCTCGAAATGAAAGGTATCATGCGTAAACATTTCAATCCTACTCATTATCATCAGGACATGTTTCAAACATTGTAGAACCTAAAGCAAGGCCAAAGGAGTGTAGAGGATTACTATAAGGAAATGGAAGTGGCAATGATCCGAGTCAATATTAAGGAGGATCGTGAAGCAACCATGGCTCGATTTCTTGCCGGACTTAATCCCGAGATTGCCAACACACTAGAATTGTACCATTACATAGAACTTGATGAAATGGTGCAAATACTATGAAAATAGAGAGGCAACTACGGAGAAGATCTCGCACTACCATGCATTCTAGATGGAGTCCTAATAATTTGAAGAAGCCTACTCCAACTCCTATTAAGGAAAAGGCAGAATCCTCAAATGCTTTCCCAACTCAGCAAGGATAATCGAGGAAAAGAGATCCCTGAACGATCAAGAGACATCTGTTGCTTTAAATGTCTTAGGAGGGGGTATGTATCCACACAATGCCCCAACTGAAACACCATGCTACTACTTGGAAATGGAGAGATTGAACCTGACCATGAAGAAGAAGAAGCGCCACCACCACCAACAGAAGTTGAGGAAGAAGCCGAAATTGGAGCTCCGGTGGAAGGTGAAGCCCTAGTGGTCTAAAGAAGTCTAAGTGCTCAAGTGATAGAAGACAATGCTGAACGGGAAAACATCTTTCATACACGCTGCCATGTGAATGAAAAGGTATGTTTCATGATCATAGACGGTGGAAGTTGTATCAACGTGTCAAGTACCATTATGGTCGAGAAATTAGGATTAAAAACATTGAAGCATCCAAGTCCCTACAAATTACAATGGTTAAATGAACGAGGAGAACTTAATGTTAACAAACAGGTGATGGTTCCTTTCTCCATTGGTAAGTACAAGGATGAGGTTATGTGCGATGTTGTTCCTATGCATGCTAGTCATTTACTCCTTGAAAAACCATGGCAATATGATAGGAGAACCATTCATGATTGTTTTACCAATCAGTATTCATTCAACCATGGAGGGAAGAAGATCATCCTAACACCGTGATGCCTAAACAAGTCCAAATTGATCAAATCAAGATGAAACAAAGTGTTAAGGACATGAGGAAAGGAAAATCGAAGTTAATAGAGGAGGAAACCAGTCCAAAAATAAGTGCTTGTACATCTAAGTGCTTGTCACAAAGATGTCTATTGACAAGACGCAAAGTTGATGTTGATTTTTCTAACCTTAACAAAACAAGAGTTTCCTTTGATTTGCAGGATGAACCAAGCAACACAATCCATCAATTTGGTGAACTAAAGGATATGACTTTTCAAGAGCCAAGAGGTGCGACTATTGAAGAGCAAAGAATGGTAACTCTTCATCCAAAGGACGTGATCCATCAAGAATCAAGAGTCATGCCTATTGAAAACCAAAGGGAAATGATTTTTCATCTAAAGGGCGTGACTTATAAGGACATCACAATTCCAAGAGTCATCACCTTTCATGAATCAATGCATCTATCTATGGAAAGGAGAATGATTTTTTGAATACAAAAGGGCACCAACATTCAAAGCCAAATGTCTTCCATAGACATGAACTTTGAACCTACATTTTTCAGGAAGTATTTCTTAACTTTAATTTTGTTTGATCACATTCATACTAATGAAAGTTTTCTTTCTTTTTAGATCAAGAACTTACAAGGCATGAACCTTTTTATAAAGGTACTTATCAAATGGAAGGATTCAAGGAAAAGAAGATCTTTTGATTTGAGGACAAATTGATTAAAAGAAGGGGAAGATGATGTGATCCAATTCAGTATCATGGATATTGCACCCTTACAAGGGGAGAGACTTTCTAACTTTACACATATATATGCTTATTTCAAATATTTTAATATAGTTATTTTCATTTACATATACTATATATATAGTTATTATGATGATAACTTATCCATTAATATGTGAGATATAAGTTATCATAATATACTATAGTTCACATTCTTATATAATACTTTATATAAGTTCATTTACTTAGTTTATTCCTTTATGTTATGCATGTAGGCACATTCGCCAGTACTTGGGAACTACATTAGAGCTAAATGGATCATGCAAAAGCAAGGATACTTACATGGGAACGATTAGGAGAGCATAAGGAACAAATTGGTGAAAATATGTTTTGAGGCCGTGAGCTCATAGCTGGATTGAACTGAAGATTTGAGCTACAAGATGACCTCATTTCAGATATGGAGCTGCACCATCATCATCACCACTTAGGACACTTCAAATATGTCTTAAGTCAAATATTTTGAAATCGTACCTTTTCGCGAATAGTTGCCAACTCAAGAGGTAACTTTTCACAAGGAGCTGCCATAATATTCACCATGCTACAAGTCACCTATGGCCAGCTCACCTTTAGCTCATTCACACCATAAGTAGCTCAAACATAAAGGGATACCTTTCTTAAACATTGTGACCTTTCATGAATGATGTTACCTATGAAGATGCCTTTACATCCAAGAGCATGCTGATGAAGACATTGTAATAATTGGAGGTTTAAAAAAGCAAGGAACATGATATAAAAGCTCCATGTCTATTCAGCCACACACATGCCCTGCACATGAGAGTTTTTGGCGCTAACATGAGGAGACACAACACCATTCGGCCAAGGGATATGTTCCCTCATCATTGTCGAATCATCAAGTCCCTTCATGAAGGGATAGCCAAACCATCACAAGCCCAAAGGACTTAATCATTCATTTGAAGCATTATGTATCTTCCTAAAGTCATGTATCTAGCCGAAACATTATGCAACCATTCGGCCAAGCCCTCTCATTTCCTATAAATAGAGTGATTTGCCTTCATTTGTATCTCATCTCATCTTTTATATAAAATATACTCTTGTGAGTTATTTCTCTTCAAAGTTCTTTATGAACTTTATCGATTAAACAAGTATAGTTCCTATACTTGTGGCGTCATTCCTTCCATCCTGATTCCAAAATTCCTAGATTGATATCTAGTGGATTGAAGACACTAACACCACCTCTCAAGCAAGTTTGTGAAGACCGGGATTGTGCTTCATATCATAGTTTCCTCTTTGGCATGTTTGAGATACAATATCACCACCATTTCCATTTCATCATCAACATCATCCATCTCTTCCATCAATTCCGCAGCCATCTCTATCATTTCTTTATTTCATTTCATTCTTATTCTTTCATTTCATTACTTGTATTATTATTCCCTTTATTAAATCTATCATTAATTATATTTCCTTTCTTATTTTATGTAGCCCAAGCTTATAAATTCAAGGACATTAGTACTTGTCAATCCTAGATTGGGACACAATAAGGCTATCTACATCTCTCCATCAAAGCATGTAGATCACCTTACATCTTTGCAAAACCAAAGTTCATGATCTCGTCTTTCAAATGAGACAACGATCCAGAGAGGTACATCGAATGGGAAGGAAACATTGATCTCATGTTCGTATACCATGACTGCCCCCAAGCTAAACAAGTTCACCTCATCACCATACAATTTGAAGGATATACTCAAACTTGGTGGATGCAAACAAGGAAAAAGATCCAGGACGTCCAAATTCCAACAATCAATTATTGGACTGACCTCAAACAAATCATGAGGAAACGATTCCTACCGACACATTATACACGAGAAGTTAAACAATGACTACACCGACTTCAACAAGGTAGAAGTTCAGTTGAAGACTACTACAAGGAGATGCAGTCCTTAATCAATGGGCTAATATAACAGAAAAATAAGAAGTCACTGTGTCAAGATTCGTCGTCGGCTTAAACTCAATCATCACTGATCTTCTTGATCTTCATGGGTATAAAAGCCTTGAAGATACACTAAAGAAAACAATGACAATCGAAGCACAAATCCAAATTAGATTCTGATTCAGAGAAAATTACCAAGGTACTTCATCCTCTTACAAAGGTAATCATTCAAATCCTTCATCATCTTCTACTCCATCTTCTCTGAAAAATCCAAGAGATGAAAAACTTGGCAAGGAGAAAGAACAACCAGCAAAGAATGACTCACTTCCAGTCCCTATAGATCAAATGATAATTTGTAAGGAGGTAGGGAAAGCAAAAAAAATAAAAAACTGAGAAAGAGGTAAAAACAAAAGAGGTCACTAGTTACAAAAGCTAAAAGAATAATGACTCATGGGAGGTGAGTGAACCTAAATGTTAGAAGAAAAGAGTGACTCAAAATCTATGTGTGAGCACAAAAGAATTGAGAGAGAACCTTCTTTACAAATAGCCTTGCATCCTTGTTCGCTTTAGGGAATCAATTGTTTCGATTTCTAACATTAACAAGGATTTGCCTAGTGTGTTTTCATCTTTGTTACAGGATTTTCGAGAAGTATTAGGTGATCCACCTAACAAATTACCACCAAAAAGAGAAAAACAACACCAAACCAATCCAATTCAAGGTTCCATCATACCTTGTCAAACATACAATATCGAAGAAATCAAAGAGTTAGATTTGTTACGAGAAGACTACATCCAGGAAAGCCTTAGTCATGTTGCCATCTTAATGATGAAACATGATATGAACAACTCCACAAGCGTTATAGTTCGTTCACATGGAATCCATGTAAATGATGAAAAAGTAAAAGCAACACGAGACTGGCCTACATTATCTTTTATCGGCAAGAGTTGTTGAATAGTGCTAGGTGACCCTCCTGACGGGTTACCACCTGAAAGCCCTAATCACTATGTCATATCAATGAAGAGTTACGATTTACAAGAGTCCAAAGGTAAGTATTTTATTACTCATTTTAATGATATTGTAACGTATTTCTTCTTCTTTTTACAAGGTAAGACTCTTGAAGTTGTCATCCATACTAAACACAACTCCTTTAAGTGCGTAACAGACCGAGGTAAGCAAAACATAGTATACAATGCACTACCACTAAGGTATACTCTTAAGGATACTACAATTCCAAGAATTGAACATATCAAAGATATATATCACGATAACTCGTATATTTTTGATATTTCTATCCATACTTTTAAAAGTGATTTTAATGAGCTTTATCTTGTATTTTAGTTTCCTTGCCAACTAAACAGGTTCTACAATCCACAAATCTCCTCCCGAGCATTCTTAATTCATGAAAGTTGACATGATTTTTAAACACTCATTCTCACCACACATGAATAAAACCATGGAGTAATTATCTGAAGCAATCATATAGAAAGCCAACAGTGGTCGGCGCCATGTTGAATTTCAACCTAAACATTATATTACTAGACTTGTATGCAAACGAGGATTTCAATACTATAATAAATTAGTTCCTACGAAGAACAAACCTAGACTAAAATGCATAAAGACACATCACATTGATCTTGGTAAATGATGCAAGCACGTTTTCAACTATAAAGGGGGTACTCTTGAACATCCTTTTAATGCATTTACTTTATAATAACCTTATAATATATACTATTATATTACATATCATTCTAAGGATATTAGTTATGAAGTTAAAGAATAACTTAGTATAAATACATCTTACACATTGTTATTTTAATATGTTAAGCATGTTAGGATAACTATATAATTATATTATGCATAATTATAACATATACATCAAGGCAACATACTTATAATGCATTTCATTAGTTCATTTGCATTAATATTAGCTCTTAGGCTTTATACCTTACCTTACACATTTTAGGAGATGATATAATTAGCTCATGACATTCAAACTTAGCTCACATTACCATAATCAAACATGGCAGCAAGGTAATTAGCTCAATACCATGGAATTACCTTGTTTCCTTACACATGTAGGTACATTGGAGCATAATAAACGTTAAGGTAGCTTGGTGAATGATTTGGATGTCATATGCAGCTCACAAATAGCTTACAAAGTAAAAGGCAGCTGATAGAACACTAAGGGAAGCTCGATTCAGCTGGAGGAGCTTAAGGCTAGCTAAACTTAACTAGTTGGACTATTTGGAGCTGAGTTGCCAAAATTGATGTCAAAGGTAGCTGAATGTAGCTGAACACAATCTTAAGAAGCTCACAATGACTTAGCTAGGAAGCTTGTTCACAAACACCCCATGTTTGCTAACTAGCTCCACAACTCAAGCTAGCTTGGAGGAGACACATGCATGCTCAAGAGAGAGAACATGACTAGCCATCATTCCATGCACAAGGCTGCACCACAAGGCTCCCTAGAACACAAATGTGTGTGCCATATGACCAGCCCCCATGTGCCGTGCATATGATCTCATTTAGGCGCCAAGATGAAGAGCCATTTAACCATTCGGCCAAGCATCATCTCCTCTCCCATTTGACGCAAATTTGAAGGGATACAAGTTTTATTCGGCCAAGGATCATTTCCCTCCATCAAGGGTCGAACCATCATCTCTTTTAGCATTTAAATTATGTCTTTATAGGGAGATAAATGGGCTGGCCGAACCATTATGTCTCTATTCGGCTATGCCCCTCCATTTCCTATAAATAGGAAAGCATTCATCATTTGTAATCAGACCATTTTTATTAAAAAGTGAGATTATTCTCTTCCTTAAGTCCTGGTGACTTTTTATCGACTTATAAAGTATAATTTATACTTGTGGCGTCAACCCTCTTCTTTCATCTTGATACTTCTGGTTCATAGTTCATATAACTAGTGGGTCAAAGTACTTATCACCACCCCTTGAAGAAACAATATAAAAATTGGGTCTTTGCTCTCTATAGCATTGGTTCTTCTTTGAGCGTTCTTCAAGATGCTATCCTCACAACCATCCTTTTGTTTCATCGCCATAACCATAACCATTTCAATCATCTTCTGCTTCCATCTCTCATTTTAAACAGCCCACCTATTCACCATACGTCACCACCCTTAACCCTCCCTTTTTGAGCCATTCACTTGTGCAGGTTATTTTGCTTTCTTCCTAGATCCACAATCAAACGAGAAGGTAGAATTACCTTACATCAAGTGGTATCAGAGCTTTGGTGGAAGAAAGCAATATGCAACAACAACAAAAAAGAAAAAAATACAAAAAGAAGTGCAAAGTCAAAGAAATCAAGAAAAAAAATCAGAAAATGAATTAAGCACTCCAAAAGGAAAATCCAGCACTCAAAAAGAAGAAAAGAAAAGAAAAGAGAAGAAAGAAGTTGAAGCACTCATCAACAATTCTCATCACCAAGCAAGTCAAATAAGCCGTTTAAATTGATTTTGGTGATAGAAGGTTGTGAAGTGACTTGTGTAAGTAACCCCTTTTGTTCTTTTCTTTATATTTCTAGGCCACCCTTTCATTATATTTTGCTTTCCATTCCTACTAACCTTTTTGTAGCCGACGTCAAACAAGTAAAATTTACTTGATATAGTCTTGAGTAAAAGTTTTCTAGAACTTGAGACAAGAGAATCGAGAGAAAAAAGGCTGGAGCGTGTGTGAGATTAGAAGAGGACAAGTAAAAGCCATTAAAGTCCTAGAGTGCAAACACGAGTAGATTGAGTGACATCAAGTTTCCTTGGAGTGACTCGTGAGGCTTTGTGAGAGTATATTCTGGTAAGGTCTTTTACACATCTTATTCTTTTCTTATTTCACTAACCATGTCTTGGAGTTCAGGACGATCCCCAGAAAGAGAAGCCCCTAACTTGCAGACACAAGCTATTATGCACGAAATGGCAAGATTGTTGAAATTAGAATTGGAGCCTTTGCAAGATCGTATGGATCAATTAGAAGCATCTTTAGGCAACCGGAGAGTAAACAGCCCTAGAATGGAAGAAGACTTAGAAGAGGAAGAGGCTGAAATAACATCAGTAGCAAGGAGAGATGTTCATCGAAATTAAAATGACAACTTCAGCAACATCAAAGTGACTATTCCTCTATTTCAAGGACGAACTGATCCAGAAGCCTATCTTGATTGGGTAATCAAAATTGAACACATTTTTGAATGCCAAAACTATACGGAGCAAAAGAAGGTTAGGCTTGTTGTTATGGAATTCGTGGACTATGCCTTAGTTTGGTGGGACCAATTGGTGAGTTCAATAAGACGAAATGGTGAACTTCCCATCACAACATGGGATGAAATGAAGGCCATTATGAGGAAAATGTTTGTTCCTACTCATTATCACCGAGATCTTTATCATAAATTACAAAATTTGAAACAAGGAAGCAAGAACGTTGAAGATTATTTCAAAGAAATAGAGATTGCCATGGTCCGAGCCAATGTGGATGAAGATAGAGAAGCAACAATGGAAAGATTCTTATCTGGCCTAAATCTTGATATTGCTAACCTTGTTGAACTTCAGTATTATGTAGAGATTGAAGAAATGGTGCATGTGGCCATGAAAATTGAAAGACAACTCAAAAGGAAATCCTACATTAGGAGCAGTCCAAATTCGGCCACCAAATGGAAGCAAGAACCTATTACTTTTCGAAAGCAAACTCCAGTCCAAATAAAGGATCGTTCAGAGGTACCTAAAACTACACAAGTCGGCGAATCTAGCAAGGGTAAAGAAAAGCAAACCAGCACTTTTGAGAGATCAAGAGACATCAAATGTTTCAAGTGTTTTGGAAAAGGACATGTTGCTAGTCAATGTCCCAACCAAAATACCATGATGGTGCTTGACAATGGAGATATTGTATCAGATTCTGATGAGCCTATTTTTGACGAGGAACCTGAAACAATACAAGAAGAAGAAACGGAAGAAAATACAGATCATGGTGAGATGCTTGTTTCAAAGAGGTGCCTACAATCACAAACATCCCAAGATGATATTCAGAGAAACAATATATTTCATACAAGATTCCATGTCAAGGATAAGGTTTGCACAATGATCATCGATGGAGGAAGTTGCACAAACGTAGCCAGCACTCTTATGGTTGAAAAACTTGGATTGGCAACGTCAAAACATCCTATTCCATATAAACTCCAATGGCTCAATGAAGGAGGTGAGTTAAATGTTACCAAACAGGTTCTAATTCAATTCTCAGTTGGTAGGTACAAGGACGAGGTGCTTTGTGACATTGTTCCTATGCATGCTAGCCAAATCTTACTTGGGAGACCATGGCAGTATGACAAAAGGGCCATTCATGATTGTTTTCACAATCAATACACTTTTAAGCATGATGGACGCAAGGTGACCTGATGCCTTTAACGCCAAAAGAAGTACAACAAAATCAATTGCATATGTGAAAGAGTGTACAAGCATGGCGAAAGACAACACTCCGACGAAAAATGAAGAGGAACTAAACAAGAAACCAAACTTCTTCATAGAGATACATAATGGTTCAATGCTGGAAAATGAAGGGTCACCTACGAAAAGTGGTGAAGTTTGGGACTTAAAGTCACAACTCTTCGCCAATGATTTTAATCTACAAAAGTTAAGTACCCCTTCAAATGAAACCTTTTCTCTCCTCACTTTTCAGGACAATTCACGTGAAAGGTCACTTCCAAAAGGGATATCCCTAGATAAAGATCATTCCCAAAAGGTACCTATTGGTAAATCATATTCCAAAGAAATGCCAAAAGGGAAATCTTACAAAAGGGTATATAATAGAAGAACACAAACGTTCAAAGGATACTTTCTTTTAGCAAAGAGGCGTGAAGCTATGCAAGGATAGAATGGACTCGATTTGAGGACAAATCACCCTAAAGAAGGGGGGATGATGCAAGCACGTTTTCAACTATAAAGGGAGTACTCTTGAACATCCTTTTAATGCATTTACTTTATAATAACCTTATAATATATACTATTATATTACATATCATTCTAAGGATATTAGTTATGAAGTTAAAGAATAACTTAGTATAAATACATGTTACACGTTGTTATTTTAATATGTTAAGCATGTTAGGATAACTATATAATTATATTATGCATGATTATAACATATACATCAAGGCAGCATACTTATAATGCATTTCATTAGTTCATTTGCATTCATATTAGCTCTTAGGCTTTATACCTTACCTTACACATATTAGGAGATGATATAATTAGCTCATGACATTCAAACTTAGCTCACATTACCATAATCAAACATGACAGCAAGGTAATTAGCTCATATTAGCTCAATACCATGGAATTACCTTATTTCCTTGCACATGTAGGTACATTGGAGCATAATAAACGTTGAGGTAGCTTGGTGAATGATTTGGACGTTATATACAGCTCACAAACAACTTACAAAGTAAAAGGCAGCTCATGGAACACTAAGGGAAGCTCGATTCAGCTTGAGGAGCTTAAGGCTATCTAAACTTAGCTAGTTGGACTATTTGGAGCTGAGTTACCAAAAGTGATGTCAAAGGTAGCTGAATGTAGTTGAACATAATGTTAAGGAGCTCAGAAGGACTTAGCTAGGATGCTTGTTCACAAAGAGCCCATGTTTGCTAGCTAGCTCCACAACTCAAGCTAGCTTGGAGGAGATACATGCACGCTCAAGAGAGAGAACATGACCAGCCATCATCCCATGCACAAGGCTGTACCACAAGGCTCCCTAGAACACCCATGTGCGTGCCATATGACCAGCCCCCATATGCTGTGCATATGATCTCATTTAGGCGCCAAGATGAAGAGCCATTTAACCATTCGGCCAAGCATCATCTTCTCTCCCATTTGGCGCCAATTTGAAGGGATACAAGTTTTATTCGGCCAAGGATCATTTCCCTCCATCAAGGGCCGAACCATCATCTCTTTTAGCATTTAAATTATGTCTTTATAGGGAGATACATGGGCTGGCCGAACCATTATATCTCTATTCGGCTATGTCCCTCCATTTCCTATATATAGGAAAACATTAATCATTTGTAATCAGACCATTTTTATTAAAAAGTGAGATTATTCTCTTCCTTAAGTCCTGGTGACTTTTTATCGACTTATCAAGTATAATTTATACTTGTGGCGTCAACCCTCTTCTTTCATCTTGATACTTCTGGTTACTAGTTCATATAACTAGTGGGTCAAAGTACTTATCACCACCCCTTGGATAAACAATATAAAGATTGGGTCTTTGATCTCTATAGCATTGGTTCTTCTTTGAGCGTTCTTCAAGATACTATCCTCACAACCATCCTTTTGTTTCATTGCCATAACCCTAACCATTTCAATCATCTTCCGCTTCCATCTCTCATTTTAAACAGCCCACCTATTCACCATACGTCCACCACCCTTAACCCTATCTTTTTGAGCCATTCACTTATGCAGGTTGTTTTGCTTCCTTCCTAGATCCACAATCAAACGAGAAGGTAGAATTAACTTACATCAGTAAATATTTCACAAGTTTTTCTTTCAACACATCTAATTCTCTTTCTTTTGAATTTTTCAGATTCGAGGACGAATCCTTTTGAGGAGTGGGGGAATGATACATGCACTAGGTTCCATAATACATGCTTCTTTGGACTAATGTTTCTACTCGAACCTATTTTAAGAACAAAGTCTCGAAGATTCAAAGCATATCTATTCGGTAAGTATAATATGAATGAATCATTAAACGATTCTAATGTTGCTCCCTTTAATGTTTCAGATTCGAGGTCGAAACTTTTTGAAGAAAGGGAGGATGATACATGCATCATAAGTCTCACATCAAAGGAAGAAGTAATAACTCTTCCAAATGATCCACTCGTCCAAGAATTAGAAAAGAAGATCATAACAGAAGCAGACTTACGATGACTCTTTTAATGGAATCATGATCTTATTTGGTCAATATGTCTCTGGAGATACGACCGTTGTTCTCTTATATTTCCAACGGTTCTTGAATCGCATCAATTCGATATCGGGAACTCAAGATATGGCCATTTTACTGAAGATGGTGCATGCATAAAATCATATACGGGATTAATACTGGATTTTATAAATATTATGAATTTCAATATTGTTATTGATTATTTGTAATATAATTTAGTATAGGATGATGTATTATCCTTTAGGATTAGATTTATTATTTTATTAGGAATTAATTGTAGGTTAAAATATTATTTTTTAGTTATTATTATTTTATTAGGAATTAGAGTTAAGACATGTTTAGTTTATTATTATTTTATTCATTAGTTATTTAGGACCTTTAGAACTCAGTCCCTATATAAAGGAGGCTTCATTCAACTTTGTAATTAAGATTTCTTTGATTAATAATACAACGAGAATTCGTTTTTGCAAGTGTTGATTGCCTTGTGCCTTCGAAGCTTCCTCTCCTGGAGTTCTTTCAAGTTCTTGTGAGGGAGATTAATCTTCACACTCCAATTTGCCTTTTCATTGTGACTAGGAGGGTTGGTTAGAGCCATATTATTGTGTTTGTCTTTTCATTGCAACTAGGAGGGCTTGATAGGACACTTATCCATCTATTTTCAACAAATCCATCCTCATCATCATCATCTTTACCATTCACCTTCATAAGGGAGATCTTTTGATTTCTTGGTTATCATACTATATTTTCAATTTCTTTATATTTTGTTTATTTTGTTCTAATCTTGTTTCCATCGCTAAACTCTAAAATACCCTAGTTGCTGCGACCACCTTCCCCTATTCATCCCCTTTTTTCCTCATCGAGTCTAGAGCTTTCTAGGTTTGATTCTTCAACAAGAGCAATGTTCTTTAATCCACCACCGCTTTCATATCACATTTAGGCACCAAGATGAAAGGCTATATCACCATTAAGCTAAGCACTCCTTTCTCTTCAATTTAGCGTCAAGATGAATAACAAAAGGAACCATTCGGCCAAGGTTGTTTCTCTTCAATTAAGACCGAACCATCATCTCTTTTAACATTTAAATCATGTCATTTTAAATAGACACAAGGGCTGGCCGAATCACCATGTATCCATTCGACCATGCCCCTTCAAAGCCTATAAATAGGCTGCCATAATTGAATTGTAAGACAAACCTTTCAGATATTAATCAAAGTGAGCTTATTCTCTTTTCTCAAGTCCTTGGTGACTTATTAAGTATATATTTACTTGTGACATCAACCCTTTTTCCTTAATACTAGCTGATGTAAGGTACTCGTACCTTCAATTAATTATGGATCTAGAAAGGAAGAAAAACAACATGCAATAAGTGAATGACTCAAATAGAGGGCTTGGTAGTTGATGCAAAGGTGAAATTGAGGGTTATTTAATAGTGAATTAGAGTTGCGGAAGATGTTTAAAGTGTTTGGCTATGGTTAGGCTTTTGAAGGAAAAGGATAGTGAAGATAGTATCATAGAAAGACCAAGGAAGAACTAGTTCTATATGAAGCAAAGACTCATCCTTATAAATCTATCTAAGGGGTGGTATTAAAGGACTTGGACCAACTATCTATAATGAGATATAAACCACAAGTATCAAAGAAAAATGGTTGATGCCACAAGTAAATATATACTTCATAAGTCAATAAAAGTCACCAATAACTTGAGAAAAGAGAATAATAATCACTTTGATTAATATCGAAAAGGTATGTCCTACAATTGAAATACGACAGCCTATTTATAGGCTTTGAAGGGGCATGACCAAATGGATACATGGTGTTTCGGTGAGCCCTTGTGTCTATTTAAAATGACATGATTTAAATGCTAAAAGAGATGATTGTTTGGTCCTAATTGAAGGGAAATAACCCTTAGATGAATGGTTCTTTTTTCTATTCATCTTGGCGCCAAATTGGAGAAGAATGAGTATTTGGTCGAATAGTGATGTAGCCTTTTATATTGCCACCTAATTGAGACCACATAAAAGACATATGGTTGTTGATCATATGGCACACACATGGATGTTCTTCAAATCTATTTCTAAGGGAGTTCTTCATTACCCTATCTTATACTATATCATTTATACATTCTATTCTATCATAAGCATGCATTCACATGTTAGTATAAATTATCATATTATTATTTCCATCCTATGCTTATTTGATCATGTTTTTCATATTATTCAAATATATTCTATGATTACATATCATTTCTTAGGATATTATTATTACATGATTCCATTTATCATTTATGAATACCATGTTATATGATATTCATGCATACAACATATACCCATATCTTTATGATTGTTACACAATGTTATAAGCATGTTAGGATAGTCTTATAATCATATTAAGCATGATTATCATATATACATCAAGGCAGCATCATTATAAATCATTTCATTAGTTCATATGCATTCATATTAGCTCTTAAGCTTCATGCATTATCTTAAACATATTTTGAGATGATATAATTAGCTTATAACCCTCAAACATAGCTCACATCACCATAATCATATGATGTAAGGTGAATCTACACGCTTTGGGAGAAGAGAGTAGATAGCCTTATTGTGTCCCGATCTAGGATTGACAAGTACTGATGTCCTTGAATTATAAGCTTGGGCTACAAATAAGATAAGAAATAAATATGTTTAGTAATGGAAGGATAAATGGAATAATAATATAAGAAATGAATTTAAAAGAATGGTATAGAGAAGGCTACGAAATTGATGGTCTTGTTGGTTGATATTGATGGTGTTGATGGTGCAATGGAGATGGTGATGTTGTATCTCAAGCAAGCCAAAGAGGAAACAATGCTAAGAAGCACAATCCCGTCCTTCACAAACTTACTTGAGGGGTGGTAATAGTGTCTTCAATCCACTAGATATCAATCTAGGAATTTTGGAATCAAGATGGAAAGAATGACGCCACAAGTATATGAATTATACTTGCTTAATCGATAATGTTCACAAAGAACTTTGAAGAGAAATTAACTCACAAGAGTATGTTTTATATAAGAGATGAGATGAGTACAAATGAAGGCAAGCCACTCTATTTATAGGAAATGAGAGGGCTTGGCCGAATGGTTACAAGTTATTTCGGCTAGATACATGTCACTTGGAAAATACATAATGCTTGAGATGAATGAATAAGTCCTTTGGGCTTGTGATGGTTCGACTAACTCTTCATGAAAGGCCTTAATGATTCGGCTAAGGATGGGAAGACATCTCCCTTGGACGAATGGGCATGTTTGTTCATCTTGGCGCCATTTTCTTCCCTTGTCTGAATGGTGGTGTGTCTCTTCATGTTTGGCGCCAAAGGCTCTCATGTGCATGGTATGTGATGTGGTCGAATAGGTATGGATCCTTTAGCTCATATCTCTTGGTGATTTAAGCTTCCAATAGGTGTGATCTCTTCATCCATGTGTTCCTTATTGAAAAGGCATCTTCATGGGCATCATCATTTATGAAAGGTCACAATGTTTGGAAAGGTAACCCTTCATGTTTGAGCTACTTTGGGTGTGAATGAGCTGGTGGTGAGCTGGCCTTAGATGACTTGTAACATGGTGAACGTTTGGGTAGCTCCTTGTGAAAATGTACCTTTTGAGGTGGTAACTATTCACGAAAAGGTACGATTTCACAAATTTTGACTTAGAACATATTTGAAGCGTCCTAAGTGGTGATGATGATGGTGCAATTCCCCAACTGAAATGAGGTCATCTTGTAGCTCAAATCTTCAGCTAATCCAGCTATTAGCTCACGGCCTCTAGATAACTTTTCACCAATTGTTCCTTGTTCTCTCCTAATCGATCCCATGTAAGTTTCCTTGCTATTACATGCTCCATTTAGCTCTAATGCAGCTCCCAAGTATTGGCCGAATATGCCTACGTGCATAACATAAGAAAATAAACTAAGTATATAAACTTATATAATGTGTATATTATAAAAATGTGACTATAGGTTATTTAATATTCAATATGTAACATATTAAAAAACCTATTATCTAATGGTTCTTTCTCATTAAAAGATTTTAAAAACATTAAGGCACTTATGAGAAAGTACTTCCCTGAATTGTTTTGCCTTTGCACGAGTGATAGGTCCTTTGGGCATAACTTAAGGATCCATTTATGTAGTTATGATCACATCATCATCCCCTTCTTTTGAGCGATTTACCCTCAAATCGTCATTGTCTTCAAATGGAGAAAGATCTGAAATATTAAAAGTTACACTTACATTGTATTCACCAGGTGGATCCAATTTGTATGCATTATCATTGATCTTCTTGATGTTCTGGAATGGTCCATCTCCTCTAGGTAACAATTTGGATTTCCTTTGGGAAGGGAAACGTTCTTTTCTGAAATGCACCCACACCCAATCACCTTCCTCCAATTTTAGTGGCTTTCGTCCCTTATTTGCTTGTTGTTCATATTGTCTTGTCCGTTTTTCTATATTGTCTCGAACTTGCTGATAAAGTTTCTTAACGAACTCAGCCTTGCTCTTGCCATCTTTGTTGATCATATGTTCCTGAGGAAAAGGAAGAAGATCTAAAGGTGTTAAGGGATTAAATCCATATACTACCTCAAATGGTGACATCTTGGTTGTTGAATGGACTGTGCGATTATATGCAAATTCAACGTGTGGTAAGCATTCCTCCCAAGCTTTGATGTTCTTTTTGATGATAGATCTCAACTATGTTGATAGTACTCGATTCACCACTTCAGTTTTCTCATCTATTTGAGGGTGACATGTTGTGGAGAATAGCAACTTTGTCCCAATCTTACTCCATAACATCCTCCAGAAATGGCTAAGAAATTTGACATCTCTATCGGAAACTATGGTTCTTGGAACGCCATGTCATCTCACAATTTCTTTAAAGAACAAGTTGGCCACATGTGTTGTATCGTCTGTCTTGTGGCATGGTATGAAATGTGCCATCTTGGAAAAACGATCTATAACAAAATATATTGAATCTCGTCCATTCTTGGTCTTTGGTAGTCCCATCACAAAGTCCATTGATATGTCAACCCATGGTGCTTGAGGAATAGGTAAAGGCATGTAACGTCCATCAGGCATAACCTTTGATTTTGCCCTTTTGCAAGTGACATATCGTTCACATACCCTTTCAACGTCTCTCTTCATATTAGGCTAATAGAGGTGTTGTTTCAAAATCTCCAATGTTTTGCTTACTCCAAAATGACCCATGAGACCTCCTTCATGTGCTTCTCGAACAAGCACTTCTCGAAGGGATCCTTGAGGAATGCATAGACGTCCTTTTTTGAATAGATATCCTTCGTGCCTATAAAACTTTTCATATGCACATTTCTCACAAGCCTTATACTTCTATTCAAAGTCATGGTCAGTAGCATAACAATCTTTAATATACGAAAACCCAATTAACTTTGAATCAAGAGTATTAAGGAGAACATACCTTCGAGAGAGAGCATCAACAACAATGTTTTCCATGTCGCTTGTTTAACTTATTTTGGCCTTTGATATGTTTTAAAGCTTCATGGTCGGTGTGTATGACGAATTCCTTTGGTAGAAGATAATGCTGCCAAACTTCAAGTTCCCTTATGAGAGAATACATCTCTTTGTCATAAGTTGGATAGTTTAACAAAGCACCATTCAACTTTTCACTAAAATATGCAATGGGTCGTCCTTCTTGAGTCAAAACAGTCCCAATTTCGATTCCAGAAGCATCACATTCCACTTCAAAAGTCTTATCAAAGTTAGGTAATGCAAGTAAAGGTGCCTTGGTTAAACATTCCTTCATTTCGTTAAAGGCATCTTCTTGTTCTTTGCCCCATGAAAAGATAGAATTCTTTTTAATGATCCCTGTTAAGGGGGCGGCAATAAAACTAAAACTAGGCACAAACCTTCTGTAAAAACTTGCAAGACCATGAAAACTTCGGACTTGACTGATTGAAGTAGGCGTAGGCAACTCTTGAATGGCTTTGATCTTTTCAGGATCAACTTCAAGTCCCTGTGAACTTACAATAAAGCCTAAGAAGGTTAAATTGTTGGTGCAAAAGACACATTTCTTCATATTTGTATAAAGCTTTTCCTTTTGGAGGGTTTCAAGAACATACCTAAAATGTTGCACATGTGATTCCAAGTCATGACTATAAATCAGAATATCATCAAAATAAACCACACAAAACATACCAATGAATGGTCTGAGTACATGATTCATTAACCTCATTAAGGTGCTTGGAGCGTTTGTTAATCCGAAAGGCATCACCATCCATTCATATAATCCTTGCTTTGTTTTGAATGCGGTTTTCCACTCGTCTCCTTCTCGCATTCTGATTTGATGATATCCACTCTTTAAATCAATTTTAGAGAACATAGTGGCTCCACTCAATTCATCCAACATATCATCGAGTCTTGGTATAGGAAGTCGGTATTTGATGGTAATTTGATTGATAGCACGACAGTCTACACACATTCTCCATGAACCATCCTTTTTGGGCACAAGTAACACCGGAACAGCACATGGACTCAAACTTTCTCGTATGTATCCTTTGTCCATTAATTCTTCAACTTGTTTTTGAAGCTCCTTAGTTTCTTCAGGGTTACTTCTATATGTTGGACGGTTTGGAATGGATGCACCCGGTATAAAGTTAATTTGATGTTCAATCCCTCTAATAGGTGGCGATCCACTAGGAATATCTTCTGGGAATAACTCTTCAAATTTCTGCAATAAAGAAGAAATAGAAGAAGGCAAAACTTCTGGAATGTTAGTCAAAATTAAGCTTTCCTTGTACCTAAGTACAATTAGAGCTTTGTAGGATAACAAATGTTTCCTAATGTCTTTTCCTTCAACATATATGTTCATCTTCGTTCGTTCCTCCTCCTTTATAAATTTGAAAACTTCAATGCTTTTCTTTAAAGCATCTTGATCTTCAGACACTTTATTTGGTGAAAGAGGAATCAATATGAATTTCTTTTCATTATGATAGAAAGAGTATCGGTTTGTGAAACCATCATGAATAGCCTTCTTATCAAATTGCCAAGGCCTCCCTAG
The DNA here is from genome assembly GCF_006381635.1 of Hibiscus syriacus. NCBI lineage: Eukaryota > Viridiplantae > Streptophyta > Magnoliopsida > Malvales > Malvaceae > Hibiscus > Hibiscus syriacus. The sequence continues at coordinate 113,626 of NW_024062571.1, read as the reverse complement.
AAGTATATGGCACGCATTCATTGGAATGACATCACAAAGGACTTGATCTTGGTATTTCCCAATTGAAAAGGAAATGTTGTTTGGTGACTTTAACTTCTCCCCCATCATTTAGCCATTGTAGCTTGTATGGTGTAGGATGTTTAAGTGTCTTGAGTCCGAGTTTAGCCACTATTAAAGTGCTTGCAACATTGGTACAACTTCCCCCATCGATAATCATGAAACAAACTTTGTTGTTTACATGACATCTAGTGTGAAAAATGTTCTCTCTTTCATTATTCTCCATGGACTGAATATTCAAGGCTCTTTTCACTACAAAAACTTGTCATGAAACTTGAGACATTGTTAGTAGATAATAAATCAATATAAACCTTACCAGCACACTCACAAAGTCTCACAAATTCACTCCAAAGAAATGATAGGATCACTCCACTCAACACTCGTGTTTACTCTCGGGAATATATATATATTTGGCTTTTAACAATTCCCCTTCTGATCTCACTCTCTCAATAGCCTTTTTCCACTCAATTTCTCTTGCTAAGTCCTTTGAAGAACTTACTAAGGATTAAAACAAGTTAATTCTTTCCTTGTGTGCGTCGGCTGCAAATAGGTTAGAGTAGAAAGAATAGAAGAAATGGAAAAGGTAGAAGAAAGGATTTAAAGGTATTAAAAGAAAGAAATGGTTGAAGACAAGGAAAATGAAAGGATAGAAAAAGGAAGAGGTGACTTATAATTCAAGAAATAACACTTACTGCAACCTTTCTAAAGAAATAATAAGGTTGTCTTCTCTTAGTGTAGATGGCCTCTTTGATGTTCTTGTAATGGTATAGCACTTTCTTTGGCTTGCTTTCTCTTTTTGAACTTCTCTTTTTCTTTTCTTTTCTTCTTTTCTTCTTTTCTGATTTTTCTCTTCTTTTTACACTCCAATTTGTTGAAGGAGTCTTTTTCTCTTTTGAAATTCTTTTTTTTTTTGCTTTGCACGCCAATGACATTTTTGTTGTGAATCTGACTATGCTCTGATACCACTTGATGTAAGGCGAATCTACACGCTTTGGGAGAAGAGAGTAGACAGCCTTATTGTGTCCCGATCTAGGATTAACAAGTACTGAATGTCCTTGAATTATAAGCTTGGGCTGCAAATAAGATAAGAAATAAATATGTTTAGTAATGGAAGGATAAATGGAATAATAAGATTATAAATGAATTTAAAAGAATGGTATAAAGATGGCTGTGGAATTGATGGTCTTGTTGGTTGATGTTGATGGTGTTGATGGTGCAATAGAGATGGTGATGTTGTATCTCAAGCACGCCAAAGAGGAAACAATGCTAAGAAGCACAATCCCGTTCTTCACAAACTTACTTGAGGGGTGGTAATAGTGTCTTCAACCCACTAGATATCAATCTAGGAATTTTGGAATCAAGATGGAAAGAATGACGCCACAAGTATATGAATTATACTTGCTTAATCGATAATGTTCACAAAGAACTTTGAAGAGAAATTAACTCACAAGAGTATGTTTTATATAAGAGATGAGATGAGTACAAATGAAGGCAAGCCACTCTATTTATAGGAAATGAGAGGGATTGGCCGAATGGTTACAAGTTATTTCTGCTAGATACATGTCACTTGGAAAATACATAATGCTTGAGATGAATGAATAAGTCCTTTGGGCTTGTGATGGTTCGACTAACTCTTCATGAAAGGCCTTAATGATTCGGCTAAGGATGGGAAGACATCTCCCTTGGCCGAATGGGCATGTTTGTTCATCTTGGCGCCATTTTCTTCCCTTGGCCGAATGGTGGTGTGTCTCTTAATGTTTGGTGCCAAAGGCTCTCATGTGCTGGCATGTGATGTGGCCGAATAGGCATGGATCCTTTAGCTCATATATCTTGGTGATTTAAGCTTCCAATAGGTGTGATATCTTCATCCACGTGTTCCTTATTGAAAAGGCATCTTCTTGGGCAGTATCATTCATGAAAGGTCACAATGTTTGGAAAGGTAACACTTCATGTTTGAGCTACTTTGGGTGTGAATGAGCTGGTGGTCTGCTGGCCTTAGATTACTTGTAACATGGTGAACGTTTAGGCAGCTCCTTGTGAAAAGGTACCTCTTGAGGTGGCAACTATTCGCGAAAAGGTACGATTTCACAAATTTTGACTTAGGACATATTTGAAGCGTCCTAAGTGGTGATGATGATGGTGCAATTCCCCAGCTGAAATGAGGTCATCTTGTAGCTCAAATCTTTAGCTCAATCCTGCTATGAGCTCACGGCCTCCAGACAACTTTTCACTAATTGTTCCTTGTGCTCTCCTAATCGATCCCATGTAAGTTTCCTTGTTGTTACATGTTCCATTTAGCTCCAATGCAGCTCCCAAGTGTTGGACAATTGTGCCTACATACATAACATAAGAAAATAAACTAAGTATATAAACTTATATAATGTGTATATTATAAAAACGTGACTATAGGTTATTTAATATTAAATATGTAACATATTAAACAACCTATTATCTAATGGTTCTTTCCCATTAAAAGATTTAAAAACATTAAGGCACTTATGAGAAAGTACTTCCCTGAATTGTTTTGCCTTTACATGAGTGATAGGTCCTTTGGGCATAACTTCAGGATCCATTTGTGTAGTTGTGATCACGTCATCATACATGGCAGCAAGGTATTTAGCTCATAACAGCTAAATATCATGGACTTACCTTGTTTCCTTGCACATATAGGTATATTGGAGTGTGATGCACGATGAGGCAGCTTGGTGGATTATTTGGACATCAAATGCATCTCACAAATAGCTCACATGGAATATGGCAACTCGTGGAACACTAAGGAAAGCTCAACTTAGCTGGAGGAGCTAGCATGTAGCTGAACTTAGCTAGAGGATTGTTTTGGACTAAAGTGCTGAAAAGTGGACTAAAGGTAGCTGGAAGTAGCTGAGGAGCTGAAAAGACCAAAGCTAACTAGCTTGAGTTTACCAAGCTATAACTCACCTAGTTAGCTACCAAGACACTCAACTAGCTTACCTTGAAGCTAGTTCATTTCTAGTCTTCCCAATGGATGCCATGTCATTTAGATACACATTGGAAGCTAATTCACGCCTAGTTGTTGCCTATCTTCATTCCATGGACTTCAAGACATCATCCTATGGTTGCAACCTCATCAAAGCATATCAAGAAGACCCATGTGCATTTATGTAGGCTACCATGTGCATCATTCAAGCATGTGGACTTCGTGTGACGTCCAATTGGCGCCAAAACACCAAGGGATGCTTCCTATTCGGCCAAAGACTCTTTCCTCTTCATTTTGGCGCCCAAATAACTTCCAAATGCATTCAAATCATCCTTAGGGCCGAACCAACACATAACCATTCGGCCAAGAGCATGTATTTTCATTAAAGTCTTGTTTTTTCATTAAAAATCATGTAATTTTAGGAAGGTACAAGGGCTGGCCGAACCAACATGTAACTATTCGTCCAAGTCCCTTCAAAACTATAAATAGGCCATTATATTTCATTTGTAAGGAGACCATTATTTTTAATTGAAGTAAGATTATTCTCTTTCTTAAGTCCTGGTGACTTTTTATCCACTTATCAAGTATTTTATACTCGTTGCGTCAACCCCTTCCTTTTCACCTTGATACTTCTGGTTCCTAGTTCTTTATAACTAGTGGGTCAAAGTACTTGTAAACCACCCCTTAAAGAAGCAATATAAAGTTTGGGTCTCTGCTCTCTATAGCATTGGTTCGTCTTTAAGCCTTCTTTAAGATACAATCCTCTCATCCATTCCATTGTTTCGATAACAAAACCCATAGCCATATCCATCAACTTCCTTTTACATCTCTTAATTTTAAACAGCCCACCTCTTCACCCTTACGTTTACCACCTTAACCTTTCTATTTTTGAGCCATTCACTTTACAGGTTGTTTTGCTTCCTTCCTAGATCCACAATCAAACGACGAAGTAGAATTACCTTACATCAAGTGGTATCAGAGCTTTGGTGGAAGAAAGCAATATGTAACAACAACAAAAAGAAAAATAAAAAAAGAAGTGCGAAGTGAAGTGCAAAGTCAGAGAAATTAAAAAATATTAGAAAACAAAGTGAAGCACTTAAAAGAAAGAAAAATCAGCACTCAAAAAGAAGAAAAGCAAAGAAAAGAAAAAAAAGAAGTTGAAGCACTCATCAACAATTCTCATCACCAAGAAAGTCAAGTAAGCCGTTTAAATTGATTGTGGTGATAGAAGGTTGTAAAGTAACTTGTGTAAGTAACCCCTTTTGTTCTTTTCTTTCTATTTCTAAGCCACCCTTTCAATATATTTGTTTTCCATTTATACTAACCCTTTTGCAGCCGACACCAAACAAGTAAAATTTACTTGATATAGTCTTGAGTAAAGTTCTCTAGAACTTGAGACAAGAGAATCGAGAGGAAAAAGGCTGGAGAGTGTGTGAGATCAGAAGAGGACAAGTAAAAGCCATTAAGTCCTAGAGTTGCAAACACGAGCAGATTGAGTGACATTCAAGTTTCTTTGGAGTGACTCGTGAGGCTTTGTGAGAGTATATTCTGGTAAGGTCCTACACACATTTCATTTTTTCCTTATTTGCTAACATGTCTCTTCCATCTAACATCTTTGTAGTCAAAAGGACTTTGAACATTTAAAGTCAAGAGGATGAACAAATAAAGAACATCTTCCATACCAAATGTCACGTGGGAGATAAAATTTGTGTGGTGATCATTGATGGAGGAAGTTGTACAAATGTAGCAAGTACTCACATGGTAGAAAAGTTGGGTCTCAAGATTTCCAAACATCCTCATCCTTATAAACTTCAGCGGCTCAACGATGTGGGAGAAGCCAAGGTAACCAAGCAAGTTGTTGTACCTTTTTCAATTGGAAGATACAATGATGTTCTTTGTGACGTGGTGCCCATGAGTACAAGCCACCTTATACTAGGACGTCCTTGGTAATATGATAAGAAGGCTACTCATGACGGATTCTCTAACAAGTACTCTTTCCAACATCAAGGAAAGAAAATCATATTGGTACCCTTGCTTCCCTGATAAGTTCATGAATGCCAAGTGACCCTTAAGTCACGCATAGAAGAATGGGAGAAAATGAAGGCTATAAAAAGAAGCTTTGAAGAAGAACATTTTAAGGAGACAAGAACAATTAGAAATGAATCTGTTGGAGTTGAAAAGGATGTTTTGCAAGTAGAAAATTTGAAAAGGATGAGTATAGAGAAGAGAAGCAGAGTGAAGGACAATTTTTACCTAACAATTCTTCTTCTACTATTACTTTTTCCTTGCAGGATATTCAAAGAGACATATATTTTCAATTAGAAAATTCAAGAAACATGTCTTTTGAAGAACCAATAGGTGTGACCTTTGGTAATCCACAAGACATGTCCTTTGATGTTCCAACAGTTATGCCACTTGATGTTCAAAAATATGTACGACTTGAAGTGCTAAGGAATGGGATCATTGATAATCCAAGTACATTGCACATATTGAAGGGAATTCAGCAACCAATGGAGATTTCCATCATTAAGCAACCAACGTCCATTAAACATCCTCCCTGGTTTGCTAATTCTATTCATTTTGTTATTAGTTTTTCGTTTTATAACTTTGATTCATTTTGCAGCAATTTGATTAGTATAAGTGGTGTTATCCAATCAATCTATGATGACAAGATCATTTGTCATTTTGAGATTGATTGGTACATCAAATTCCGCCACTACGATGCTGTGAAGCAAGCATTGTCCACCTTTTTAAAGGCCATCATCTGGAAGAGCACAAAGCTTAAAGTTGTTGACTTTATCCACTTTCTTGAAGGAGATCAAAAGTAAAATTTCTTCACCAACCATCATGGTGATTCAAGGAGTAAGAGTGAAAAGATACAATGTTTTGAAAGGAAACAACCTTTGGAGTACAAGACATAATTTTTGAATCAAAGGACATGTGATGGTTTCCAAACATTGTGTCCTCCCATCAAAGGACGTGAAGTTACCAGATTTAAAGACAAGAGGTTGAACATTTCGTGTGATTCATCTATTGGAGGAAAACACAAGGATTCAGTCCTTCCTACATCAAGACGGTCTTCAATGAGAAACTACTTCGATTTGAGGACAAATCACCTATAAGAAGGGTAGGATGATACGATCCAAACAAGCTCTAATTTTCTCCATGACTTCAACACACCATGGATGTTCTTCAAATCTATTTCTAAGGGAGTTCTTCATTACCCTATCTTAAACTATATCATTTATACATTCTATTCTATCATAAGCATGCATTCACATGTTAGTATAAATTATCATATTATTATTTCCATCCTATGCTTATTTGATAATGTTTTTCATATTATTCAAATATATGCTATGATTACATATCATTTCTTAGGATATTATTATTACATGTTTCCATTTATCATTTAAGAATACCATGTTATATGATATTCATGCATACAACATATACCCATATCTTTATGATTGTTACACAATGTTATAAGCATGTTAGGATAGTCTTATAATCATATTAAGCATGATTATTATATATACATCAAGGCAGCATCATTATAAATCATTTCATTAGTTCATATGCATTCATATTAGTTCTTAAGCTTCATGCATTATCTTACACATATTTTTAGATGATATAATTAGCTCATAACCTTCAAAAATAGCTCACATCACCATAATCATACATGGCAGAAAGGTATTTAGCTCATAACAGCTGAATATCATGGACTTACCATGTTTCCTTGCACATATAGGTACATTGGAGTGTGATGCACGATGAGGCAGCTTGGTGGATTATTTGGACATCAAATGCAGCTCACAAATAGCTCGCATGGAATATGGCAGCTCGTGGAACACTAAGGAAAGCTCAACTTAGCTGGAGGAGCTAGCATGTAGCTGAACTTAGCTAGAGGAGAGTTTTGGACCAAAGTGTTGAAAAGTGGACTAAATGTAGCTAGAAGTAGCTGGGAGAGTAGCTGAGGAGCTGAGAAGACCAAAGCTAACTAGCTTGAGTTTACCAAGCTATAACTCACCTAGTTAGCTACCAAGACACTCATCTAGCTTACCTTGAAGCTAGTTCATATCTAGTCTTCCCAATGGATGCCATGTCATCTAGATACACGTTGGAAGCTAATTTACGCCTAGTTGTTGCCTATCTTCATTCCATGGACTTCAAGACATCATCCTATGGTTGCAACCTCATCAAAGTATATCAAGAAGACCCATGTGCAATCATGTAGGCTGCCATGTGCATCATTCAAGCATGTGCACTTCATGTGACATCCAATTGGCGCCAAAACACCAAGGGATGCTTCCTATTCCGCTAAATATTCTTTCCTCTTCATTTTGTCACCCAAATAACTTCCAAATGCATTCAAATCATCCTTAGGGCCTAACCAACACATAACCATTCGGCCAAGAGCATGTATTTTCATTAAAGTCTTGTTTTTCAATAAAAATCATGTCATTTTAGGAAGGTACAAGGGTTGGCCGAACCAACATGTACCTATTCGGCCAAGTCCCTTCAAAAACTATAAATAGGCCATTATATTTCATTTGTAAGGAGACCATTATATTTCATTTGTAAGGAGACCATTATTTTTAATTGAAGTGAGATTATTCTCATTCTTAAGTCCTAGTGACTTTTTATCGACTTATCAAGTATTTTATACTTGTGGCGTCAATCCCTTCCTTTTCACCTTGATTCTTCTGGTTCCTAGTTCTTTATAACTAGTGGGTCAAAGTACTTGTAAACCTCCCCTTAAAGAAGCAATATAAAGTCTGGGTCTCTTCTCTCTATAGCATTGGTTCGTCTTTAAGCCTTCTTTAAGATACTATCCTCTCATCCATTCCATTGTTTCGATAACCAAACCCATAGCCATATCCATCAACTTCCGCTTCCATCTCTTAATTATTAAACAACCCACCTCTTCACCCTTACGTTTACCACCTTAACCTTTCTATTTTTGAGCCATTCACTTTGCAGGTTGTTTTGCTTCCTTCCTAGATCCACAATCAAACGAGAAGGTAAAATTACCTTACATCACCTTGTGCATGGGATGAAGGATGGTCATGTGCATCTCCTTGGGTGTGTATGAGTTCTCCTCCAAGCTGGCTTGAGTATGTAGCTAGCTAGCAATGCAAGGGTAGGTGGTGAATGAGCCTAATAGCCGAGACCTCCTAGGTTCTTTAGTAGCTCTCTAGCTACCTTAAACTACCCATTTGGTCACTTTCAGTGATGTAAGGTGATACAAGCACGCCCTACTCCACTTGGTGAGGTAAGACTTTCACTTTGATTGTAGAACCTAGGAAGGCAGCAAGTGTTTCTGAAATAAGAAGACTTAAAAGAAAATAGTTAAGTATGAATGAATAAGTTGGTAAGATACAAAAATGACATCGGGATAAATGAAGATGATGATATGTTTGAAATGATTTAGAGAAGTATTTGTATGGTGGAATGATGGTATGGTTATGGTTGAGTTTATGAAAGAAAATGGAAGATGATGGATAGTATCTTAGAAAGACCAAGGGAGAACCAGTGCTACAATGAGCAAAGACACAGTCTTACAAATCTCTCTAAGGGGTGGTAGAAAAGAACTTGGACCCACTATCTATAAAGAGATAAGAACCACAAGTATCAAGGTGGATAGAAGATAGGTGACACCACAAGCATAAGAGCACTTGATAAATCGATATAGTTCTTAAAGAACTAGAAAGAGAGAAAATCTCACAAGTTTTGATTAAACAAAGTTGGTTCCTTTACAAAATGAAAGATAAACTATTTATAGGCCTAAGGATTCCTAGGATACACATATAAGGTTTAATGAGCGAATATTCATGGATGAATGTTCATACTTTAAGCAGATAAAAAGTATAGCTTAAGTGAATGAATTTTGATGAATGGATGTTCATCTTTTAATGGAATACATCCTTTGGTATAATTCATCCCAACTTGTGTGAACTTGTTGATTTGTATTCTATGGATGAATGTTCATGAATGTTTCTTGGCTGAAATTCTTCCCCTTATGTGAACATGACTATTTGGCTTCTTGCATGAATATACATGAATGGATGAACTTAAAAGCATTTGAATGAATCCTTGGACCTCCTCATAAATGTTCTGATTCATTTTAATATTCTTTTCTCGTCCATGAAATTCTTCATTAATTCCTCCCATGCATAAGTCCTTTGAAGGAGATTAATGGTTGCAAATCCCGTATTAATTTCCAGCCAGCATTGTCTTTAGTAATCTGGAATATCTCAAGCTCCCAATATTGGATTGATGTGATTCAGAATGAGTTGGAAAGATAAGAGATAGGTAATTAAATGTTAATAAGACTTTATCAATCAAATATGCTTGGAACATGTTCAATAATGGAGATCAATCTGACTGACGTGAACTGTCCAACCAACTCTTCAATTTCCTTTGTCTTCTTAGCATCTAATGTAACTAGTCAAAGTATGTAAAGAAATAATAAGATAGGAATTGAGCTAAGATAATTATGAATGCTTCTACCTATGTTAATAATGTAAATGAGCTAACTATGAATGCATATGCATTGAATGAGTTATATAAAGATGTGAAATAATAAGTCATGCATGAATATCATATATTATACATATAAATGAAAGCATATAATATTAAAGAAAAATTAAGAATAAGATAAACATATTCACGTGACATGTAATGCATAAATGAGTAAATAAATAATAAAATAAGATAAGACTCCCTTAGAATCAACAAGGTAGAATGTCCATGAAGTGATCATGTGTTGAAGAAGTTTGGTCCTTGGCATGATCGCATCATCCCCCCTTTTTAGAGCGATTTGTCCTCAAATCGAAGGCTTTTGTCATTGATTGATCCATTGGTGTAAGAAATGATTTATGAAGATCATTATGCCTATTAGGGTATGCATGAATTTCTTTGAATCCTTCAAGTAGGTAAGTCACTCCAAGTTTAGTCTTTGTACCCTTCCACTTTATGAATCTTGAATAGTTGGATAATGCTTGTATCTTTTCCTTGAATTGATGATCATAAGCAAGAACACTTCTATGTAAATGATTCAATGTGCTGCAAAATATAAATAAATTAGAACATTAAACATCATTAACAATGTGAATGAACATACAAGATTCATTAAGGTTCATGAATAGAATTTGGTTCGTTGAAGCTTCCCTTTCATAAGGTTGCTTGAACTTTGAATGTAGAATGAACGTACTTCGAATGTCAAAGAGCACATGCTTTGGAATACCAAAGGTTGCAACCTTTAGAACTTCAATGGACAAATGTGATTCATCAATTTGCAATAAGCCTTTGGAATAAGCTGCAAATCAAATGAAAGAATAGGAAGAAAAGATTGATTATTAGAAAGTAAAACTCAACCGGAGACATGCCAAATTGGTAGAATTCCTTGAGTCTTTTCCTTATGTCATACACTATAAGAAAGGAAAGGACAATATTGTGGCAGATGCCCTTTCACGCAGGTATATCTTACTTAACACTTTGGATTCCAAACTTCTTGGTTTTTCATTCATTAAGGAACATTATGCTACTGAATTAGACTTTGGAGAAAGGTTAAGTTATGTGAAATAGGTGCTCATTACAAATATTATCGGCATGATGGATATCTTTTCAAATAAGGAAGACTATGTATTCCACAAGGCTCCATAAGAGAAGTACTAACCAAAGAACCACATGAAGGAGGACTCATGGGACACTTTGGTGTTGAAAAGACACTTAACATTTTGAAGGAACACCTCTTTTGGCCAAAGATGAAAAGGTATGTTGTAAAGGTATGTGAAAGGTTTTTAGTATGTAAAAAGGCAAAATCAAGAGTCATGCCTCATGGATTACACATGCTCTTGCCGATACCAACCATGCCATGGATAGATATCTCAATGGACTTTGTTTTGGGATTACCAAAATCAAAGAGTGGAAAGGATTCAATATTTGTAGTGGTTGATCGATTTTCCAAAATGGCTCATTTTATACCATGTCACAAGACCGACGATATTATTTATGTTGCTAACTTATTCTTCCGAGACGTGGTAAGGTTACATGGACTTCCTCGAACTATTGTGTCGGATAGAGATGTTAAATTCCTAAGCCATTTTTGGAGAACTTTATAGAGTAAAATTGGCACGAAACTACTATTCTCTACTACATGCCATCCTCAAACAGATAGACAAACGGAAGTAGTCAATAGAGTTTTATCAACACTACTAAGATCCATCATCCAGAAGAACATCAAGACTTGGGAAGAATGCCTACCACACGTGGAGTTTGCATACAACTGAACCATTCACTCGGTAACCAAATATTCTCCATTTGAGGTAGTGTATGGTTTCAATCCTTTAACTCCTTTGGACTTACTTCCTTTACCTTGTGATCAAATAATGAACAAAGATTGACAGAACAAATCAGAATTTGTTAAAAGACTCCATCAACAAGTGAATGACAATATTGAAATGATAACAAGACAATATGAACAGTAAGCAAACAAATGAAGAAAAAAGGTAACTTTTGACGCGGGAGATTAGGTTTGGGTACACTTTAGGAAGGAAAGATTCCCAAACCAAAGGAAGTCTAAATTACTACCCCGAGGAGATGACCCATTTCAGATTGTGGAAAAGATCAACGACAATGTTTATAAACTCGAGTTTCCTAGTGAGTTTGGTGGCGTCAGTGCTTCATTCAACGTCACCGACTTATCACCTTTTGAAGGTGGACACGATTTAGGGACAAATCTCTTAAAAGAAGGGGGGATGATACGGTCACACCTACCCTAGATCCGGATGTCATGCCACAAGGTCCCATTACTTGATCAAGGGCCAAACAATTCAGGGAAGTTCTCCTAACTAAGTGTCTTGAAGCTTTTGATTCATTTGATAACTTAACACCCTCATATGATATGTTATATAATGTTTTAATAGTTAAAGAATAACTTAGTATGAACACAACATGCACATTGATATTTAAGCATGTTAGGATAGTCTTATAATCATATTAAACATGATTATCTTTTATACATCAAGGCAGCATCATTATAATTCATTTCATTAGTTCATATGCATTCATATTAGCTCTTAAGCTTCATGCATTATCTTACACATATTATGAGAGGATATATTTAGCTCATGACCTTCAATCATTGCTCACATTACCATATTCTTACATGGCAGCGAGGTATTTAGCTCATAACAGCCCAATATCATATACTTACCCTGTTTCCTTGCACATATAGGTACATTGGAGTATGATGCACTATGAGGTAGCTTGTGGATGCTTTGGATGTCCTATATAGATCACAAACAACTCACAATGTATAATGCAGCTCATGGAACACTAAGGAAAGCTCAATTCAACTGGAGAAGCTCAAGGCTAGCTAAATTCAGCTAGTTGGCTATTTGGAGCTGAGTTGTAAAAAATGATATCAATGGTAGCTGAATGTAGCTGAACATGCTGTTATGGAGCTCACAAGGATTCGGCTAGGAAGCTTGTTCACAAACAGACCATGCTTGCTAGCTAGCTCAACACTCAAGCTAGCTTAGAAGGAGACACATGCACGCCCATGATGGAGCACATGACCAGCCATCATTCCATGCACAATACTGCACCACAAGGTTCCCTAGAACACCCATGTGCGTGCCATATGACCAACCCCCATGTGCCTTGCATGTGGACTCATTTAGGTGCCAAGATGAAGAGCCTTCTCTCTATTCGGCCATGCATCATCTCCCATCCAAATTGGCGCCAATATGAAGGGAAACAAGAGCTATTCGGCCAAGGGATATTACCCTCCATTTAAACTGAAGTATCAATTCTATTTGTAATTAAATTATGTCTCTATAGGAAGGCACAAGGCTAGTCGAATCCCCTTGTAACCATTCGGCCATACCACTCTATTTCCTATAAATAGGAAAGCATATTTCATTGGTAAGCATACCTTTTTATTAATATAAGTGAGATTATTCTCTTCCTTAAGTCCTGGTGACTTTTATCAACTTATCAAGTATTTTATACTTGTGGCGTCAATCCCTTTCTTTTCACCTTGATACTTCTGGTTCCTAGTTCATTTAAATAGTTGGTCAAAGTACTTAATACCAACCCTTGTAGAAGAAATATAAAGTCTGGGTCTTTGCTCTCTATAGCATTGGTTCTTCTTTGAGACTTCTTCAAGATACTATCCTCACTATCATCCCTTTGTTTCAGCGCCATAACCATAGCCATATAAACCATCTTCCGCTTTCATCATTTATTATTTAAATAGCCTACCTATTTAACCCATACGTTTACCACCTTAACCATATCTTTGAGCCATTCACTTGTGCAGGTTGTTTGCTTCCTTCCTAGATCCACAATCAATTTGTTAAGGTACAAATGCCTTACATAACTTAGTGTTCCATCAAATACTGTCTCCCCCACGTGTATCAGCTTCTAAAATGCTTCAACAGCTTGTCATATTTGTTTATCATGCTCCAGAATGGTGTACCATACTGTTTTGACGTGTACCAAGCTGTTTTGTACCAGATTCTATCATGCTATTTGACCTACATGTGCAAGGGAATTGATAAACAAGTAATTTAATTAAAATGTGCTGGAATGAAACACATACTTTGTTGCTGTGTGTAAATCAATGAAATGTGCTAGAAAGAATTATGAATGCATCATATAATATAATGAACTTAATATTTAAATCTTAAGACTAAAAATGAGTGCACATGAGTTAATTAAAATAAATGATAAACATGCTGTTATGTTTAATGTAAATTTAAAAACGTGCTTAACAATATGAATGCACATGAATGGTAATTATAATTAAATGAAAAACATGTTGTTATGTGAATGTGAGTGCAAGACGTGTTTAACAATGGCATTATGAATGAATGAAAACATGAAATATGTAAATGATATGCAAATGAGATAAAAATGATTAAGCATGTTGCCATTTCATAAATGTAATGAATCATACTTAATATGAATGCAAATAAGCTAACTATGAATGCATATGCATTGAATGAGTTATATAAAGATGTGAATTAATATCATGCATGAATGTCATATATTATGTATAGTATGCAAATGAAAGATAACATATGATTATTCAATCATAGTTTAAAATGTAAATGTATGCTCATAATAATATATAGTGCATAAATGAGTAAATATAATATAAAGTAAGGAAGAACTCCCTTAGATTGATCTTGATGGATCTTTAATGATGTGAGTATGTTATGCAAAATGTTGGTGCTAAACAAGATCACATCCTCCTCCCCTTCTTTTAGGCGATTTGTCCTCAAATCGAAAGGGTCTTCTAGTAGTACGTCCTTATACTTCTTTCATTTCCCTCCAAATTCACAAACTTCTTCCCAAGAGTTGATGTCTTCTTGTACGTCTTTGTTTCCTTTGATGAAAATAATCTCCTTGTTCATGTCTCTAAAAACATCAATAGTTGTATTTTTTTGAATCAACACATCTCTTGGTTTACCAATTTCAACCTTTGTTAAGGTCATGTCCTTTGGGGAATCCTGCAAAACAAGAAATGAAAATTCGTCTCCAATCTTTCTTCTTGTAAAAAGGCCTTCTCAAATCCAGCCTTTGTTTAAATAGCACTGGCAATGGGTCTTTTGGTGATGGAACTTGTTTCCCCTTGACCCAACATATCATGTTCTTTAAAAAGAGTATGTAACTCTTCATCTCCACTCTTTGAAGCATCAGGATGGTTTGTGGAGAGTTTTAACCGTTGAACCTTCTTGAAAGGCTTGAGTTCATTGCACCAATCAAGCTTATAATGACAAAGGATCTTGTCATTAACGTTTGGTAGGTTAATACCATGTACATAACTCAAATCTCTGCAAAGTAAATAAAGTTAAAATATAAGAAATTATTAACAAGATGAATGTAAATAACAAACCAAGGTAGATGTTTAATGGGAGTTGGTTGGTTGATGATGGAAAACTCCATTGGTTGTTGAATTTCCTTCAATATGTGCAATGTACTTGGAGCCTCAATAATCACAAGTTGTGTCACTTCAAGTGACATATCTTTTTGAACTTCTAGAGACGTAATTGTTGGAACCTCAAAGGATATATCTTGTGGGTCACCACAAGTCATGCCTATTGATTCTTCAAAAGACATGTTCTTTGAATCTTCAATTTGAAGTGATATGTCTCTTGAATTGTCCTACAAAACAAAAAAATTAATTGGAGGAAAAGAGATGTTAGGAGATTCATGTTCTCCATTTTCTTTTCCAATGTTTCTCAGAATAACTTGATTTTCCATTTGTTCTACTTGTTGCTGCTCATCTTGAATTGGTTGTGCACTCAAACTTTTCTTAACCAAAAGTGCTTCACCTTTTGCAGAAGTTTGTAATTGGTCATCATCTTTAGATTTAGACTCTATATTCCCATTCATACGCATCAACATTGTCTTTTGGTTAGGACATTGTCTTGACACATGCCCTCTACCAAGGCATTTCAAGCATTGGATGTCTCTTGTGTATTCTGGTTGTAAGAAGATCTTCTACATTGTTGCCTTTCTATTTTGATCGTCATATGCACCATGTCATCCAACTCGACATAATGCTGCAACTCAACAACGTTAGCAACTTCAAAATTCATACCTGCAAGAAAACGTGCCCTAGTTGCTTCTTTATTTTCCTCTATATTTGAACGCATCATGGCCATTTCCATCTCCTTGAAGTAATCATCAACACTTCGATTACCCTGTTTCAAGTTTTGTAACTTCTGAAATAAATCACATTGATAATGATATGGAACAAACAATTTTCTCATTATTCGCTTCATTTCTACCCACGTGTTCACTAGACCCTCATTGGTTCTTCATCTACTGATCAACAATTGATCCCACCAAATGAGAGCGTAATCAATAAACTCTATTGCTGTCAAATGAACCTTCTTTTGTTCCGAGTAAGTATAGCATTTAAAAACATGATCAACTTTACTTTCTTACGCCAAATAGGCATCAGAATCTGCTCGTCCCTGAAAATATGGAATTACAACTTTTATGCTAGCCACATTATTATCAAATGTATGCCCACGTCTCTGATTTAGTCTCAAAGGGTGATCAATTTCATTTTCATCATTAATCTCTTCATTATGATGAGATTGTGATGCTACATCGATTTTATCAATTATAGAATGTAAAGCCTCAAATTCATCCCTTAACATTCTTTGTATCTCACGGGTAATGGTTTGCATTTGCAAATTTGGTGGTTGGTCACCCGGATTGCTATTACTAGAACCTACCATGTTAGTAAAATAAAACAAGACAACACACAAAGAAAAATAATTAATGTATATAGGACCTCACAATATACACACAAAGATTCTCACAATTTCACTCCAAAGAAATCAGAATTGACACTCAATCACTCAGCACACGTGTTTCACTCGAGAGAAACTTTTAATGGATCTTTTCTATCTCCTCTTTTGATCTCACACGCTCAATGTGCCTTTTCCACTCGTTCCCTCGTTGTTAGTTCTTTTATGAACTAAATTTAATCTTTCAAAAATCTGTCAAGTGTGTCGGCTAAAAGAAACAACAAAGGTTAATGGAAACTGGAAAATAATGAAAGGAAGGCTAAAAATTCAAAGGAGAACAAAGAAAGAAAGATGAAAGTAATTAGTAAACTTACTACAAAGAAATGCTTACAAAGACACTGTCACCAATACAATCAAAGATGTTGTGTTTTGGGTTGAATCAAAGATCAAAGCATTTCAATATTGAAGAATACAACATCATAGTATTTCTCTTCATCTCAAGATGATACATGCATCACAAGGCTCACATCAAAGGAAGAAGTAATAACTCTTCCAAATGATCCACTCATCCAAGCTTTGGAAAAGAAGATCAGAACAGTAGCAGACTTGAGACGACTTTTTGAATGGGATCCTGATCTTATTTGGTCAACATATCTTCTGGCGATACAATCTTCTGTCTCTTATCTTTCCAACGGTTCTTTAATTGTATCAATCCAATATCGGGAACTCAAGATATGGCCATTTTACTGAAGACGGTGCATGCAGAAAATCCTATACGGGATTAATACGAGATTTTGTAAATATTACGATTTTTCAATATTTTTATTGATTATTTGTAATATAACTTAATATATGATGATGAATTATCTTTTAGGATTAGATTTATTATTTTATTAGGAATTAAGGTTGGGTTAAAATATTATCTTTAGTTATTATTATTTTATTAGGAATTAGAGTTAAGACATGTTTAGTTTATTATTATTTTATTCATTAGTTATTTAGGACCTTTAGAACTCAGCCCCTATATAAAGGAGGCTTCATTCTACTTTGTAAATAAGATTTCTTTGATAAATAATACAACGAGAGTTCGTTTTTACAAGTGCTGATTGCCTTGTGCCTTTGAAGCTTCTTCTCTTGGAGTTCTTTCAAGTTCTTGTGAGGGAGATTAATCTTCACACTCCAATTTGCCTTTTCATCGCGACTAGGAGGGTTGGTTAGAACCATTTATCGTGTTTTCCTTTTCATTGCGACTAGGAGGGCTCGATAGGACCCTTATTTATCTATTTTTCCACAAATCCATCCGCACCATCAATCATCTTTACCGTTCACCTTCATAAGGGAGATCTTTTGATTTCTTTATTATCTTATTTCATCTTTCATTTATTTATCTTTTGTTTATTTTATTCTAATCGCGTTGTCTTGATTCCAGCACATAAAAGAAACCCTAAATAATCCTAGTGACTTCCGCCACCTTCCCATATTCATCACCTTTGTTCTTCATCGAGTCTAGAGCTTTCTAGATTTGATTCTTCAACAAGAGCAACGTTCATCAATCCACCACCGCTTCCCTATCAATTGGTATCAGATTTGGGCCGATTCTTGGAAAGAAGCAAGCAATTTTGCTTGTTCTTGCACACAAAACCGTCAAGGTACCCAAACGGAGCTAGTTCAGAGAAGATTCATCATTTCAGGTTCTTTTTATTTAATTTTAATTTAGATTTAAATCCTTCTTGTTAGTTTTCTATTTAAAAAAAACAAAAAAAAGGAAAAAAAAAGGCAAAAAAAAAAACCAAAATTTCTAAAAAATTGCAAACGAAGGTATTTAGGGCTGATTTTCCGCATATATCATATCCATCTTAATTTTAATTTCCAGTCCAAAATTCACTTCAATCAGAGTTCATTAGAGCCTTCAAAAACATCATTCAAGTTTTATCAGCAGATTCGGTCTAGAATATTGTCGAATTTCTTGAAAATTATACAGGATGAATTTTGTGGTGAAATTTCCAGATTGAAACTTCATATATTGGAGATCATTCAAACAAAATATCAGAATTTTTAGAGATCAAGAACAACTTCGAAAAAAGCGATCAAGAAAAACAGATTGTTTGAGGACTCACCGTTCAACAGAGTCTACTGGATACTACTGAAGGTATTTGGTTCTGAAATTTTACAGGTGGTTTCTTGACGCATCGAAAGATATTCAAGAAATATTTCAGAATTTTTGGACACCGGTAACCCCCTCAAAAACGTTGCTCAAGTTGATCCAGCGTTTTGTAGGTTTTCTGGTTTGGTCCCTTTTTCTTTGACTCTTAGTGCTTTAGGTTCTTTTGTTTTTCCTTGTTATTGTTATTTTGCATTATCTAACACATTATCTTCTTTGTTAGTAGGACTAAAGAGTTTGCATACTTCTTCCTTCTTTGCATTCTCGTTCTCTTGGAGTCTAACCTTTGTTTGGCCTCTTAGAGCTTTTAGGTTTTTTCTTATCGCCTTTGCTAGTAATCAAACTCCGATACGAACTGTGAAAGACTACTTGGTAAAGTGAGTTTTAAAGAGTACAAGATCGGCTTACTTGCCTCTCGTTGTGTTACTTTCTTGGAGTGACTTGTGAGGTTTCTTGCTTTGTTGAATTTATTTTATTTTTATTTTACTTTAAAATTTTCTTTTGAGAGATATGATTTCAGAATGGGCGACACTAACAACAAGACACTTACGGCTATCTTAGCCACACTTGCCCGACTCACGACTCAAGTTGAAAGATTTGATGAAATCGTGAGAAAATGACAAGAACCACAACTAGATCTACCAAACCAGAATCCAAGACCAAACAATGCTGAACTTTTGGTACCCGAGAAAGAAAAACCACGTTTCCAAGCACCCAAACTCTTTACAAAACCAAAGTTCACGATCCCGTCTTTCAAAGGAGACAACGATCCAGACAGGTACATCGAATGGGAAGGAAAAGTTGATCTCATGTTCGCATACCATGACTGCCCCCAAGCTAAACAAGTTCACCTCATCACCATACAATTTGAAGGATATGCTCAAACTTGGTGGATGCAAACAAGGAAAAAGATCCAGAACTTCCAAATTCCAACAATCACTTCTTGGACCGACCTCAAACAAACCATGAGGAACCGATTCCTACTGACACATTATACACGAGAAGTTAAACAACGACTACACCGACTTCGACAAGGTAGAAGTTCAGTTGAAGATTACTACAAGGAGATGCAGTCCTTACTCAGTAGGGCTAACATAACCGAAAAAGAAGAAGTCACCGTGTCAAGATTCGTCGTCGGCTTAAACTCAAACATCACTGATCTTCTTGATCTACAAGGGTACGAAAACCTTGAAGATACACTAAAGAAAGCATTGACAATCGAAGCACAAATCCAAAGGAGATATCGAATCAGTGAACATTACCAAGGTACTTCATCCTCTTACCAAGGTAATCCTTCCTCATCTTCTACTCCATCTTCTCTGAAAAAGCCAAGAGATGAAAAACCTGACAATGAGAAAGAACGACCAGCAAAGAATGACACACTTCCAGCCCCTAAAGATCAAATTTGTGAGGAGGTAGGGAAATCAAAAAAAAGAAAAAGTTGAGAAAGAGGTAAAAGAAAAAGAGGTCACTAGTTACAAAAGCCAAAAGCATAATGACCCATGGGAGGTGAGTGAACCTAATTGTGAGAAGAAAAGAGTGACTCAAAATCTACGTGTGAGCACAAAAGAATTGAGAGAGAACCTTTTTTACAAACAGCCTTTCATCCTTGTTCGCTTTAGAGAATCAATTGTTTCGATTTCTAACATTAACAAGGATTTGCCTAGTGTGTTTTCATCTTTGTTACAGGATTTTCGAGAAGTGTTAGGTGATCCACCTAACGGATTACCACTGGAAAAAGGAAAACAACACCAAACCAATCTAATTCAAGGTTCCATCATACCTCGTCAAACATACAATCTCGAAGAAACAAAATAGTTAGATTTGTTACAAAAAGGATACATCCATGAAAGCCTTAGTCGTAACGTCATCTTAATGACGAAACATGACTTAAACAACTCCACATGCTTTATAGTTCGTGCACAGGGAATCCATGTAAATGATGAGAAAGTAAAAGCAACACGAGACTGGCCCACACCATCTTCCATCGCCAAGAGTTGTCGAATAGTGCTAGGTGACCCTCTTGACGGGTTACCAACTGAAAGCCCTAATCACTATGTCATATTAATGAAGAGTCACGATTTACGAGAGTCCAAAGGTAAGTATTTTATTACTCATTTTAATGGCATTGTAACGTACTTCTTCTCCTTCTTACAAGGTAAGGCTCGTGAAGTTGTCATCCATACTAAACACAACTCCTTTAAGTGCGTAACATATCGAGGTAAGCAAAACACAGTAGACAATACCCTACCACGAAGGTATACTCTTACCTATCAAACTCATATTACTATTCCGAGAATTGAACATATCAAAGATGTATATCACGATAACTCAGATATTTCTAATATTTCTACCCATACTTTTAAAAGTGCTTTTAATGAGCTTTATCTTGTATATGAGTTTCCTTGCCAACTAAACAGGTTCTACAGTCCACAAATATCCTCCTGAGAATCATTAATTCATGAACCACACTTAGAAGACTTAAGGGATTACTTTAACAAACCAGTTGACATGGTTTTTAAACACTCATTCTCACCACACACGAATAAAACCATGGAGAAATTACCTGAAATAATCATACAGAAAGCCAACAGTGGCCGGCGCCATGTTGAATTTCAACCAAAACATCATATTGCTAGACTTGTATGGAAAAGAGGATTTCAAGACTACAAGAAATCAGTTCCTACAAAGAAGAAACCTCGACTAAAACGCATAAAGACACATCACATTGATCCTGGTAAATGTTTCACAAGTTTTTCTTTCAACACATCTAAATCACTTTCTTTTGGATTTTCAGATTCGAGGACGAATCCTTTTGAGGAGTGGGGGAATGATACATGCACCAGAGTCCATAATACATGCTTCTTTGGACTAATGTTTCTACACGAACCTATTAGAAGAACAAAGTCTCGAAGATTCAAAGCATATCTATTCGGTAAGCATAATGTGAATGAATTATTAAACTATTCTAATTTTGCTCCCTTTAATGTTTCAGATTCGAGGTCAAATCATTTTGAAGAAAGGTAGGATGATAAATGCATCACAAGGCTCACATCAAAGGAAGAAGTAATAACTCTTCCAAATGATCCACTCATCCAAGCTTTGGAAAAGAAGATCATAACAGTAGCAGACTTGAGACGACTTTTTGAATGGGATCCTGATCTTATTTGGTCAACATATCTGCTGGAGATACAACCTTCTGTCTCTTATCTTTCCAACGGTTCTTTAATCGTATCAATCCGATATTGGGAACTCAAGATATGGCCATTTTACTAAAGACGATGCATGCAGAAAATCCTATACGGGATTAATACGGGATTTTGTAAATATTTCGAATTTTCAATATTTTTATTGATTATTTGTAATATAACTTAATATATGATGATGCATTATCTTTTAGGATTAGATTTATTATTTTATTAGGAATTAAGGTTGGGTTAAAATATTATCTTTAGTTATTATTATTTTATTGGGAATTAAAGTTAAGACATGTTTAGTTTATTATTATTTTATTCATTAGTTATTTAGGACCTTTAGAACTCAGCCCCTATATAAAGGAGGCTTCATTCTACTTTGTAAATAAGATTTCTTTGATTAATAATACAACGAGAGTTCGTTTTTGCAAGTGCTGATTGCCTTGTGCCTTCGAAGCTTCTTCTCCTGGAGTTCTTTCAAGTTCTTGTGAGGGAGATTAATCTTCACACTCCAATTTGCCTTTTCATCGCGACTAGGAGGGTTGGTTAGAACCATTTATCGTGTTTGCCTTTTCATTGCCACTAGGAGGGCTCGATAGGACACTTATCCATCTATTTTTCCACAAATCCATCCGCACCATCAATCATCTTTACCGTTAACCTTCATAAGGGAGATCTTTTGATTTATTTATTATCTTATTTCATCTTTCATTTATTTATCTTTTGTTTATTTTATTCTAATCGCGTTGTCTTGATTCCAGAACATAAAAGACACCCTAAACAATCCTAGCGACTGCCGCCACCTTCCCATATTCATCACCTTTGTTCTTCATCGAGTCTAGAGCTTTCTTGGTTTGATTCTTTAACAAGAGCAACGTTCATCATTCCGCCACCGCTTCCCTATCACAAGACCAGAACTTTTCTTTTCTTTTATTTTCTTTTTAATTTTCGAAATTTTGTTTTTGATTTTTTTAATTTTTGGTATTCTTTTTTTAAAGATGAATTTCTTACTTTGTTCACCTTTACTCTGATTACCATATGATGCGAGACAGCCTGTCGATTGAGGACCTCTTCGATTGTAACGAATCTAGAACGAAGTAAACAATTCCTCTATAGTAAACTTACTTGATAATAAGGATGATGGTGCGGTTATATGGATATGGCTATGAACGAAAATAAATAAGGAAGGATGAATAATAGATGTGGTAATGGAATTTAGGATGCTGGAAATTTGATAAGAACCTATACTAAAGAGTATAAACCTGAACCTTATATGTTCAATGTCAAAAGAATTGGACCCGTTAGATAGCAATCTAAGAACCAAAAGTATCAAAGGATTGACACAACAAGATCAGACTTGAAATATCAAGACATGACTTAATTCATCAAAATTATGATTAAAAATGAAATTACAAAGCTTATTTAAGTGTTTGAAAAGCTTAGCCGAATAGAATCATGGTATTTTTGGCCAGCTATTATGTCTTACTAAAAGACACGACTTAATTCATAATTAACCATGAAATAAGGTGTTGGTTCGGTGCAAATATGGAGACATCTATTCATGGTCGAATATTCAATTTGTTTCTTCAAGTGGATTCCAATGGAGCTCTACATTTCTCATATTATTTACTGGATATGCGCACATGGATGTTAGAGAATGTTGTAATGTGCAAGAGTAGATGCTGAACATGTGCAACATGTATGGGTGTGTATAATTTGCGTCCAATATGAGTGAGTGGACAGCTGATCATCAAGCATGGACCAGTTAAAGAAAATGATGGAAAACACAACATTATGGGCGTGTATGACATGTCTCCAATATACGTGAGTGGATAGCTGAATCATCAAGCATGGGACTGATTGTTTGTATCCCACGTGCTGCCCCTCTCTTTGATAAGTTCAATGTGCTGTTATGCTTTGCTGAGTGGATGTCCTCTTAGTGTTCCATCAAATATTGTCTCCCCCATGTGTATCAGCTTCTAAAATGCTTCAACAGCTTGTCATATTCATGTATCATGCTCCAGAATGGTGTACCATACTGTTTTGATGTGTACCCAGCTGTTTTGTACCAGATTCTATCATGCTATTTGACCTACATGTGCAAGGGAATTGATAAACAAGTAATTTAATTAAAATGTGATGGAATGAACCACATACTTTGCTATTGTGCGTAAATCAATAAAATGTGCTGGAAAGAATTATGAATGCATCATATAATATAATGAACTTAATATTTAAATCTTAAGACTAAAAATGAGTGCACATGAGTTAATTAAAATAAATGATAAACATGCTGTTATGTTGAATGTAAATGCAAAAATGTGCTTAACAATATGAATGCACATGAATGGTAATTATAATTAAATGAAAACATGATGTTATGTGGATGTGAGTGCAAGACGTGTTTAACAATGGCATGATGAATTAATGAAAACATGAAATATGTAAATGATATGAAAATGAGCTATAAATGATTAAGCATGTTGTCATTTCATAAATGTAATGAATCATACTTAATATGAATGTAAATAAGCTAACTATGAATGCATATGCATTGAATGAGTTATATAAAGATGTGAATTAATATCATGCATGAATGTCATATATTATGTATAGTATGCAAATGAATGATAACATATGATTATTCAATCATAGTTTAAAATGCAAATGTATGCTCATAATAATATATAGTGCATAAATGAGTAATTATAATATAAAGTAAGGAGGAACTCCCTTATATTGATCTTGATGGATCTTCAATGATGTGAATATGTTATGAAAAAATTTGGTGCCAAACAGGATCACATCACTACTCAAGCACTCGTGTTTCACTCGGGAATATGTTTTTGGCTTTTGTAATTCCCCTTATTATCTCACACGCTCTTTATGCCCTTTTCCACTCATTTTTCTCTTGTTAAGTTCTGAAAGAACTAACTCAAGACCTTCAAATGAATTTCTTAGGCATTTGCTACAAAATGATGTTAGGTAGGAAAAACAACAAATAGATGGTAAAAGGTTGGCTTAAGAAGAAATGAAAGAAATTGATAGAAGAAAAGGGGTTCTTACTACAAGACACTAGCAACCTTCCCTAGCCACAATCAAAGTGTTGACAACAGCTTTAGGCTTGTTGGCACTTGTTGATGTATGAAACAATCTTTGCTTTTAACTTTGCTTTTCTTGCTTTGATTTTGTTTTTGCTTTCTTTTTGCACGTTTCTTCAATGATTTTTGAATAGCACTTTATTTTCCTTTTAGTTTTGCTTGTTTCGTTGAATCAACACTTCACAACTTGCTTGCTTCCACCTTAGCTCTTATTACCATATGATACAAGCACACCCTACTCCACTTGGTAAGGTAAGACTTACACTTTGATAGTAGGACCTAGGAAGTCAATAAGTGTTCCTGAAATAAAAAGACTTAAAAGAAAATTGTTATTTATGAATGAATAAGTTGGTAAGATAAAAAAATGGCAGTGGAATAAATGAAGATGATGATATGTTTGAAAAGATTTAGAGAATTAGTTGTATGGTGGAATGATGGTATGGTTATGGTTGAGTTTATGAAAAAAAATGGAAGACTAAGAAAGACCAATGAAGAACCAGTGCTACAATGAGCAAAGATCCAACCTTACAAATCTCTCTAAAGAGTGGTAGAAAATGACTTGGACCCATTATCTATAAAGAGATAGGAACCACAAGTATCAAGGTGGATAGAAGATAGGTGACGCCACAAGCACAAGAGCACTTGACAAGTCGATATAGTTCTTAAAGAACTAGAAAGAGAGAAAATCTCACAAGTTTTGATTAAACAAAGTTGGTTCCTTACAAAATAAAAGCTAAACTATTTATAGGCCTAAGGATTCCTAGGATACACATACAAGCTTTAATGAGTGAACATTCATGGATGAATGTTCATACTTTATGTAGATACAAAGCATGGCTTAGGTGGATGAATTTTGATGAATAGATGTTCATTTGTTAATGGAATACATCATTTGGCCAAATTCATCCCACCTTGTGTGAACTTGTTGATTTGTCTTCTATGGATGAATGTTCATGAATGTATCTTGGCCGAAATTCTTCCCCCTTATGTGAACATGACTATTTGGCTCCTTGTATGAATATGCATGAATAGATTAACTTAAAAGCCTTTAAATGAATCCTTGGACCTCCTCACAAATGTTCTGATTCATTTTAATATTCTTTTCTCTTCCATGCATGTCTTCATTAATTCCTCCCATGCATAAGGCCTTTCAAGGAGATGAATGGTTGCAAATCCCGTATTAATTTCCAGTATGCACTGTCTTTAGTAATCTGGGTATATCTCAAGCTCCCGATATCGGATTGATGTTATTCAAAGTGTGTTTGAAAGATAAGAGAAAGGGAATTAAATGTTAAGTGATTTTATCACCAAAATATACTGGAACATGTTTAATAATGGAGATCAATCTGACTGGCGTGAACTGTCCAACCAACTCTTCAATTTCCTTTATTATTCTTAGCATCCAATGAACCTAGAAGTATGTAAAGAAATAATTTGATGTAAGGCATTTGTACCTTAACAAATTGATTGTGGATTTAGGAAGGAAGCAAACAACCTGCACAAGTGAATGGCTCAAAAGAGATGGTTAAGGTGGTAAACGTATGGGTGAAATAGGTAGGCTATTTAAATAATAAATGATGGAAGCGGAAGATGGTTGATATGGCTATGGTTATGGCGATGAAACAAAGGGATGGTAGTGAGGATAATATCTTGAAGAAGTCTCAAAGAAGAACCAATGCTATAGAGAGCAAAGACCCAGACTTTATATTGCTTCTTCAAGGGGTGGTATTAAGGACTTTGACCCACTAGTTATAAGAACTAGAAACCAAAAGTATCAAGGTGAAAAGGGGTTGATGCCACAAGTATAAAATACTTGATAAGTCGATAAAAGTCACCAGGACTTAAGGAAGAGAATAATCTCACTTATATTGATCAAAAGTGTCTTATTACAAATGATATATGCTTTCCTATTTATAGAAAATGGAGGGGCATGGCCGAATGGTTACAAGGGGATTCGGCCAGCCTTGTGCCTTCTTATAGAGACATAATTTAATTTCAAAATAGAGATGATGGTTCAGTTTAAATGGAGGGTAATAACCCTTGGCCGAATAGCTCTTGCTTCCTTTCATATTGGCGCCAAATTAGATGGGAGATGATGTTTGGCCGAATAGGGAGAGGGCCCTTCATCTTGGCGTCTAAATGAGACCACATGCAAGGCATATGGGGGCTGGTCATATGGAATGCACATGGGTGTTCTAGGGAACCTTGTGGTGTAGCCTTGTGCATGGAATGATGGCTGGTCATGTGCTCCATCTTGAGCGTACATGTGTCTCCTTCCAAGCTAGCTTGAGTGTGGAGCTAGCTAGAAAGCATGGGATGTTTGTGAACAAGCTTCCTAGCCAAATCCTTGTGAGCTCCACAACAACATGTTCAGCTACATTCAGCTATCTTTGACATCACTTTTGGTAACTCAACTCCAAATAGTCCAACTATATGAGTTTAGCTAGCCTTAAGCTCCTCCAGCTGAATCGTGCTTTCCTTAGTGTTCCATGAGCTGCCTTGTACTTTGTGAGCTGTTTGTGAGCTGCATATGACATTCAAATCATCCACCAAGATACCTCATCATGCATCACACTCCAATGTACCTATATGTGTAAGGAAACAAGGTAAGTCCATGATATTGGGTTGTTATGATCTAAATACCTTGCTTCCATGTATGATTATAGTGATGTGAGCTATGTTTGAAGGTCATGAGCTAATTATATCATCTCAAAATATGTGTAAGATAAATCATGAAGCTTAAGAGTTAATATGAATGCATATGAACTAATGAAATGATTTATAATGATGATGCCTTGATGTATATATGATAAACATGTTTAATATGATTATAAGACTATCCTAACATACTTAAATATCAATGTGCATGCTGTGTTCATACTAAGTTATTCTTTAACTACACAACAAGAATTCTTATAATGAAATGTATTATAAAAGCATATAGTATATAACTAATATATAGTAAATTCAATATAAAGATATTCAATAGTACTTCTTTTGTAGGGTGAAAATGTTCTTGCATCATCCCCCCTTCTTTAGGGTGATTTGTTCTCAAATCGAGTTCATTCTATCCTTGTATAGCTTCACATCTCCTTGTTAAATTTGAATGGTTGTGTTCTTCCATTAGGTATCCTTTCATAAAATTTCCCTTTAGGCCTTTCTTTGGAATATGATTTACCAACATGTACCTTTTGAGAGTGATCTTCCTTTAAGGATATCCCTTTTGGAAGTGACCTTTCACGTGATTGGTCCTGAAAAGTGAGGAGATAAGAGGTTTCAAATGAAGGGTTACTTATTTTTTGGCGATTAAAACCCTTGGTGAAGAGTTGTGTCTTTAAATTTAATCCATCACCAATTTTCGTAGGAGCCATTCATTTTCCAGCCTTGAACCATCGTGTTTCTCTATGAAGAAGTTTGGTGTCATGTTTCATTCCTCTTCATTCTTCATTAGGGTTTTGTCTTTGCGCCATGCTTGTACACACTTTATCATATGCAACTGATCTTGTTGTACCACTTTTGGCATCAAAGGCATCAAGGTTACCTTGCATCCATCATGCTTAAAAATGTATTTATTGTGATAACAATCATGAATGGCCCTTTTGTCATACTGCCATGGTCTTCCAAGTAAGATGTGGCTAGCATGCATAGGAACAATGTCACAAAGCACCTTGATGTGAACACAATAACACAAATGGATCCTAAAGTCATGCCTCAAGGACCTATCACTCGTGCAAAGGCTAAACAATTCAGGGAAGTACTTTCTCACAAGTGCCTTAATGTTTTTAAATCTTTTATTGAGAAAGAAACCTTAGACAATAGGTTGTTTAATATGTTACATATTGAATATTAAATGACCTATAGCTCACATTCTTATATTATACACTATATAAGTTCATTTACTTAGTTTATTTCTTTATGTTATGCATGTAGGCACATTCGACCAATACTTGGGAGCTATATTGAAGCTAAATGGAGCATGCAAAACAAAGGATACTTACATGAGAACGATTAGGAGAGCATAAGGAGCAAATTGGTGAAAAGTTATTTTGAGGCCGTGAGCTCATAGCTGGATTGAGCTGAAGATTTAAGCTACAAGATGACCTCATTTCAGCTGGGGAGTTACACCATCATCATCACCACTTAGGACAATTCAAATATGTCCTAAGTTAAAATTTGTGGAATCGTACCTTTTCACAAATAGTTGTCAACTCAAGAGGTACCTTTTCACAAGGAGCTGTCATAATGTTCACCGTGCTACAAGTCACCTATGGCCAGCTCAACTTTAGCTCATTCACACCATAAGTAGCTCAAACAAGAAGAGACACATTTCTCAAAGATTGTGACCTTTCATGAATGATGCTGCCCATGAAGATACCATTACATCCAAGAGCATGCTGATGAAGACATTATAATCATTGTAGGTTTAAATCTCCAAGGAATATGATATAAAAGCTCCATGTCTATTCGGCCACACACATGAGAGCCTTTTGGCGCCAAACATGAGAAGGCACATCACCATTCGGCCAAGGGGAGAAAATGGCGCCAAGATGAACAAGCATGCCCATTCGGCCAAGGGAGATGCCTTCCCATCCTTAGCCGAATCATCAAGTCCCTTTATGAAGGGTTAGCCGAACCATCACAAGCCTAAAGGACTCATTCATTCATTTTAAGCATTATGTACTTTCATCAAAAGCCATGTATCAACCTAATAGCTATGTAACCATTTGGTTAAGCCCTCTCATTTCCTATAAATAGAGTGGCTTGCCTTCATTTGTACTAATCTCATCTCATATATTAAAATTACTCTTGTGAGTTAATTTCTCTTCAAAGTTCTTTTGAACTTTATCGATTAAACAAGTATAGTTCCTATACTTGTGGCGTCATTCCTTCCATCCTGATTCCAAAATTCCTATATTGATCTCTAGTGGGTTGAAGACACTATCACCACCCCTCAAGCAAGTTTGTGAAGACCGAGATTGTGCTTCATAGCACAGTTTCCTCTTTGGTGTGTTTGAGATACAACATCACCACCATTGTCATTTCATCATCAACTATCGTCAATATCCTTCATCAAGTCCATAATCAATTCCATAATTCCGTAGCCATCTCTATTCTTATTCTTTATTTTCAGTACTTATATTATTATTCCCTTTATTAAGTCCATTATTAATCATATTTCCTTTCTTATTTTGTGCATGCCAAACTTATAAATTCAAGGACATCAATACTTGCCAATCCTAGATCGGGACACAATAAGGCTAACTACATCTCTCTATCAAAGTGTGTAGATCAGACTTACATCAAGCGGTAATCAAAGCATAGTTGGATTGACAACAAAAGTGTCATTGGCTTGCAAAGCAAAAAGAAGTTAAAAAGAGAAAAAGACTCCTTCAACAAAATTGGAGTGAGAAAAGAAAGAAAAAGAGAAAAAACAGAAAAGAAGAAAAAAAAAAAGAAAAAAATCAAAAAGAAAGTAAGCCAAGGAAAATTCTCTACCATTGCAAATTACATCAAAGAAGCCATCTACACTAAGAGAAGATAACCTTATTGTTTCTTGAGAAATGTTGCAGTAAGTGTTATTTCTTGAATTGTAAGTCACCTCTTCCTTTTCTAACCTTTCATTTTTCCTTGTCTTAAACCATTTCTTCCTTTTTAATACCTTTAAATCCTTTCTTCTACCTTTCATTCTACCCTAACCTATTTACAGCCGACGCACACAAGGAAAGAATTAACTTGTTATAATCTTGAGTAAGTTCCGTAAAGGACTTAGTAAGAGAATTTTGAGTGGAAAAAGGCTATTGAGAGAGTGAGATCAGAAGGGGAATTGTTAAAAGCCATAATTATATTCCCGAGAGTAAACACGAGTGTTGAGTGGAGTGATCTTATCTTTTTTTGGAGTGAACTTGTGAGAATTTGTGAGTGTGCTGGTAAGGTTTATTTTCATTTTATTTACTAACAATGTCTTAAGTTTCAGGACAAATTTTTCTAGTGAAAAGAGCCTTGAATATTCAGTCCACGGATGATAACCAAAGAGAGAACATTTTTCACACTAGATGTCATGTAAACAACAAAGTGTGTTTCATGATTATCGATGGGGGAAGTTGCACCAATGTTACAAGCACTTTAATGGTGGCTAAACTTGAACTCAATACCATTAAACATCCTACACCATTCAAGCTACAATGGCTAAAAGATGGAGGAGAAGTTAAAGTAACCAAACAAGTCAACATTTCCTTTTCAATTGGGAAATACCAAGACCAAGTCCTTTGTGATGTCATTCCAATGAATGCGTGCCATATACTCCTAGGGAGGCCTTGGCAATTTGATAAGAAGGCTATCCATGATGGTTTCACCAACCTGTACTCTTTCTATCACCGTGAAAAGAAATTCATTTTGACTCCTCTTTCACCAAATCAAGTTTCTGAAGATCAAGACGCTTTGAAGAAAAGCATTGAAGTTTTCAAATCTATCAATGAGGAGAAGCCAATGTAGATGAACATATATGTTGGAGGAAAAGATATTAGGAAAGATTTGTTATCCTACAAAGCTTTAATTGTACTTAGGTACAAAGAAAGCTTAATTTTGACTAACATTCCAGAAGGCCTGCCTTCCTCTATTTCATCTTTATTGCAGGAATTTAAAGAGTTATTTCTGGAAGATATCCCTAGTGGATTGCCACCTATTATAGGGATCGAGCATCAAATTGATTTTATACCCGGTGCATCCATTCCAAACAGACCATCATATAGAAGTAACCCCGAAAAAACCAAGGAACTTCAAAAACAAGTTAAAGAATTGATGGACAAGGGGTATGTATGAGAGAGTTTGAGTCTATGTGTTGTTCCGGTGTTACTTGTTCCCAAAAAGGATGGTTCATGGAGAATGTGTGTAGACTGTCATGCTATCAATCAAATTACCATCAAGTACTGACATCCTATACCAAGACTTGATGACATGTTAGACGAATTAAATGGAGCCACTATGTTTTCTAAAATTGACTTAAAGATTGGATATCATCAAATTAGAACGAGAGAAGAAGATGAATGGAAGACTGCATTCAAAACAAATCAAAGATTGTATGAGTGGTTGATAATTCCTTTCGGTTTAACTAATGCTCCAAGCACCTTCATCTGGTTAATGAATCATGTACTCCGGCCATTCATCGGTAAGTTTTGTGTTGTTTATTTTGATGATATTATGGTTTATAGTCATAACTTGGAATCCCATGTTCAACACTTGAGGTACGTTCTTGAAACTCTTCAAAAGGAAAAGCTTTATGAAAATATGAAGAAATGTGTCTTTTGCACTGATAGTTTAACATTCATAAGCTTTATTGTAAGTTCACAGGAACTTGAAGTTGATCCTAAAAAGATCAAAGCCATTCAAGAGTGGCCTACTCCTACTTCAATTAGTCAAGTCTGAAGTTTTCATGGTCTTTCAAGTTTTTACAGAAGGTTTGTGCCTAATTTTAGTTCTATTGCTGCCCCCTTAACAGGGATCATTAAAAATAATTCTATCTTTTCATGGGGCAAAGAACAAGAAGATGCCTTCAACGAAATGAAGGAATGTTTAACCAACGCACCTTTACTTTCACTACCTAACTTTGATAAGACTTTTGAGGTGGAGTGTGATGCTTCTGGAATCGGAATTGGTGCTGTTTTGACTCAAGAAGGACGACCCATTGCATATTTTAATGAAAAGTTGAATGGTGCCTTGCTAATATATCCAACTTATGACAAAGAGATGTATTCTCTCATACAGGCACTTAAAGTTTGGCAGCATTATCTTCTACCAAAGGAATTTATCATACACACCGACCATGAAGCCTTGAAGCATATCAAAGGTCAACACAAGTTAAACAAGCGACATGCCAAATGGGTGGAGTTTTTGGAGTAATTTCCTTACGATATTCATTAAAAGAAAGGTAAAGAAAATATTGTAGTCGATGCTCTCTCCAGAAGGTATGTACTCCTTAATACTCTTGACTCAAAGTTAATTGGGTTTTCATATATTAAAGATTGTTATGCTACTGGCCATGACTTTGAAGAGTAGTATAAGTCTTGTGAGAAAGGTGCATATAAAATGTTTTATAGGCACGAGGGGTATCTATTCAAAGAAGGGCGTTTATGTATTCCTCAAGGGTCTCTTCGAGAAGTACTTGTTTGAGAAGCACATGAAGGAGGTCTCGTGGGTCATTTTGGAGTCAGCAAAACATTGGAGATTTTGAAACAACACCTCTATTGGCCTAAAATGAAGAGAGACGTTGAAAGGGTATGTGAAAGATGTGTCACTTGCAAAAAGGTAAAATCAAAAGTTATGCCTCATGGACTTTACAAGCCTTTACCTATTCCTCATGCACCATGGGTTGATATATCAATGGACTTTGTGATGGGACTACCAAGGACAAAGAATGGAGGAGACTCAATATTTGTGGTAGTAGATCGTTTTTCTAAGATGGCACATTTCATACCATGCTACAAGACAGACGATGCAACACATGTGGCCAGCTTATTCTTTAGAGATATTGTGAGATTACATGGCATTCCAAGAACCATAGTCTCCAATAGAGATGTTAAATTTCTTAGCCATTTTTTGAGGACATTATGGAGTAAGATTGGAACAAAGCTGCTATTCTCCACAACATGCCACCCTCAAACAGATGGACAAACCGAAGTGGTGAATTGAGTATTATCAACATTGTTGAGATCTATCATCAAAAATAACATCAAAGCTTGGGAGGAATGCTTGCCACACGTTGAGTTTGCATACAATCGGGCAGTCCATTAAACGACCAAGAAGTCACCATTTGAGGTAGTGTATGGATTTAACCCCTTAACACCTCTAGATCTTCTTCCTTTGCCTCAAGAACACATGATCAACAAAGCTGGCAAGAACAAAGCTGAGTTCGTTAAGAAACTTCATCAACAAGTTTGAGATAATATAGAAAAATGAATGATACAAGCACGTTTTCAACTATAAAGGGAGTATTCTTGAACATCCTTATAATGCATTCACTTTATACTAGCCTTGTAATATATACTATCATAATACATATCATGCTTAGGTTATTAGTTATGAAGTTAAAGAATAACTAAGTATGAACACAACTTGCACATTGTTATTTTAATATGTTAAACATTATAGGATAGTTTTATAATCATATTAAGCATGATTATTATATATACATCAAGGCAGCATACTTATAATTCATTTCGTTAGTTCATATGCATTCATATTAGCTCTTAAGCCTCATACATAATCTTATACATATTATGAGATAATATAATTAGCTCATGGTCTTCAAACTTAGCTCAAATTACCATAAACAAACATGCCAGCAAGGTATTTAGCTCATATCAGCTCAATACCATGGAATTACCTTGTTTCCTTGCACATGTAGGTACATTGGAGCATGATGCACGCTGAGGTAGCTTGGTGAATGATTTGGACGTCATATGTAGCTCACAAACAGCTTACAAAGTACAAGGCAGCTCATGGAACACTAAGTGAAGCTCGATTCAGTCAGAGGAGCTTAAGGCTAGCTAAACTTAGCTAGTTGGACTATTTGGAGCTGAGTTGCCAAAAGTGATATCAAAGGTAGCTGAATGTAGCTGAACATAATGTTAAAGAGATCACAAGGACTTAGCTAGGAAGCTTGTTCACAAACAGCCCATGTTTGCTAGCTAGCTCCACAACTCAAGCTAGCTTGAAGGAGACACTTGCACGCCCAAGAGAGAGCACATGACCAGCCATCATTCCATGCACAAGGCTGCACCACAAGGCTTCCTAGAACACCCTTGTGCCTTGGATATGACCAGGCCCCATGCGCCTTGCATGTGGATCATTTAGGCGTCAAGATGAAGAGTTCTCTCCCTATTCGGCCAAGCCATGTGTTTTGCATGTGATCAGCCCCCATGTGCCTTGCATGTGGTTCATTTAGGCGCTAAGATGAAGAGTTATCTCCCTATTCGACCAAGCATAAACTACCATCCAAATTGGCGCCAATATGAAGTGACACAAGAACTATTCGGCCAAGGGTTATTACCCTCCATTTAAACTGAACTGTCATATCTATTTAGCATTAAATTATGTCTTTATAGGAAGGCACAAGGCTGGCCGAATCTCCTTGTAATTATTTAGCCATGTCTCTCCATTTCCTATAAATAGGAAAGCATTCATCATTTGTAATCAGACCTTTGTTTTAATTAAAGTGAGATTATTCTCTTCCTTAAGTCCTGGTGACTTTTTATCGACTTATCAACTGTAATTTATACTTGTGGCATCAACCCATTCTCTTTTCACCTTGATACTTCTGGTTCCTAGTTCTTTATAACTAGTGGGTCAAAGTACTTCATACCACCCCTTAAAGAGCAATATAAAGTTTGGGTCTTTGCTCTATATAGCATTGGTTCTTCTTTGAGTCTTCTTTAAGATACTATCCTCACAACCATCCCTTTGTTTCATAAACCATAACCATAGCCATATCAACCATCTTCTGCTTCCATCTCTCAATTAAACAGCCCACCTAATCACCCATACGTTTACCACCCTTAACCATTCTGTTTTGATCCATTCACTTTGCAGTTTGTTTTGCTTCCTTCCTAGATCCACAATCATTTGTTAAGGCATCAGAAGTGCCTTACATCAAGCGGTAATCAGAGTTTTGGTGGAAGAAAGCAACGTGCAACAACAACAAAAAGGAAAATACAAAAATAAGTGCAAGTGAAGTGCAAAATCAAAGAAAAAGAAAATCAGAAAAGAAATTGAAGCACTCCAAAAGAAAGAAAGAAAATCCAACACTCAAAAAGAAGAAAAGAAAAGAAAACAAAATAAAGAAGTTGAAGCACTCATCAACAATTATCATCACCAAGCAATTCAAGTAAGCCGTTTAAATTGATTGTGGTGATAGAAGGTTGTAAAGTGACTTGTGTAAGTAACCCTTTTGTTTCTCTTCTTTCTATTTCTAAGCCACCCTTTCATTATATTTGTTTTTCCCTTCCTACTAAGCCTTTTACAGCAGGTGCCAAACAAGTAAAATTTACTTGATATAGTATTGAGTAAAGTTCTCTAAAACTTGAGACAAGAGAATCGAGAGGAAAAAGGCTGGAGAGTGTGTGAGATCAGAAGAGGACAAGTAAAAGCCATTAAAGTCCTAGAGTGCAAACACGAGTGGATTGAGTGACATCAAGTTTTCTTGGAGTGACTCGTGAGGCTTTGTGAGAGTATATTCTGGTAAGGTCTTTTACACATCTTATTCTTTTTTTATTTGTTAACCATGTCTCAGAGTTCAGGACGATCACCAGAAAGAGAAGCCCCTAACTTGCAAACCCAAGCCATTATGCATGAAATGACAAGATTGCTAAAATTAGAATTGGAGCCTTTGCAAGATCGTATGGATCAATTAGAAGCATCCTTAGGCAACCAGAGAGTAAACCGCCCTAGAATGGAAGAAGAATTATAAAAGGAGGAGGCTGAAGTAACATCAATAGCAAGAAGAGATATTCATAGAAATCAGAATGACAACTTCAGCAACATCAAATAACCATTCCTCCATTTCAAGGACGAACAGATCCTGAAGCCTATCTGATATCGGGAACTCAAGATATGGACATTTTACTGAAGACGGTGCATGTAGGAAATCCTATACGGGATTAATACGTTATTTTGTAAATATTACAAATTTTCAATATTTATATTGATTATTTGTAATATAATTTAATATAGGATGATTAATTATCTTTTAGGATCAGATTTATTATTTTATTAGGAAATAAGGTTGGGTTAAAACAATATTTTTAGTTATTATTATTTTATTAGGAATTAGAGTTAAAACATGTTTAGTTTATTAATATTTTATTCTTTAGTTATTTAGGACATTTAGAATTCAGCCCCTATATAAAGGAGGCTTCATTCAACTTTGTAAATCAGATTTCTTTGATTAATAATACAACGAGAGTTCGTTTTTGCAAGTGTTGATTGCCTTGTGCCTTCGAAGCTTCTTCTCCTGGAGTTCTTTCAAGTTCTTGTGAGGGAGATTAATCTTCACACTCCAATTTGCCTTTTCATCGTGACTAGGAGGGTTGGTTAGAGCCATTTATCGAGTTTGCCTTTTCATTGTGACTAGGAGGGCTCGATAGGACACTTATCCATATATTTTTCCACAAATCCATCCGCACCATCAATCATCTTTACCGTTCACTTTCATAAGGGAGATCTTTTGATTTATTTATTATCTTATTTCATCTTTCATTTATTTATCTTTTATTTATTTTATTCTAATCGTGTTATCTTGATTCCAGCACATAAAAGAAACCCTAAACAATCCTAGCAACTGCCGCCACCTTCCCATATTCATCACCTTTGTTCTTCATCGAGTCTAGAGCTTTCTAGGTTTGATTCTTCAACAATAGCAACGTTCATCAATCCGCCACCGCTTCCCTATCAATTGGTATCAGATTTAGGCCGATTCTTGGAAAGAAGAAAGCCATCTTGTTTGTTCTTGCACACAACACCGTCAAGGTACCCCAACGGAGCTAGTTCAGAGAAGATTCATCGTTTCAGTCCAAAATTCACTTCAATCAGAGTTCATTAAAGCCTTCAAATACATCATTCAAGGTTTATCGATAGATTCGGTCTAGAATATTGTCGAATTTCTTGAAAATTATACAGAAGGAATTTTGTTGTTAAAATTTTCAGATTGAAACTTCATATATTGGAGATCATTCACACAAAAAATCAGATTTTTTGGAGATCAACAACAACTTCGAACAAAGCGATCAAGAAAAATAGATTGTTTGAGAACTCACCGTTTAACAGAGTCTACTGGATACAACTGAAGGTATTTGGTTCTAAAATTTTATAGGTGGTTGCTTAACGCATCAAAAGACATTCAAGAATTTTTCCAGAATTTTTGGATACCGTTAACCCCCTCAAAAACGTTTCTCAAGTTGATCCAGCGTTTTCCAGGTTTTCTGGTTTGGTCCTTTTTTTCTTTGACTCTTAGTGCTTTAGGTTCTTTTGTTTTTCCTTGTTATTGTTCTTTTGCATTATCTAACACATTATCTTCCTTGTGTTAGTAGGACTAAATAGTTTGCATACTTCTTTCTTCTTTGCATTCTCATTCTCTTGGAGTCTAACCTTTGTTTGGCCTCTTAGAACTTTTAGTTTTTTCTTATCACCTTTGCTAGTAATCAAACTCTGATACGAACTGTGAAAGACTACTTGGTAAAGTGAGTTTTAAAGAGTACAAGATCGGCTTACTTGCCTCTCGTTGTGTTACTTTCTTGGAGTGACTTGTGAGGTTTCTTGCTTTGTTGAATTTTTTTCTTTTATTTTTATTTTACTTTAAAATTTTCTTTCGAGTGTTATGATTTCAGGATGGGCGACAATAACAACAAGACACTTACGGCTATCTTTGCCGCACTTGCACGACTCACAACTCAGGTTGAAAGATTTGATGAACTTACCAATACCGTAAGAAAACAACAAGAACCACAACTGGATCTACCAAACCAGAATCCAAGACCAAACAATGCTGAACTTTTGGTACCTAGGCGAGAACAACCAAGTTTCCAAGCACTCGAACTCTTTGAAAAACCAAAGTTCACGATCCCGTCTTTCAAAGGAGACAACGATCCATACATGTACATTGATTGGGAAGGGAAAGTTGATCTCATGTTTGCATACCATGACTGCCCCCAAGCTAAACAAGTTCACCTCATCTCCATGCAATTCGAAGGATATGCTCGAACTTGGTGGATGCAAACAAGGAAAAATATCCAAAACTTCCAAATTCCAACAATCACTTCTTGGATCGACCTCAAACAAACCATGAGGAAGCGATTCCTACCGACACACTATACACGAGAAGTTAAACTATGACTACACCGACTTCGACAAGGTAGAAGTTCGGTTGAAGACTACTACAAGGAGATGCAGTCCTTACTCAATAGGGCTAACATAACCGAAAAAGAAGAGGTCACCGTGTCAAGATTCGTCGTCGGCTTGAACTCAAACATAACTGTTCTTCTTGACCTCCATGGGTACGAAAACCTTGAAGATACACTAAAGAAAGCAATGACAATCGAAGTACAAATCCAAAGGAGATTCCGAGAACATTACCAAGGTACTTCATCCTCTTACCAAGGGAATCCTTCAAATCCTTCCTCATCTTCTGCTCCATCTTCTCTGAAAAAGCCAATAGATGACAAACCTGACAAGGAGAGAGAACGACCAGCAAAGAATGACACACTTCCAGCCCCTAAATATCAAATGATAATTTGTGAGGAGGTAGGGAAAGCAAAAAAAGAAAAAGCTGAGAAAGAGGCAAAAGAAAAAGAGGTCACTAGTTACAAAAGCCAAAAGAATAATGACCCATGGGAGGTGAGTGAACCTAATTGTGAGAAGAAAAGAGTGACTCAAAATCTACGTGTGAGAACAAAAGAATTGAGAGAGAACCTTCTTTACAAACAACCTTTTATCCTTGTTCGCTTTAGAGAATCAATTGTTTCGATTTCTAACATTAACAAGGATTTGCGTAGTGTGTTTTAATCTTTGTTACAGGATTTTCGAGAAGCATTAGGTGATCCACCTGATGAATTACCACTGGAAAAAGGAAAACAACACCAAACCAATCTAATTCAAGGTTCCATCATACCTCGTCAAACATACAATCTCGAAGAAACCAAAGAGTTAGATTTATTACAAAAAGGCTACATCCAGGAAAGCCTTAGTCACGATGTCATCTTAATGACGAAACATGACTTGAACAACTCCACATGCTTTATAGTTCGTGCACAGGGAATCTATATAAATGATGAGAAATTAAAAGCAACACGAGACTGGCCCACACCATCTTCCATCGCCAAGAGTTGTCGAATAGTGCTAGGTGACCCTCCTGACGGGTTACCATCTGAAAGCCCTAATCACTATGTCATATCAATGAAGAGTCACGATTTACAGGATTCCAAAGGTAAGTATTTTATTACTCATTTTAATTACATTGTAACGTACTTCTTCTCCTTTTTACAAGGTAAGGCTCGTGAAGTTGTCATCCATACTAAACACAACTCCTTTAAGTGCGTAACAGACCGAGGTAAGCAAAACACAGTAGATGATGCACTACCACGAAGGTATACTCTTACCTATCAAACGCATACTATTATTCCAAGAATTGAACATATCAAAGATGTACATCACAATAACTCAGATATTTCTGATAATTCTACCCATACATTTAAAAGTGCTTCTAATGAGCTTTATCTTGTATATGAGTTTCCTTGCCAACTAAACAGGTTTTACAGTCCATAAATCTCCTCCCGAGAATTCTTAATTCATGAACCACACTTAGGAGACTTAAGGGATTACTTTAACAAACCAGTTGACATGGTTTTTAAACACTCATTCTCGCCACACAAGAATAAAACCATGGAGAAATTATCTGAAGCAATCATACAGAAAGCCAACAGTGGTCGGCGCCATGTTGAACTTCAACCTAAACATCAGATTACAAGACTTGTATACAAAAGAGGATTTCAAGACTATAAGAAACCAATTCCTACAAAGAAGAAACCTCGACTAAAACGCATAAAGACACATCACATTGATCCTGGTAAATGTTTCACAAGTTTTTCTTTCAACACATCTAATTCTCTTTCTTTTGGATTTTCAGATTCGAGGATGAATCCTTTTAAGGAGTGGGGGAATGATACATGCACCAGAGTCCATAATATATGCTTCTTTGGACTAATGTTTCTACTCGAACCTATTAGAAGAACAAAGTCTCGAAGATTCAAAGCATATTTATTCGGTAAGCATAATGTGAATGAATCATTAAACTATTCTAATGTTGTTCCCTTTAATGTTTTAGATTCGAGGTTGAATCTTTTTGAAGAAAGGGAGGATGATACATGCATCACAAGGCTCACATCAAAGGAAGAAGTAATAACTCTTCCAAATGATCCACTCGTCCAAGCCTTGGAAAAGAAGACCAGAACAGCAGCAGACTTGCGACGACTTTTTTAATGGGATCCTGATCTTATTTGGTCAACTTGTATTCTGAATATACAACCATATGTCTCTTATTTTTCCAACGGTTCTTGAATCGTATCAATCCGATATCGGGAACTCAAGATATGTACATTTTATTGAAGATGGTGCATGCAGGAAATCCTATACAGGATTAATACGTTATTTTGTAAATATTACGAATTTTCAATATTTATATTGATTATTTGTAATATAATTTAATATAGGATGATTAAATATCTTTTAGGATCATATTTATTATTTTATTAGGAATTAAGGTTGGGTTAAAACAATATTTTTAGTTATGATTATTTTATTAGGAATTAGAGTTAAAACATGTTTAGTTTTTTAATATTTTATTCTTTAGTTATTTAGGACCTTTAGAATTCAGCCCCTATATAAAGGAGGCTTCATTCAACTTTGTAAATCAGATTTCTTTGATTAATAATACAACGAGAGTTCATTTTTGCAAGTGCTGATTGCCTTGTGCCTTCGAAGCTTCTTCTCCTGGAGTTCTTTCAAGTTCTTGTGAGGGAGATTAATCTTCACACTTCAATTTGCCTTTTCATCGTGACTAGGAGGTGGTTAGAGCCATTTATCGTGTTTTCCTTTTCATTGCGACTAGGAGGGCTCGATAGGACACTTATCCATATATTTTTCCACAAATCCATCCGCACCA
Organism: Hibiscus syriacus; assembly: GCF_006381635.1. Taxonomy (NCBI): domain Eukaryota; kingdom Viridiplantae; phylum Streptophyta; class Magnoliopsida; order Malvales; family Malvaceae; genus Hibiscus; species Hibiscus syriacus. Next base: position 72,169 of record NW_024062571.1, on the reverse strand, counting down.
TCAATCATCTTTACCGTTCACCTTAATAAGGGAGGTATTTTGATTTCTTTATTATCTTATTTCATCTTTCATTTATTTATCTTTTGTTTATTTTATTCTAATCGTGTTGTCTTGATTCCATCACTTAAAAGAAACCCTAAACAATCCTAGCGACTGCCGCCACCTTCCCATATTCATCACCTTTGTTCTTCATCGAGTCTAGAGCTTTCTAGGTTTGATTCTTCAACAAGAGCAACGTTCATCAATCCGCCACCGCTTCCCTATCACTATCTGGACTGGGTAATCAAAATCGAACACATTTTCGAATGTCAAAATTATATGGAACAAAAGAAGGTTAGGCTTGCTGCTATGGAATTCGTGGATTATGCCCTAGTTTGGTGGGATAAATTGGTAAGTTCAAGAAGACGAAATGGTGAACGGCCCATCATTACATGGGAAGAAATGAAAGCCATTATGAGGAAAAGGTTTGTGCCTACTCACTATCACCGAGATCTTTATCATAAACTATAAAACTTGAGACAAGGAAGCAAGAGCGTTGAAGATTATTTCAAGGAAATGGAGATAGCCATGATCCAAGCCAATGTGGATGAAGATAGAGAAGCAACAATGGCAAGGTTCTTATCTGCCCTAAATCTTGATATTGCTAACCTTGTTGAACTTCAGCATTATGTAGAGATTGAATAGATGGTGCATGTAGCCATGAAAATTGAATGACAACTTAAGAGGAAAACCTACAATCGGAGCAGTCCAAATTCGACCACCAAATGAAAGCAAGAGCCTATTACCTTCCGGAAAAAACTCTAGTCCAATCAAAGGATCATACAGAGGTACCAAAAATTATACAAATGGGCGAATCTAGCAAGGGTAAAGAAAAGGAAACCAGCACTTTTGAGAGATCAAGAGATATCAAATGTTTCAAGTGTTTTGGAAAAGGTCATGTTTCTAGTCAATGTCCCAATCGAAATGCCATGATGTTTCTTGACGATGGAGATATTGTATCAGATTTTGATGAGCCTATTTTTGACGAGGAACCTGAAACAATACAAGAAGAAGAAGCGGAAGAAAATGTAGATCATGGTGAGATGCTTATTTCAAAGAGGTGCCTACAATCATAAACATCCCAAGATGATATTCAAAGAAACAATATCTTTCATACAAGGTGCCATGTCAAGGATAACGTTTGCACAATGATCATCGATGGAGGAAGTTGCACAAACGTAGCCAGCACTCTTATGGTTGAAAAACTTGGATTGGAAACGTCAAAGCATCCTACGCCATATAAACTCCAATGGCTTAATGAAAGAGGTGAGTTAAATGTTACCAAACAAGTTCTAATTTCTTTTTCAGTTGGTAGGTACAAGGACGAGGTGCTTTGTGACATTGTCCCTATGCATGCTAGCCACATTCTACTTGGGAGACCATGGCAGTATGACAAAAGGGCCATTCATGATTGTTTTCAAAATCAATACACTTTTAAGCATGATGGACGCAAGGTGACCTTCATGCCTTTAACGCCTAAAGAAGTACAACAAGATCAATTGCATATGCGAAAGAGTGTACAAGCATGGCGCAAAGACAAAACCCCAACAAAAAATGAAGAGGAACTAAACAAGAAACCAAACTTCTTCATAAAGAAAAATGATGGTTCAATTCTAGAAAATGAAGGGTCTCCTACGAAAAGTGGTGATGATTGGGACTTCAAGTCACAACTCTTCACCAATGGTTTTAATCTTCAAAAGGTAAGTACCCTTTCATATGAAACCTTTTCTCTCCTCACTTTTCAGGACAAATCACGTGAAAGGTCACTTCCAAAAGGGATATCCCTAGATAAAGATCATTCTCAAAAGGTACATGTTGGTAAATCATATTCCAAAGAAAGACCTAAAGGGAAATCTTACGAAAGGGAATCTAATGGAAAAACACAATCGTTCAAAGGATGTTTTCTTTTAGCAAAAAGACGTGACGCTATGCAAGGACATAAAGAACTCGATTTGAGGACAAATCGACCTAAAGAAGGGGGGATGTCACAAGCACATTTTTAACTATAAAGGGAGTATTCTTGAACATCCTTATAATGCATTCAATTTATACTAGCCTTATAATATATACTATTATAATACATATCATTCTTAGGATATTAGTTATGAAGTTAAAGAATAACTAAGTATGAACACAACTTGCACATTGTTATTTTAATATGTTAAACATGATAGGATTGTTTTATAATCATATTAAGCATGATTATTATATATACATCAAGGCAGCATACTTATAATGCATTTCGTTAGTTCATATAAATTCATATTAGATCTTAAGCCTCATGCACAATCTTATACATATTATAAGATGATATAATTAGCTCACAGCCTTCAAACTTAGCTCACATTATCATAAATAAACATGGCAGCAAGGTATTTAGCTCATATCAGCTCAATACCATGGAATTACCTTGTTTCCTTGCACATGTAGGTACATTGGAGCATGATGCACATTGAGGTAGCTTGCTTGATGTAAGGCTAACCAGGCTTCTTCAATTATGGAGAAGTTGGGAACCTTGTTTTTTCCAGATCTAGGAAAGACACAAAATGCTACACCTTTAATTGGAAAATAATCTGCACAAAAGAAGAATTATTGGTTAAATTAATGAATAATAAAGAAAGGAAATAGAGATGGAAAGAATTGAAATGGATAGAATAGTTATTAAAGAAGGGCTACAGAAGTTTTGTAGAATGATCCTTCAAGTGATGATGGATTCGACCTCTAATGGTGATGATGGACGAATGCCTTGTTGATGATGAAGGATAATTCAAAGATGAAGAATTGGAAATTTGAGATTTTGGTGATGATATAGGCGTGATATAGTGATGGACTATGGTGATGATATAGTATGATAATGGAAGATGGATTATGGTGATGGAAATAATATCTTATAAAACTAAGAAAGAACCAATGCTATAAAAGAGCAAAGACCCGTTTCTTATAAGTCTTACAAGGGATGGTAAGAAAGGACTTTGACCCTCTAGTTATAAGAACTAGGAACCAGAAGTATCAATGAGGGAATGACGCCACAAGCTTTAGAAAAGCCTTGCTTAATCGATATAGTTCTAAAAAGAACTTGAAGAGAGAATAATCTCAAAAAAAGAGTTTATATTATCAAAGGGTTTAGTTTACAAATGAATGCCAAAGCTTATTTATAGATTTGTAAAGGCTTGGCCGAATAAATAAATGCCTTTTCAGCAAAGTACATGTCTTAAAACAAAAATAAATGATGCTTGGATGAGGGGAGATGTCTTTGGCCGAATGGTTCCCATATCTCTTCATCTTGGCGCCAAGTTGAAGCATGATGATGTTTAGGCTGAATAGAGAGAAGCCTCTTCATTTTGGCGCCTATTTCATTCACATGCAAAGCACATGGGTGGCTGGTCATGTGGCACTCACATGGATGGTGTAGAATGCTTAAGGCGTGGACTCCTTCATGGCGTGAAGATGAACAGCAACTTAGGCGTGACTTGGCATCAAACATGTGTCTAGGTGACATGGCATCAATGGGGCAGCAACTAATTATGAAAGGTCACATTTGTGTGAAACAACCTTTCATCATTTGAGCTACTTCCCATGAGTTTGAGCTGAAGTTGAGCTGGCCATAGATGAAGGACATGTGTACAAGTCATAGGAAAGCTCCTTGTGAAAAGGCACTTCTCGGAATGGAAACTCTTCGTGGAAAGGTACGAATTCACAAAAATTGACCTAGACCATATTTGTAGTGCTCTGTGTGGTGAAGATGATGGTGTAACTCTCTAGCTGAAATGAAGTCTCTAGCTAGCTCAAAAGTCCAGCTCAAGTGAGCTATGAGCTCGGGGGTCAGCTAGTAACTTTTCACCATTTGTTCTTCATGATCTCCCGAGTCATCCTATGTAAGATTTCCTAGCTTATTGACTCCAATTCTAGCTTTAAGTCAGCTCCCATGATGTGGCCAAACATGTACCTACAAAAGAAAACATTTATAAGCTAAGTAATAAAAGATATAAATATGTGGTTCATAGCAATAACTTCATACATTCGTAATATCATCATCATAACTATAATTATAATGTATGTAAGCTATTATCATAACTATGGTATAAAGAAAGATTAAGTTAAGAAAAATCCCCTTTTGAATATTGAGAAAGGTTGGAGATGCAAGTCTATTTTTGACGCTGAATCGGATCACATCATCCCCCCATTTTTTAAAGCAATTTGTCCTCAAATTGAAGGGTGGTTTCTTTTCAAAGTTCCTCCATTCCATAGTTGTTGTTTCGTCAGAAATTGGGAACCCTTCTTTAGGCTCTTGAGTGAGATATGCCCATGTAAATTTGCTCTGAATATTTAGGTCCCTTGATATCCCAAAATTGGTGTTTCTTAATACTCCAATAGACATGATCATTGAATTCTCATAGGTCACGTCCATTAGTTCTTCTAAAGACACATTCTTTGAATGAAAATTGATGTCCTTTTGCTTTTCAATGGACACATCTTTTGGATTCCCAAAGGTCACGTCTCCTAAATCTTCATTTTGGCAAATGGTGCCTCTTGGTAAATCTTGCAAGTCAATGAAAAAATCTGCATGTTCAAAGTTAAAATAATCATCTTTAACCTTGCATTTTGTCAATAGGCATTCTCGAATCAAACACTTTGAAGAATAAGCACTTGTTTTTGGATCAGTTTCTTCCACTGTTGTTGCTTTTCCTTTCCTCATATCATCAATACTCTGTTTCATTCTGACTTGATCATTCTGAACTTGTTTAGGCGTTAAAGGAGTTAGGATAATCTTCTTTCCTTTATGGCTGAATGAGTATTGATTGGTAAAACAATCATGAATAGTTTTTTGTCATATTGCCATGGCCTTCCAAGAAGTAGATGGCTAGCATGCATAGGGACAACATCACACATAACCTCATCTTTGTATTTGCCAATGGAAAAAGGAACTATCACCTGTTTGCTAACGTTGAGTTCTCCTCGTGTATTGAGCCACTGCAACTTATATGGATTTGGGTGCTTCATTGTTTTCAAACCAAGCTTTTCCACCATTATTCTACTGGTAACATTAGTACAACTTCCACCCTCTATAATAACAAAACATACCTTTTCATTCACATGGCATCGGGTATGGAATATGTTTTCTCGCTGTGCATTATCTTCCGCAACTTGAAGATTCAAACTTCTTCTAATTACAAGGCTTCTCCTTGATCAACGGGATCTGCAAGAGTTATTTCTTTATTGACTTCAATGGGTGCCTCTTCTTCTTCTTCAGGTTCTGATTCTATTTCACCATTTCCAAGTAAGAGCATGGTATTCCGATTAGGACATTGTGTAGCTATGTGGCCCCTCCCAAGACATTTAAAGCACCTAATATCTCTTGAACGTTCAGTAGTTTTCTTTTCTCGATTGGGGTCTTTACTTACTTGTTGAGTCTTCGAAGATTCGGCTTGTTCTTTAACAGGAGGAGGAGTAGGTTTCTTTATGTTTGGATTCCATCTTGATGGTGTGGGTGCAACATTGCGAGATGTATGTCTCCTCTTCAGTTGTCTTTCAATCTTCATTGCCATTTGCACCATCTCATCTAATTCGATGTAATGATACAACTCTAAGGTATTGACAATTTCGGGATTAAGTCCAGCAAGGAATCTTGCCATAATTGCTTCACGATCCTCCTCAATGTTGACTCGGATCATGGCCACTTCATCTCTTTGTAGTAGTCCTCCACACTCTTATGGCCTTGTTTAAGATTCTGTAACTTTTGAAACAAGTCACGGTGATAGTGAACAGTAATGAATCGTTTTCTCATAATACCTTTCATTTCAAGCAAAGTTGAGACCGGTCGTTCTCCATTCCTCTTTCGGTTAAGGGTAAGTTGATCCCACCATATTGAGGCATAGTCTATGAACTCCATGGCTGCCAATCTCACTTTCTTCATCTCGGAATAGTTGTGGCAACTAAAAACATGTTCCACTTTGCTTTCCCATTCAAGATAGGCTTCAGGATCAGTCTTTCCTTGGAATTGAGGAATTTTGATCTTAATGTTGCTCAAATTGTCATCAACAATGGCACGTCTAGGGCCTTGGAATGCTGCTTGTTCACCCTCGTCAAAATTTTCTTGAACATCTTCTTCTGGAGGGGGTGGTTGTTGATGTCTTCTATTGGCTCCATTATTACGGGTTGGTGGTAGATCATGGTGTTGATCTATCTTTTCATGAAGAGCATCGAACTCTTCACGAAATATTCTCATCATTTCACCAATGAGTGCCTGCATTTGTAAGTTTGGTGTTCCTGCATTTCCTCGGGGACTTTTAGACATGGTTAGTGAAATAAAGTAATTTAAAACCTTACTAGCACACTTACAAAAACCTCACGTGATCTCTCCAAGAAAATTCAGATTGCACTCCACTCACTCTCGTGTTTGCACTCGAGGATATGATCATTTTCTTTTTTCTGATCCCCCTTCTGATCTCACCCTCTCGTTTGCCTTTTACCGCTCGATTCTCTCTTGTAGGTCCTTTTTTAGAACTAACTCAAGATTGAGCAAGTTTCTTTAGTTTGTGCATCGGTTTAGAAATGGTTAGGGTATATGATAAAGGATAGGCTAGAAAAGGTTAAGAAAGATGATAAGGTAATGGAATAAGAAAAGATGAAAGAAAAGGAAATGAAATAGTAAATAAGTGAAGATAACTTACAACTCAAGTTGCAACACTTACTATCTTCCTTCACAAGAAACAACAAGGATACCTCCTTCAATTTTGATGTTGGGCAGATTGTATGGTGCTTCTCTTGGAGTGTACTTTGCAAGTTGCTTCACTTTTCTTTTTCTTTTGATTTTCTTCTTTTTCTTTTCTTTATTTTGCACTCCAAATTTGATGTAGGAGTCATTTTCTTTTCTCTTTTGTTTTCTTCTTTCTTGTTGCTTTTTTGTTGTAGCACTTTTTATATCAATCCACCAAAGCTCTGATACCACTTGATATAAGGCTAACCAGGCTTCTTCAATTATGGAGAAGTTGGCAACCTTGTTGTTTCTCGATCTAGGAAAGACACCAAATGCTACACCTTGAATTGGAAAATAATATGCACAAAAGAAGAATTATTGGTTAAATAAATGAATAATAAAGAAAGGAAATAGAGATGGAAAGAATTGAAATGGATAGAATAGTTATTAAAGAAGGGTTGCGGAAGTATTGTAGAATGATCCTTCAAGTGATTATGGATTCGGCCTCTAATGGTGATGATGGACGAATGCCTTGTTGATGATGAAGGATAATTCAAAGATGAAGAATTGGAAATTTGAGATTTTGGTGATGATATAGGAGTGATATGGTGATGGACTATGGTGATGATATAGGCGTGATAATGGAAGATGGATTATGGTGATGGAAATAGTATCTTATAAAACTAAGAAAGAACCAATGCTATAAAAGAGCAAAGACCCGTTTCTTATAAGTCTTACAAGGGATGGTAAGAAAGGACTTTGACCCTCTAGTTATAAGATCTAGGAACCAGAAGTATCAATGAGGGAATGACGCCACAAACTTTAGAAAAGGCTTGCTTAATCGATATAGTTCTAAAAAGAACTTGAAGAGAGAATAATCTCAAAAAAAGAGTTTATATTATCAAAGGGTTTAGTTTATAAATGAATGCCAAAGCCTATTTATAGATTTGTAAAGGCTTGGCCGAATAAATACATGCCTTTTCAGCAAAGTACATGTCTTAAAACGAAAATAAATAATGCTTGGATGAGGGGAGATGTCTTTGGCCGAATGGTTCCCATATCTCTTCATATTGGCGCCAAGTTGAAGCATGATGATGTTTAGGCTAAATAGAGAGAAGCCTCTTCATTTTGGTGCCTATTTCATTCACATGCAAAGCACATGGGTGGCTGGTCATTTGGCACTCACATGGATGGTGTAGAATGCTTAAGGCGTGGACTCCTCCATGGCGTGAAGATGAACAGCAACTTAGGCATGACTTGGCATCAAACATGTATCTAGGTGACATGGCATCAATGGGGAAGCAACTAATTATGAAAGGTCACATTTGTGTGAAACAACCTTTCATTATTTGAGCTACTTCCCATGAGTTTGAGCTGAAGTTGAGCTGGCCATAGATGAAGGACATGTGTACAAGTCATAGGACAGCTCCTTGTGAAAAGGCACTTCTCGGAATGGAAACTCTTCGCGGAAAGGTACGAATCCACAAAAATTGACCTAGACTATATTTGTAGTGCTCTATGTGGTGAAGATGATGGTGCAACTCTCCAGCTGAAATGAAGTCTCTAGCTAGCTCAAAAGTCCAGCTCAAGTGAGCTATGAGCTCGGGGGTCAGCTAGGAACTTTTCACCATTTGTTCTTCATGATATCCCGAGTCATCCTATATAAGATTTCCTAGCTTATTGTCTCCAATTGTAGCTTTAAGTCAGCTCCCATGATGTGGCCGAACATGTACCTACAAAAGAAAACATTTATAAGCTAAGTAATATAAGATATAAATATGTGGTTCATAACAATAACTTCATACATTCGTAATATCATCAGCATAACTATAATTATAATGTATGTAAGCTATTATCATAACTATGGTATAAAGAAAGATTAAGTTAAGAAAAATCCCCCTTTGAATATTGAGAAAGGTTGGAGATGCAAGTCTATTTTTGACACTGAATCGGATCACATCATTGGTGAATGATTTGGACGTCATATGCATCTCACAAACAGCTTACAAAGTACAAGGCAGCTCATAGAAAACTAAGGGAAGCTCGATTCAGCTGGAGGAGCTTAAGGCTAGCTAAACTTAGCTAGTTGGATTATTTGGAGCTGAGTTGACAAAGGTGATGTCAAAGGTAGCTGAATGTAGCTGAACATAATGTTAAGGAGCTCACAAGGACTTAGCTAGGAAGCTTGTTCACAAACAACCCATGTTTGCTAGCTAGCTCCACAACTCAAGCTAGCTTGAAGGAGACACATGCACGCCCAAGAGAGAGCACATGACCAGCCATCATTCCATGCACAAGGTTGCACCACAAGACTTCCTAGAACACCCATGTGGCTTGCATATGACCAGCCCCCATGCGCCTTGCATGTGGATCATTAAGGTGCCAAGATGAAGAGTTCTCTCCCTATTCGGCCAAGCCATGTGTTTTGCATGTGATCAGCCCCATGTGCCTTGCATGTGGTTCATTTAGGCACCAAGATAAAGAGTTCTCTACTTATTCGGCCAAGCATCAACTACTATCCAAATTGGCACCAACATGAAGTGACACAAGAACTATTCAACCAAGGGTTATTACCCTCCATTTTAAACTGAACCGTCATCTCTATTTAGCATTAAATTATGTCTCTATAGAAAGGCACAAGGCTGGCCGAATCTCTTTGTAATTATTCGGCCATGTCTCTCCATTTCCTATAAATAAAAAAGCATTCATCATTTGTAATCAGACCTTTGTTTTAATTAAAGTTAGATTATTCTCTTCATTAAGTCTTGGTGACTTTTTATCCACTTATCAAGTATAATTTATACTTGTGGTGTAAACCCCTTCTCTTTTAACCTTGATACTTCTGGTTCCTAGTTTTTTATAACTAGTGGGTCAAAGTACTTCATACCACCCCTTAAAAAAGCAATATAAAGTCTGGGTATTTGCTCTATATAGTATTGGTTCTTCTTTAAGTCTTCTTTAAGATACTATCCTCACAAACATCCCTTTGTTTCATAAACCATAACCATAGCCATATCAACCATCTCTCACTTCCATCTCTCAATTAAATAGCCCACCTAATCACCCATACGTTTACCACCCTTAACCATTCTGTTTTGAGCCATTCACTTTGTAGGTTGTTTTGTTTCCTTCCTAGATCCATAATCATTTTTTAAGTCATCAGAAGTGCCTTACATCAACGAACAAGGCAATATGAACAACAAGCAAATAAGGGACGCAAGTAACTAAAATTGGAGAAAGGAGTTTGGGTGTGGGTGCATTTCAGAAAAGAACGTTTTCCTTCCTAAAGGAAATCCAAGTTGTTACCAAGAGGAGATGTACCGTTCCAAATCATCAAAAAGATTAATGATAATGCCTACAATTTGGATTTACCTGGTGAATACAATGTAAGTGCAACTTTTAATATTTTAGATCTATCTCTATTTGAATACAACGTTGATTTGAGGATAAATCACTCAAAAGAAAGGGAGGATGATGTGAACACAACAACAGAAATGGATCCTGAAGTCATGCCTCAAGGACCTATCACTCGTGCAAAGGCTAAACAATTCAGGGAAGTACTTTCTCATATGGGCCTTAATGTTTTAAATCTTTTAATGAGAAAGAACCCTTAGAAAATTGGTTGTTTAATATGTTACATGTTGAATATTAAATTACCTATAGTTCACATTCTTATATTATACATTATATAAGTTTATTTACTTAGTTTGATTTACCCGGTGAATACAATGTAAGTGCAACTTTTAATATTTCATATCTCTCTCTATTTGAAGACGACGACGATTTGAGGACAAATCACTCAAAAGAAAGGGAGGATGATGTGAACACAACAACACAAATGGATCCTGAAGTCATGCCTCAAGGACCTATCACTCGTACAAAGGCTGAACAATTCAGGGAAGTAGTTTCTCATAAGTGCCTTAATGTTTTTAAATCTTTTAATGAGAAATAACCTGATATAATCATACCTACACCAGATCCAGAAGTCATGCCACATGGTTCCATTACTAGATCAAGAGCCAAACAATTCAGGGAAGTTTTCTTAACTAATTGTTTAGAAGCTTTTGATTCAATTGATAACTTAACACCCTCCTATGTTAAGTTATATAATGTTTTAATATATAAAGAATAACTTAGTATGAATACATCTTGCACATTGTTATTTTGTTATGTTAAGCATGTTAGGATAGCTTTATAATCATATTAAGCATGATTATTGTTTATACATCAAGCCAGCAAACTTATAATGCATTTCATTAGTTTATTTGCATTCATATTAGCTCTTAGGCTTTATACCTTACCTTACACATACTAGGAGATGATATAATTAGCTCATGACATTCAAAGTTAGCTCACATTACCATAATCAAACATGGCAGCAAGGTAATTAGCTCATATTAGCTCAATACCATGGAATTACCTTGTTTCCTTGTACATGTAGGTACATTTGAGCATAATAAACGTTGAGGTAGCTTGGTGATTGATTTGGACGTCATATGCAGCTCACAAATAGCTTACAAAGTACAAGGCAGCTCATGGAACACTAAGGGAAGCTCGATTTAGCTGGAGGAGCTTAAGGCTAGCTAAACTTAGCTAGTTGGACTATTTGGAGCTGAGTTGCCAAAAGTGATGTCAAAGGTAGCTGAATGTAGCTGAACATAATGTTGAGGAGCTCACAAGGACTTAGCTAGGAAGTTTGTTCTCAAATAGCCCATGTTTGCTAGCTAACTCCACAACTCAAGCTAACTTGAAGGAGACACATGCACGTCCAAGAGAGAGAGAGCGTGACCAGCTATCATTCCATGCACAAGGCTGCACCACAAGGCTTCCTAGAACACCCATGTGCCTTGCATATGACCAGCCCCCATGTGCCTTGCATGTGGATCATTTAGGCGCCAAGATGAAGAGTTCTCTCCCTATTCGGCCAAGCCATGTGTTTTGCATGTGATCAGCCCCCATGTGCCTTGTATATGGTTCATTTAGGCGCCAATATGAATGGCCATATATCCATTCGGCCAATCACCATTACTTCTCCCATTTGGCGCCAATTTGAAGGGATACAAGTGTTATTCGGCCAAGGATCATTTCTCTCCATCAAGGGCCGAACCATCATCTCTTTTAGCATTTAAATTATGTCTTTATAGGGAGATACATGGGCTGGCCGAACCATTATGTCTCTATTCGGCTATGCCCCTCCATTTCCTATAAATAGGAAAGCATTCATCATTTGTAATCAGACCTTTTATTTTAATTGAAGTGAGATTATTCTCTTTCTTAAGTCCTGGTGATTTTTTATCGACTTATCAAGTATTTTATACTTGTGGCGTCAACCCTCTTCTTTCATCTTGATACTTCTAGTTCCTAGTTCATATAACTAGTGGGTCAAAGAACTTAACACCACCCCTTGAAGAAACAATATAAAGATTGGGTCTTTGCTCTCTATAGCATTGGTTCTTCTTTGAGCATTCTTCAAGATACTATCCTCACAACCATCCTTTTGTTTCATCGCCATAACCATAACCATTTCAATCATCTTCCGCTTCCATCTCTCATTTATTAAATAGCCTACATATTAAACCATACACTTACCACCCTTATCCATTCTGTTTTGAGCCATTTACTTGTGCAGGTTGTTTTGCTTCCTTCCTAGATCCACAATCAAACGAGAAGGTAGAATTACCTTACATCAAGCGGTAATCAGAGCTTTGGTGGAAGAAAGCAACGTGCAACAACAACAACGAAGAAAATTTAAAAAAAATAAGTGCAGTGAAGTGCAAAAGTGAAAGAAAGCAAAAAAAAATCAGCAAAGAAAACAAAAGCACTCAAAAGAAGAAATTGAAAGCACTTAAAAAAAAAAGAAAATAAAAGTTGGAAGCACTCATCAAGAATTCTCATCACCAAGCCATTCAAGTAAGCCTTTAAATTTGATTGTGGTGATAGAAGGTTGTAAAGTGACTTGTATAAGTAACCCCTTTTGTTCTTTTCTTTCTATTTCTAAGCTACCCTTTCAATTATATTTTACTTTCCATTCCTACTAATCCATTTGCAGCCGACGCCAAACAAGTAAAATTTACTCGATATAGTCTTGAGTAAAAGTTTTCTAGAACTTGAGACAAGAAAATCGAGAGGAAAAAGGCTGGAGCGTGTATGAGATCAGAAGAGGACAAGTAAAATCCATTAAAGTCCTAGAGTGCAAACACGAGCGGATTGACTGAAATCAAATTTTCTTGGAGTGACTCGTGAGGCTTTGTGAGAGTATACTCTGGTAAGGTCCTATACACATTTCAAATTTTTCCTTATTTGCTAACATGTCCCTTCCATCCAACATTCTTGTAGTCAAAAGGACTTTGAGCATTCAAAGTCAAGAGGATTAACAAAGAGAGAACATCTTCCATACAAAATGTCACGTGGGAGATAAAGTTGGTGTGGTTATCATTGATGGAGGAAGTTGCACAAACGTAGCAAGTACTCATATGGTTGAAAAGTTGGGTCTCAAGACTTCTAAGCATCCTCATCCTTACAAACTTCAGTGGCTCAACATTGTGGGTGAAGCCAAGGTAACCAAACAAGTTATTGTACCTTTTTCAATTGGAATATACAATGATGAAGCCCTTTGTGATGTGGTGCCCATGAGTCCAAGCCACCTTATACTAGGACGTCCTTGGCAGTATGATAAGAAAGCTACCTATGACGGATTTTCTAATAAATACTCTTTCCAGCATCAAGGAAAGAAAATTATATTGGCACCTTTGTTACCAAGACAAGTTCATGAATGCCAAGTGACCCTCAAGTCACGCATATAAGACTGGGAGAAAGAAAAGAAGGCCAAAGAAATTCATACTCCAAAGATGAATATTTATGCCAGCAGATGAGATATCCGGAAATATTTATCAACTAAGAAGGCTTTATTTATACTTATGTATAAGGAAAATTTTCTTCTTACTAACCCTCTTGAAGGCTTGCCTTATTCTATTTCTAATCTTTTGTAGGAATTTGAGGATATGTTTCCCGAAGAAATTCCCGATGGATTGCCACCAGTTAGAGGAATTGAACATCAAATTGATTTCATTCCTGGAGCCACCATTCCCAATCGACCAGCATATAGGAGCAATCCTGAGGAAAAAAGGAATTACAAAGACAAGTCAAAGAACTCCTCAACAAAGGCTACATTCAGGAAAGGTTAAGTCCTTGTGTTGTACCCGTTTTGTTGGTACCAAAGAAAGATGGAACTTGGAGAATGTGTGTGGATTGTAGGGCAGTGAATCAAATCACTATCAAATATAGGCACCCTATACCTCGGTTGGATGATATGCTCGATGAACTTAGTGCAGCCAACATCTTCTCCAAAATTGATTTGAAAAGTGGCTATCATCAAATAAGAATGAAGGAAGGTGACTAGTGGAAAACTGCATTCCAGACCAAACAAGATCTGTATGAATGGTTAGTCATGCCTTTTGGTTTGACTAATGCTCCTAGTACCTTTATGCTACTCATGAATCATGTTCTTCGGCCCTACATCGGTAAGTTTTGTGTTGTTTACTTTGATGATAGCTTGATATACAGTAAGTCACTAGCAGATCATGTTGAACATTTACGTTCCATTCTTAGCACTTTGAGAGAAGAGAACTTATATGCTAATCTCAAGAAGTGTGATTTTTGTACTAATCAAGTTACTTTCTTAGGCTTCATTGAAGTTCACAGGGGTTATTAGTGGATCCAGAAAAGATTAAGGCAATACAAGAGTGGCCAAAGCCTATCAATGTAAGCCAAGTCCGGAGTTTCCATGAATTAGCCAGTTTTTATAGAAGGTTCGTACCAAATTTCAGTTCTATTGCCGCCCCCTTAACAGGGATTATTAAGAAGAATTCAAACTTCTCTTGGGGCAAAGAACAAGAAGAAGCATTCAACGAACTCAAGGGTTGTTTGACAAAGGCTCCACTACTAGCCTTGCCAAACTTTGAGAAAACATTTGAAGTTGAATGTGATGCCTCCGGAATTGGAATTGGTGCTGTTTTAAGTCAAGAGGGAAAGCCCATTGCCTACTTTAGTGAAAAATTAAATGGTGCAACTTTGAACTATCCAACATATGACAAAGAAATGTATGCTCTCATTCGAGCATTGGAGACTTGGCAGCACTACTTATTGCCAAAAGAATTCGTGATACACGCTGACCATGAAGCATTAAAGCATATCAAAGGACAACACAAACTCAACAAGAGACATGCCAAATGGGTTGAATTTCTTGAGTCTTTTCCCTATGTCATTCACTATAAGAGAGGAAAGGATAATGTCGTGGCAGATGCTCTTTCACGCAGGTATAAGTTATGTGAAATAGGTGCTCATGATAAATATTATCAGCATGATGGATATCTTTTCAAAGAAGGACGACTATGTATTCCACAAGGTTCCATAAGAGACGTACTAACCAAAGAAGAACGTGAAGGAGGACTCATGGGACACTTTGGAGTTGAAAAGACTCTTAGCATTTTGAAGGAACACCTCTTTTGGCCAAAGATGAAAAGGTATGTTGAAAAGGTATGTGAAAGGTGTTCAGTATGTAAAAGGGCAAAATCAAGAGTCATGCCTCATGGATTATATATGCCTTTGCCAATACCGACCATGCCATGGATAGATATCTCAATGGACTTTGTTTTGGGCTTACCAAAAACAAAGGGTGGAAAGGATTCAATATTTGTGGTGGTTGATCGATTCTACAAGATGGCTCACTTTATTCCATGCCACAAGACCGATGATGCTATTCATGTTGCTAACCTATTTTTTCGAGAAGTGGTAAGATTACATGGACTTCCTCGAACCATTGTGTCAGATAGGGACGTTAAGTTCTTAAGTCACTTTTGGAGGACTTTGTGGAGTAAAATCGGCACAAAACTACTATTCTCTACTACATGTCATCCTCAAACGGATGATCAAACTGAAGTAGTTAATAGAGTTTTATCAAGACTACTATGAATCATCATCAAGAAAAACATCAAGACGTGGGAAGAATGCCTACCACACGTGGAGTTTGCATACAATCGAACCATTCATTCGACAACCAAATTTTCTCCATTTGAGGTAGTGTATGGTTTCAATCCTTTAACTCCTTTGGACTTACTTCCTTTACCTTATGATCAATTAGTGAACAAAGATGGAAAGGACAAAGCAGAATTTGTTAAAAGACTCAATCAACAAGTTAAGGAAAATATTGAGAGAATAACGAGACAATATAAACAGCAAGCAAACAAATGAAGGAAGAAGGTAACTTTTGACGTGGGAGATTGGGTTTGGGTACACTTTAGGAAAGAAAGATTCCCAAACCAAAGGAAGTCTAAACTACTACCCTGAGGAGATGGCCCATTTCAGATAGTAGAAAAGATCAACGACAATGACTATAAACTTGAATTGCCCAGTGAGTTTGGTGGCGTTAGCGCTTCATTCAACATCACCGACTTATCTCCCTTTGAGGATGGACACGATTTGGGGACAAATTGCCTAAAAGAAGGGGGTATGATATAATCACACCTACACCAGATCCGGATGTCATGCCACATGGTCCCATTACTAGATCAAGAGCTAAACAATTCAGGGAAGTTCTCTTAACTAAGTATTTAGAAGCTTTTGATTCAATTGATAACTTAACACCCTCCTATGTTAAGTTATATAATGTTTTAATATATAAAGAATAACTTAGTATGAATACATCTTGCACATTGTTATTTTGTTATGTTAAGCATGTTATGATAGCTTTATAATCATATTAAGCATGATTATTATTTATACATAAAGGCAGCATACTTATAATGCATTTCATTAGTTCATTTACATTCATATTAGCTCTTAGGCTTTATACCTTACCTTACACATATTAGGAGATGATATAATTAGCTCATGACATTCAAACTTAGCTCACATTACCATAATCAAACATGGCAGCAAGGTAATTAGCTCATATTAGCTCAATACCATGGAATTACCTTGTTTCCTTGCACATGTAGGTACCTTGGAGCATAATAAACGTTGAGGTAGCTTGGTGAATGATTTGGATGTCATATGCAGCTTACAAATAGCTTACAAAGTACAAGGCAGCTCATGGAACACTAAGGAAAGCTCGATTCAGCTGGAGGAGCTTAAAGCTAGCTAAACATAGCTAGTTGGACTATTTGGAGCTGAGTTGCCAAAAGTGATGTCAAAGGTAGCTGAATGTAGCTGAACATAATGTTGAGGAGCTCACAAGGACTTAGCTAGGAAGCTTGTTCTCAAACAGCCCATGTTTGCTAGCTAGCTCCACAACTCAAGCTATCTTGAAGGAGACATATGCACGCCCAAGAGAGAGAGCATGACCAGCCATCATTCCATGCACAAGGCTGCACCACAAGGCTTCCTAGAACACCCCATGTGCCTTGCATATGACCAGCCCCCATGTGCCTTCCATGTGGATCATTTAGGCGCCAAGATGAAGAGTTCTCTCCCTATTCGGCCAAGCCATGTGTTTTGCATATGATCAGCCCCCATGTGCCTTGCATATGGTTCATTTAGGCACCAAGATGAATGGCCATCTATCCATTCGGCCAATCACCATTACTTCTCCCATTTGGTGCCAATTTGAAGGGATACAAGTGTTATTCGGCCAAGGATCATTTCCCTCCATCAAGGGACGAACCATCATCTCTTTTAGCATTTAAATTATGTCTTTATAGGGAGATACATGGGCTGGCCAAACCATTATGTCTCTATTCGGCTATGCCCCTTAATTTCCTATAAATAGGAAAGCATTCATCATTTGTAATCAGACCTTTTATTTTAATTGAAGTGAGATTATTCTCTTTCTTAAGTCCTGGTGACTTTTTATCGACTTATCAAGTATTTTATACTTGTGGCGTCAACCCTCTTCTTTCATCTTGATATTTATGGTTCCTAGTTCATATAACTAGTGGGTCAAAGTACTTAACACCACCCCTTGATGAAACAATATAAAGATTAGGTCTTTGCTCTCTATAACATTGGTTCTTCTTTGAGCGTTCTTCAAGATACTATCCTCACAACCATCCTTTTGTTTCATCGCCATAACCATAACCACTTCAATCATCTTCCGCTTCCATCTCTCATTTATTAAATATCCTACCTATTAAACCATACACTTACCACCCTTATCCATTCTGTTTTGAGCCATTCACTTGTGCAGGTTGTTTTGCTTCCTTCCTAGATCCACAATCAAACAAGAAGGTAGAATTACCTTACATCATAACCCTTAGAAAATAGGTTGTTTAATATGTTACATATTGAATATTAAATGACCTATAGTTTACATTCTTATATTATACATTATATAAGTTCATTTACTTATTTTATTTCTTTATGTTATGCATGTAGGCACATTCGGCCAAAATTTAAGAGCTACATTGGAGCTAAATGGAGCATGCAAAAGAAAGGATACTTACATGAGAATGATTAGGAGAGCATAAGGAGGAAATTCGTGAAAAGTTGTTTTGAGGCTGTGAGCTCATAGCTGGATTGAGCTGAAGATTTAAGCTACAAGATGACCTCATTTTAGCTGGGGAGCTGCACCATCATCATCACCACTTAGGACACTTTAATTATGTTCTAAGTTAAAATTTATGGAATCGTACCTTTTCGTGAATAGTTGCCAACTCAAGAGGTACCTTTTCACAAGGAGCTGACATAATGTTCACCATGCTACAAGTCACATATGGCCAGCTCACCTTTAGCTCATTCACACCATAAGTGGCTCAAACATGAAGGGACACATTTCTCAAACATTGTGACCTTTCATGAATGATGCTGCCCATGAAGATGCCATTACATCCAAGAGCATACTGATGATGACATTGTAATCATTGGAGGTTTAAATCACCAAGGAACATGAGAGCCTTTTGACGCCAAACATGAGAAGGCACATCACCATTCGACCAAGGGGAGAAAATGGCACCAAGATGAACAAGCATACCCATTCAGCCAAGGTAGATGCATTCCCATCCTTAGTCGAATCATCAAGCCCCTTTATGAAGGGTTAGTCGAACCATCACAAGCCTAAAGGACTCATTCATTCATTTTAAGCATTATGTACTTTCATCAAAAGCCATGTATCAACCGAATAGCTATGTAACCATTCGGTCAAGCCCTCTTATTTCCTATAAATAGAGTGGCTTGCCTTCATTTGTACTCATCTCATCTCATATATTAAAATTACTCTTATGAGTTAATTTCTCTTCAAAGTTCTTTATTAACTTTATCTATTAAACAAGTATAGTTCCTATACTTGTGGCGTCATTCCTTCTATCCTAATTCCAAAATTCCTAGATTGATATCTAGTGGGTTGAAGACATTATCACCACCCCTCAAGCAAGTTTATGAAGACCAGGATTGTTTTTCATAGCATAGTTTCCTCTTTGGCATGTTTGAGATACGACATCACCACCATTGTCATTTCATCATCAACTATCATCAACATCCTTCATCAAGTCCATCATCAATTCCATAATTCTGCAACCATCTCTATTCTTATTATTTCTTTTCATTAATTATATTATTATTCCCTTTATTAAGTCCATTAGTAATCATATTTCCTTTCTTATTTTGTGCAGCCTAAACTTATAAATTCAAGGACATCAATACTTGTCAATCCTAGATCGGGACACAATAAGGCTATCTATATCTCTCCATCAAAGCGTGTAGATCAGCCTTACATCACAGCTTGTCCTTGTACGTACCAAATGAAAAAGGAATTAGAATATGTTTGGTAACGTTTAACTCACCTCCTTCATTGAGCCATTGAAGTTTATATGGAGTGGGATGCTTTGATGTTGCCAAACCAAGTTTTTCAACCATAAGAGTGCTGGCTACGTTTGTGCAACTTCCTCCATCTATGATCATTGTGCAAACCTTGTCCTTGACATGGCATCTTGTATGGAAAATATTGTTTCTTTGAATATCCTCTTGGGATGTTTGTGATTGTAGGCACCTTTTTGAAACAAGCATCTCACCATGATCTTCATTTTCTTCAGTTTCTTCGTCTTGTATTGTTTCAGGTTCCTCGTCAAGAATAGGCTCGTTAGAATCCGATACAATATCTCCATTATCAAGTACCATCATGGCATTTCGGTTGGGACATTGACTAGCAACATGTCATTTCCCAAAACATTTGAAACATTAGATGTCTCTAGATCTCTCAAAAGTACCGGTTTGCTTTTCTTTACCCTTACTAGATTCGCCCACTTGTTTTGCTTTGGAAGCATCTATATGATCCTTTTCTTGTGTTAGAATTGGTTTCCTGAAGGTGATAGGCTCTTGCTTCCATTTGGTGGTCGAAATTGGACTGCTCTTAGTGTAGGATTTCCTTTTGAGTTATCTTTCAATTTTCATGGCCACATGTACCATCTCTTCAATCTCTACATAATGTTGAAGTTCAACAAGGTTAGTAATATCAGGATTTAGGCCAGATAAAAAGCTTGCCATGGTTACTTCTCTGTCTTCATTAACATTGGCTCGGATTATGGCTATCTCCATTTCTTTGAAATAATCTTCAACGCTCTTGCTTCCTTGTTTCAGATTTTGTAATTTATGGTAAAGATCTCGATGATAGTGAGTGGGCACGAACCTTTTCCTCATAATGGCCTTCATTTCTTCCCATGTATTGATGGGGCATTCACCATTTTATCTTCTTGAACTCACCAATTGGTCCCACCAAACTAAGGCATAGTCCACGAATTCCATAGCAGTAAGCCTAACCTTCTTTTGATTCGTATAATTTTGGAATTCAAAAATGTGTTCAATCTTGATTACCCAATCACGATATGGATCAGTTCGTCCTTGAAATGGACGAATGGTCACTTTGATGTTGCTGAAGTTGTCATTCTGATTTCGATGAGCATCTCTTCGTGCTACTCATGTTACTTTAGCCTCCTCCTCTTCGAAATCTTCTTCCATTCTAGGAAGATTTACTTTTTGATTGCCTAAAGATTCTTCAAATTGGTCCATACGATCATGCAAAGGCTCCAAATTCTAATTTCAGCAATCTAGCCATTTCATGCATGATTGCTTGAGTTTGCAAATTAGGGGCATCTCTTTCAGGGGTTTGTCATGGACTTCGTGACATGGTTAGTAAAACAAGAAAAGAATAAGATATATAAAAGACCTTACCAGAATGTACTCTCACAAAGCCTCATGAGTCACTCCAAGGAAAACTTGAATGTCACTCAATCCATTCGTGTTTGCACTCTAGGATTTAATGGCTTTTACTTGTCCTCTTTTGATCTCACACACTCTCCAGCCTTTTTCCTCTCGATTCTCTTGTCTCAAGTTCTATAGAACTTTACTCAAGACTGTATCAAATAAAATTCTACTTGTTTGGCGTCGGCTGTAAAAGGGTTAGTAGGAAGGAAAAACAAATATAATGAAAGGGTGGCTTAGAAATAAAAAGAAAAGAACAAAAGGGGTTACTTACACAAGTCACTTCACAATATTCTATCACCACAATCAATTTAAACGGCTTACTTGAATTTCTTGTTGATGAGAATTGTTGATGAGTGCTCCAACTTCTTTCTGTTCTTTGTTTTTCTTATTTTGAGTGCAGGATTTTTTTTTCTTTTGAGTGCTTCACTTTCTTTTCTAATTTTTTTCTTTTTCTTTGACTTTCTACTTTTTTTTTGTATTTTTCTTTTTGTTGTTGTTGCACGTTGCTTTCTTCCACCAAAGCTCTGATTACCGCTTGATGTAAGGCATTTGTACCTTAACAAATTAATTGTAGATCTAGGAAGGAAGAAAACAACATGCACAAGTGAATGGCTCAAAAGAGATGGTTAAGGTGGAAAACATATGGGTGAAATAGGTAGTCTATTTAAATAATAAATGATGAAAGTAGAAGATGGTTGATATGGCTATAGTTATGGCGATGAAACAAAGGGATGGTAGTGAGGATAGTATCTTGAAGAAGTCTCAAAAAAGAACCAATGCTATAGAGAGCAAAGACCCAGACTTTATATTACTTCTTCAAGGGGTGGTATGAAGGACTTTGACTCACTAGTTATAAGAACTAGGAACCATAAGTATCAAGGTGAAAAGGGGTTGACGCCGCAAGTATAAAATACTTGATAAGTCGATAAAAGTCACCAGGACTTAAGGAAGAGAATAATCTCACTTATATTGATAAAAAAAGGTCTTGTTACAAATGATATATGCTTTCCTATTTATAGGAAATGGAGAGGCATGGCCGAATGGTTACAAGGGGATTATGCCAGCCTTATGCCTTCCTATAGAGACATAATTTAATTACAAAAAAAAATACATAAAGAAGTGCAAAGTCAAAGAAATCAAGAAAAATCAGAAAAGAAAGTGAAGCACTCAAAAGAAACAAAAAAATCCAGCACTCAAAAGAAGAAAAAACAAAGAAAAGAAAGAAGTTTAAGCACTCATCAATAATTCTCATGACCAAGCAATTCAAGTAAGCCGTTTAAATTGATTGTGGTGATAGAAAGATGTTAAGTGACTTGTATAAGTAACCCCTTTTGTTCTTTTCTTTCTATTTCTAAGCCATCCTTTCATTATATTTGTTTTCCCTTCCTACTAACCCTTTTACAACCGATACCAAACAAGTAGAAATTTATTTGATACAGTCTTGAGTAAAGTTCTCTAGAACTTGAGACAAGAGAATCGAGAGGAAAAAGGCTGGAGAGTCTGTGAGATCATAAGAGGACATGTAAAAGCCATTAAGTCCTAGAGTGCAAACACGAGTGGATTGAGTGACATTCAAGTTTTCCTTGGAGTGACTCGTGAGGCTTTGTGAGAGTACATTCTGGTAAGGTCTTACACACATTTCATTTGTTCTTATATGCTAACATGTCTCTTCCATCTAGCATCCTTGTAGTCAAAAGGACTTTGAACATTCAAAGTTAAGAGGATGAACAGAGAGAGAACATCTTCCATACCAAATGTCACGTGGGAGATAAAGTTTGTGTAGTGATCATTGATGGAGGAAGTTGTACAAACGTAGCAAGTACTTATATGGTGGAAAAGTTGGGTCTCAAGACTTCCAATCATCTTCATCCTTACAAACTTCAGTGGCTCAACGATGTGGGAGAAGCAAAGGTAACCAAATAAGTTGTTGTACCTTTCTCAATTGGAAGATACCAAGATGAAGTTATTTGTGACGTGGTGCCCATGAGTGCAAGTCACCTTATACTCGGGCGTCCTTGGCAATATAATAAGAAGGCTACCCATGACGGATTCTCTAACAAGTACTCTTTCCAGCATCATGGAAATAAAATCATATTGGCACCCTTGTTACCAAAAAAGTTCATAAATGTCAAGTGACACTTAAGTCACGCATAGAAGAATGGGAGAAAGAAAAGAAGGCCAAAGAAATTCATACTCCAAAAATGAGTATATATGCCAGTAGGGTAGATGTTCGGAAACATTTATCAACTAAGAAGGCTATACTTATACTTATATATAAGGAAAGTTTTCTACTTACTAGCCCTCCTAAAGGTTTGCCTTCTTCTATTTCTAATCTTTTGCAGGAATTTGAGGATATGTTCCCGGAAGAAATTCCCGATGGATTGCCACCAATTAGAGGAATTGAACATTAAGTTGATTTCATTCCTAGAGCAACTATTCTTAATAGACCAACATACATAAGTAATCCCGAGGAAACAAAGGAATTACAAAGACAAATAAAAGAACACCTAGACAAAGGTTACATTTGGGAAAGTTTAAGCCTTTGTGTTGTACCCGTTTTGTTGGTGCCAAAGAAAGATGGAACTTGGAGAATGTGCGTGGATTATAGGGTTGTGAACCATATCACTATCAAATATAGACACCCTATACCTCAATTGGATGACATGCTTGATGACCTCAGTGGAGCCAGTATTTTCTCCAAAATTGACTTGAAAAGTGGCTACCATCATATTAGAATGAAGGAAGGTGATGAGTGGAAAACTGCATTCAAGACAAAACACGGTTTGTATGAATGGTTAGTCATGCCTTTTGGCCTAACTAATGCCCCTAGCACCTTTATGCGTTTGATGAACCATGTCCTTCGGCCTTACATTGGTAGGTTTTGTGTAGTATATTTTGATGATATTCTGATATACAGTAAGTCTCTGAAATATCATGTTGAACATTTACGTTCCATTCTTAGCACTTTGAGAGAAGAGCACTTATATGCTAATCTCAAGAAGTGTGCTTTTTGTACTAATCAAGTTACTTTCTTAGGCTTCATTGTAAGTTCACAGGGATTATCAGTGGATCCAGAAAAGATTAAGGAAATACAAGAACGACCAAAGCCGGTCAATGTCAACTTTTATAGAAGGTTTGTACCAAATTTCAGTTCTATTGCCGCCTTCTTAACAAGGATCATTAAGAAGAATTCGAACTTCTCTTGGGGAAAAGAACAAGATGAAGCATTCAATGAACTCAAGGATTATTTAACAAAGGCTCGAATATTAGCATTGCCGAACTTTGAGAAAACATTTGAAGTTAAATGTGATGCTTCTGGAATTGGGATCGGTGCTGTTTTAAGTCAAGAAGGAAAGCCCATCGCCTACTTTAGTGAAAAACTGAATGGTGCAACTTTGAACTATCCAACATATGACAAAGAAATGTACGCACTCATTCAAACCATGGAGACTTGGCAGCACTACTTATTGCCAAAAGAATTTATGATACACACTGACCATGAGGCATTAAAGTATATCAAAGGACAATACAAACTCAACAAGAGACATGCCAAATGGGTTGAATTACTTGAGTCTTTTCCTTATGTCGTACACTATAAGAAAGCAAAGGACAATATTGTGGCAGATGCTCTTTCACACAGGTATGCCTTACTTAACACTTTGGATTCCAAACTTCTTGGTTTTTCATTCAATAAGGAACAATATGCTACTGATTTGGACTTTGGAGAAAGGTATAAGTTATGTGAAATAGGTGCTCATGACAAATATTATCGGCATGATGGATATATTTTCAAAGAAGGATGACTATGTTTTAGACAAGGCTCCATAAGAGAAGTGTTAACCAAAGAAGCGCATGAAAGAGGACTCATGGTACACTTTGGTGTTGAAAAGACACTTAGCATTTTGAAGGAACTTCGCTTTTGGCCAAAGATGAAAAGGTATCTTGAAAAGTTATGTGAAAGGTGTTTAGTATTTAAAAAAGGTAAAATCAAGAGTCATGCCTCATGGATTATACATGCCCTTGCCAATACCATCCATGCCATGGATAGATATCTCAATGGACTTTGTTTTGGGATTACCAAAAACAAAGAGTGGAAAGGATTCAATATTTGTAGTGGTTGATCAATTTTCCAAAATGGCTCATTTTATACCATGTCCCAAGACCGATGATGCTATTCATGTTGCTAACTTATTCTTCTGAGAAGTGGTAAGGTTACATGGACTTCCTCGAACCATTGTGTCGGATAGAGATGTTAAATTCCTAAGCAATTTTTAGAGAACTTTATGGAGTAAAATTGGTACGAAACTACTATTCTCTACTATATGCCATCCTCAAACAGATGGACAAACAGAAGTAGTCAATAGAGTTTTATCAACACTACTAAGATCCATCATCCAGAAGAACATCAAGACTTGGGAAGAATGCCTACCACACGTGCAATTTGCATACAACCGAACCATTCACTTGGCAACCAAATATTCTCCATTTGAGGTAGTGTATGGTTTCAATCCTTTAACTCCTTTGGACTTACTTCCTTTACCTTATGATCAAATAGTGAACAAAGATGGAAAGAACAAAGTAGAATTTGTTAAAAGACTCCATCAACAAGTCAAGGACAATATTGAGAGGAGAACGAGACAATATGAACATCAAGCAAACAAAGGAAGGAAGAAGGTAACTTTTGACGTGGGAGATTGGGTTTGGGTACACTTTAGGAAGGAAATATTCCCAAACCAAAGGAAGTCTAAACTACTACCCCGAGGAGATGGCCCATTTCTGATTGTAGAAAAATTAACGATAATGCCTATAAACTCAAATTACCCAATGAGTTTGGTGGCGTCAGTGCTTCATTCAACATCACCGACTTATCTCCCTTTGAGGATGGACATGATTTGGGGACAAATCGCTTACAAGAAGGGGGAATGATATGGTCACACCTACCCCAGATCCATAAGTCATGCCACAAGGTCCCATTACTAGGTCAAGGGCCAAACAATTCAGGGAAGTTCTCCTAACTAAGTGTCTTGAAACTTTTGATTCATTTGATAATTTAACACCCTCCTATGTTATGTTATATAATGTTTTAATAGTTAAAGAATAACTTAGTATGAACACAACATGCACATTGATATTTAAGCATATTACGAGATACCATGAACACAACATGCACATTGATACTTAAGCTTCATGCATTATCTTACACATATTATGAGATGATATAATTAGCTCATGACCTTCAAACATAGCTCACATTACCATAATCATACATGGCAGCAAGGTATTTAGCTCATAACAACTTAATACCATGGACTTACCTTGTTTCCTTGCACATATAGGTACATTGGAGTGTGATGCACGGTTAGGTAGCTTAGTTGATGATTTGGACGTCATATGCAGCTCACAAACAGCTCACAAGGTACATGGCAACTCATGGAACACTAAGAAAAGCTCAATTCAGCTGGAGAAGCTCAAGGATAGCTAAACTCAGCTAGTTGAACTATTTGGAGCTGATTTGTCAAAAATGATATCAATGGTAGCTGAACATGCTGTTATGGAGCTCACAAGGATTTGGCTAGGAAGCTTGTTCACAAACAGCCCCTGCTTGCTAGCTAGCTCCACACTCAAGCTAGCTTGGAAGGAGACACATGCACGCCCATGATGGAGCACATGACCAGCCATCATTCCATGCACAAGTGTACACCAAAAGGTTCCCTAGAACACCCATGTCCGTGCCATACGACCAGCCCCCATGTGCCTTGCATGTTGACTCATTTAGGTGCCAAGATGAAGATCCTTCTCTCTAATCAGTCATGCATAATCTCCCATCCAAATTGGCGCCAATATGAAGGGACACAAGAGCTATTCGGCCAAGGGATATTACCCTCCATTTAAACATAAGCATCATTTCTATTTGTAATTAAATTATGTCTCTATAGGAAGGCAAAAGGCTGGCTAAATCCCCTTGTAACCATTCGTCCATGCCTCTCCATTTCCTATAAATAGGAAAGCATATTTCATTTGTAAGCATACCTTTTGATTAATATAAGAGAGATTATTCTCTTCCTTAAGTCCTGGTGACTTTTATCGACCTATCAAATATTTTATACTTGTGGCGTCAATCCCTTTCTTTTCACCTTGATACTTCTGGTTCCTAGTACATATAACTAGTAGGTCAAAGTACTTAATACCACCCCTTGTAGAAGCAATATAAAGTCTGGGTCTTTGCTCTCTATAGCATTGGTTCTTCTTTGAGACTTCTTCAAGATACTATCCTCACTACCATCCTTTTGTTTCATCGCCATAACCATAGCCATATCAACCATCTTTCGCTTCCATAATTTGTTATTTAACCTATTTCACCCATACGTTTAGTACCTTAACCATCTCTTTGAGCCATTCACTTGTGTAGGTTGTTTGCTTCCTTCCTATATCCACAGTCAATTTTTTAAGGTAAAAATGCCTTAAATCAAGTGGTAATCAGAGCTTTGTTGGAAGAAAGTAACGTGCAACAACAAAAAGAAAAATACAAAAAGAAGTGCAAAGTCAAAGAAATCAAGAAAAATCTGAAAACAAAGTGAAGCACTCAAAAGAAAGAAAAATCCAGCGCTCAAAAAGAAGAAAAGAAAAGAAAAGAAAAGAAAGAAGTTGAAGCACTCATCAACAATTCTCATCACCGAGCAAGTCAAGTAGGCTGTTTAAATTGATTGTGGGGATAGAAGGTTGTGAAGTGACTTGTGTAAGTAACCCCTTTTGTTCTTTTCTTTCTATTTCTAAGCCACCCTTTCATTATATTTGTTTTTCCCTTTCTACTAACCCTTTTGTAGCCGACGTCAAACAAGTAGAAATTTATTTAATACAGAAATGAGTAAAGTTCTCTAAAAATTGAGACAAGAGAATCGAGAGGAAAAAGGCTGGAGAGTGTGTGAGATCAGAAGAGGACAAGTAAAAGCCATTAAGTCCTAGAGTGCAAACACGAGTGGATTGAGTGACATTCAAGTTTTCCTTGGAGTGACTCGTGAGGCTTTGTGAGATTATATTTTGGTAAGGTCTTTTATATATCTTATTCTTTTCTTGTTTTACTAACCATGGCACGATGTCCATGATGAACCCCTGAAAGAGATGCCCCTAATTTGCAAACTCAAGCAATCATGCATGAAATGGCTAGATTGCTGAAACTAGAATTAGAGCCTTTGCATGATCGTATGGACCAATTTGAAGAATCTTTAGGCAATCGTAGATTAAATCTCCCTAGAATGGAAGAAGAATTCGAAGAAGATGAGACTAAAGTAACATCAGTAGCACAAAGATGCTCATCGAAATCAGAATGATAACTTCAACAACATCAAAGTGACCATTCCTCAATTTCAAGGATGTACTGATCCATATCGTGATTGGGTAATCAAGATTGAACACATTTTTGAATTCCAAAATTATACAGAACACAAGTAAAATTTATTTGATACAGTATTGAGTAAAGTTCTCTAGAACTTGAGACAAGAGAATCGGGAAGAAAAAGGTTGGAGAGTGTGTGAGATCAGAAGAGGACAAGTAAAAGCCATTAAGTCCTAGAGTGCTAACATGAGCAGATTGAGTGACATTCAAGTTTCCTTGGAGTGATTCGTGAGGCTTTGTGAGAGTACATTCTGGTAAGGTCCTACATATATTTCATTTTTCCTTATTTGCTAACATGTCTCTTCCATCCAACATCCTTGTAGTCAAAAGGACTTTGAACATTCAAAGTCAAGAGGATTAACAAAGAGAGAACATCTTCCATACCAAATGTCACATGGGAGATAAATTTTGTGTGGAGATCATTGATGGAGGAAGTTGTACAAACGTAGCAAGTACTCACAAGGTGGAAAAGTTGGGTCTCAAGACTTCCAAGCATCCTCATCCTGACAAACTTCGATGGCTTAAAGATGTTGGTGAAGCCAAGGTAACCAAACAAGTTATTGTACCTTTCTCAATTGGAAGATACCAAGATGAAGTCTTTTGTGACGTGGTGCCCATGGCTGCAAGCCACCTTATAGTCGGACGTCCTTGGCAATATGATAAGAAGGCTACCCATGACGGATTCTCTAACAAGTATTCTTTCCAACATCAAGGAAAGAAAATCATATTGGCATCTCTGCTTCCAAGCCAAGTTCATGAATGTCAAGTGACCCTTAAGTCACGCATAGAAGAATGGGAGAAAGAAAAGAAGGCCAAAGAAATTCTTAACCCGAAAATGAGTATATATGCCAGCAGGGGAGATGTTCGAAAACATTTATCAACTAAGAAGGCTATACTTATACTAATGTATAAGGAAAGTTTTCTACTTACTAACCCTCCTAAAGGCTTGCCTTCTTCTATTTCTAATCTTTTGTAGGAATTTGAGGATATGTTCCCGGAAGAAATTCCCGATGGATTGCCTCCAATTCGAGGAATTTAACATCAAATTGATTTCATTCCTTGAGCCACTATTCCTAATAGACCAACATACAGAAGTAATCCTGAGGAAACAAAGGAATTATAAAGACAAATCAAATAACTCCTAGACAAATGTTACATTCGGTAAAGTTTAAACCCCTGTGTTGTACCCGTTTTGTTGGTGCCAAAGAAATATGGAACTTGGAGAATGTGCGTGGATTATAGGGTCGTTAACCAAATCACTATCAAATATAGACACCCTATACCTCGATTGGATGACATGCTTGATGAACTCAATGGAGCCAGCATCTTCTCCAAAATTGTCTTGAAAAGTGGCTATCATCATATTAGAATGAAGGAAGGTGACGAGTGGAAAACTGCATTCAAGACTAAACACGGTTTGTATGAATCGTTAGTCATGCCTTTTGGCCTAACTAATGCCCCTAGCACCTTTATGTGTTTGATGAACCATGTCCTTTGGCCTTACATTGGTAAGTTTTGTGTTGTTTATTTTGATGATATTCTGATATACAGTAAGTCTCTGAAAGATCATGTTGAACATTTATGTTCCATTCTTAGCACTTTGAGAAAATAGCACTTATATGATAATCTCAAGAAGTGTGCTTTTTGTACTAATAAGTTACTTTCTTAGGCTTCATTGTAAGTTCACAGGGATTATCAGTGGATCCAGAAAAGATTAAGGCAATACAAGAATGGCCAAAGCCGGTCAATGTCAGCTTTTGTAGAAGGTTTGTACCAAATTTCAGTTCTATTGCCTCCCCCTTAACAGGGATCATTAAGAAGAATTCGAACTTCTCTTGGGGAAAGAACAAGATGAAGCATTCAATGGACTCAAGGGTTGTTTAAGAAAGGCTCCACTATTAGCATTGCTGAACTTTTAGAAAAC
Source organism: Hibiscus syriacus (assembly GCF_006381635.1). NCBI lineage: Eukaryota > Viridiplantae > Streptophyta > Magnoliopsida > Malvales > Malvaceae > Hibiscus > Hibiscus syriacus. Next base: position 41,927 of record NW_024062571.1, on the reverse strand, counting down.
ATTTGAAGTCGAATGTGATGCTTCTGGAATTGGGATCGGTGCTGTTTTAAGTCAAGAAGGAAATCCCATCACCTACTTTAGTGAAAAACTGAATGGTGAAACTTTGAACTATCCAACATATGACAAAGAAATGTACGCACTCATTCGGACCTTGGAGATTTGGCAGCACTACTTATTGCCAAAATAATTTGTGATACACACCGACCATGAGGCATTAAAGCATATCCAAGGACAACACAAACTCAACCGAAGACATACCAAATGGGTAGAATTCCTTGAGTCTTTTACTTATGTCATACACTATAAGAATGGAAAGGACAATATTGTGGCAGATGCCCTTTCACGTAGGTATGTCTTACTTAACACTTTGGATTCCAAACTTCTTTGTTTTTCATTCATTAAGGAACATTATGCTACTGATTTGGACTTTGGAGAAAGGTATAAGTTATGTGAAACAGGTGCTCATGACAAATATTATCGGCATGATGGATATCTTTTCAAAGAATGACGACTATGTATTCCACAAGGCTCCATAAGAGAAGTACTAACCAAAGAAGTGCATGAAGGAGGACCGATGATGCTATTCATGTTGCTAAATTATTATTTCGAGAAGTGGTAAGGTTACTTGGACTTCCTCGAACCATTATGTCGGATAGAGATGTTAAATTCCTAAGCCATTTTTGGAGAACTTTGTGGAGTAAAATTGGCATGAAACTACTATTCTCTACTACATGCCATCCTCAAACAGATGGACAAACGGAAGTAGTCAATAGAGTTTTATCAACACTACTAAGATCCATCATCCAGAAGAACATCAAGACTTGGGAAGAATGCCTACAACACATGGAGTTTGCATACAACTGAACCATTCACTCGGCAACCAAATATTCTCCATTTGAGGTAGTGTATGGTTTCAATCCTTTAACTCCTTTGGACTTACTTCATTTACCTTGTGATCAAATAATGAACAACTATGGAAAGAACAAAGCATAATTTGTTAAAAGACTTCATCAACAAGTCAAGGACAACATTGAAAGGAGAACGAGACAATATGAACAGCAAGCAAACAAAGGAAGAAAAAGGTAACTTTTGATGTGGGAGATTGGGTTTGGGTACACTTTAGGAAGGAAAGATTCCCAACCAAAGGAAGTCTAAATTACTACCCCGAGGAGATGGCCCATTTTAGATCGTGGAAAAGATCAATGACAATGCCTATAAACTTGAGTTGCCCAGTGAGTTTGGTGGCGTCAGTGCTTTATTCAACGTCACCGACTTATCACTTTTTGACGATGGACATGATTTGGGGAAAAAATACTTAAAAGAAGGGGGATGATACGGTCACACCTACCCTAGATCCTGAAGTCATGCCAAGAGGTCCCATTACTCGATCAAGGGCCAAACAATTCAGGGAAGTTCTCCTAACTAAGTGTCTTGAAGCTTTTGATTCATTTGATAACTTAACACCCTCATATGTTATGTTATATAGTATTTTAATAGTTAAAGAATAACTTAGTATGAACACAACATGCACATTGATATTTAAACATGTTAGGATAGTCTTATAATCATATTAAACATGATTATCTTATATACATCAAGGTAGCATCATTATAATTTATTTTATTAGTTCATATGCATTCATATTAGCTATTAAGCTTCATGCATTATCTTACACATATTATGAGATGATATATTTAGCTCATGACCTTCAATCATTGCTCACATTACCATATTCTTACATGACAGCAAGGTATTTAGCTCATAACAGCCCAATATCATGGACTTACCTTGTTTCCTTGCACATATAGGTACATTGGAGTATGATGAATGATGAGGTAGCTTGGTGGATGATTTAGACGTCCTATGCAGCTCACAAACATCTCGCAAAGTACAAGGCAGCTCATGGAACACTAAGGAAAGCTCAATTCAGCTAGAGAAGCTCAAGGCTAGCTAAACTCAGCTAGTTGGATTATTTGGAGCTGAGTTGTCAAAAATTATATCAATGGTAGCTGAATGTAGCTTAACATGCTGTTATGGAGCTCACAAGGATTTGGCTAGGAAGCTTGTTCACAAACAGCCCATGCTTGCTAGCTAGCTCCACGCTCAAGCTAGCTTGGAATGAGACACATGTACGCCCATGATGGAGCACATGACCAGCCATCATTCCATGCACAAGGCTGTACCACGAGGTTCCCTAGAACACCCATATGCGTTCCATATGACCAACCCCCATTGCCTTGCATGTGGACTCATTTAGGCGCCAAGATTAAGAGCCTTCTCTCTATTCGGCCATGCGTCATCTCCCATCTAAAGCGCCAATATGAAGGGACAAAAGAGCTATTTGGCCAAGGGATATTACCCTCCATTTAAACTGAAGCATCATTTCTATTTGTAATTAAATTATGTCTCTATAGGAAGGCACAAGGCTGGTCGAATCCCCTTGTAACCATTCGGCCATGCCTCTCCATTTCCTATAAATAGGAAAGCATATTTCATTTGTAAGCAGACCTTTTGATTAATATAAGTGAGATTATTCTCTTCCTTAAGTCCTGGTGACTTTTATCGACTTATCAAGTATTTTATACTTGTGGCGTCAATCCCTTTCTTTTCACCTTGATACTTCTGGTTCCTAGTTAATATAACTAGCGGGTCAAAGTACTTAATACCACCCCTTGTAGAAGTAATATAAAGCCTGGGTCTTTGCTCTCTATAGCATTGGTTCTTCTTTGAGACTTCTTCAAGATACTATCCTCACTACCATCCCTTTGTTTCATCGCCATAACCATAGCCATATCAACCACCTTCTTCTTCCATCATTTATTATTTAAATAACCTACCTATTTCACCCATATGTTTACCACCTTAACCATCTCTTTGAGCCATTCACTTGTAAAGGTTGTTTGCTTCCTTCCTAGATCCACAATCAATTTGTTAAGGTACAAATGCCTTACATTACTTAGTGTTCCATCAAATACTGTCTCCCCCACGAGTATCATCTTCTAAAATGTTTCAACAGCTTGTCATAATCGTGTATCAAGCTCCAGTGATGTAAGGCAAATCTACACGCTTTGATGGAAGAGAGTAGATAGCCTTATTGTGTCCCGATCTAGGATTGACAAGTACTGATGTCCTTGAATTATAAGCTTGGCTGTAATAAATATAAGAAAGAAATGATATTAATAATGGTCTTAAGAAATGAATATATAATAAAGGAAATGAAATAGAAAGAAATGAAAGAGATGGATGCGGAATTGATGGTCTTGATGGATGTTGATGATGGTGTTGTTGATGAAATGGAAATGGTAGTGATTTGTATCTCAAACATGCCAAAGATGAAACAATGCTAAAGAGAACAATCCCGATCTTCACAAACTTGCTTGAGGGGTGGTGATAGTGTCTTCAACCCACTAGATATTAATCTAGGAATTTAGAAATCAATTTGGAAGGAATGACACCACAAGTATAAGAAACTATACTTGTTTAATCAATAAAGTTCACAAAGAACTTTGAAGAGAAATTAACTCAAAAGAGTATGTTTTATATAAGAGATGAGATCCTTACAAATTAAATGACAAAACCTATTTATAGTTTTCAAAGGGTTTAGGCCGAATAGATACATGATGGTTCAGCTATCGATGAAACCCCTTTGAAAATACATGACTTTTAAATAAAAATACATGATTTTAATGAAGATACATGCTCTTGGCTGAATAGTAAGGTGTTGGTTCGGCCTAAGGATGTTTTGAATGCTTTTGGAAGTCATTTGGGCGCCAAAATGGAGAGGAATAAGTCTTTGGCTGAATAGGAAGCATCCCTTGGTGTTTTGGCGCCTATTTGATGTTACATGGAGTGCACATGCTTGAATGATGCACATGGCAGCCTACTTGAACGCACATGGGTGTTCTTGCAAGGCTTTGGTGAGGTTGCAACCATAGGATAATGTCTTGAAGTCCATGGAATGAAGATGGCAGCAACTAGGCGTGACTTGGCTTCAAACATGCATCTAGGTGTCATGGTCTTCAATGGGCTGCAACTTGTCATGAAAAGTCACATTTGTGGAAGGTAACCTTTCATCATTTGAGCTACTTCCCATGTGTATGAGCTGAAGATGAGCTGGTCATAGGTGAATTACATGAAGATGAGTCTTTGGCTAGCTCCTTGTGAAAAGGCACCTCTTGGAATGGCAACTCTTCGCGAAAAGGTACGAATCCACAAAAATTGACTTAGACCATATTTGAAGTACTCTGTGTGGTGGTGATGATGGTGCAACTCTCCAGCTGAAATAAGGTCTCTAGCTAGCTCAAAGGTCCAGCTCAAGTGAGCTATGTGCTCGGGGGTCAGCTGATAACTTTTCACCATTTGTTCTTCATGATCTCCCGAGCCATTCTATGTAAGTTTTCCTAGCTCCATATCCTTAGTTAAGCTCAAATGTAGCTCCCAAGTGTTGGCCGAATATTCCTACATGCATAACATAAAGAAATGAACTGAGTATATAAACTATATATTGCATATAATATAATGATGTGCATAAGATGTGAACTATAGGTTATAATAATAACTCATTCATCATATGATAATGAATGAATATTAATATTATAACTATAGATTATATACATGAATATCAATCAATGATACAAACCATATGATATAATAAATGAATGCACATACTATGATAATTCAAGTATAGTCTAATGTGCAAATGTATGCTCATAATAATATATATAGTGCATAAATAAGTAAATATAAGATAAAGTATGGAAGAACTCCCTTAGAACCAGCTTTGAATAACATCCATGGTGTGATCAAGTCATGGAGAAAATTGGAGCTAGATAGGATCACATCATCCTCCCCTTCTTTTGGGTGATTTGTCCTCAAGTTGAAAGGTGAATTCTTCTTAGTATATGTCCATTCAATCGTTGCTGGTTTGCCTCCATATGTCATCTTTGTGAAAGTATTCTTATCAAAAGTCATATCCCTTGAATGAGTTCGCTGAATGTCCATGACTTCTTTTCGGACTCCAAAAGACATATTATTTGGTTTCCCAAAGATCACATCCTTTGAATGAAAAGTCATATCTTCTAGCACTTGAGAAGATAATTCTCTTAAGCTTCTAAAGATCACGCCTTTTGGTTCCTCCATTTGACAAATTGCATCATTTGGAATATCTCCTTGATCCGACACATCATATTCAATAAAAAGAATATGTATATCTTCAACTCCACTCTTTGAATCATCATGATGGTTTGTGGAGAGTCTTAACCTTTGAAACTTCTTGAAATACTTGAGTTCAATGAACCAATCAAGCTTATAACCATAAAGGATCTTACCATTATTGGTTGGTAGGATAATACCATGTACATAACTCAAATTCCTGCAAAGTAAATCAAAGTTAAAATATTAGAAATTATTAACAAGTTGAATAGAAACATCAAACCAAGGTGGATGTTTAATAGGAGTTGGTTGCTGAATTCTTTTCACGATTGGCAATGCACATGGAATGTCAACGAACACAACTCTTGGCACTTCAAATGATGTTTCTTTTGGAACTCCAAATGGCATCATCTTTGAAACATCAAGAGACGTGTTTTGTGGATCAAAAGTAACAACTATATGTTCTTCAAAAGTCACATCTTTTAGTCCTCCAAAAGACATGATTCTTGAATCATTTCCTTGAAAAGATATGTGTCTTGAATTGTCCTACAAAACAAAAGGAAGAATAGGAGAAAAAAATAATGTTAGATAAAATTTGTTGTTTACTCTCCTCTTTGGATCCAATTTCACTCCTCTCATTTTTAACTCCAATGTCTTCTTCAAGTTGCTTGTCTTTAATTTGCTCTTTCATTGCTTCAATTTTTTTCCTCAAGGTGTTTTTATCTTCATTCACTCGGCTAGGAGATAATGGAGTCCATATGACTTTTCGTTCATTGTGTATGAATGAATAGTGATTTGTGAATCCATCATGGACAACCAGCTTGTCAAATTGCCATGGCCTTCCTAAGAGTGAATGACTCATATTCATAGGCACCACGTCACATAGAATCTCGTCTTTGTAACTTCAAAGTGACAATGGCACAAGTACTTGTTCAGTGACCCTTAACTCTTCCTCGTCTTCCAACCATTGTAAGTCATATGGGCTGGAATGTTTAATTGTTGTAAGCCCCAATTTGTTCACCATGTATGTGCTTGCAATATTTATACAACTCCCTCCGTCAATAGCTACAAGACACACTTTACCATTTACATAGCAACGAGTGTGAAATGTATTTGTTCTTTGATGTTCATCCTCCAAGGTTTGAAAAGATGAAAAATCACAAGACATTTGTTAGAAAAAAAATTAAAACCTTACCAGCACACTCACAAAGTCTCACAAGTTCACTCCAAAAAAATTATAAGATCACTCCACTCAACACTCATGTTTACTCTCGGGAATATATATTGGCTTTTAACAGTTCCCCTTCTGATCTCACTCTCTCAATTAGCCTTTTTCCACTCCAATTTCTTTTGCTAAGTCCTTTGAAGAACTTACTCAAGATTAGAACAAGTTAATTCCTTCCTTGTGTGCGTCGGCTGCAAATAGGTTAGGGTTGAAAAGGATAGAAGAAATGGAAAGGTAAAAGAAAGGTTTTAAGGTATTTAAAAGAAAGAAATGGTTGAAGACAAGGAAAATAAAATTATGGAAAAGAAAGAGGTGACTTACAATTCAAGAAACAACACATACTGCAACCTTTCTCAAGAAACAATAAGGTTATATTCTCTTAGTGTAGATGGCCTCTTTGATGTACTTTGCAATGGTAGAGCACTTTTCTTGGCTTTGCTTCTTTTTGAAATTCTTTTTTTTCTTTTCTTCTAATCTGATTTTTTTTCTTTTTGTCTATTCTTTCTTTTTGCACTCCAATTTTGATGTAGGAGTCTTATTTTCTTTTGCTTTGCACGACAATGACACTTTTGTAGTCAATCCAACTATGCTCTGATTACCGCTTGATGTAAGGTGAATCTACACGCTTTGATGGAAGAGAGTAGATAGGCTTATTGTGTCCCGATCTAAGATTGACAAGTACTGATGTCCTTGAATTATAAGCTTGGCTGCAATAAATATAATAAAGAAATGATATTAATAATGGTCTTAAAAATGAATATATAATAAAGGAAATGAAATAGAAAGAAATGAAAGAGATGGCTGTGGAATTGATGGTCATGATGGATGATAATGGTTTTGTTGATGAAATGGAAATGGTAGTGATTTGTATCTCACACACGCCAAAGATGAAACAATGCTAAAGAGTACAATCCCGATCTTCACAAACTTGCTTGAGGGGTGGTGATAGTGTCTTCAACCCACTAGATATTAATCTAGGAATTTAGGAATCAATTTGGAAGGAATGACACCACAAGTATAAGAAACTATACTTGTTTAATCGATAAAGTTCACAAAGAACTTTGAAGAGAAATTAACTCACAAGAGTATGTTTTATATAAGAGATGAGATCCTTACAAATGAAATGACAAAACCTATTTATAGTTTTCAAAGTGTTTAGGCCGAATAGATACATGATTGTTCGGCTATGGATGAAACCCCTTTTGAAAATACATGACTTTTAAATGAAAATACATGATTTTAATGAAGATACATGCTCTTGGCTGAATAGTAAGGTGTTGGTTCGGCCTAAGGATGTTTTGAATGCTTTTGGAAGTCATTTGGGCGCCAAAATGGAGAGGAATAAGTCTTTGGCCGAATAGGAAGCATCCCTTGGTGTTTTGGCGCCTATTTGATGTTACATGGAGTGCACATGCTTGAATGATGCACATGGCAGCCTACTTGAACGCACATGGGTCTTCTTGCAAGGCTTTGGTGAGGTTACAACCATAGGATAATGTCTTGAAGTCCATGGAATGAAGATGGCAGCAACTAGGCGTGACTTGGCTTCAAACATGCATCTAGGTGTCATGGTCTTCAATGGGCAGCAACTTGTCATGAAAAGTCACATTTGTGGAAGGTAACCTTTCATCATTTGAGCTACTTCCCATGTGTATGAGCTGAAGATGAGCTGGTCATAGGTGAATTACATGGAGATGAGTCTTTGGCCAGCTCCTTGTGAAAAGACACCTCTTGGAATGGTAACTCTTCGCGAAAAGGTACGAATCCACAAAAATTGACTTAGACCATATTTGAAGTACTCTGTGTGGTGGTGATGATGGTGCAACTCTCCAGCTGAAATAAGGTCTCTAGCTAGCTCAAAGGTCCATCTCAAGTGAGCTATGAGCTCGGGGGTCAGCTGATAACTTTTCACCATTTGTTCTTCATGATCTCCCGAGCCATTCTATGTAAGTTTTCCTAGCTCCTTCTCCTTAGTTAAGCTCAAATGTAGCTCCCAAGTGTTGGCCGAATATTCTTACATGCATAACATAAAGAAATAAACTAAGTATATAAACTATATAATGCATATAATATAATGATGTGCATAAGATGTGAATTATAGGTTATAATAATAACTCATGCATCATATGATAATGAATGAATATTAATATTATAACTATAGATTATATACAAGAATATCAATCAATGATACAAACCATAGGATATAATGAATGAATGCACATACTATGATAATTCAAGTATAGTCTAATGTGAAAATGTATGCTCATAATAATATATATAGTGCATAAATAAGTAAATATAAGATAAAGTATGGAAGAACTCCCATAGAACCAGCTTTGAATAACATCCATGGTGTGATCAAGTCATGGAGAAAATTGGAGCTAGATAGGATCACATTATCCAGAATGGTGTACCATACTGTTTTGACGTGTACCAAGTTGTTTTGTACCAGATTCTATCATGCTATTTGACCTACATGTGCAAGGGAATTGATAAACAATTAATTTACTTGAAATGTGCTGGAATGAAACACATACTTTGCTGTTGTGCGTAAATCAATGAAATGTGCTGGAAAGAATTATGAATGCATCATATAATATAATGAACTTAATATTTAAATCTTAAAACTAAAAATGAGTGCACATGAGTTAATTAAAATAAATGATAAACATGTTATTATGTTGAATGTAAATGCAAAAACGTGCTTAACAATATGAATGCACATGAATGGTAATTATAATTAAATGAAAAACATGTTATGTGAATGTGAGTGCAAGACGTGTTTAACAATGCCATGATGAATGAATGAAAACATGAAATATGTAAATGATATGCAAATGTGCTATAAATGATTAAAAATGCTGCCATTTCATAAATGTAATGAATCATACTTAATATGAATGCAAATAAGCTAACTATGAATGCATATGCATTGAATGAGTTATATAAAGATGTGAATTAATATCATGCATGAATGTCATATATTATGCATAGTATGCAAATGAATGATAACATATGATTATTCAATCATAGTTTAAAATGCAAATGTATGCTCATAATAATATATAGTGCATAAATGAGTAAATATAATATAAATTAAGGAAGAACTTCCTTAGATTGATCTTCAATGATGTGAGTATGTTATGCAAAATGTTGGTGCTAAACAGGATCACATCATCCTCCCCTTCTTTTAGGCGATTTGTCCTCAAATCGAAAGGGTCTTCTAGTAGTATGTCCTTATGTTTCTTTCCTTGCCCTCCAAATTCACAAACTTCTTCCCAAGAGTTGATGTCTTCTTATACGTCTTGGTTTCCTTTTTGATGAAAATAATCTCCTTGTTCATGTCTCTAAAAACATCAATAGTTGTATTGTTTTGAATCAACACATCTCTTGGTTTACCAATTTCAACCTTTGGTAATGTCATGTCCTTTGGTTAATCCTGCAAAATAAGAAATGAAAATTCGTATCCAATCTTTCTTCTTGTAAAAAGGCCTTCTTGAATCAAGCCTTTGTTTAAATAGGCATTGGCAATGGGTCTTTTGGTGATAGAACTTGTTTCCCCTTGACCCGACATATCATGTTCTTTAAAAAGAGTATGTAACTCTTCATCTCCACTCTTTGAAGCATCATGATGGTTTGTGGAGAGTTTTAACCATTGGATCTTCTTGAAAGGCTTGAGTTCATTTCACCAATCAAGCTTGTAATGACAAAGGATCTTGTCATTAACGTTTGTAGGTTAATACCATGTACGTAACTCAAATCTCCGCAAAGTAAATAAAGTTAAAATATAAAAAATTATTAACAAGATGAATGTAAATAACAAACCAAGGTGGATGAATGGGAGTTGGTTGCTTGATGATGGAAAACTCCATTGGTTACTGAATTTCCTTCAATATGTGCAATGTACTTGGAGCCTCAATAATCATAAGTTATGGCACTTCAAGTGACACATCTTTTTGAACTTCTAGAGACGTAATTGTTGGAACCTCAAATGATATATCTTGTGGGTCACTACAAGTCACGCCTATTGATTCTTCAAAAGACATGTTCTTTGATTCTTCAATTTGAAGTGATATGTCTCTTGAATTGTCCTGCAAAATAAAAAAAAACAATTGGAGGAAAAGAGATGTTAGGCGATTCATGTTCTCTATTTCTTTTCCAATGTGTCTCAAATCAATCTGATTTTCCATTTGTTCTACTTGTTGTTGTTCATCTTGAATTGGTTGTGCACTCAAATTTCTCTTAACCACAAGTGCTTCACCTTTTGCACAAGTCTGTAATTGGTCATCATCTTTAGATTCGGACTCTATATTCCCATTCATACACATCAACATTGTCTTTTGGTTAGGACATTGTCTTGACACATGCCCTCTACCAAGGGATTTCAAGCTTTGGATGTCTCTTGTGCATTCTGGTTGCATATATTGCTTTCCACATCCAACTTCAACAACGGAAGGCTTAGGACTACTCGCTTCTCGATAAGAAGATTTTATACGTTATTGCCTTTCTATTTTGATCATCATATGCACCATGTCATCCAACTCGACATAATGTTGCAACTCAACAACGTTAGCAACTTCAAAATTCATACCTGCAAGAAAACGTGCCATAGTTGCGTCTTTATCTTCCTCTATATTTGCACGCATCATGGCCATTTGCATCTCCTTAAAGTAATCTTCAACACTTCGATTACCCTGTTTCAAGTTTTGTAACTTCTAAAATAAATCATGTTGATAATTATATGGAACAAACCGTTTTCTCATGATTCGCTTCATTTCTGCCCACGTGTTCATTGGACCCTCACTGGTTCTTCGTCTACTGATCAACAATTGATCCCACCAAATGAGAGCGTAATCAATAAACTCCATTACTGCCAAACAAACATTTTTTGTTCCGAGTAATTATAGCACTTAAAACGTGATCAACTTTACTTTCCCACGCCAAATAGGCATCAAAATTTGCTCGTCCCTAAAAAGATGGAATTACAACTTTTATGTTAGCCACATTATCATCAAATGTACGCCCACGTCTCTGATTTAGTATCAGAGGTTGATCAATTTCATTTTCATCATTAATCTCTTCATTATGATGAGATTGTGATGCTCCATCGATTTTGTCAATTCTAAAATGTAAAGCCTCAAATTCATCCCTTAACATTCTTTGTATCTCATGGGTAATGGTTTGCATTTGAAAATTTGGTGGTTGGTCACCCGGATTGCTATTACTAGAACCTGCCATATTAGTAAAATAAAACAAGACAACACACAAAGAAAAATAATTAATGTATATAGGACCTCACAATATACACACAAAGATTCTCACAATTTCACTCCAGAGAAATCAGAATTGATAGTCAATCACTCAACACTCGTGTTTTAACTAGGGAGAAACTTTTAATGGCTCTTTTCTATCTCCTCTTCTGATCTCACGCGCTCAATGTGCCTTTTCCACTCGTTCCCTCGTTGTCAGTTCTTTTACGAACTAAATTCAATCTTTCAAAAATCTATCAAGTGTGTCGGCTAAAGGAAACAACAAAGGTTAATGAAAACTGGAAAATAATGAAAGAAAGGTTAAAAATTCAAAGGAAAATAAAGAAAGAAAGATGAAAGTAATTAGTAAACTTACTACAAAGAAATGCTTACAACGTGACTGTCACCAATACAATTAAAGATGTTGCGTTTTGGGTTGAATCAAAGCTCAAAGCATTTCAATATTGAAGAACACAACATCATAGCATTTGTCTTCATCTCAAGACCAGAACTTTTCTTTTCTTTTCTTTTTAATTTTCAGAATTTTGTTTTTGTTTTTTTTAATTTTCAGAATTCTTTTTTTTTCAAGATGAATTTCTTACTTGGTTCACCTTTGCTCTGATTACCATATGATGCGAGATATCCCGTCGATTGAGGACCTCTTCGATTGTAACGGATCTAGAACCAAGTAAGAAATTCCTCTATAGTAAACTTACTTGATAGTAAGGATGATGGTGCAGTTATATGGATATGGCTATGAACGAAAATGAATAAGGAAGGATTAATAATAGATGTGGTATTGGAATTTAGGATGCTGGAAATTTGATAATAACAAAGAACAAGGAAGAACCTATACTAACGAGTATAAACCCGAACCTTATACATTCAATGTCAAAGGACTTGGACCCATTAGATAGAAATCTAAGAACCCAAAATATCAAAGGATTGACACAACAAGATCAGACTTGAAATGTCAAGAAGATAGTTCTAAGAAGAACCAAATTGAGAGAAAACCTCACAATAGTTTTTAATTCATCAAAATTCTGATTACAAATGAAAATACAAAGCTTATTTAAGTGTTTGAAAAGCTTAGCCAAATAGAATCATGGTATTTTTGGCCAACTATTATGTCTTACTAAAAGACATGACTTAATTCATAATTAACCATGAAATAAGGTACTGGTTCGGTGCAAATATGGAGACATCTATTCATGGCCGAATATTCAATTTGTTTCTTCAAGTGGATTCCAATGGAGCTTTACATTTCTCACATTATTTGTTGGATATGCGCACATAGCTGTTAGAGAATGTTGTAATGTGCAAGAGTAGATGTTGAACATGTGCAACGTGTATGGGTGTGTATAATTTGCCTCCAATATGTGTGAGTGGACAGCTGATCATCAAGCATGGGCTGGTTAAAGAAAATGCTGGAAAACACAACATTATGGGCGTGTATCACATGTCTCCAATATACGTGGGTGGATAGCTGAATCATCAAGCATGGAACTGATTGTATTCAGCTGGTTTTGTATTCCACGTGCTGCCCCTCTCTTTGATAAGTTCAATGTGCTGTTATGCTTTGCTGAGTGGATGTCTTCTTAGTGTTCCATCAAATACTGTCTGATGTAAGGCTGACCAGGCTTCTTCAATAATGGAGAAGTTGGCAACCTTGTTGTTTCCCGATCTAGGAGAGACACCAAATGCTACACTTGAATCAATAAGTAATCTGCATAAAAGTAAAAGAACGAAATGATTAAAAATAGAATATGGAAGAAGAAAACAAATGATAAGAAAGGAAATGGATAGAAAAGTTATCAAAGATGGGTTACGGAAGTGTTGTTGAAGAATCCTTCAAGAGTTGATGAATTCAGCCTCCAAATGATGTTGCTGGACGTATGCCTTGTTGATGTTTGAAGGATATTTCAAGATGAAGAAATGGAAATAGAATTTGGTGATGATATAGGCGTGATATGATGATGGACTATAGTGATGATATAGGCGTGATAATGGTGATGGAAAATGGTGATGAACAGATTGTATCTTATAAAACTAAGAAGGAACCAATGCTATAAAAGAGCAAAGACCCATTTCTTATAAGTCTTATAAGGGATGGTATTAAAGAATTTGACCCGCTAGTTATAAAAACTAGGAACCAAAAGTATCAAGGTATAGGAATGACGCCACAAGCTTTAGAAAGGCTTGCTTAATCGATATAGTTCTAAAAAGAACTTAAAGAGAGAATAATCTCACAAAGGATTTATAATATCAAAGGGTTATCTTTTTACAAATGAAATATCCAAGCCTATTTATAGGCTAGCATAAGCTTGGCCGAATAAATAGGTGTCTATTATGCTAAATACATGACTATTAAATAAAAATACATGATGTTTTAATGAATGAAGATGTCCTTGGCCGAATGGTCTCCTTGCTCTTCATCTTGGCGCCAATCTTGAATCAAAAGGATGCTTAGGCCGAATAGAGAGAACCCTCTTCATTTTGGCACCTATTTCATCCACACGCATGACATATGTGTGGGCTGGTCATGAGGCACTAACATGGGTGGCTTGGGGTCTTATGGTGTGTCTCCTACTTGGCGTGAAGTTGAGCAGCAACTTAGGTGTGACTTTGCATCCAACTTGCTTTTAGATGACATGGCGTCAATGGGGCAGCAACTATTTATGAAAGGTCACATTTGCGGAAGGCAACCTTTCATCATTTGAGCTACTTCCAATGTGTTTGAGCTGAAGATGAGATGGCCATAGATGCAATACATGACAATTAGTCTTAGGACAGCTCCTTGTGAAAGGGCAGTTCTCGGATTGGCAACTCTTCGCGAAAAGGTATGAATTCACAAAATTTGACCTAGACCGTATTTGTAGTGCTCTGTGTGGTGAAGATGATGGTGCAACTCTCCAGCTGAAAAGAAGTCTCTAGCTAGCTCAAAAGTCCATCTCAAGTGAGCTATGAGCTCGGAGATCAGCTGACAACTTTTCATCATTTGTTCTTCATGATCTCCTGAGTCATCTTATGGAAGTTTTCCTAGCTCAATGACTTTCATGCTAGCTTTAAATCAACTCCCAACATGTGGCCGAACATGTACCTACAAAAGAAAGCTTTTATAAGCTAAGTAATATAAAATATAAATATATAAATATGTGGCTAATAACAATAACTTCATACATTCATAATATCATTATCGTAGCTATAAATATAATGTATGTAAGCTATTGTCATAACTATGGTATAAAGAAAGATTAAGTTGAAGAAAATCCCCCTTTGATTATTGTGAAAGGTTGGAGATGCAAGTCCATTTTTTACGCTTAATCGGATCACATCATCCCCCCTTCTTTAAAGCGATTTGTCCTCAAATCGAAGGGTGGTTTCTTTTCAACGTTCCTCCATTCCAGAGTTGTTGTTTCGTCAGAAATTGGGATTCCTTCTTTAGGCTCTTGAATGAGATATGCCCATGTAATTTTGCTTTGAATGTTTAGGTTCCTTGATATTCCAAAAGTGGTGTCTCTTAAAGCTCCAATAGGCATGATCATGGAATCCTCATAAGTCACGTCCATTGGTTCTTCTAAAGACACGTCCTTTGAATGAAAAATGGTGTTCTTTTGCTGCTCAATGGACATATCTTTTGTATTCCCAAAGGTCACTTCTCCTAAACATTCATTTTGGCAAATGGTGTCTCTTGATACAACCTGCAAGTCAAAGAAACAATCTACATTTTCAAAGTTAGAATAATCATCTTTAACCTTGCATTTTGTTAATAGGCATTCTCAAAACAAGCACTTTGAGGGATAAGCACTTGTTCTTGGATCAATTTCCTCCATGGTTGTTGCCTTTCCTTTCCTTATAGCCTCAACACTTTGCTTTATTTTGGCTTGATCATTTTGGACTTGTTTAGGCGTTAAAGGATTAAGGATAATCTTCTTCCCTTTATGGCTGAACGAGTATTGATTGGTAAAACAATCATGAATAGTTCTTTTGTCGTATTGCCATGGCCTCCCAAGAAGTAGATGGCTAGCGTGCATAGGGACAATATCACACATAACCTCATCTTTGTATTTGCCAATGGAAAAAGGAATTATCACCTGTTTGCTAACGTTGAGTTCTCCTCATTCATTGAGCCACTGCAACTTATATGGATTCGGGTGCTTCATTGTTTTCAAACCAAGTTTTTCCACCAATATTGTACTGGCCACATTAGTAAAACTTCCACCATCTATAATAACAAAGCATACCTTCTCATTCACATGGCATCGGGTATGGAATATGTTTTCTCGCTGTGCATTGTCTTCCGCAACTTGAAGATTCAAACTTCTTCTAATTACCAAAGCTTCTCCTTGTTCAACGGGATCTGCAAGAGTGATTTCTTCATTGACTTCAATAGGTGCCTCTTGTTCTTCCTTTGATTCAGATTCTATTTCGCCATTTCCAAGTAAAAGCATATTGTTCCGGTTAGGGCATTGATTAGATACGTGGCCCCTCCCAAGACATTTAAAGCATCTAATGTCTCTTGAACATTCAATAGTTTGTTTTCCTCGGTTGAAGTCTTTGTTTGCTTACTGATTCTTTGAAGATTTGACTTATTCTTTGACAAGAGGAGGAGTTGGCTTTCTGATGTTGTTTGGACTCCATTTGGATGATGTAGGTGTAATATTGTGAGTTGTGTGTCTCCTCTTTAGTTGCCTTTCAATTTTCATTACCATTTGCACCATCTCATCCATTTCGATGTAATGATATAATTCCAAGGTATTGGTAATTTCGGGATTAAGTCCGGTAAGGAATCTTGCCATAGGTGCTTCACGATCCTCCTCAATGTTGACTCGGATCATTGCCACTTCCATCTCTTTATAATAGTCCTCCATACTCCTATGGCCTTGTTTCAGATTCTGTAACTTTTGAAATAAGTCATGATGATAGTGAACATGAATGAATCGTTTCTGCATAATACCTTTCATTTCAAGCCAAGTTGAGACCGGTCGTTCTCCATTCCTCCTTCGGTTCAAAGTAAGTTGATCCCACCATATTAAAGCATAGTATATGAACTCCATGGCTGTCAATCTCACTTTCTTCATTTCGGAATAGTTGTGACAACTAAAAACATGTTCCACTTTGCTTTCCCATTTGAGATAAGCTTCAGGATCAGTTTTTCCTTGAAATTGAGGAATTTTGATCTTGATATTACTCAGATTATCATCAACAATGGCACGTCTAGGGACTTGGAATGCTACTTGTTCTCCCTCGTCAAAATTTTCTTGAACTTCTTCTTCTGGAGGGGGTGGTGGTTGTTGTCTTCTAGGAACTCTATTATTACGGCTTGGTGGTAGATCCTGGCGTTGATCTATCTTTTCATGAAGAGCATCGAACTCTTCTCGAAACATTCTAATCATTTCGCCAATAAGTGCCTGCATTTGTAAGTTTGGTGTTCCTGCATTTTCTTGGGGCTTTGAGACATGGTTAGTGTAAATAAAATGAATTGAAAACCTTACCAGCACACTCACAAATCCTCACTTGATCACTCCAAGAAAATCAGATTGCACTCCACTCACTCTCGTGTTTGCACTCGGGGATATGTTCCTTGGCTTTTTCTGATCCCCCTTCTGATCTCACCCTCTCGTTTTCCTTTTATCGCTCGATTCTCTCTTGTGAGTCCTTTTTAATAACTAACTCAAGATTGAGCAAGTTTCTTTAGTTCGTGCGTCGGTTTAGAATGGTTAAAAATAGAAAATGGTTATGATAAGGGTAGTATAGAAAAAGGTTTAGAAAAAGATATGGTAATGAAATAAGAAAAGATGAAAGAATAAAGAAATGAAATGATAAAAAAATGAAGATAACTTACAACTCAAGTTGCAACACTTACTATCTTCCTTCATAAGAAACAACAAGGATACCACCGTCAAGTTTGTTGTTGGGGCAGATTGTAATATGCTTCTCTTTGAGTGTATTTGCAACTTTCTTCACTTTTGATTTTTTTCTTCTTTTCTTTCTTTTGCACTCCAATTTTGTTGTAGGAGTCTTTTTCTTTTTTTTTGTTTTTTTTCTTCTTTCTTGTTGCTTTTTTTGTTGTAGCACTTTGAATGTCAATCCACCAAAGCTCTGATACCACTTGATGTAAGGTTGACCAGGCTACTTCAATAATGGAGAAGTTGGCAACGTTGTTGTTTCCCGATCTAGGAGAGACACCAAATGCTACACTTGAATCAATAAGTAATCTGCACAAAAGTAAAAGAAAGAAATGATTAAAAATAGAATATGGAAGAAGAAAACAAATGATAAGAAAGGAAATGGATAGAAAAGTTATCAAAGATGGGTTGCGGAAGTGTTGTTGAAGAATCCTTCAAGAGTTGATGAATTCGGCCTCCGAATGATGTTGCTGGATGTATGCCTTATTGATGTTTGAAGAATAATTCAAGATGAAGAAATGGAAATGGAATTTGGTGATGATATAGGCGTGATATGATGATGGACTATGGTGATGATATAGCCGTGATAATGGTGATGGAAGATGGTGATGAACTGATTGTATCTTATAAAACTAAGAAGGAACCAATGCTATAAAAGAGCAAAGACCCGTTTCTTATAAGTCTTATAAGGGATGGTATTAAGGACTTTGACCTGCTAGTTATAAAAACTAGGAACCAGAAGTATCAAGGTATAGGAATGACGCCACAAGCTTTAGAAAGGCTTGCTTAATCGATATAGTTCTAAAAAGAACTTAAAGAGAGAATAATCTCACAACGGATTTATAATATCAAAGGGTTATCTTTTTACAAATGAAATATCCAAGCCTATTTATAGGCTAGCATAGGTTTGGCCGAATAAATAGGTGTCTATTCGGCTAAATACATGACTATTAAATAGAAATACATGATGTTTTAATGAATGAAGATGTCCTTGGCCGAATGGTCTCCTTGCTCTTCATCTTGGCACCAATTTTGAATCAAAAGGATGCTTAGACCGAATAGAGAGAACCCTCTTCATTTTGGCACCCATTTCATCCACACGCGTGGCACATGTGTGGGCTGGTCATGAGGCACTCGCATGGGTGGCTTGGGGTCTTATGGTGTGTCTCTTACTTGGCGTGAAGTTGAGCAGCAACTTAGGTGTGATTTTGCATCCAACTTGCTTCTAGATGACATGGGGTCAAAGGGGCAGCAACTATTTATGAAAGGTCACATTTTTGGAAGGCAACCTTTCATCATTTGAGCTACTTCCAATGTGTTTGAGCTGAAGATAAGCTGGCCATAGATGTAATACATGAAAATGAGTCTTAGGATAGCTCCTTGTGAAAGGGCACTTCTCAGATTGGCAACTCTTCGCGAAAAGGTACAAATTCACAAAATTCAACCTCGGCCATATTTGTAGTGCTATGTGTGGTGAAGATGATGGTGCAACTCTCCAGCTGAAAAGAAGCCTCTAGCTAGCTCAAAAGTCCATCTCAAGTGAGCTATGAGCTCGGAGGTTAGCTGACAACTTTTCATCATTTGTTCTTCACGATCTCCCGAGTCATCGTATGGAAGTTTTCCTAGCTCATTGACTCCCATTCTAGCTTTAAATCAGCTCCCAACATGTGGCCGAACATGTACCTACAAAAGAAAGCTTTTATAAGCTAAGTAATATAAAATATAAATATATAAATATGTGGTTCATAACAACAACTTCATACATTCATAATATCATCATCATAACTATAAATATAATGTATGTAAGCTATTATCATAACTATGGTATAAAGAAAGATTAAGTTGAAGAAAATCCCCCTTTGATTATTGTGAAAGGTTGGAGATGCAAGTCCATTTTTGACACTTAATCGGATCACATCACTATCTCCCCCACGTGTATCAGCTTCTAAAATGATTCAACAGCTTGTCATATTCGTGTATCATGCTCCATAATGGTGTACCATACTATTTTGACGTGTACCAAGCTATTTTGTACCAGATTCTATCATGCTATTTGGCCTACATGTGCAAGGGAATTGATAGACAAGTAATTTAATTAAAATGTGCTGGAATGAAACACATACTTTGCTGCTCTGCGTAAATCAATTAAATGTGCTGGAAAGAATTATGAATGCATCATATAATATAATGAACTTAATATTTAAATCTTAAGACTAAAAATGAGTGCGCATGAGTTAATTAAAATAAATGATAAACATGTTGTTATATTGAATGTAAATGCAAAAATGTGCTTAACATTATGAATGCACATGAATGGTAATTATAATTAAATGAAAAACATGTTGTTATGTGAATGTGAGTGCAAGACGTGTTTAACAATGGCATGATGAATGAATGAAAACATGAATTATGTAAATGATATGCAAATGAGCTATAAATGATTAAGCATGCTGCCATTTCATAAATGTAATGAATCATACTTAATATGAATACAAATAAGCTAAATATGAATGCATATGCATTGAATAAGTTATATAAAGATGTGAATTAATATCATGCATGAATGTCATATATTATGTATAGTATGCAAATGAATGATAACATATGATTATTCAATCATAGTTTAAAATGCATATGTATGCTAATAATATATAGTGCATAAATGAGTAAATATAATATAAAGTAAGGAAGAACTCCCTTAGATTGATCTTGATGGATCTTCAATGATGAGATTATGTTATGCAAAAGTTAGTGCTAAACAGGATCACATCACCACTCAAGCACTCGTGTTTCACTCGGGAATATGTTTTTGGCTTTTGTAATTCCCCTTATGATCTCGCACGCTCTTTATGCCCTTTTCCACTCATTTCTCTCTTGTTAAGTTCTGAAAGAACTAACTCAAGACCTTCAAATGAATTTCTTAGGCATTTGCTGCAAAATGATGTTAGGTAGGAAAAACAACAAATAGATGGTAAAAGGTTGGCTTAAGAAGAAAGGAAAGGAAATGATGGAAGTAAAGGGGTTCTTACTAGAAGACACTAACAACCTTCCCTAGCCATAATCAAAGTGTTGAAAACAGCTTTAGGCTTGTTGGAACTTGTTGATGTATGAAACAACCTTTTCTTTTAACATTGCTTTTCTTGCTTAGATTTTGTTTTTTATTTTTTCTTTCTTTTTGCACATTTCTTCAATGATTTTTGAATAGTACTTTTTTTCCTTTTGGTTTTGCTTGTTTCATTGAATCAACACTTCACAACTTGCTTGCTTCCACCTTAGCTCTTATTACCATATGATACAAGCACACCCTACTCCACTTGGTGAGGTAAGACTTGCACTTTGATAGTAGGACCTAGGAAGGCAGCAAGTGTTCCTGAAATAAGAAGACTTAAAAGAAAATTGTTAAGTATGAATGAATAAGTTGGTAAGATAAAAAAATGGCAACGGAATAAATGAAGATGATGATATGTTTGAAACGATTTAGAGAATTATTTGTATGGTGGAATGATTGTATGGTTATGGTTGAGTTTATGAAAGAAAATGGAAGATGATGGATAGTATCTAAGAAAGACCAAGGAAGAACCAGTGCTACAATGAGCAAAGATCCAGCCTTACAAATCTCTCTAAGGGGTGGTAGAAAAGGACTTGGACCCACTATCTATAAAGAGATATGAACCACAAGTATCAAGGTGGATAGAAGATAGGTGACGCCACAAGCACAAGAGCACTTGACAAGTCGATATAGTTCTTAAAGAACTAAAAAGAGAGAAAATCTCACAAGTTTTGATTAAACAAAGTTGGTTCCTTACAAAATGAAAGCTAAACTATTTATAGGCCTAAGGATTCCTAGGATACACATACAAGCTTTAATGAGTGAACATTCATGGATGAATGTTCATACTTTAAGTAGATACAAAGCATGGCTTAGGTGAATGAATTTTGATGAATAGATGTTCATTTGTTAATGGAATACATCCTTTGGCCGCATTCATCCCACCTTGTGTGAACTTGTTGATTTATCTTCTATGGATGAATGTTCATGAATGTATCTTGGCTTAAATTCTTCCCCCTTATGTGAATATGACTATTTGGCTCCTTGTATGAATATGCATGAATAGATGAACTTAAAAGCCTTTAAATGAATCCTTAGACCTCCACACAAATGTTCTGATTCATTTTAATATTCTTTTCTCTTCCATGAATGTCTTCATTAATTCCTCCCATGCATAAGGCCTTTGAAAGAGATGAATGGTTGCAAATCCCGTATTAATTTCCATCATTCATTATCTTTAGTAATTTGGGTATATCTCAAGCTCTCGATATCGGATTGATGTTATTCAAAGTGCGTTGGAAAGATAAGAGAAAGGGAATTAAATGTTAAGAGATTTTATCACCCAAATATGCTTGGAACATGTTCAATAATTGATGTAAGGTAATTCTACCTTCTCGTTTGATTGTGGATCTAGGAAGGAAGCAAAACAACATGCACAAGTGAATGGCTCAAAACAGAATGGATAAGGGTGGTAAACGTATGGTTTAATAGGTAGGCTATTTAATAAATAAGAGATGGAAGCGGAAGATGATTGAAATGGTTATGGTTATGGCGATGAAATAAAAAGGATGGTTGTGAGGATAGTATCTTGAAGAATGCTCAAAGAAGAACCAATGTTATAGAGAGCAAAGACCCAATCTTTATATTGTTTCTTCAAGGGGTGGTGTTAAGTACTTTGACCCACTAGTTATATGAACTAGGAACCAGAAGTATCAAGATGAAAGAAGAGGGTTGACGCCACAAGTATAAATTATACTTGATAAGTCGATAAAAAGTCACCAGGACTTAAGGAAGAGAATAATCTCACTTTAATAAAATAAAGGGTCTGATTACAAATGATGAAGTCTTTCCTATTTATAGGAAATGGAGGGGCATAGCAGAAAAGAGACATAATGGTTCGGCCAGCCCATGTATCTCCCTATAAAGACATAATTTAAATGCTAAAAGAGATGACGATTTGGCCCTTGATGGAGGGAAATGATCCTTAGCCGAATAACACTTGTATCCCTTCAAATTGGCGCCAAATAGGAGAGGAGATGATGTTTGGCCAAATGGTTAAATGTGATGGAAGGCGAATCTACACGCTTTGGGAGAAGAGAGTAGATAGCCTTATTGTGTCCCGATCTAGGATTGACAAGTGCTGATGTCCTTGAATTAATAAGCTTGGGCTGCAAAATAATAAGAAAAAAATATGATTAATGATGGGTTTAAGAAATGAATAATAATATAAGTAATGGAATGAAAGAATAAGAATGGAGATGGCTGCGGAATTATGGGATTGATGATGGTCTTGATGAAGGATGTTGATGGTGTTAATGATGAAATGAAGATGGTGGTGATGTTGTATCTCAAACTCGCCAAAGATGAAATAATGCTAACGAGCACAATCCCGGTCTTCACAAACTTGTTTGAGGGGTGGTGATAGTGTCTTCAACCCACTAGATAATAATCTAGGAATTTAGGAATCAAGTTGGAAAGAATGACGCCACAAGTATAAGAATCGATAAAGTTCACAAAGAACTTTGAAGAGAAATAACTCACAAGAGTATGTTTTATATAAGACATGAGATCCTTAAAATGAAATGACAAAGCCTATTTATAGTTTTCAAAGGGTTTAGGCCGAATAGGTACATGATGGTTCGGCTATGCATGAAACCCCTTTGAAAATACATGACTTTTAAATGAAAATACATGATTTTAATGAAGATACATGCTCTTGGCCGAATAGTAAGGTGTTGGTTCGGCCTAAGGATGTTTTGAATGCTTTTGGAAGTCATTTGGGTGCCAAAATGGAGAGCAATAAGTCTTTGGCCGAATAGGAAGCATCCCTTGGTGTTTTGGCGCCTATTTGATGTCACATGGAGTGCACATGCTTGAATGATGCACATGGCAGCCTACTTGAACGCACATGGGTCTTCTTGCAAGTCTTTGGTGAGGTTGCAACCATAGGATAATGTCTTGAAGTCCATGGGTAGCCTAGAGATGAACTAGCTTCAAGGTAAGCTAGGTGAGTGTCTTGGTAGCTAACTAGGTGAGTTATAGCTTGATGAACTCAAACTAGTTAGCTTTGGTATTCTCAGCTCCTCAGCTACTCTCATAGCTACTTTCAGCTACCTTTAGTCCAATTTTCAACAATTTGGTCCAAAGCTCTCCTCCAACCAGGTTCAGCTACATGCTAGCTCTTCCAGCTAAGTTGAAGCTCCTTAAGTGATGAAATGAGCTGCCATAACGTTCAAGAGCTAGTGTGAGCTGCTATGCTTATCCTTTTAGCTAACCAAGCTACATAATATGCCTTGCTTTGTGTTTCACCTATAGGAATTAACAAACAAACCAAGTAAGCAATGTGTGAGCTCATTTAAGGTAAAATTCATGCTGTCGTGAGGTGTTTGAGTGATATAAGCTATGAATGACCATCTAGAAGCTAAGAAAACATGTATATAAGCTAGATAAAAGGCATAGGACATTTATGAGCTTTAAGAAAACATATATGAGCTAGAAAAAAGATGCATGTGTCACGGGCTAGGAACTTGGGTCCGAGACACTGGTGCAAGTGTCCGACAGAGAGGTTCAAGACAGAGGATCGGGCTTGCTAAGACATTGGTGCAAGAGTCCGAAAGGGAATCTCAAGATAGTTATCGGGCTTGCCAAAGCCACCAGACTTGGCCCATCGCTTAGAGAATGCTATGGAGCTCGTTCACATTAGCCGTGCAGAAAAGGAAAGTGGCATCATATCTGAAGATGATCACAGAAGCTCGGTAAATATTGCAAGAGGCAACAAAATCAGGAAGATATTGTGGGAAAATCTTACCATATCCAGTGTGAACACCTATCCAAGGAAAGAATCCTACTAATGGATGTAATTAGGAAGGATTTGGTTGTAATTCCTTGATTTAGGGGATTTGTCATTAATTGGGAAAATCTTAGTCGTTGATGTAAAATGATCTAGGCCATTGATTGAGAGGAAGCTCAACTATAAAAGAGAGCTCTCCTCCTCATTTGTAATCACCCAATTTCATTCTTCTCTTTGTGAGAGAGTAATAAAGCTCTGAGGCATTTGCTCTATTCTTTCTGAGTTCTTAGTTTCTTTGTTCTTGTTGCCTAGCTTGGTGGCCAGGAGTAGCCACCTTCGTGTTAGCACTTCCACACGATAGTCCGACCTTGTGGCTCGGAGTAGCCACGTTGGTGTTTAAAGCTTCCGCAATCTGAAGCCTTGAGGGCTTGGTTCCAACCTTTGTGAGTTTGCACACTCACTTAGCTTGGGTAAGGCTTACTTAGTCGCTGAGAAGACTGAGGAGTGTCTAAAGCGTCTAAGGCCGCCCGACCCGTCAGACCTTGACTCTGATATTCCGACGGTGTGAGGCGTCGAAGTTCTGGGGGCATGACAAGTGGTATCAGAGCGTTTCGTTGCGAGCAGACAATGATCGTTTCGACCAAGTTTGGTGGAAGGTGCGAAACTGGGTAAGTTCTATTTACTTACTCTTCGTTCAATTTACTTGATAATTGAAATGGGGCACAAGAAAAGAGGAGTTTCCGCACGCAAAGGTAAGGAGTGCCATGGTGGGAAACGGGAAGAGAGTCTGTTGGGCTCAAGAGCATCGTCGGTGTCCAAGCATGAGGATGCCGTGACGAGTATCTTTGCATAGTAAGTGAACCTTTCTTTCTTTTTTTTCCTTTTATAAGACCACCCTTCATTATTTAATCTTTCTACCTTTCTATTTTTTTCCTCTACACTAACGATTTTTTCAGCCGACGTCCATAGCACTTGAAAGGTCTCGAGTTAGTTCTTTTAAGAACTTTACAAGAGAGGAACGAGTGGAAAAAGGCTAATTGAGTGAGTGAGATAAAAAAGGGAATTGCAAAAGCCAATTTATATTTCCCGAGTGCAAACACGAGCGTTGAGTGGAGCATCATCATTGTTTTGGAGTGATCGTGAGGATTTGTGAGTGATTATTGGTAAGGTCCTTCCATCGTATTCAACTATTAATTTTTCACTAACAATTCTCCCATCTTTCGAATGGAATACGGACAGCAAAGGAGGAATCCATTTCATACTCGTTTTCATATGAATGTTAAAGTATGCCTTGTAGCCATTGATGGTGGTAGTTGTGCAAATCTTGCAAGCACATACATGGTTGAGAAGTTGGGGCTTATAACATTCAAACATCCCAGTCCATATGTTTTACAAGGATTAAATGAAGATGAAGAGTTAGAAGTCATAGAGCAAGTACGTGTGTCATTTTCAATTGGGGGATATGAAGATGAAGTTTTGTGTGATCTTGTTTCTATGAATTCAAGCCATCTACTCATTGGATGTGCTTGGCAGTTTGATAAACGAGCATTGTATGATGGGTTCTACAACAAATATTCATTCAAACACCAAGGGAGGAAAATCGCGTTGGTTCCAATGTGGCCAAATCAAGTCCATGAATGCCAAGTTATCGTCAAATCACGTATAGAGGAATGGAAGAAAACTAAAGCCATGAAGAAAGTTGAAAGAGAAGTTTCACGTGAGAAACAAATAACAGTGGAGGGAGATCAAAATGAAAATGAGAAAATTGATGTGAGAAACGTTGGAGTAAAAAATGAGAAAGTTTAAAAGATTGAATTTGGGAGCAAAGGGGGAAGTACGTGTGGAAGAGAAAATGAAAAGATTCCAAGTGAGGTTGTGGTTAAAAGATATGATGGAGTTGAACATGCACAAATCAAAGAAGAACATTGTGGGAAAACCAAGACATTTGGAGTTGAAAATGAGAGTGTGATTTTTCGTGAGAAAGCCATTGGAGTAATTGAAAATGAGAGTAAGAGCATTGAGAGTGAAGATGAGTGTGTTGAAAAACATGAGCATGAAAGAAAATAATGCGAGGAGAAGGAAGTTTTGCTTTATACTAATCAATTTTTTTCTTCTATTCATTCTTTGAATTTGCAGGTTATTCCAAGGGACATTCAAGATGATTCAAGCATCATTTGTTTTGAAATTTCAAAAGATGTGTCACTTGAAATTATAAAGAAAATGTTCATTAACCTTCAAAGTACATTCACCTCATACTCAGGATCGAATGCACCTTATAAAAGGGATGATTCAATGAACCTAACCATGGACAACATTAAGAGTCCAAACTCATTCATTCATGAATTTAATCCTTTCCTTTCCTTTGATTCTAAATTATCTACTTCTAACTTTGTTCTATTTTTCAGACTGTTGATTCAAAAGCAAAGACTTGAACATGTGAAGTATTTTGAGCAAAGAAAATGATGCAAGATGAGAATGAAAGAATTTCCATTCAAACGAAGATCAAAGTTGTTCCCTTATGTACCAAGCATCGATTTGGGGACAAAACATGCTCACAACTTTGAAGTTCTTCCATGATGATTATAAGGGAGTCTTGCCTTATTTTATTATTTATTTACTTATTTATGCATTAGATGTCATTTGAATATGTTTATCTTATTCTTAATTATGCTTGAATGTTATATGCTGTCATTTATATGTATAATATATGATATTCATGCATAACTTATTAATTCACATCTTTCTATAACTCATTCAATGCATATGCATTCATAGTTAGCTCATTTGCATTATTAACATATGTGGAAGCATGCATTCATAATTATCATAGCTCAATTCCTATCTAATTATTTGTCTACATACTTTGTCTAGGGTCATTGGATGCTAAGAAGACTAAAGGTAATTGAAGAGTTGGTTGGACAGTTCACGTCAGTTAGATTGATCTAAATATTTAAACATGTTCCAAGCATATTTGGGTGATGAAGTCTTCTTAACATTTAATCCCCTACCTCATAGCTTTCCAACTCATTTTTAATCACATCAATCCGATATTGGGAGCTTGATATATACCTAGATTACTGAAGATAGTGAAGGCTGGAAATTAATACGGGATTTGTAACCATTCAACTCCTTCAAAGGACTTATGCATGGGAGGAATTAATGAAGTCATGCATGGATGAGAAAAGAATATTAAAATGAATCATAAAATTTGTGAGGAGGTGCAAGGATTCATTCAAAGGCTTTTAAATTCATCCATTCATGCATATTCATGCAATAAGCCAAATAGTCATGTTCACACAAGGGGGAAGAATTTCAGCCAAGATACATTCATGAACATTCATCCATAGAAGACAAATCAACAAGTTCATACAAGGTGGGATGAATTCGGCCAAAGGATGTATTCCATTAAAAGATGGACATCCATTCATCAAAATTCATTCACCTAAGCCATGCTTTATATCTACTTAAAGTATGAACACTCATCCATGAAGGTTGACTCATTAAATGTTTTGTATTCACACCATGCACTCTTAGACCTATAAATAGATTTCTATTCATTTGTAAAAGAAACAATCCACTAACTCTGTTTAGTTCTTAAGTGAACTTTATCGACTTATCAAGCTTATGCTTGTGGCGTCACCCTATCTATGTCACCCTGACACTTCTGGTTCCTATCTCTTTATAGATAGTGGGTCAAAGTCCTTGTTTACCATCCCTTAAAGAAGCAATATAAAGTCTGGGTCTTTGTTCTTTAACATTGGTTCTTCTTTGAGTCTTCTTTGAGATACTACTTTTGATATTCATCTCCATCACCTTCATTCTACTTCCATTACCATACTTCATCTTTTCCTTTAAACATATCACCAACTTATATATATTTTCCGCTTCCATATTTATCTTTCCATTTCATTACTTTCATTTAACCATTTTTTTAGCTTTCTTGTTTGTGCAGGATACTTGTTGCTTTCTTAGATCGAAACAATCAAAGGTACAACCTTGACTTCACCATCCATCCAAGTGAGGCTAGGTTGAACTGTATCATAATTTCTTTGGCCTTATTTTCTTTCTCCCAGTCTTCTATGCGTGACTTGAGGGTCACTTGGCATTCATGAACTTGGCTTGGTAAGAAGGGTGCCAATATAATTTTCTTTCCTTGATGCTGGAAAGAGTATTTATTAGAGAATCCGTCATGGGTAGCTTTCTTATCATACTGCCAAGGACATCCTAGTATAAGGTGGCTTGCACTCATGGGCACCACATCACAAAGGACTTCCTCATTGTATCTTCCGATTGAAAAAGGTTCAACAACTTGTTTGGTTACCTTGGCTTCACCCACATCGTTGAGCCACTGAAGTTTGTAAGGATGAGGATGCTTAGAAGTCTTGAGTCCCAACTTTTCAACCATATGAGTACTTGCTACGTTTGTGCAACTACCTCCATTAATGATAACCACACAAACTTTATCTCCCACGTGACATTTGGTATGGAAGATGTTCTCTCTTTGTTCATCCTCTTGACTTTGAATGCTCAAAGTCCTTTTGACTACAAGAATGTTGGATGGAAGAGACATGTTAGCAAATAAGGAAAAATTTGAAATGTGTATAGGACCTTACCAGAGTATACTCTCACAAAGCCTCACGAGTCACTCCATGAAAATTTAATGTCACTCAATCCGCTCGTGTTTGCACTCTAGGACTTTAATGGCTTTTACTTGTCCTCTTCTGATCTCACACACGCTCCAGCCTTTTTCCTCTCGATTCTCTTGTCTCAAGTTCTAGAAAACTTTTACTCAAGACTATATCGAGTAAATTTTACTTGTTTGGCGTCGGCTGCAAATGGGTTAGTAGGAATGGAAAGCAAAATATAATTAAAAGGGTGGCTTAGAAAAAATAGAAAGAAGAGAATAAAGGGGTTACTTATACAAGTCACTTTACAACCTTCTATCACCACAATCAATTTAAAAGGCTTACTTGAATGGCTTGGTGATGAGAATTGTTGATCAGTGCTTCAACTTTCTTACTTTTCTTTTCTTTTTTTTTTCTTCCTCTTTGAGTTCTTTCAATTTCTTCTTTTGAGTGCTTTGATTTTCTTTGCTGGATTTTTCTTGATTTCTTTCACTTTGCACTTTACTTGCACTTCTTTTTGTATTTTGTTTTTGTTGTTATTGCACGTTGCTTTCTTCCACCAAAGCTCTGATTACCGCTTGATGTAAGGTAATTCTACCTTCTCCTTTGATTGTGGATCTAGGAAGGAAGCAAAACAACCTGCACAAGTGAATGGCTCAAAACAAAATGGATAAGGGTGGTAAACGTATGGTTTAATAGGTAGGCTATTTAATAAATGAGAGATGGAAGCGGAAGATGATTGAAATGATTATGGTTATGGTGATGAAACAAAAAGGATGGTTGTGAGGATAGTATCTTGAAGAATGCTCAAAGAAGAACCAATGTTGTAGAGAGCAAATACCCAATCTTTATATTGTTTCTTCAAGGAGTGGTGTTAAGTACTTTGACCCACTAGTTATATGAACTAGGAACCAGAAGTATCAAGATGAAAGAAGAGGGTTGACGCCACAAGTATAAATTATACTTGATAAGTCGATAAAAAGTCACCATGACTTAAGAGAATAATCTCACTTTAATAAAACAAAGGATCTGATTACAAATGATGAATGCTTTCCTATTTATAGGAAATGGAGGGGCATAGGCGAATAGAGACATAATGGTTCGGCCACCCCATGTATCTCCCTATAAAGACATAATTTAAATGCTAAAAGAGATGATGGTTTGGCCCTTGATGGAGGGAAATGATCCTTGGCCGAATAACACTTGTATCCCTTCAAATTGTCGCCAAATGGGAGAGGAGATTATGCTTGGTCGAATGGTTAAATGGCTCTTCATCTTGGCGCCTAAATGAGATCATATGCACGGCACATGGGGGCTGGTCATATGGCACGCACATGGGTGTTCTAGGTAGCCTTGAGGTGCAGCCTTGTGCATGGGATGATGGCTGGTCATGTTCTCTCTCTTGGGCGTGCATGTGTCTCCTCCAAGCTAGCTTGAGTTATGGAGCTAGCTAGCAAACATGGGCTGTTTGTGAACAAGCTTCCTAGCTAAGTCCTTGTGAGCTCCTTAACATTAAGTTCAGCTACATTCAGCTACCTTTGACATCACTTTTGGCAACTCAGCTCAAAATAGTCCAACTAGCTAAGTTTAGCTAGCCTTAAGCTCCTCCAGCTGAACCGAGCTTCCCTTAGTGTTCCATGAGCTGCCTTGTACTTTGTAAGCTATTTGTGAGCTGCATATGACGTCCAAATCATTTACCAAGCTATCTCAACATGCATCATGCTCCATTGTACCTACATGTGCAAGGAAACAAGGTAAGTCCATGATATTGAGCTAAGACGAGCTAAGTACCTTGTTGCCATGTTTGATTAGGGTAATGTGAGCTAAGTTTGAATGTCATGAGCTAATTATATCATCTACTAATATGTGTAAGGTAAGGTATAAAGCCTAAGAGCTAATATGAATGCAAATGATCTAATGAAATGCATTATAAGTATGT
Organism: Hibiscus syriacus; assembly: GCF_006381635.1. Taxonomy (NCBI): domain Eukaryota; kingdom Viridiplantae; phylum Streptophyta; class Magnoliopsida; order Malvales; family Malvaceae; genus Hibiscus; species Hibiscus syriacus. Next base: position 10,990 of record NW_024062571.1, on the reverse strand, counting down.
TGCCTTGATGTATAAATAATAATCATGGTTAATATGATTATAAAGCTATCCTAACATGCTTAACATAATAAAATAACAATGTGCAAGATGTATTCATACTAAGTTATTCTTTATCTATTAAAACATTATATAACTTAACATAGGAGGGTGTTAAGTTATCAAATGAATCAAAAGCTTCTAAACACTTAGTTAAGAGAACTTCTTTGAATTGTTTGGCTCTTGACCTAGTAATGGGACCATGTGGCATGACTTCCGGATCTGGTGTTGGCGTGATTATATCGATAATGGAGATCAATCTGACTGACGTGAACTGTCCAACCAACTCTTCAATTTCCTTTAGTCTTCTTAGCATCCATTGTACCTAGATAAAGTATGTAAAGAAATAATTTGATGTAAGGCATTTGTACCTTAACAAATTGATTGTGGATCTAGGAAGGAAGCAAACAACCTATACAAGTGAATGGCTCAAAAGAGATGGTTAAGGTGGTAAACGTATGGGTGAAATAGGTAGGCTATTTAAATAATAAATGATGGAAGCGGAAGATGGTTGATATGGCCATGGTTATGGCGATGAAACAAAGGGATGGTAGTGAGGATAGTATCTTGAAGAAGTCTCAAAGAAGAACCAATGCTATAGAGAGCATAGACCCAGACTTTATATTACTTCTTCAAGGGGTGGTATTAAGGACTTTGACCCACTAGTTATAAGAACTAGGAACCAGAATTATCAAGGTGAAAAGGGATTGACGCCACAAGTATAAAATACTTGATAAGTCGATAAAAGTCACCAGGACTTAAGTTGATGTAATCCTGTCTAGCACCAAATTTTTGCATGACATACTCACATCATTGAAAATCCATCAAGCTCAATATAAGGGAGTTATACCTTACTTTATATTATATTTACTCATTTATGCAATATATATTATTATGAGCATACATTTTCATATTAGACTATGCTTGAATTATCATAACATGTGCATTCATTCATTATGTCCTATGGTTTGCATCATTGATTGATATTCATGCATATAATCTATAGTTATAATAATAATATTCATTCATTATCATATGATGCATGAGTTATTATTATAACCTATAGTTGACATCTTTATAATATGCACATTCTTAGTACTTTATAATAATTCATATACTTAGCTTATATTATGCTTTTTTTTGTAGGTACATGATCGGCCATATGATGGGAGCTGACTTAAAGCTAGCATTGGAGTCCAAGAGCTATGGAAACTTAACTAGGACAACTCCAGGATAGCTCAAGAAAATTTTGGGACAAAGTTGCCAGCTGACCCCCGAGCTCATAGCTCACTTGAGCTGGACTTTTGAGCTAGCTAGAGACCTCATTTCAGCTGGAGAGTTACACCGTCATCTTCACCACACAGAACACTTCAAATATGGTCTATGTCGATTTTTTTGGATTCGTACCTTTTCGCGAATAGTTGTCATTCCAAAAGGTGCCTTTTCACAAGGAGCTGACCTATGACTCATCTTCATGTAATTCATCTATGGCCAGCTAATCTTCAGCTCAAACACTTGTAAAGTAGCTCAAATGATGAAAGGTTACCTTCCACATAATGTGACCTTTCATGACAAGTTGCTGCCCATTGAAGGCCATGACACCTAGATGCTTGTTGGAAGCCAAGTCACGCCTAGTTGCTGCCATATTCATTCCATGGACTTCAAGACACTATCCTATGGTTGTAACATCACCAAAGCCTTGCAAGAAGACCCATGTGCGTTCAAGTAGGCTACCATGTGCATCATTCAAGCATGTGCACTCCATGTGACATCAAATTGGCGCCAAAACACCAAGGGATGCTTCCTATTCGGCCAAAGACTCTTTCCTCTTCATTTTGGCGCCCAAATAACTTCTAAATGCATTCAAATCATCCTTAGGGCCGAACCAACAAATAACCATTCGGCCAAGAGCATGTATCTTCATTTAAATCATGTATTTTCATAAAAAATCATGTATTTTCAAAGGGGTTTCAACCTTGGCCGAACCATCAAGTATCTTTTCAGCCTAAACCCTTTGAAAACTATAAATAGGCTATTGTATTTCCAATGTAAACATCAACCCTTTTGATAAATTAAACTCTTGTGAGATTATTCTCTTTTCAAGTTCTTTTTAGAACTATATCGATTAAGCAAGCTTTTTTAAAGTTTGTGGCGTCATCCCTTCCATTGATACTTTTGGTTCCTAGTTCCTATAACTAGTGGGTCAAAGTCCTTTCATATCATCCCTTATAAGTCTTATAAGAAACGGGTCTTTGCTCCTTTATAGCACTGGTTCCTTCTTAGTTTTATAAGATACTATCTATAAAATCATCATCTTCCATATCACGCCAATAACATCATCCTTCCATTACCATTTTATCACCATTAAATCATCCTTCATTCATCAACAAGGCATACTTCATCACCACCATTGGAGGCCGAAGTCAACATCACTTGAAGAAGATTTATTCAACACTTCCGCAGCCCATCTTTTACAACATTTCTATCCATTTTCTTTCTTTTCATTTCCTTTCTTCTTTAATATTCTATTTTAATCATTTCTTTCTTTAATTTTTTTAGACTACTTCCAATTCAACGTGTAGCATTTGGTGTCTCTCCTAGATTGGGAAACAAAAAGGTTGCCAACTTCTCCATTATTGAAGAAGCCTGGTTAGCCTTACATCAAGCGGTAATCAGAGCTTTGGTGGATTGACAATCAAGTGCTGCAACAAAACCAACAAAAAGAGAAACAGAAATAAGAAAAGAAAAAGACTCCTACATCAAATTTGGAGTGCAAAAGAAAGAAAAGAAAAGAAGAAAATTCAAAGCAAAAGAAAAAGTGAAGCAAAGTTGCAAAGTACACTCAAAGAGAAGCATATTACCATCTGCCCAACATCAAACTAGAAGGAGGTATCCTTGTTGTTTCTTGTGAAGGAAGATAGTAAGTGTTGCAACTTGAGTTGTAAGTTATCTTCACTTTCTTACTATTTCATTTCCTTTTCTTTCATCTTTTCTTATTTCATTACTTTATCCTTTTCTTAACCTTTTCTATCCTACCTTTACCATAACCATTTTTATACCCTAAGCATATTGTTTTAAGCCGACGTACAAACTAAGAAACTTGCTCAATCTTGAGTTAGCCAAGAACATATCCCCTAGTGCAAACACAAGTGCGAGTAGAGTGAAGTCTTAATTTTCTTTGGAGTGACCAAGTGAGGCTTTTGTGAGTGTTCTGGTAAGGTTTTAATTTTTTTTATTTTTATACTAACAATGTCTTGTGATCTTCCATCTTTCCAAACATTGGAGGATGAACAACAAAGAACAAACACATTTCAAACTCGTTGCCATGTAAATGGTAAAGTGTGTCTTGTAGCTATTGATGGAGGAAGTTGTACAAACATTGCAAGCACATACATGGTCAAGAAATTGGGACTTACAACATTCAAACATCCTAGCCCATATGTTTTGCAAGGATTAAATGAAGATGAAGCGTTCGAAGTCATAGAGCAAGTACTTGTGCCCTTTTCAATTAGGAGATATGAAGATGAAGTCTTTTGTGATGTTGCTTCCATAAATTCAAGCCATCTTCTTTTTGGTCGACCTTAGTAGTTTGATAAACGAGCATTGTATGATGGATTCACAAATCGATATTCATTCTACCACAATAAAAGAAAAATCATCTTGACTCCATTATCCTCTAGCCGAGTAAATGAAGATCAAAACATCTTGAGGGAACGCATTAAAACAATGAATGAGCAACTTGAAGAAGAACGTTTGGAAGAAAGTTGCAATGAAGGAATGCAATTTGAAATTGAACAAAACGTTGAAAATGATGAAAATCAGAGAGGGGATGAAGAACACATTGGAATTAAAAATTAGGGGAATGAGATTGGAGTAGAAAAGGAGACTTTTGAACAAATTTTATCTAACTTGACTCCTTCTCCTATTTTTCCTTATGTTTTGCAAGGAAATGCAAAAGACATATCTTTTCGAGGAGATGATTCAAGAATCATGGCTTTTGGAGGACTAAAAGATGTGACTTTTGAAGAACCAATAGTCATGAGTTTTGGGTGAATCACAAAACATGTTTTTTGATATTTCAAAGGACATGATCTTTGGAGGACCAAAGAATGTGTCTTTTAGAATGCAAAAAGTTATGAACGTTCAAAGAAACATCTCTTTCGATTTAAAAGACATCACTCTTGGTCATCCAAAAGATGTGAACAGGGAGTATACTTTTAACCTAACAATGATTCATAATTCCCTTACTTATGAAAGTTTTATTTCTTTTCAGGATAAGGAGGTTTAAGATACTTATTCAAGGTTCATGACTTTTCACAAGGATCCTTTCATAGATCTTTTCGAAAGGGAATATCTTGAACATGTTACTATTGAATGGATATATTTAGAATACAATCAACAACGATTGAAGGGGTGTACAATTTAGAGAAGTCACATTTCGATTTGAGGACAAATCGCATAAAAGAAGGGGAGGATGATGCACCCAAAACTCATGACTATTGGTTCTTCAAAAGTCACATCTTTTAGTCCTCCAAAAGCCATGATTCTTGAATCATCTCCTCGAAAAGATATGTCTTTTGAATTTCCCTACAAAACATAAGGAAAAATAGGAGAAGGAGTAAAGTTAGATAAAATTTGTTCAAAAGTCTCATTTTCTACTCCAATCTCATTCCCCTCATTTTTAATTCCAATGTGTTCTTCATCCACTCTCTGATTTTCATCATTTTCAACATTTTTTTCAATTTCAAATTGCATTCCTTCACTACAACTTTCTTCCAAACGTTTTTCTTCAAGTTGCTCCTTCATGTTTTAATGCGTTCCCTCAAGATGTTTTGATCTTCATTTACTCGGCTAGAGGATAATGAAGTCAAGATGATTTTTCTTTTATTGTGGTAGAATGAATATCAATTTGTGAATCCATCATACAATGCTCGTTTATCAAACTGCCAAGGTCGACCAAAAAGAAGATGGCTTGAATTTATGGAAGCAACATCACAAAAGACTTCATCTTCATATCTCCCAATTGAAAAGGGAACAAGTACTTGCTCTATGACTTCGAACTCTTCATCTTCATTTAATCCTTGCAAAACATATGGGCTAGGATGTTTGAATGTTGTAAGTCCCAATTTCTTGACCATGTATGTGCTTGCAATGTTTGTACAACTTCCTCCGTCAATAGCTACAAGACACACTTTATCATTTACATGGCAACAAGTGTGAAATGTGTTTGTTCTTTGTTGTTCATCCTCCAATGTTTGGAAAGATGGAAGATCACAAGACATTGTTAGTATAAAAAAAAATTTAAAACCTTACCAGAACACTCACAAAAGCCTCACTTGGTCACTCCAAAGAAAATTAAGACTTCACTCCACTCGCACTCGTGTTTGCACTCGGGGATATGTTCTTGGCTAACTCAAGATTGAGCAAGTTTCTTAGTTTGTGCGTCGGCTTAAAACAATATGGTTAGGGTATAGAAATGGTTATGGTAAAGGTAGGATAGAAAAGGTTAAGAAAAGGATAAAGTAATGAAATAAGAAAAGATGAAAGAAAAGGAAATGAAATAGTAAGAAAGTGAAGATAACTTACAACTCAAGTTGCAACACTTACTATCTTCCTTCACAAGAAACAACAAGGATACCTCCTTCTAGTTTGATGTTGGGCAGATGGTAATATGCTTCTCTTTGAGTGTACTTTGCAACTTTGCTTCACTTTTTCTTTTCTTTGAATTTTCTTCTTTTCTTTTTTTTTTTTTTTTGCACTCCAAATTTGATGTAGGAGTCATTTTCTTTTCTTTTTATTTTTCTTCTTTCTTTTTCTCTTTTTGTTGCTTTTGTTGCAGCACTTGATTGTCAATCTACCAAAGCTCTGATTAGCGCTTGATGTAAGGCTAACCCGCCTTCTTCAATAATGGAGAAGTTGGCAACCTTGCTGTTTCCCAATCTAGGAGAGACACCAAATGCTACACGTTGAATTGGAAGTAATCTACAAAAATTAAAGAAAGAAATGATTAAAATAGAATATGAAAGAAGAAAGAAAATGATAAGAAAGAAAATGGATAGAAATGTTATAAAAGATGGGCTGCGGAAGTGTTGAATAAACTCCTTCAAGTGATGTTGACTTCGGCCTCCAATGGTGGTGATGAAGTATGTCTTGTTGATGAATGAAGGATGATTTAATGGTGATGAAATAGTAATGGAAGGATGATGTTATTGGCGTGATATGGAAGATGATAATGTTATAGATAGTATCTTATAACACTAAAAAGGAACCAATGCTATAAAGGAGCAAAGACCTGTTTCTTATAAGTCTTATAAGGGATGGTATGTGACGTAAGGCGAATCTACACACTTTGGTGAGAAGAGTAGATAGCCTTATTGTGTCCCGATCTAGGATTGACAAGTACTGATGTCCTTGAATTTATAAGCTTGGGCTGCAAAATAAGATAAGAAAAGGAAATAATATTAATGATGGAATTAAGAAATGGATGATAATATAAGAGATAAAAAAATGAAATTTAGATATAAAAGAGATGGCTGCGGAATTGATGGATTGATGGATGTTGTGGATGATGGAAATGATGAAATGGAGATGGTGGTGATAGTATCCCAAACACGCCAAAGAGGAAACTATGCTATGAAGCACAATCCCGGTCTTCACAAACTTGCTTGAGGGGTGGTGATCGTGTCTTCAACCCACTAGATAACAATATAGGAATTTAGGAATCAAAATGGAAGGAATGACGCCACAAGTATATAAATTATACTTGCTTAATCGATAAAGTTCACAAAGAACTTTGAAGAGAAATTAACTCACAAGAGTATGTTTTATATAAGAGATGAGATGAGTACAAATGATGGCAAGCCACTCTATTTATAGGAAATGAGAGGGCTTGGCCGAATGATTACAAGTTGTTTCGGCTAGATACATGTCTCTAGGAAAATACATAATGCTTGAGATGAATGAATAAGTCCTTTGGGCTTGTGATGGTTCGGCTAACTCTTCATGAAAGGCCTTAATGATTCGGCTAAGGATGGGAAGACATCTCCCTTGGCCGAATATGTATGTTGGTTCATCTTGGCGCCATTTTCTCCCTTTGGCCGAATGGTGGTGTGTCTCTTCATGCTTGGCACCAAAAGGCTCTCATGTGTATGGCATGTGATGTGGTCGAATAGGCATGGAGCCTCTAGCTCATGTTTCTTGATGATTTAAGCATCCAATAGGCGTGATCTCTTCACCGATGTGTTCCTTGTTGAAAAGGCATCTTCATGGGCAGCATCATTCATGAAAGGTCACAATGTTTGAGAAAGGTAACCCTTCATGTTTGAGCTACTTCGGGTGTGAATGAGCTGGTGGTGAGCTGACCTTAGATGACTTGTAACATGATGAACGTTTGGGCAGCTCCTTGTGAAAATGTACCTCTTGAGATGGCAACTATTCGCGAAAATGTACGATTTCACAAATTTTGATGTAGGACATATTTGAAGTGTCCTAAGTGGTGATGATGATGGTGCAACTCCCCAGCTGAAATGAGTTCATCTTGTAGCTCAAATCTTCAGCTCAATCCAGCTCTGAGCTCACAGCCTCAAAACAACTTTTCATCGATGAATCCTTATGATCTCTTAAGCATCCCTATGTGAGTTTCCTTGCTGTTTCATGCTCCATTTAGCTCTAACGCAGCTCCCAAGTCTTGGCCGAATGTGCCTACACGCATAATATAAAGAAATAAACTAAGTAAATGAACTTATACAATGTACTATATAATAATGTGGACTATAGTATATAATAACTTATATCTCATATATTAATGATTAAGTTATTATAATAACCATAGATATTATATGTATGAAAATAATTATGAAATAAACATATATGTATGTAAAGTTAGAAAGTTTCTTCCCTTGTAAGGGTGGAATAGCCATGATAATCATGATGCTGAATTGGATCACATCATCCTCCCCTTCTTTTAATCGATTTGTCCTCAAATCGAAAGATCTTCCTTTCCTTGAGTCATTCCATTTGATAAGTACCTTTATAAAAAGATTCATATCTTTTGAAAGAATGCCTTGTAAGTTCTTGATCTGGAAAGAAATAAGACTTTCATTAGTATGAATGTGATCAAACAAAATTAAAGTTAAGAAATACTTCCTGAAAGATGTAGATTCAAAGTTCATGTCTATTGAAGACATTTGGCTTTGAATGTTGATGTCCTTTTGTATTCCAAAATTCATGCCCCTTCCATAGATAGTTGCATTAATTCATGAAAGGTGATGACTCTTGGAATGGTGATGTCCTCATAAGTCACGCCCTTTGGATGAAAAATCATTTCCCTTTGGTTTTCAATAGGCATGTCTTTTGATTCTTGATGGGTCACGTCCTTTGGATGAAGAGTTACCATTCTTTGCTCTTCAATAGTCGCACCTTTTGGTTCTTGAAAGATCACATCGTTTAGTTTACCAAATTGATGGATTGTGTTGCTTGGTTCATCCTGCAAATCAAAGGAAACTTTGTTTGGTTAAGGTTAGAAAAATCAGCATCAACTTTGCATCTTGTTAATAGGCATCTTTGTGACAAGCACTTAGAGGTATAAGCACTTGTTTTTGGAATGTTTTCTTCCTGGTTTAACTTCAATTTTCCTTTCCTCATGGCCTCAACACTTTGTTTCATCTTGATTTGATCAACTTGGACTTGTTTAGGCGTCAAAGGTGTTAGGATGATCTTCTTCCCTCCATGGTTGAATGAATACTGATTAGTAAAACAATCATGAATGGTCCTCCTATCATATTGCCATGGTCTTCCAAGGAGTAAATGACTAGCATGCATAGGAACAACATCGCACATAACCTCGTCCTTGTACTTGCCAATAGAGAAAGGAACCATCACCTGTTTGTTGACATTAAGTTCTCCTCGTTCATTTAACCATTGTAATTTGTAGGGATTTGGATGTTTCAACGTTTACAATCCCAATTTCTCCACCATGATGGTACTGGAAACATTAGTACAACTTCCACCGTCTATGATCATGAAACACCCTTTTCTTTCACATGGCAGCGGGTATGAAAGATGTTTCCCTTTGTGCATCGTCTTCTACTATTTGAGCACTTAGACTTCTCTTGACCACTAGGGCTTCACCTTCTACCGGAGCACCAATTTCGGTTTCTTCCTCAACTTCTGTTGGTGTCGGTGCAGCTTCTTCTTCTTCATGGTCAGATTCAATCTCACCATTTCCAAGTAATACATGGTGTTTCGGTTGGGACATTGTGGGTATATGTCCCCTCCCAAGACACTTAAAGCAACGTATGTCTCTTGTTCATTCAGGGATCTCTTTTCCTCGATTCTCTTTATTAATTTGGGAAGCATTTGATGATTCAGCCTTCTCTTTGGTAGGAATAGGGGTAGACTTCCTCAAACTATTGTTGGACTCCATCTTGAAGATGTAGGCACTGAAGTACGAGAGATAGGTCTTCTCCGAAGTTGCCTTTCTATTTTCATAGCCATTGCACCATTTCATCAAGTTCGATGTAATGATACAATTCTAGTGTGTTGGCAATCTCAGGATTGAGTCCAGCAAGAAATCTAGCCATGGTTTGCTTCGCGATCCTCCTCAATATTGACTCGGATCATTGCCACTTCCATTTCCTTATAGTAATCCTCTACACTCCTTTGGCCTTGCTTTAGGTTCTGCAAGTTCTGAAACATATCCCGATGATAATGAGTAGGAATGAAACGTTTACGCATGATACCTTTCATTTCGAGCCATGTTGAAATTGGTCTCTCTCCATTCCTCCTCCGAGTAATAGTAAGTTGATCCCACCATATCAAAGCATAATCAACAAATTCCATAGCTGCCAATCTTACTTTCTTGAGTTCGGAATAGTTATGGCAACTAAACACATGTTCCACCTTGCTTTCCCATTCAAAATAGGCTTCTGGATCAGTCTTTCCTTGGAATTGAGGAATTTTGATTTTGATGTTGCTCATTATCATCAACATTGGCACGCCTAGGTCCTTGTATCAATGCTGGTTCTTCTTCATCATAAGGATTTGGGACATCATCTTCTGGAAGAGGTTGTTGCCTCCGAGGAGTATCATTGTTTCTGGTTTGTGGTTGATCTCGTCTTTGGTCTAGTTTCTCATGGAGAGCATCAAATTCTGTTCGAAACATCCTTATCATTTCTCCAATCAGTGCTTGCATTTGCAAGTTGGGTTGACCTGCATTTCCTTTAGGACTTTGAGACATGGTTAGTAAATAAAACAAAAATAAACCTTACCAGCACACTCACAAAGTCTCACAAGTTCACTCCAAAGAAAGATAAGATCACTCCACTCAACACTCGTATTTACTCTCGGGAATATATATTTGGCTTTTAACAATTCCCCTTCTGATCTCACTATCTCAATAGCCTTTTTCCACTCAAATTTCTCTTGCTAAGTCCTTCGAAGAACTTACTCAAGATTATAACAAGTTAATTCCTTTGTGTGCGTCGGCTGCAAATAGGTTAGGATAGAAAAGGAATAGAAATGGAAAAGTAGAAGAAAGGATTCAAAGGTATTTTAAAGAAAGAAATGGTTGAAGACAAGGAAAATGAAAGGATAGAAAGGAAGAGGTGACTTACAATTCAAGAAACAACACTTACTGCAACCTTTCTCAAGAAACAATAAGGTTATCTTCTCTAAATGTAGATGGCCTCTTTGATGTACTTTGCTATGGTAGAGCACTTTCCTTGGCTTTGCTTTCTTTTTGAATTCTTTTTCTTTTTTCTTCTTTTCTTCTTCTTTTTTTTTCTTTCTTTTTGCACTCCAATTTTGTTGAAGGAGTCTTTTTCTCTTTGAACTTCTTTTTTGCTTTGCACGCCAAATGACACTTTTGTTGTCAATCCAACTATGCTCTGATTACCACTTGACGTAAGGCGAATCAACACACTTTGGTGAGAAGAGTAGATAGCCTTATTGTGTC